>NC_135448.1:0-710000 GCF_051991255.1 Vanacampus margaritifer | reverse complement strand
ATGTAAAACCCTAGTTTGAAGCATTAACCCTAATGTTAAACCCTCGTTTGAAACCCTAACACTAAATTGAAACCCCAGTTTGAAACCCTAACACTAATGTAAAACCCTAGTTTGTAACCCTAACCCAAATGTAAAACCCTAGTTTGAAACCCTAACCCTAATGTAAAACCCTAGTTTGAAACCCTAACCCTAATGTAAAACCATAGTTTGAAGCATTAACCCTAATGTAAAACCCTAGTTTGAAGCACTAACCCTAATGTAAAACACTAGTTTGAAACGCTAACCCTAATGTAAAACCCTAGTTTGAAATCCCAAATCTAATTTGAAACCATAGTTTAAAACCCTAACCCTAATGTAAAACCCTAGTTTGAAGCATTAACCCTAATGTAAAACACTAGTTTGAAACGCTAACCCTAATGTTAAACCCTAATTTGAAACCCTTACCCTAATGTAAACCTAACCCAAATGTAAAATCCTAGTTTGAAAAACTAACCCAAATGTAAAATCCTAGTTTGAAAAACTAACCCTAATGTAAAACCTTAGTTTGAAACGCTAACCCTAATGTAAAACCCTAGTTTGAAGCATTAACCCTAAAGTAAAACACTAGTTTGAAACCCTAACCCTAATGTTAAACCCTAGTTTGAAACCCTAACCCTAATGTAAAACCCTAGTTTGAAGCATTAACCCTAAAGTAAAACACTAGTTTGAAACCCTAACCCTAATGTTAAACCCTAGTTTGAAACCCTAACCCTAATGTTAAACCCTAGTTTGAAACCCTAACCCTAATGTAAAACCCTAGTTTGAAGCACTAACCCTAATGTAAAACCCTAGTTTGAAACCCTAAGCCTATTTTGAAACCCTAGTTTGAAACCCTAACCGTAATGTAAAACCCTAGATTGTAACCCTAACCCTAATGTTAAACCCTAGTTTGAAACCCTAACCCTAATGTAAAACCCTAGTTTGAAACCCTAACTCTAATGATAAACCCTAGTTTGAAACCCTAACCCTAATGCAAAACCCTAGTTTAAAACCCTAACCCTAATGTAAAACCCTTGTTTGTAACCCTAACCCAAATGTAAAGCCCTAGTTTGAAACCCAACCCTAATGTAAAACCCTAGTTTGAAGCATTAACCCTAATGTAAAACACTAGTTTGAAACCCTAACCCTAATTATAAGCCCTAGTTTGAAACCCTAACCCTAATGTAAAACCCTAGTTTGAAACCCTAACCCTAATGATAAACCCTAGTTTGAAACCCTAACCCTAAATTGAATCCCTAGTTTGAAACCCTAACCCTAATGCAAAACCCTAGTTTGAAACCCTAACCCTAATGTAAAACCCTAGTTTGAAACCCTAACCCTAATGTAAAACCCTAGTTTGAAACCCTAAACCTAATGTAAAACCCTAGTTTGAAACCCTAACCCTAATGTAAAACCCTTGTTTGAAACCCTAACCCTAAAACAAAACGCTAGATTGAAACCCTAAGCCTAATTTGAAACCCTTGTTTGAAATCCTAACCCTAATTTGAAACCCTAGTTTGAAACCCTAACCCTAATGTAAAACCCTAGTTTGAAACCCTAACCCTACTTAGAAACCCTAGTTTGAAACCTTAACCCTAATGTAAAACCCTAGTTTGTAACCCTAACCCTAATGTAAAATGACTGTTTTGAAACCCTAACCCTAATGTAAAACCCTTGTTTGAAACCCTAACCCTAATGTAAAACCCTAGTTTGAAAACCTAACCCTAATGTAAAACCCTAGTGTGAAACCCTAACCCTAAATTTAAACCCTAGTTTGAAACCCTAACCCTAATGTAAAACCCTAGTTTGAAACCCTAAACCTAATGTAAAACCCTAGTTTGAAACCCTAACCCTAATGTAAAACCCTAGTTTGAAACCCTAACCCTAATGTAAAACCCTAGTTTGTAACCCTAACCCTAATGTAAAATGTTTGTTTTGAAACCCTAACCCTAATGTAAAACCCTTGTTTGAAACCCTAACCCTAATGTAAAACCCTAGTTTGAAACACTAAGCCTAATTTGAAACCCTAGTTTGAAACCCTAACCCTAATGTAAAACCCTAGTTTGAAACCCTAACCCTAATGTAAAACCCTAGTTTGTAACCCTAACCCTAATGTAAAATGACTGTTTTGAAACCCTAACCCTAATGTAAAACCCTTGTTTGAAACTCTAACCCTAATGTAAAACCCTAGTTTGAAACCCTAATCCTAATGTTAAACCCAAGTATGTAACCTTAACCCTAATGTAAAACCCTAGTTTGAAACCCTAACCCTAATGTTAAACCCTAGTTTGAAACCCTAACCCTAATGTTAAACCCTTGTTTGAAACCCTAACCCTAATGTAAAACCCTAGTTTGAAACCCTAAGCCTAATTTGAAACCCTAGTTTGAAACCCTAACCCTAATGTAAAACCCTAGTTTGTAACCCTAACCCAAATGTAAAACCCTAGTTTGAAACCCTAACCCTAATGTAAAACCCTAGTTTGAAGCCCTAACCCTAAGGTAAAACCCTAGTTTGAAACCCTAACCCTAATGTAAAACCCTAGTTTGTAACCCTAACCCTAATGTAAAACCATAGTTTGAAACCCTAACCCTAATGTAAAACCCTAGTTTGAAACCCTAACCCTAATGTAAAACCCTAGTTTGAAGCAATAACCCTAAATTATAACCCTAGTTTGAAACTCTTACCCCAATGTAAAACCCTAGTTTGAAACCCTAACCGTAATGTGAAACCCTAGTTTGTAACCCTAACCCTAATGTTAAACCCTAGTTTGAAACCCTAATCCTAATGTGAAACCCTAGTTTGAAACCCTAACCCTAATGATAAACCCTAGTTTGAAACCCTAACCCTAATGCAAAACCCTAGTTTGAAACCCTAACCCTAATGTAAAACCCTAGTTTGAAACCCTAACCCTAATGTAAAACCCTAGTTTGAAGCAATAACCCTAAATTATAACCCTAGTTTGAAACTCTTACCCCAATGTAAAACCCTAGTTTGAAACCCTAACCCTAATATAAAACCCTAATTTGAAACCCTAACCCTAATGTAAAACCCTTGTTTGAAACCCTAACCCTAATTTTAAACCCGAGTTTGAAACCCTAACCCTAATGTAAAACCCTAGTTTGAAACCCTAACCCTAATGTAAAACCCCTTGTTTGTAACCCTAACCCTAATTTGAAACCCTAGTTTGAAACCCTAACCCTAATGTTAAACCCTAGTTTGAAACCCTAACCCTAATGTAAAACCCTAGTTTTAAACCCTAACCCTAATTTTAAACCCTAGTTTGAAACCCTAACCCTAATGTAAAACCCCTTGTTTGTAACCCTAACCCTAATTTGAAACCCTAGTTTGAAACCCTAACCCTAATGTTAAACCCTAGTTTGAAACCCTAACCCTAATGTAAAACCCTAGTTTGAAACCCTAACCCTAATTTGAAACCCTAGTTTGAAACCCTAACCCTAATTTGAAACCCCTGTTTGAAATCCTAACTCTAATGTGAAACCTTTGTTTGAAACCCTAACCCTCATAAAAAACCCTAGTTTGTAACCCTAACCCTAATGTAAAATCCTAGTTTGAAACCCTAACCCTAATGTAAAACCCTAGTTTGAAACCCTAACCCTAATGATAAACCCTAGTTTGAAACCCTAACCCTAATGCAAAACCCTAGTTTGAAACCCTAACCCTAATGTAAAACCCTAGTTTGTAAACCTAACCCAAATGTAAAATCCTAGTTTGAAACACTAACCCTAATGTAAAACCCTAGTTTGAAACGCTAACCCTAATGTAAAACCCTAGTTTGAAGCATTAACCCTAAAGTAAAACACTAGTTTGAAACCCTAACCCTAATGTTAAACCCTAGTTTGAAACCCTAACCCTAATGTAAAACCCTAGTTTGAAGCATTAACCCTAAAGTAAAACACTAGTTTGAAACCCTAACCCTAATGTTAAACCCTAGTTTGAAACCCTAACCCTAATGTTAAACCCTAGTTTGAAACCCTAACCCTAATGTAAAACCCTAGTTTGAAGCACTAACCCTAATGTAAAACCCTAGTTTGAAACCCTAAGCCTAATTTGAAACCCTTGTTTGAAACCCTAACCCTAATGTAAAACCATAGTTTGAAGCATTAACCCTAATGTAAAACCCTAGTTTGAAGCACTAACCCTAATGTAAAACCCTAGTTTGAAACCCTAACCGTAATGTAAAACCCTAGTTTGTAACGCTAACCCTAATGTTAAACCCTAGTTTGAAACCCTAACCCTAATGTAAAACCCTAGTTTGAAACCCTAACCCTAATGTAAAACCCTAGTTTGAAACCCTAACCCTAATGTAAAACCCTAGTTTGTAACCCTAACCCTAATGTAAAACCCTAGTTTGAAACCCTAAACCTAATGTAAAACCCTAGTTTGAAACCCTAACCCTAATGTAAAACCCTTGTTTGAAACCCTAACCCTAAAACAAAACGCTAGATTGAAACCCTAAGCCTAATTTGAAACCCTTGTTTGAAACCCTAACCCTAATTTGAAACCCTAGTTTGAAACCCTAACCCTAATGTAAAACCCTAGTTTGAAACCCTAACCCTAATTAGAAACCCTAGTTTGAAACCCTAACCCTAATGTAAAACCCTAGTTTGAAACCCTAACCCTAATGTAAAATGACTGTTTTGAAACCCTAACCCTAATGTAAAACCCTTGTTTGAAACCCTAACCCTAATGTAAAACCCTAGTTTGAAAACCTAACCCTAATGTAAAACCCTAGTGTGAAACCCTAACCCTAAATTTAAACCCTAGTTTGAAACCCTAACCCTAATGTAAAACCCTAGTTTGAAACCCTAAACCTAATGTAAAACCCTAGTTTGAAACCCTAACCCTAATGTAAAACCCTAGTTTGAAACCCTAACCCTAATGTAAAACCCTAGTTTGTAACCCTAACCCTAATGTAAAATGACTGTTTTGAAACCCTAACCCTAATGTAAAACCCTTGTTTGAAATTCTAACCCTAATGTAAAACCCTAGTTTGAAACCCTAATCCTAATGTTAAACCCAAGTTTGTAACCCTAACCCTAATGTAAAACCCTAGTTTGAAACCCCAACCCTAATGTTAAACCCTAGTTTGAAACCCTAACCCTAATGTTAAACGCTTGTTTGAAACCCTAACCCTAATGTAAAACCCTAGTTTGAAACCCTAAGCCTAATTTGAAACCCTAGTTTGAAACCCTAACCCTAATGTAAAACCCTAGTTTGTAACCCTAACCCAAATGTAAAACCCTAGTTTGAAACCCTAACCCTAATGTAAAACCCTAGTTTGAAACCCTAACCCTAATGTAAAACCATAGTTTGAAGCATTAACTCTAATGTAAAACCCTAGTTTGAAGCACTAAGCCTAATGTAAAACACTAGTTTGAAACGCTAACCCTAATGTAAAACCCTAGTTTGAAACCCTAACCCTAATTTGAAACCCTACTTTGAAACCCTAACCCTAATGTAAAACCCCTTGTTTGTAACCCTAACCCTAATGTAAAACCCTAGTTTGAAACCCTAACCCTAATGTTAAACCCTAGTTTGAAACCCTAACCCTAATGTAAAACCCTAGTTTGAAACCCTAACCCTAATTTGAAACCCTAGTTTGAAACCCTAACCCTAATTTGAAATCCCTGTTTGAAATCCTAACTCTAATGTGAAACCTTAGTTTGAAACCCTAACCCTCATAAAAAACCCTAGTTTGTAACCCTAACCCTAATGTAAAACCCTAGTTTGAAACCCTAACCCTAATGTAAAACCCTAGTTTGAAGCATTAACCCTAAAGTAAAACACTAGTTTGAAACCCTAACCCTAATGTTAAACCCTAGTTTGAAACCCTAACCCTAATGTTAAACCCTAGTTTGAAACCCTAACCCTAATGTAAAACCCTAGTTTGAAGCACTAACCCTAATGTAAAACCCTAGTTTGAAACCCTAAGCCTAATTTGAAACCCTTGTTTGAAACCCTAACCCTAATGTAAAACCATAGTTTGAAGCATTAACCCTAATGTAAAACCCTAGTTTGAAGCACTAACCCTAATGTAAAACCCTAGTTTGAAACCCTAACCGTAATGTAAAACCCTAGTTTGTAACCCTAACCCTAATGTTAAACCCTAGTTTGAAACCCTAACCCTAATGTAAAACCCTAGTTTGAAACCCTAACCCTAATGTAAAACCCTAGTTTGAAACCCTAACCCTAATGTAAAACCCTAGTTTGTAACCCTAACCCTAATGTAAAACCCTAGTTTGAAACCCTAAACCTAATGTAAAACCCTAGTTTGAAACCCTAACCCTAATGTAAAACCCTTGTTTGAAACCCTAACCCTAAAACAAAACGCTAGATTGAAACCCTAAGCCTAATTTGAAACCCTTGTTTGAAACCCTAACCCTAATTTGAAACCCTAGTTTGAAACCCTAACCCTAATGTAAAACCCTAGTTTGAAACCCTAACCCTAATTAGAAACCCTAGTTTGAAACCCTAACCCTAATGTAAAACCCTAGTTTGAAACCCTAACCCTAATGTAAAATGACTGTTTTGAAACCCTAACCCTAATGTAAAACCCTTGTTTGAAACCCTAACCCTAATGTAAAACCCTAGTTTGAAAACCTAACCCTAATGTAAAACCCTAGTGTGAAACCCTAACCCTAAATTTAAACCCTAGTTTGAAACCCTAACCCTAATGTAAAACCCTAGTTTGAAACCCTAAACCTAATGTAAAACCCTAGTTTGAAACCCTAACCCTAATTAGAAACCCTAGTTTGAAACCCTAACCCTAATGTAAAACCCTAGTTTGAAACCCTAACCCTAATGTAAAATGACTGTTTTGAAACCCTAACCCTAATGTAAAACCCTTGTTTGAAACCCTAACCCTAATGTAAAACCCTAGTTTGAAAACCTAACCCTAATGTAAAACCCTAGTGTGAAACCCTAACCCTAAATTTAAACCCTAGTTTGAAACCCTACCCCTAATGTAAAACCCTAGTTTGAAACCCTAAACCTAATGTAAAACCCTAGTTTGAAACCCTAACCCTAATGTAAAACCCTAGTTTGTAACCCTAACCCTAATGTAAAATGACTGTTTTGAAACCCTAACCCTAATGTAAAACCCTTGTTTGAAATTCTAACCCTAATGTAAAACCCTAGTTTGAAACCCTAATCCTAATGTTAAACCCAAGTTTGTAACCCTAACCCTAATGTAAAACCCTAGTTTGAAACCCCAACCCTAATGTTAAACCCTAGTTTGAAACCCTAACCCTAATGTTAAACGCTTGTTTGAAACCCTAACCCTAATGTAAAACCCTAGTTTGAAACCCTAAGCCTAATTTGAAACCCTAGTTTGAAACCCTAACCCTAATGTAAAACCCTAGTTTGTAACCCTAACCCAAATGTAAAACCCTAGTTTGAAACCCTAACCCTAATGTAAAACCCTAGTTTGAAACCCTAACCCTAATGTAAAACCATAGTTTGAAGCATTAACTCTAATGTAAAACCCTAGTTTGAAGCACTAAGCCTAATGTAAAACACTAGTTTGAAACGCTAACCCTAATGTAAAACCCTAGTTTGAAACCCTAACCCTAATTTGAAACCCTAGTTTGAAACCCTAACCCTAATGTAAAACCCCTTGTTTGTAACCCTAACCCTAATGTAAAACCCTAGTTTGAAACCCTAACCCTAATGTTAAACCCTAGTTTGAAACCCTAACCCTAATGTAAAACCCTAGTTTGAAACCCTAACCCTAATTTGAAACCCTAGTTTGAAACCCTAACCCTAATTTGAAATCCCTGTTTGAAATCCTAACTCTAATGTGAAACCTTAGTTTGAAACCCTAACCCTCATAAAAAACCCTAGTTTGTAACCCTAACCCTAATGTAAAATCCTAATTTGAAACCCTAACACTAATGTTAAACCCTAGTTTGAAAACCTAACCCTAATGTAAAACCCTAGTTTGAAACCCTAACCCTAATGATAAACCCTAGTTTGAAACCCTAACCCTAATGCAAAACCCTAGTTTGAAACCCTAACCCTAATGTAAAACCCTAGTTTGTAAACCTAACCCAAATGTAAAATCCTAGTTTGAAACACTAACCCTAATGTAAAACCCTAGTTTGAAAAGCTAACCCTAATGTAAAACCCTAGTTTGAAGCATTAACCCTAAAGTAAAACACTAGTTTGAAACCCTAACCCTAATGTTAAACCCTAGTTTGAAACCCTAACCCTAATGTAAAACCCTAGTTTGAAACCCTAACCCTAATGATAAACCCTAGTTTGAAACACTAACCCTAAATTGAAACCCTAGTTTGAAACCCTAACCCTAATGTAAAACCCTAGTTTGAAACCCTAACCCTAATGTAAAACCATAGTTTGAAGCACTAACCCTAATGTAAAACACTAGTTTGAAACGCTAACCCTAATGTAAAACCCTAGTTTGAAGCATTAACCCTAATGTTAAACCCTCGTTTGAAACCCTAACACTAAATTGAAACCCCAGTTTGAAACCCTAACACTAATGTAAAACCCTAGTTTGTAACCTAACCCTAATGTAAAACCTTAGTGTGAAACCCTAACCCTAATGTAAAACCCTAGTTTGAAACCCTAACCCTAATGTAAAACCCTAGTTTGAAACCCTAACCCTAATTTGAAACCCTAGTTTGAAACCCTAACCCTAATGTAAAACCCTAGTTTGAAACCCTAACCCTAATGTTAAACCCTAGTTTGAAACCCTAACCGTAATGTAAAACCCTAGTTTGAAACCCTACCCCTAATTTGAAACCCGAGTTTGAAACCCTAGCGCTAATGTAAAACCCTAGTTTGCAACCCTAACCCTAATTTGAAACCCTAGTTTGAAACCCTAACCCTAATGTTAAACCCTATTTTGAAACCCTAACCCTAATGTAAAACCCTATTTTGAAACCCTAACCCTAATGTAAAACCCTAGTTTTAAACCCTAACCCTAATGTAAAACCCTTGTTTGAAACCCTAACCCTAATGTAAAACCCTTGTTTGAAACCCTAACCCTAATTTAAAACCCTAGTTTGAAACCCTAACCCTAATATAAAACCCTAGTTTGAAACCCTAACCCTAATTAGAAACCCTAGTTTGAAACCCTAACCCTAATGTAAAACCCTAGTTTGAAAACCTAATTCTAATGATAAACCCTAGATTAAAACCCTAACCCTAATTAGAAAGCCTAGTTTGAAACCCTAACCCTAATGTAAAACCCTAGTTTGAAACCCTAACCCTAATGATAAACCCTAGTTTAAAACCCTAACCCTAATTTGAAACCCTAGTTTGAAACCCTAACCCTAATTTGAAACCCTAGTTTGAAACCCTAACCTTAATGTAAAACCCTAGTTTGTAACCTTAACACTAATGTAAAACCCTAGTTTGGAACCCTAACCCTAATGTTAAACCCTAGTTTGAAACCCTAACCCTAATGTAAAACCCTTGTTTGAAACCCTAACCCTAATGTAAAACCCTAGTTTGAAGCAGTAACCCTAATGTAAAACCCTAGTTTGAAACTCTAACCCTAATTTGAAACCCTAGTTTGAAACCCTAACCCTAATGTAAAACGCTAGTTTGAAAGCGTAACCCTAATGTAAAACCCTAGTTTGAAGCATTAACCCTAATGTAAAACCATAGTTTGAAACCCTAACCCTAACGTTAAACCCTTGTTTGAAACTCTAACCCTAATGTAAAACCCTAGTTTGAAACCCTAATCCTAATGTTAAACCCAAGTTTGTAACCCTAACCCTAATGTAAAACCCTAGTTTGAAACCCTAACCCTAATGTTAAACCCTAGTTTGAAACCCTAACCCTAATGTTAAACCCTTGTTTGAAACCCTAACCCTAATGTAAAACCCTAGTTTGAAACCCTAAGCCTAATTTGAAACCCTAGTTTGAATTCCTAACCCTAATTTGAAACCCTAGTTTGAAACCCTAACCCTAATGTAAAACCCTAGTTTGAAACCCTAACCCTAACGTTAAACCCTAGTTTGAAACCCTAACCGTAATGTAAAACCCTAGTTTGAAACCCTACCCCTAATTTGAAACCCGAGTTTGAAACCCTAGCGCTAATGTAAAACCCTAGTTTGCAACCCTAACCCTAATTTGAAACCCTAGTTTGAAACCCTAACCCTAATGTTAAACCCTATTTTAAAACTCTAACCCTAATGTAAAACCCTATTTTGAAACCCTAACCCTAATGTAAAACCCTAGTTTGAAACCCTAACCCTAATGTAAAACCCTAGTTTGAAACCCCAAACCTAATTTGAAACCATAGTTTGAAACCCTAACCCTAATGTAAAACCCTAGTTTGAAACCCCAAACCTAATTTGAAACCATAGTTTGAAACCCTAACCCTAATGTAAAACCCTAGTTTGTAACCCTAATCCTAATGTAAAACCTCAATTTGAAACACAAACCCTAATTTGAAACCCTAGTTTGAAACCCTAAACCTAATGTAAAACCCAAGTTTGAAACCCTAACCCTAATTTAAAACCCCTGTTTTGAAACCCTAACCCTAATGTAAAACCCTAGTTTGAAACCCTAACCCTAATGATAAACCCTAGTTTAAAACTCTAACCCTAATTTGAAACCCTAGTTTGAAACCCTAACCCTAATTTGAAACCCTAGTTTGAAACCCTAACCTTAATGTAAAACCCTAGTTTGTAACCTTAACACTAATGTAAAACCCTAGTTTGGAACCCTAACCCTAATGTTAAACCCTAGTTTGAAACCCTAACCCTAATGTAAAACCCTTGTTTGAAACCCTAACCCTAATGTAAAACCCTAGTTTGAAGCAGTAACCCTAATGTAAAACCCTAGTTTGAAACTCTAACCCTAATTTGAAACCCTAGTTTGAAACCCTAACCCTAATGTAAAACGCTAGTTTGAAAGCCTAACCCTAATGTAAAACCCTAGTTTGAAGCATTAACCCTAATGTAAAACCCTAGTTTGAAACCCTAACCCTAACGTTAAACCCTAGTTTGAAACCCTAACCGTAATGTTAAACCCTAGTTTGAAACCCTAACCCTAATGTAAAACCCTAGTTTGAAGCATTAACCCTAATGTAAAACCCTAGTTTGTAACCCTAACCCTAATGTAAAACCCTAGTTTGAAACCCTAACCCTAATGTTAAACCCTAGTTTGAAACCCTAACCCTAATGTAAAACCCTAGTTTGAAACCCTAACCCTAAAGTAAAACCCTAGTTTGAAACCCTAACCATAATGCAAAAGCCTAGTTTGAAACCCTAACCCTAATGTAAAACCCTAGTTTGTAAACCTAAACCAAATGTAAAATCCTAGTTTGAAACACTAACCCTAATGTAAAACCCTAGTTTGAAACGCTAACCCTAATGTTAAACCCTAGTTTGAAGCATTAACCCTAAAGTAAAACACTAGTTTGAAACCCTAACCCTAATGTTAAACCCTAGTTTGAAACCCTAACCCTAATGTTAAACCCTAGTTTGAAACCCTAACCCTAATGTAAAACCCTAGTTTGAAACCCTAACCCTAATGTAAAACCCTAGTTTGAAACCCTAACCCTAATGTAAAACCATAGTTTGAAGCATTAACCCTAATGTAAAACCCTAGTTTGAAGCACTTACCCTAATGTAAAACACTAGTTTGAAACGCTAACCCTAATGTAAAACCCTAGTTTGAAATCCCAAATCTAATTTGAAACCATAGTTTAAAACCCTAACCCTAATGTAAAACCCTAGTTTGAAGCATTAACCCTAATGTAAAACACTAGTTTGAAACGCTAACCCTAATGTTAAACCCTAATTTGAAACCCTAACCCTAATGTAAAACCCTAGTTTGAAACCCTAACCCTAATGATAAACCCTAGTTTGAAACACTAACCCTAAATTTAAACCCTAGTTTGAAAACCTAACCCTAAGGTAAAACCCTAGTTTGAAACCCTAACCCTAATGTAAAACCCTAGTTTGTAACCCTAACCCTAATGTAAAACCATAGTTTGAAACCCTAACCCTAATGTAAAACCCTAGTTTGAAACCCTAACCCTAATGTAAAACCCTAGTGTGTAACCCTAACTCTAATGTAAAACCCTAGTTTGAAACCCTAACCCTAATGTAAAACCCTAGTTTGAAACCCTAACCCTAATGTAAAACCCTTGTTTGAAACCCTAACCCTAATTTTAAACCCGAGTTTGAAACCCTAACCCTAATGTAAAACCCTAGTTTGAAAACCTAACCCTAATGTAAAACCCCTTGTTTGTAACCCTAACCCTAATTTGAAACCCTAGTTTGAAACCCTAACCCTAATGTTAAACCCTAGTTTGAAACCCTAACCCTAATGTAAAACCCTAGTTTGAAACCCTAACCCTAATTTGAAACCCTAGTTTGAAACCCTAACCCTAATGTAAAACCCCTTGTTTGTAACCCTAACCCTAATTTGAAACCCAAGTTTGAAACCCTAACCCTAATGTTAAACCCTAGTTTGAAACCCTAACCCTAATGTAAAACCCTAGTTTGAAACCCTAACCCTAATTTGAAACCCTAGTTTGAAACCCTAACCCTAATTTGAAACCCCTGTTTGAAATCCTAACTCTAATGTGAAACCTTAGTTTGAAACCCTAACCCTCATAAAAAACCCTAGTTTGTAACCCTAACCCTAATGTAAAATCCTAGTTTGAAACCCTAACACTAATGTTAAACCCTAGTTTGAAACCCTAACCCTAATGTAAAACCCTAGTTTGAAACCCTAACCCTAATGATAAACCCTAGTTTGAAACCCTAACCCTAATGCAAAACCCTAGTTTGAAACCCTAACCCTAATGTAAAACCCTAGTTTGTAAACCTAACCCAAATGTAAAATCCTAGTTTGAAACACTAACCCTAATGTAAAACCCTAGTTTGAAACGCTAACCCTAATGTAAAACCCTAGTTTGAAGCATTAACCCTAAAGTAAAACACTAGTTTGAAACCCTAACCCTAATGTTAAACCCTAGTTTGAAACCCTAACCCTAATGTAAAACCCTAGTTTGAAACCCTAACCCTAATGATAAACCCTAGTTTGAAACCCTAACCCTAAATTGAAACCCTAGTTTGAAACCCTAACCCTAATGTAAAACCCTAGTTTGAAACCCTAACCCTAATGTAAAACCCTAGTTTGAAACCCTAACCCTAATGTAAAACCATAGTTTGAAGCACTAACCCTAATGTAAAACCATAGTTTGAAGCACTAACCCTAATGTAAAACACTAGTTTGAAACGCTAACCCTAATGTAAAACCCTAGTTTGAAGCATTAACCCTAATGTTAAACCCTAGTTTGAAACCCTAACACTAAATTGAAACCCCAGTTTGAAACCCTAACACTAATGTAAAACCCTAGTTTGTAACCCTAACCCTAATGTAAAACCTTAGTGTGAAACCCTAACCCTAATGTAAAACCCTAGTTTGAAACCCTAACCCTAATGTAAAACCCTAGTTTGAAACCCTAACCCTAATTTGAAACCCTAGTTTGAAACCCTAACCCTAATGTAAAACCCTAGTTTGAAACCCTAACCCTAACGTTAAACGCTAGTTTGAAACCCTAACCGTAATGTAAAACCCTAGTTTGTAACCCTAACCCAAATGTAAAACCCTAGTTTGAAACCCTAACCCTAATGTAAAACCCTAGTTTGAAACCCTAACCCTAATGTAAAACCATAGTTTGAAGCATTAACCCTAATGTAAAACCCTAGTTTGAAGCACTAACCCTAATGTAAAACACTAGTTTGAAACGCTAATCCTAATGTAAAACCCTAGTTTGAAACCCTAACCCTAATTTGAAACCCTAGTTTGAAACCCTAACCCTAATGTAAAACCCCTTGTTTGTAACCCTAACCCTAATTTGAAACCCTATTTTGAAACCCTAACCCTAATGTTAAACCCTAGTTTGAAACCCTAACCCTAATTTGAAACCCTAGTTTGAAACCCTAACCCTAATTTGAAATCCCTGTTTGAAATCCTAACTCTAATGTGAAACCTTAGTTTGAAACCCTAACTCTCATAAAAAACCCTAGTTTGTAACCCTAACCCTAATGTAAAATCCTAGTTTGAAACCCTAACACTAATGTTAAACCCTAGTTTGAAACCCTAACCCTAATGTAAAACCCTAGTTTGAAACCCTAACCCTAATGTTAAACCCTAGTTTGAAACCCTAACCCTAATGTAAAACCCTAGTTTGAAACCCTAACCCTAATTTGAAACCCTAGTTTGAAACCCTAACCCTAATTTGAAATCCCTGTTTGAAATCCTAACTCTAATGTGAAACCTTAGTTTGAAACCCTAACCCTCATAAAAAACCCTAGTTTGTAACCCTAACCCTAATGTAAAATCCTAGTTTGAAACCCTAACACTAATGTTAAACCCTAGTTTGAAAACCTAACCCTAATGTAAAACCCTAGTTTGAAACCCTAACCCTAATGATAAACCCTAGTTTGAAACCCTAACCCTAATGCAAAACCCTAGTTTGAAACCCTAACCCTAATGTAAAACCCTAGTTTGTAAACCTAACCCAAATGTAAAATCCTAGTTTGAAACACTAACCCTAATGTAAAACCCTAGTTTGAAACGCTAACCCTAATGTTAAACCCTAGTTTGAAACCCTAACCCTAATGTAAAACCCTAGTTTGAAACCCTAACCCTAATGATAAACCCTAGTTTGAAACCCTAACCCTAAATTGAAACCCTAGTTTGAAACCCTAACCCTAATGTAAAACCCTAGTTTGAAACCCTAACCCTAATGTAAAACCATAGTTTGAAGCACTAACCCTAATGTAAAACACTAGTTTGAAACGCTAACCCTAATGTAAAACCCTAGTTTGAAGCATTAACCCTAATGTTAAACCCTCGTTTGAAACCCTAACACTAAATTGAAACCCCAGTTTGAAACCCTAACACTAATGTAAAACCCTAGTTTGTAACCCTAACCCTAATGTAAAACCTTAGTGTGAAACCCTAACCCTAATGTAAAACCCTAGTTTGAAACCCTAACCCTAATGTAAAACCCTAGTTTGAAACCCTAACCCTAATTTGAAACCCTAGTTTGAAACCCTAACCCTAATGTAAAACCCTAGTTTGAAACCCTAACCCTAACGTTAAACCCTAGTTTGAAACCCTAACCGTAATGTAAAACCCTAGTTTGAAACCCTACCCCTAATTTGAAACCCGAGTTTGAAACCCTAGCGCTAATGTAAAACCCTAGTTTGCAACCCTAACCCTAATTTGAAACCCTAGTTTGAAACCCTAACCCTAATGTTAAACCCTATTTTGAAACCCTAACCCTAATGTAAAACCCTATTTTGAAACCCTAACCCTAATGTAAAACCCTAGTTTTAAACCCTAACCCTAATGTAAAACCCTTGTTTGAAACCCTAACCCTAATGTAAAACCCTTGTTTGAAACCCTAACCCTAATTTAAAACCCTAGTTTGAAACCCTAACCCTAATATAAAACCCTAGTTTGAAACCCTAACCCTAATTAGAAACCCTAGTTTGAAACCCTAACCCTAATGTAAAACCCTAGTTTGAAACCCTAATTCTAATGATAAACCCTAGATTAAAACCCTAACCCTAATTAGAAAGCCTAGTTTGAAACCCTAACCCTAATGTAAAACCCTAGTTTGAAACCCTAACCCTAATGATAAACCCTAGTTTAAAACCCTAACCCTAATTTGAAACCCTAGTTTGAAACCCTAACCCTAATTTGAAACCCTAGTTTGAAACCCTAACCTTAATGTAAAACCCTAGTTTGTAACCTTAACACTAATGTAAAACCCTAGTTTGGAACCCTAACCCTAATGTTAAACCCTAGTTTGAAACCCTAACCCTAATGTAAAACCCTTGTTTGAAACCCTAACCCTAATGTAAAACCCTAGTTTGAAGCAATAACCCTAATGTAAAACCCTAGTTTGAAACTCTAACCCTAATTTGAAACCCTAGTTTGAAACCCTAACCCTAATGTAAAACGCTAGTTTGAAAGCGTAACCCTAATGTAAAACCCTAGTTTGAAGCATTAACCCTAATGTAAAACCATAGTTTGAAACCCTAACCCTAACGTTAAACCCTTGTTTGAAACTCTAACCCTAATGTAAAACCCTAGTTTGAAACCCTAATCCTAATGTTAAACCCAAGTTTGTAACCCTAACCCTAATGTAAAACCCTAGTTTGAAACCCTAACCCTAATGTTAAACCCTAGTTTGAAACCCTAACCCTAATGTTAAACCCTTGTTTGAAACCCTAACCCTAATGTAAAACCCTAGTTTGAAACCCTAAGCCTAATTTGAAACCCTAGTTTGAAACCCTAACCCTAATTTGAAACCCTAGTTTGAAACCCTAACCCTAATGTTAAACCCTAGTTTGAAACCCTAACCCTAACGTTAAACCCTAGTTTGAAACCCTAACCATAATGTAAAACCCTAGTTTGAAACCCTACCCCTAATTTGAAACCCGAGTTTGAAACCCTAGCGCTAATGTAAAACCCTAGTTTGCAACCCTAACCCTAATTTGAAACCCTAGTTTGAAACCCTAACCCTAATGTTAAACCCTATTTTGAAACTCTAACCCTAATGTAAAACCCTATTTTGAAACCCTAACCCTAATGTAAAACCCTAGTTTGAAACCCTAACCCTAATGTAAAACCCTAGTTTGAAACCCCAAACCTAATTTGAAACCATAGTTTGAAACCCTAACCCTAATGTAAAACCCTAGTTTGAAACCCCAAACCTAATTTGAAACCATAGTTTGAAACCCTAACCCTAATGTAAAACCCTAGTTTGTAACCCTAATCCTAATGTAAAACCTCAATTTGAAACACAAACCCTAATTTGAAACCCTAGTTTGAAACCCTAAACCTAATGTAAAACCCAAGTTTGAAACCCTAACCCTAATTTAAAACCCCTGTTTTGAAACCCTAACCCTAATGTAAAACCCTAGTTTGAAACCCTAACCCTAATGATAAACCCTAGTTTAAAACTCTAACCCTAATTTGAAACCCTAGTTTGAAACCCTAACCCTAATTTGAAACCCTAGTTTGAAACCCTAACCTTAATGTAAAACCCTAGTTTGTAACCTTAACACTAATGTAAAACCCTAGTTTGGAACCCTAACCCTAATGTTAAACCCTAGTTTGAAACCCTAACCCTAATGTAAAACCCTTGTTTGAAACCCTAACCCTAATGTAAAACCCTAGTTTGAAGCAGTAACCCTAATGTAAAACCCTAGTTTGAAACTCTAACCCTAATTTGAAACCCTAGTTTGAAACCCTAACCCTAATGTAAAACGCTAGTTTGAAAGCCTAACACTAATGTAAAACCCTAGTTTGAAGCATTAACCCTAATGTAAAACCCTAGTTTGAAACCCTAACCCTAACGTTAAACCCTAGTTTGAAACCCTAACCGTAATGTTAAACCCTAGTTTGAAACCCTAACCCTAATGTAAAACCCTAGTTTGAAGCATTAACCCTAATGTAAAACCCTAGTTTGTAACCCTAACCCTAATGTAAAACCCTAGTTTGAAACCCTAACCCTAATGTTAAACCCTAGTTTGAAACCCTAACCCTAATGTAAAACCCTAGTTTGAAACCCTAACCCTAAAGTAAAACCCTAGTTTGAAACCCTAACCATAATGCAAAAGCCTAGTTTGAAACCCTAACCCTAATGTAAAACCCTAGTTTGTAAACCTAAACCAAATGTAAAATCCTAGTTTGAAACACTAACCCTAATGTAAAACCCTAGTTTGAAACGCTAACCCTAATGTTAAACCCTAGTTTGAAGCATTAACCCTAAAGTAAAACACTAGTTTGAAACCCTAACCCTAATGTTAAACCCTAGTTTGAAACCCTAACCCTAATGTTAAACCCTAGTTTGAAACCCTAACCCTAATGTAAAACCCTAGTTTGAAACCCTAACCCTAATGTAAAACCCTAGTTTGAAACCCTAACCCTAATGTAAAACCATAGTTTGAAGCATTAACCCTAATGTAAAACCCTAGTTTGAAGCACTAACCCTAATGTAAAACACTAGTTTGAAACGCTAACCCTAATGTAAAACCCTAGTTTGAAATCCCAAATCTAATTTGAAACCATAGTTTAAAACCCTAACCCTAATGTAAAACCCTAGTTTGAAGCATTAACCCTAATGTAAAACACTAGTTTGAAACGCTAACCCTAATGTTAAACCCTAATTTGAAACCCTAACCCTAATGTAAAACCCTAGTTTGAAACCCTAACCCTAATGATAAACCCTAGTTTGAAACACTAACCCTAAATTTAAACCCTAGTTTGAAAACCTAACCCTAAGGTAAAACCCTAGTTTGAAACCCTAACCCTAATGTAAAACCCTAGTTTGTAACCCTAACCCTAATGTAAAACCATAGTTTGAAACCCTAACCCTAATGTAAAACCCTAGTTTGAAACCCTAACCCTAATGTAAAACCCTAGTGTGTAACCCTAACTCTAATGTAAAACCCTAGTTTGAAACCCTAACCCTAATGTAAAACCCTAGTTTGAAACCCTAACCCTAATGTAAAACCCTTGTTTGAAACCCTAACCCTAATTTTAAACCCGAGTTTGAAACCCTAACCCTAATGTAAAACCCTAGTTTGAAACCCTAACCCTAATGTAAAACCCCTTGTTTGTAACCCTAACCCTAATTTGAAACCCTAGTTTGAAACCCTAACCCTAATGTTAAACCCTAGTTTGAAACCCTAACCCTAATGTAAAACCCTAGTTTGAAACCCTAACCCTAATTTGAAACCCTAGTTTGAAACCCTAACCCTAATGTAAAACCCCTTGTTTGTAACCCTAACCCTAATTTGAAACCCAAGTTTGAAACCCTAACCCTAATGTTAAACCCTAGTTTGAAACCCTAACCCTAATGTAAAACCCTAGTTTGAAACCCTAACCCTAATTTGAAACCCTAGTTTGAAACCCTAACCCTAATTTGAAACCCCTGTTTGAAATCCTAGCTCTAATGTGAAACCTTAGTTTGAAACCCTAACCCTCATAAAAAACCCTAGTTTGTAACCCTAACCCTAATGTAAAATCCTAGTTTGAAACCCTAACACTAATGTTAAACCCTAGTTTGAAACCCTAACCCTAATGTAAAACCCTAGTTTGAAACCCTAACCCTAATGATAAACCCTAGTTTGAAACCCTAACCCTAATGCAAAACCCTAGTTTGAAACCCTAACCCTAATGTAAAACCCTAGTTTGTAAACCTAACCCAAATGTAAAATCCTAGTTTGAAACACTAACCCTAATGTAAAACCCTAGTTTGAAACGCTAACCCTAATGTAAAACCCTAGTTTGAAGCATTAACCCTAAAGTAAAACACTAGTTTGAAACCCTAACCCTAATGTTAAACCCTAGTTTGAAACCCTAACCCTAATGTAAAACCCTAGTTTGAAACCCTAACCCTAATGATAAACCCTAGTTTGAAACCCTAACCCTAAATTGAAACCCTAGTTTGAAACCCTAACCCTAATGTAAAACCCTAGTTTGAAACCCTAACCCTAATGTAAAACCCTAGTTTGAAACCCTAACCCTAATGTAAAACCATAGTTTGAAGCACTAACCCTAATGTAAAACCATAGTTTGAAGCACTAACCCTAATGTAAAACACTAGTTTGAAACAATAACCCTAATGTAAAACCCTAGTTTGAAGCATTAACCCTAATGTTAAACCCTAGTTTGAAACCCTAACACTAAATTGAAACCCCAGTTTGAAACCCTAACACTAAAGTAAAACCCTAGTTTGTAACCCTAACCCTAATGTAAAACCTTAGTGTGAAACCCTAACCCTAATGTAAAACCCTAGTTTGAAACCCTAACCCTAATGTAAAACCCTAGTTTGAAACCCTAACCCTAATTTGAAACCCTAGTTTGAAACCCTAACCCTAATGTAAAACCCTAGTTTGAAACCCTAACCCTAACGTTAAACGCTAGTTTGAAACCCTAACCGTAATGTAAAACCCTAGTTTGTAACCCTAACCCAAATGTAAAACCCTAGTTTGAAGCATTAACCCTAATGTTAAACCCTAGTTTGAAACACTAACCCTAAATTTAAACCCTAGTTTGAAAACCTAACCCTAAGGTAAAACCCTAGTTTGAAACCCTAACCCTAATGTAAAACCCTAGTTTGTAACCCTAACCCTAATGTAAAACCATAGTTTGAAACCCTAACCCTAATGTAAAACCCTAGTTTGAAACCCTAACCCTAATGTAAAACCCTAGTGTGTAACCCTAACTCTAATGTAAAACCCTAGTTTGAAACCCTAACCCTAATGTAAAACCCTAGTTTGAAACCCTAACCCTAATGTAAAACCCTTGTTTGAAACCCTAACCCTAATTTTAAACCCGAGTTTGAAACCCTAACCCTAATGTAAAACCCTAGTTTGAAACCCTAACCCTAATGTAAAACCCCTTGTTTGTAACCCTAACCCTAATTTGAAACCCTAGTTTGAAACCCTAACCCTAATGTTAAACCCTAGTTTGAAACCCTAACCCTAATGTAAAACCCTAGTTTGAAACCCTAACCCTAATTTGAAACCCTAGTTTGAAACCCTAACCCTAATGTAAAACCCCTTGTTTGTAACCCTAACCCTAATTTGAAACCCAAGATTGAAACCCTAACCCTAATGTTAAACCCTAGTTTGAAACCCTAAACCTAATGTAAAACCCTAGTTTGAAACCCTAACCCTAATTTGAAACCCTAGTTTGAAACCCTAACCCTAATTTGAAACCCCTGTTTGAAATCCTAGCTCTAATGTGAAACCTTAGTTTGAAACCCTAACCCTCATAAAAAACCCTAGTTTGTAACCCTAACCCTAATGTAAAATCCTAGTTTGAAACCCTAACACTAATGTTAAACCCTAGTTTGAAACCCTAACCCTAATGTAAAACCCTAGTTTGAAACCCTAACCCTAATGATAAACCCTAGTTTGAAACCCTAACCCTAATGCAAAACCCTAGTTTGAAACCCTAACCCTAATGTAAAACCCTAGTTTGTAAACCTAACCCAAATGTAAAATCCTAGTTTGAAACACTAACCCTAATGTAAAACCCTAGTTTGAAACGCTAACCCTAATGTAAAACCCTAGTTTGAAGCATTAACCCTAAAGTAAAACACTAGTTTGTAACCCTAACCCTAATGTTAAACCCTAGTTTGAAACCCTAACCCTAATGTAAAACCCTAGTTTGAAACCCTAACCCTAATGATAAACCCTAGTTTGAAACCCTAACCCTAAATTGAAACCCTAGTTTGAAACCCTAACCCTAATGTAAAACCCTAGTTTGAAACCCTAACCCTAATGTAAAACCCTAGTTTGAAACCCTAACCCTAATGTAAAACCATAGTTTGAAGCACTAACCCTAATGTAAAACCATAGTTTGAAGCACTAACCCTAATGTAAAACACTAGTTTGAAACAATAACCCTAATGTAAAACCCTAGTTTGAAGCATTAACCCTAATGTTAAACCCTAGTTTGAAACCCTAACACTAAATTGAAACCCCAGTTTGAAACCCTAACACTAAAGTAAAACCCTAGTTTGTAACCCTAACCCTAATGTAAAACCTTAGTGTGAAACCCTAACCCTAATGTAAAACCCTAGTTTGAAACCCTAACCCTAATGTAAAACCCTAGTTTGAAACCCTAACCCTAATTTGAAACCCTAGTTTGAAACCCTAACCCTAATGTAAAACCCTAGTTTGAAACCCTAACCCTAACGTTAAACGCTAGTTTGAAACCCTAACCGTAATGTAAAACCCTAGTTTGTAACCCTAACCCAAATGTAAAACCCTAGTTTGAAACCCTAACCCTAATGTAAAACCCTAGTTTGAAACCCTAACCCTAATGTAAAACCATAGTTTGAAGCATTAACCCTAATGTAAAACCCTAGTTTGAAGCACTAACCCTAATGTAAAACACTAGTTTGAAATGCTAATCCTAATGTAAAACCCTAGTTTGAAACCCTAACCCTAATTTGAAACCCTAGTTTGAAACCCTAACCCTAATGTAAAACCCCTTGTTTGTAACCCTAACCCTAATTTGAAACCCTATTTTGAAACCCTAACCCTAATGTTAAACCCTAGTTTGAAACCCTAACCCTAATGTAAAACCCTAGTTTGAAACCCTAACCCTAATTTGAAACCCTAGTTTGAAACCCTAACCCTAATTTGAAATCCCTGTTTGAAATCCTAACTCTAATGTGAAACCTTAGTTTGAAACCCTAACCCTCATAAAAAACCCTAGTTTGTAACCCTAACCCTAATGTAAAATCCTAGTTTGAAACCCTAACACTAATGTTAAACCCTAGTTTGAAACCCTAACCCTAATGTAAAACCCTAGTTTGAAACCCTAACCCTAATGATAAACCCTAGTTTGAAACCCTAACCCTAATGCAAAACCCTAGTTTGAAACCCTAACCCTAATGTAAAACCCTAGTTTGTAAACCTAACCCAAATGTAAAATCCTAGTTTGAAACACTAACCCTAATGTAAAACCCTAGTTTGAAACGCTAACCCTAATGTAAAACCCTAGTTTGAAGCATTAACCCTAAAGTAAAACACTAGTTTGAAACCCTAACCCTAATGTTAAACCCTAGTTTGAAACCCTAACCCTAATGTAAAACCCTAGTTTGAAACCCTAACCCTAATGATAAACCCTAGTTTGAAACCCTAACCCTAAATTGAAACCCTAGTTTGAAACCCTAACCCTATTGTAAAACCCTAGTTTGAAACCCTAACCCTAATGTAAAACCCTAGTTTGAAACCCTAACCCTAATGTAAAACCATAGTTTGAAGCACTAACCCTAATGTAAAACACTAGTTTGAAACGCTAACCCTAATGTAAAACCCTAGTTTGAAGCATTAACCCTAATGTTAAACCCTCGTTTGAAACCCTAACACTAAATTGAAACCCCAGTTTGAAACCCTAACACTAATGTAAAACCCTAGTTTGTAACCCTAAACCTAATGTAAAACCTTAGTGTGAAACCCTAACCCTAATGTAAAACCCTAGTTTGAAACCCTAACCCTAATGTAAAACCCTAGTTTGAAACCCTAACCCTAATTTGAAACCATAGTTTGAAACCCTAACCCTAATGTAAAACCCTAGTTTGAAACCCCAAACCTAATTTGAAACCATAGTTTGAAACCCTAACCCTAATGTAAAACCCTAGTTTGTAACCCTAATCCTAATGTAAAACCTCAATTTGAAACACAAACCCTAATTTGAAACCCTAGTTTGAAACCCTAAACCTAATGTAAAACCCAAGTTTGAAACCCTAACCCTAATTTAAAACCCCTGTTTTGAAACCCTAACCCTAATGTAAAACCCTAGTTTGAAACCCTAACCCTAATGATAAACCCTAGTTTAAAACTCTAACCCTAATTTGAAACCCTAGTTTGAAACCCTAACCCTAATTTGAAACCCTAGTTTGAAACCCTAACCTTAATGTAAAACCCTAGTTTGTAACCTTAACACTAATGTAAAACCCTAGTTTGGAACCCTAACCCTAATGTTAAACCCTAGTTTGAAACCCTAACCCTAATGTAAAACCCTTGTTTGAAACCCTAACCCTAATGTAAAACCCTAGTTTGAAGCAGTAACCCTAATGTAAAACCCTAGTTTGAAACTCTAACCCTAATTTGAAACCCTAGTTTGAAACCCTAACCCTAATGTAAAACGCTAGTTTGAAAGCCTAACCCTAAAGGAAAACCCTAGTTTGAAGCATTAACCCTAATGTAAAACCCTAGTTTGAAACCCTAACCCTAACGTTAAACCCTAGTTTGAAACCCTAACCGTAATGTTAAACCCTAGTTTGAAACCCTAACCCTAATGTAAAACCCTAGTTTGAAGCATTAACCCTAATGTAAAACCCTAGTTTGAAACCCTAACCCTAATGTTAAACCCTAGTTTGAAACCCTAACCCTAATGTAAAACACTAGTTTGAAACCCTAACCCTAAAGTAAAACCCTAGTTTGAAACCCTAACCCTAATGCAAAACCCTAGTTTGAAACCCTAACCCTAATGTAAAACCCTAGTTTGTAAACCTAACCCAAATGTAAAATCCTAGTTTGAAACACTAACCCTAATGTAAAACCCTAGTTTGAAACGCTAACCCTAATGTTAAACCCTAGTTTGAAGCATTAACCCTAAAGTAAAACACTAGTTTGAAACCCTAACCCTAATGTTAAACCCTAGTTTGAAACCCTAACCCTAATATTAAACCCTAGTTTGAAACCCTAACCCTAATGTAAAACCCTAGTTTGAAGCACTAACCCTAATGTAAAACCCTAGTTTGAAACCCTAAGCCTATTTTGAAACCCTAGTTTGAAACCCTAACCCTAATGTAAAACCCTAGTTTGTTACCCTAACCCAAATGTAAAACCCTAGTTTGAAACCCTAACCCTAATGTAAAACCATAGTTTGAAGCATTAACCCTAATGTAAAACCCTAGTTTGAAGCACTAACCCTAATGTAAAACCCTAGTTTGAAACCCTAACCGTAATGTAAAACCCTAGTTTGTAACCCTAACCCTAATGTTAAACCCTAGTTTGAAACCCTAACCCTAATGTAAAACCCTAGTTTGAAACCCTAACCCTAATGCAAAACCCTAGTTTGAAACGCTAACCCTAATGTAAAACCCTTGTTTGTAACCCTAACCCAAATGTAAAGCCCTAGTTTGAAACCCAACCCTAATGTAAAACCCTAGTTTGATGCATTAACCCTAATGTAAAACACTAGTTTGAAACCCTAACCCTAATTATAAGCCCTAGTTTGAAACCTTAACCCTAATGTAAAACCCTAGTTTGAAACCCTAACCCTAATGTAAAACCCCTTGTTTGTAACCCTAACCCTAATTTGAAACCCTAGTTTGAAACCCTAACCCTAATGTTAAACCCTAGTTTGAAACCCTAACCCTAATGTAAAACCCTAGTTTGAAACCCTAACCCTAATTTGAAACCCTAGTTTGAAACCCTAACCCTAATGTAAAACCCCTTGTTTGTAACCCTAACCCTAATTTGAAACCCAAGTTTGAAACCCTAACCCTAATGTTAAACCCTAGTTTGAAACCCTAACCCTAATGTAAAACCCTAGTTTGAAACCCTAACCCTAATTTGAAACCCTAGTTTGAAACCCTAACCCTAATTTGAAACCCCTGTTTGAAATCCTAGCTCTAATGTGAAACCTTAGTTTGAAACCCTAACCCTCATAAAAAACCCTAGTTTGTAACCCTAACCCTAATGTAAAATCCTAGTTTGAAACCCTAACACTAATGTTAAACCCTAGTTTGAAACCCTAACCCTAATGTAAAACCCTAGTTTGAAACCCTAACCCTAATGATAAACCCTAGTTTGAAACCCTAACCCTAATGCAAAACCCTAGTTTGAAACCCTAACCCTAATGTAAAACCCTAGTTTGTAAACCTAACCCAAATGTAAAATCCTAGTTTGAAACACTAACCCTAATGTAAAACCCTAGTTTGAAACGCTAACCCTAATGTAAAACCCTAGTTTGAAGCATTAACCCTAAAGTAAAACACTAGTTTGAAACCCTAACCCTAATGTTAAACCCTAGTTTGAAACCCTAACCCTAATGTAAAACCCTAGTTTGAAACCCTAACCCTAATGATAAACCCTAGTTTGAAACCCTAACCCTAAATTGAAACCCTAGTTTGAAACCCTAACCCTAATGTAAAACCCTAGTTTGAAACCCTAACCCTAATGTAAAACCCTAGTTTGAAACCCTAACCCTAATGTAAAACCATAGTTTGAAGCACTAACCCTAATGTAAAACCATAGTTTGAAGCACTAACCCTAATGTAAAACACTAGTTTGAAACAATAACCCTAATGTAAAACCCTAGTTTGAAGCATTAACCCTAATGTTAAACCCTAGTTTGAAACCCTAACACTAAATTGAAACCCCAGTTTGAAACCCTAACACTAAAGTAAAACCCTAGTTTGTAACCCTAACCCTAATGTAAAACCTTAGTGTGAAACCCTAACCCTAATGTAAAACCCTAGTTTGAAACCTTAACCCTAATGTAAAACCCTAGTTTGAAACCCTAACCCTAATTTGAAACCCTAGTTTGAAACCCTAACCCTAATGTAAAACCCTAGTTTGAAACCCTAACCCTAACGTTAAACGCTAGTTTGAAACCCTAACCGTAATGTAAAACCCTAGTTTGTAACCCTAACCCAAATGTAAAACCCTAGTTTGAAACCCTAACCCTAATGTAAAACCCTAGTTTGAAACCCTAACCCTAATGTAAAACCATAGTTTGAAGCATTAACCCTAATGTAAAACCCTAGTTTGAAGCACTAACCCTAATGTAAAACACTAGTTTGAAATGCTAATCCTAATGTAAAACCCTAGTTTGAAACCCTAACCCTAATTTGAAACCCTAGTTTGAAACCCTAACCCTAATGTAAAACCCCTTGTTTGTAACCCTAACCCTAATTTGAAACCCTATTTTGAAACCCTAACCCTAATGTTAAACCCTAGTTTGAAACCCTAACCCTAATGTAAAACCCTAGTTTGAAACCCTAACCCTAATTTGAAACCCTAGTTTGAAACCCTAACCCTAATTTGAAATCCCTGTTTGAAATCCTAACTCTAATGTGAAACCTTAGTTTGAAACCCTAACCCTCATAAAAAACCCTAGTTTGTAACCCTAACCCTAATGTAAAATCCTAGTTTGAAACCCTAACACTAATGTTAAACCCTAGTTTGAAACCCTAACCCTAATGTAAAACCCTAGTTTGAAACCCTAACCCTAATGATAAACCCTAGTTTGAAACCCTAACCCTAATGCAAAACCCTAGTTTGAAACCCTAACCCTAATGTAAAACCCTAGTTTGTAAACCTAACCCAAATGTAAAATCCTAGTTTGAAACACTAACCCTAATGTAAAACCCTAGTTTGAAACGCTAACCCTAATGTAAAACCCTAGTTTGAAGCATTAACCCTAAAGTAAAACACTAGTTTGAAACCCTAACCCTAATGTTAAACCCTAGTTTGAAACCCTAACCCTAATGTAAAACCCTAGTTTGAAACCCTAACCCTAATGATAAACCCTAGTTTGAAACCCTAACCCTAAATTGAAACCCTAGTTTGAAACCCTAACCCTAATGTAAAACCCTAGTTTGAAACCCTAACCCTAATGTAAAACCCTAGTTTGAAACCCTAACCCTAATGTAAAACCATAGTTTGAAGCACTAACCCTAATGTAAAACACTAGTTTGAAACGCTAACCCTAATGTAAAACCCTAGTTTGAAGCATTAACCCTAATGTTAAACCCTCGTTTGAAACCCTAACACTAAATTGAAACCCCAGTTTGAAACCCTAACACTAATGTAAAACCCTAGTTTGTAACCCTAACCCTAATGTAAAACCTTAGTGTGAAACCCTAACCCTAATGTAAAACCCTAGTTTGAAACCCTAACCCTAATGTAAAACCCTAGTTTGAAACCCTAACCCTAATTTGAAACCATAGTTTGAAACCCTAACCCTAATGTAAAACCCTAGTTTGAAACCCCAAACCTAATTTGAAACCATAGTTTGAAACCCTAACCCTAATGTAAAACCCTAGTTTGTAACCCTAATCCTAATGTAAAACCTCAATTTGAAACACAAACCCTAATTTGAAACCCTAGTTTGAAACCCTAAACCTAATGTAAAACCCAAGTTTGAAACCCTAACCCTAATTTAAAACCCCTGTTTTGAAACCCTAACCCTAATGTAAAACCCTAGTTTGAAACCCTAACCCTAATGATAAACCCTAGTTTAAAACTCTAACCCTAATTTGAAACCCTAGTTTGAAACCCTAACCCTAATTTGAAACCCTAGTTTGAAACCCTAACCTTAATGTAAAACCCTAGTTTGTAACCTTAACACTAATGTAAAACCCTAGTTTGGAACCCTAACCCTAATGTTAAACCCTAGTTTGAAACCCTAACCCTAATGTAAAACCCTTGTTTGAAACCCTAACCCTAATGTAAAACCCTAGTTTGTTACCCTAACCCAAATGTAAAACCCTAGTTTGAAACCCTAACCCTAATGTAAAACCATAGTTTGAAGCATTAACCCTAATGTAAAACCCTAGTTTGAAGCACTAACCCTAATGTAAAACCCTAGTTTGAAACCCTAACCGTAATGTAAAACCCTAGTTTGTAACCCTAACCCTAATGTTAAACCCTAGTTTGAAACCCTAACCCTAATGTAAAACCCTAGTTTGAAACCCTAACCCTAATGCAAAACCCTAGTTTGAAACGCTAACCCTAATGTAAAACCCTTGTTTGTAACCCTAACCCAAATGTAAAGCCCTAGTTTGAAACCCAACCCTAATGTAAAACCCTAGTTTGATGCATTAACCCTAATGTAAAACACTAGTTTGAAACCCTAACCCTAATTATAAGCCCTAGTTTGAAACCTTAACCCTAATGTAAAACCCTAGTTTGAAACCCTAACCCTAATGTAAAACCCCTTGTTTGTAACCCTAACCCTAATTTGAAACCCTAGTTTGAAACCCTAACCCTAATGTTAAACCCTAGTTTGAAACCCTAACCCTAATGTAAAACCCTAGTTTGAAACCCTAACCCTAATTTGAAACCCTAGTTTGAAACCCTAACCCTAATGTAAAACCCCTTGTTTGTAACCCTAACCCTAATTTGAAACCCAAGTTTGAAACCCTAACCCTAATGTTAAACCCTAGTTTGAAACCCTAACCCTAATGTAAAACCCTAGTTTGAAACCCTAACCCTAATTTGAAACCCTAGTTTGAAACCCTAACCCTAATTTGAAACCCCTGTTTGAAATCCTAGCTCTAATGTGAAACCTTAGTTTGAAACCCTAACCCTCATAAAAAACCCTAGTTTGTAACCCTAACCCTAATGTAAAATCCTAGTTTGAAACCCTAACACTAATGTTAAACCCTAGTTTGAAACCCTAACCCTAATGTAAAACCCTAGTTTGAAACCCTAACCCTAATGATAAACCCTAGTTTGAAACCCTAACCCTAATGCAAAACCCTAGTTTGAAACCCTAACCCTAATGTAAAACCCTAGTTTGTAAACCTAACCCAAATGTAAAATCCTAGTTTGAAACACTAACCCTAATGTAAAACCCTAGTTTGAAACGCTAACCCTAATGTAAAACCCTAGTTTGAAGCATTAACCCTAAAGTAAAACACTAGTTTGAAACCCTAACCCTAATGTTAAACCCTAGTTTGAAACCCTAACCCTAATGTAAAACCCTAGTTTGAAACCCTAACCCTAATGATAAACCCTAGTTTGAAACCCTAACCCTAAATTGAAACCCTAGTTTGAAACCCTAACCCTAATGTAAAACCCTAGTTTGAAACCCTAACCCTAATGTAAAACCCTAGTTTGAAACCCTAACCCTAATGTAAAACCATAGTTTGAAGCACTAACCCTAATGTAAAACCATAGTTTGAAGCACTAACCCTAATGTAAAACACTAGTTTGAAACAATAACCCTAATGTAAAACCCTAGTTTGAAGCATTAACCCTAATGTTAAACCCTAGTTTGAAACCCTAACACTAAATTGAAACCCCAGTTTGAAACCCTAACACTAAAGTAAAACCCTAGTTTGTAACCCTAACCCTAATGTAAAACCTTAGTGTGAAACCCTAACCCTAATGTAAAACCCTAGTTTGAAACCTTAACCCTAATGTAAAACCCTAGTTTGAAACCCTAACCCTAATTTGAAACCCTAGTTTGAAACCCTAACCCTAATGTAAAACCCTAGTTTGAAACCCTAACCCTAACGTTAAACGCTAGTTTGAAACCCTAACCGTAATGTAAAACCCTAGTTTGTAACCCTAACCCAAATGTAAAACCCTAGTTTGAAACCCTAACCCTAATGTAAAACCCTAGTTTGAAACCCTAACCCTAATGTAAAACCATAGTTTGAAGCATTAACCCTAATGTAAAACCCTAGTTTGAAGCACTAACCCTAATGTAAAACACTAGTTTGAAATGCTAATCCTAATGTAAAACCCTAGTTTGAAACCCTAACCCTAATTTGAAACCCTAGTTTGAAACCCTAACCCTAATGTAAAACCCCTTGTTTGTAACCCTAACCCTAATTTGAAACCCTATTTTGAAACCCTAACCCTAATGTTAAACCCTAGTTTGAAACCCTAACCCTAATGTAAAACCCTAGTTTGAAACCCTAACCCTAATTTGAAACCCTAGTTTGAAACCCTAACCCTAATTTGAAATCCCTGTTTGAAATCCTAACTCTAATGTGAAACCTTAGTTTGAAACCCTAACCCTCATAAAAAACCCTAGTTTGTAACCCTAACCCTAATGTAAAATCCTAGTTTGAAACCCTAACACTAATGTTAAACCCTAGTTTGAAACCCTAACCCTAATGTAAAACCCTAGTTTGAAACCCTAACCCTAATGATAAACCCTAGTTTGAAACCCTAACCCTAATGCAAAACCCTAGTTTGAAACCCTAACCCTAATGTAAAACCCTAGTTTGTAAACCTAACCCAAATGTAAAATCCTAGTTTGAAACACTAACCCTAATGTAAAACCCTAGTTTGAAACGCTAACCCTAATGTAAAACCCTAGTTTGAAGCATTAACCCTAAAGTAAAACACTAGTTTGAAACCCTAACCCTAATGTTAAACCCTAGTTTGAAACCCTAACCCTAATGTAAAACCCTAGTTTGAAACCCTAACCCTAATGATAAACCCTAGTTTGAAACCCTAACCCTAAATTGAAACCCTAGTTTGAAACCCTAACCCTAATGTAAAACCCTAGTTTGAAACCCTAACCCTAATGTAAAACCCTAGTTTGAAACCCTAACCCTAATGTAAAACCATAGTTTGAAGCACTAACCCTAATGTAAAACACTAGTTTGAAACGCTAACCCTAATGTAAAACCCTAGTTTGAAGCATTAACCCTAATGTTAAACCCTCGTTTGAAACCCTAACACTAAATTGAAACCCCAGTTTGAAACCCTAACACTAATGTAAAACCCTAGTTTGTAACCCTAACCCTAATGTAAAACCTTAGTGTGAAACCCTAACCCTAATGTAAAACCCTAGTTTGAAACCCTAACCCTAATGTAAAACCCTAGTTTGAAACCCTAACCCTAATTTGAAACCATAGTTTGAAACCCTAACCCTAATGTAAAACCCTAGTTTGAAACCCCAAACCTAATTTGAAACCATAGTTTGAAACCCTAACCCTAATGTAAAACCCTAGTTTGTAACCCTAATCCTAATGTAAAACCTCAATTTGAAACACAAACCCTAATTTGAAACCCTAGTTTGAAACCCTAAACCTAATGTAAAACCCAAGTTTGAAACCCTAACCCTAATTTAAAACCCCTGTTTTGAAACCCTAACCCTAATGTAAAACCCTAGTTTGAAACCCTAACCCTAATGATAAACCCTAGTTTAAAACTCTAACCCTAATTTGAAACCCTAGTTTGAAACCCTAACCCTAATTTGAAACCCTAGTTTGAAACCCTAACCTTAATGTAAAACCCTAGTTTGTAACCTTAACACTAATGTAAAACCCTAGTTTGGAACCCTAACCCTAATGTTAAACCCTAGTTTGAAACCCTAACCCTAATGTAAAACCCTTGTTTGAAACCCTAACCCTAATGTAAAACCCTAGTTTGAAGCAGTAACCCTAATGTAAAACCCTAGTTTGAAACTCTAACCCTAATTTGAAACCCTAGTTTGAAACCCTAACCCTAATGTAAAACGCTAGTTTGAAAGCCTAACCCTAAAGGAAAACCCTAGTTTGAAGCATTAACCCTAATGTAAAACCCTAGTTTGAAACCCTAACCCTAACGTTAAACCCTAGTTTGAAACCCTAACCGTAATGTTAAACCCTAGTTTGAAACCCTAACCCTAATGTAAAACCCTAGTTTGAAGCATTAACCCTAATGTAAAACCCTAGTTTGTAACCCTAACCCTAATGTAAAACCCTAGTTTGAAACCCTAACCCTAATGTTAAACCCTAGTTTGAAACCCTAACCCTAATGTAAAACACTAGTTTGAAACCCTAACCCTAAAGTAAAACCCTAGTTTGAAACCCTAACCCTAATGCAAAACCCTAGTTTGAAACCCTAACCCTAATGTAAAACCCTAGTTTGTAAACCTAACCCAAATGTAAAATCCTAGTTTGAAACACTAACCCTAATGTAAAACCCTAGTTTGAAACGCTAACCCTAATGTTAAACCCTAGTTTGAAGCATTAACCCTAAAGTAAAACACTAGTTTGAAACCCTAACCCTAATGTTAAACCCTAGTTTGAAACCCTAACCCTAATATTAAACCCTAGTTTGAAACCCTAACCCTAATGTAAAACCCTAGTTTGAAGCACTAACCCTAATGTAAAACCCTAGTTTGAAACCCTAAGCCTATTTTGAAACCCTAGTTTGAAACCCTAACCCTAATGTAAAACCCTAGTTTGTTACCCTAACCCAAATGTAAAACCCTAGTTTGAAACCCTAACCCTAATGTAAAACCATAGTTTGAAGCATTAACCCTAATGTAAAACCCTAGTTTGAAGCACTAACCCTAATGTAAAACCCTAGTTTGAAACCCTAACCGTAATGTAAAACCCTAGTTTGTAACCCTAACCCTAATGTTAAACCCTAGTTTGAAACCCTAACCCTAATGTAAAACCCTAGTTTGAAACCCTAACCCTAATGCAAAACCCTAGTTTGAAACGCTAACCCTAATGTAAAACCCTTGTTTGTAACCCTAACCCAAATGTAAAGCCCTAGTTTGAAACCCAACCCTAATGTAAAACCCTAGTTTGATGCATTAACCCTAATGTAAAACACTAGTTTGAAACCCTAACCCTAATTATAAGCCCTAGTTTGAAACCTTAACCCTAATGTAAAACCCTAGTTTGAAACCCTAACCCTAATGATAAACCCTAGTTTGAAACCCTAACCCTAAATTGAAACCCTAGTATGAAACCCTAACCCTAATGTAAAACCCTAGTTTGAAACCCTAACCCTAATGTAAAACCCTAGTTTGTAACCCTAACCCTAATGTAAAACCCTAGTTTGAAACCCTAAACCTAATGTAAAACCCTAGTTTGAAACCCTAACCCTAATGTAAAACCCTTGTTTGAAACCCTAACCCTAAAACAAAACGCTAGATTGAAACCCTAAGCCTAATTTGAAACCCTTGTTTGAAACCCTAACCCTAATTTGAAACCCTAGTTTGAAACCCTAACCCTAATGTAAAACCCTAGTTTGAAACCCTAACCCTAATTAGAAACCCTAGTTTGAAACCCTAACCCTAATGTAAAACCCTAGTTTGTAACCCTAACCCTAATGTAAAATGACTGTTTTGAAACCCTAACCCTAATGTAAAACCCTTGTTTGAAACCCTAACCCTAATGTAAAACCCTAGTTTGAAAACCTAACCCTAATGTAAAACCCTAGTGTGAAACCCTAACCCTAAATTTAAATCCTAGTTTGAAACCCTAACCCTAATGTTAAACCCTAGTTTGAAACCCTAACCCTAATGTAAAACCCTAGTTTGAAACCCTAACCCTAATGTAAAACCCTAGTTTGTAACCCTAACCCTAATGTAAAATGACTGTTTTGAAACCCTAACCCTAATGTAAAACCCTTGTTTGAAACTCTAACCCTAATGTAAAACCCTAGTTTGAAACCCTAATCCTAATGTTAAACCCAAATTTGTAACCCTAACCCTAATGTAAAACCCTAGTTTGAAACCCTAACCCTAATGTTAAACCCTAGTTTGAAACCCTAACCCTAATGTTAAACCCTTGTTTGAAACCCTAACCCTAATGTAAAACCCTAGTTTGAAACCCTAAGCCTAATTTGAAACCCTAGTTTGAAACCCTAACCCTAATGTAAAACCCTAGTTTGCAACCCTAACCCAAATGTAAAACCCTAGTTTGAAACCCTAACCCTAATGTAAAACCCTAGTTTGAAACCCTAACCCTAATGTAAAACCATAGTTTGAAGCATTAACCCTAATGTAAAACCCTAGTTTGAAGCACTAACCCTAATGTAAAACACTAGTTTGAAACGCTAACCCTAATGTAAAACCCTAGTTTGAAATCCCAAATCTAATTTGAAACCATAGTTTAAAACCCTAACCCTAATGTAAAACCCTAGTTTGAAGCATTAACCCTAATGTAAAACACTAGTTTGAAACGCTAACCCTAATGTTAAACCCTAATTTGAAACCCTAACCCTAATGTAAAACCCTAGTTTGAAACCCTAACCCTAATGATAAACCCTAGTTTGAAACACTAACCCTAAATTTAAACCCTAGTTTGAAACCCTAACCCTAAGGTAAAACCCTAGTTTGAAACCCTAACCCTAATGTAAAACCCTAGTTTGTAACCCTAACCCTAATGTAAAAGCATAGTTTGAAACCCTAACCCTAATGTAAAACCCTAGTTTGAAACCCTAACCCTAATGTAAAACCCTAGTTTGTAACCCTAACTCTAATGTAAAACCCTAGTTTGAAACCCTAACCCTAATGTAAAACCCTAGTTTGAAACCCTAACCCTAATGTAAAACCCTTGTTTGAAACCCTAACCCTAATTTTAAACCCGAGTTTGAAACCCTAACCCTAATGTAAAACCCTAGTTTGAAACCCTAACCCTAATGTAAAACCCTAGTATGAAACCCTAACCCTAATGTAAAACCCTAGTTTGAAGCATTAACCCTAATGTAAAACCCTAGTTTGAAACCCTAACCCTAACGTTAAACGCTAGTTTGAAACCCTAACCGTAATGTAAAACCCTAGTTTGTAACCCTAACCCAAATGTAAAACCCTAGTTTGAAACCCTAACCCTAATGTAAAACCCTAGTTTGAAACCCTAACCCTAATGTAAAACCATAGTTTGAAGCATTAACCCTAATGTAAAACCCTAGTTTGAAGCACTAACCCTAATGTAAAACACTAGTTTGAAATGCTAATCCTAATGTAAAACCCTAGTTTGAAACCCTAACCCTAATTTGAAACCCTAGTTTGAAACCCTAACCCTAATGTAAAACCCCTTGTTTGTAACCCTAACCCTAATTTGAAACCCTATTTTGAAACCCTAACCCTAATGTTAAACCCTAGTTTGAAACCCTAACCCTAATGTAAAACCCTAGTTTGAAACCCTAACCCTAATTTGAAACCCTAGTTTGAAACCCTAACCCTAATTTGAAATCCCTGTTTGAAATCCTAACTCTAATGTGAAACCTTAGTTTGAAACCCTAACCCTCATAAAAAACCCTAGTTTGTAACCCTAACCCTAATGTAAAATCCTAGTTTGAAACCCTAACACTAATGTTAAACCCTAGTTTGAAACCCTAACCCTAATGTAAAACCCTAGTTTGAAACCCTAACCCTAATGATAAACCCTAGTTTGAAACCCTAACCCTAATGCAAAACCCTAGTTTGAAACCCTAACCCTAATGTAAAACCCTAGTTTGTAAACCTAACCCAAATGTAAAATCCTAGTTTGAAACACTAACCCTAATGTAAAACCCTAGTTTGAAACGCTAACCCTAATGTAAAACCCTAGTTTGAAGCATTAACCCTAAAGTAAAACACTAGTTTGAAACCCTAACCCTAATGTTAAACCCTAGTTTGAAACCCTAACCCTAATGTAAAACCCTAGTTTGAAACCCTAACCCTAATGATAAACCCTAGTTTGAAACCCTAACCCTAAATTGAAACCCTAGTTTGAAACCCTAACCCTAATGTAAAACCCTAGTTTGAAACCCTAACCCTAATGTAAAACCCTAGTTTGAAACCCTAACCCTAATGTAAAACCATAGTTTGAAGCACTAACCCTAATGTAAAACACTAGTTTGAAACGCTAACCCTAATGTAAAACCCTAGTTTGAAGCATTAACCCTAATGTTAAACCCTCGTTTGAAACCCTAACACTAAATTGAAACCCCAGTTTGAAACCCTAACACTAATGTAAAACCCTAGTTTGTAACCCTAACCCTAATGTAAAACCTTAGTGTGAAACCCTAACCCTAATGTAAAACCCTAGTTTGAAACCCTAACCCTAATGTAAAACCCTAGTTTGAAACCCTAACCCTAATTTGAAACCATAGTTTGAAACCCTAACCCTAATGTAAAACCCTAGTTTGAAACCCCAAACCTAATTTGAAACCATAGTTTGAAACCCTAACCCTAATGTAAAACCCTAGTTTGTAACCCTAATCCTAATGTAAAACCTCAATTTGAAACACAAACCCTAATTTGAAACCCTAGTTTGAAACCCTAAACCTAATGTAAAACCCAAGTTTGAAACCCTAACCCTAATTTAAAACCCCTGTTTTGAAACCCTAACCCTAATGTAAAACCCTAGTTTGAAACCCTAACCCTAATGATAAACCCTAGTTTAAAACTCTAACCCTAATTTGAAACCCTAGTTTGAAACCCTAACCCTAATTTGAAACCCTAGTTTGAAACCCTAACCTTAATGTAAAACCCTAGTTTGTAACCTTAACACTAATGTAAAACCCTAGTTTGGAACCCTAACCCTAATGTTAAACCCTAGTTTGAAACCCTAACCCTAATGTAAAACCCTTGTTTGAAACCCTAACCCTAATGTAAAACCCTAGTTTGAAGCAGTAACCCTAATGTAAAACCCTAGTTTGAAACTCTAACCCTAATTTGAAACCCTAGTTTGAAACCCTAACCCTAATGTAAAACGCTAGTTTGAAAGCCTAACCCTAAAGGAAAACCCTAGTTTGAAGCATTAACCCTAATGTAAAACCCTAGTTTGAAACCCTAACCCTAACGTTAAACCCTAGTTTGAAACCCTAACCGTAATGTTAAACCCTAGTTTGAAACCCTAACCCTAATGTAAAACCCTAGTTTGAAGCATTAACCCTAATGTAAAACCCTAGTTTGTAACCCTAACCCTAATGTAAAACCCTAGTTTGAAACCCTAACCCTAATGTTAAACCCTAGTTTGAAACCCTAACCCTAATGTAAAACACTAGTTTGAAACCCTAACCCTAAAGTAAAACCCTAGTTTGAAACCCTAACCCTAATGCAAAACCCTAGTTTGAAACCCTAACCCTAATGTAAAACCCTAGTTTGTAAACCTAACCCAAATGTAAAATCCTAGTTTGAAACACTAACCCTAATGTAAAACCCTAGTTTGAAACGCTAACCCTAATGTTAAACCCTAGTTTGAAGCATTAACCCTAAAGTAAAACACTAGTTTGAAACCCTAACCCTAATGTTAAACCCTAGTTTGAAACCCTAACCCTAATATTAAACCCTAGTTTGAAACCCTAACCCTAATGTAAAACCCTAGTTTGAAGCACTAACCCTAATGTAAAACCCTAGTTTGAAACCCTAAGCCTATTTTGAAACCCTAGTTTGAAACCCTAACCCTAATGTAAAACCCTAGTTTGTTACCCTAACCCAAATGTAAAACCCTAGTTTGAAACCCTAACCCTAATGTAAAACCATAGTTTGAAGCATTAACCCTAATGTAAAACCCTAGTTTGAAGCACTAACCCTAATGTAAAACCCTAGTTTGAAACCCTAACCGTAATGTAAAACCCTAGTTTGTAACCCTAACCCTAATGTTAAACCCTAGTTTGAAACCCTAACCCTAATGTAAAACCCTAGTTTGAAACCCTAACCCTAATGCAAAACCCTAGTTTGAAACGCTAACCCTAATGTAAAACCCTTGTTTGTAACCCTAACCCAAATGTAAAGCCCTAGTTTGAAACCCAACCCTAATGTAAAACCCTAGTTTGATGCATTAACCCTAATGTAAAACACTAGTTTGAAACCCTAACCCTAATTATAAGCCCTAGTTTGAAACCTTAACCCTAATGTAAAACCCTAGTTTGAAACCCTAACCCTAATGATAAACCCTAGTTTGAAACCCTAACCCTAAATTGAAACCCTAGTATGAAACCCTAACCCTAATGTAAAACCCTAGTTTGAAACCCTAACCCTAATGTAAAACCCTAGTTTGTAACCCTAACCCTAATGTAAAACCCTAGTTTGAAACCCTAAACCTAATGTAAAACCCTAGTTTGAAACCCTAACCCTAATGTAAAACCCTTGTTTGAAACCCTAACCCTAAAACAAAACGCTAGATTGAAACCCTAAGCCTAATTTGAAACCCTTGTTTGAAACCCTAACCCTAATTTGAAACCCTAGTTTGAAACCCTAACCCTAATGTAAAACCCTAGTTTGAAACCCTAACCCTAATTAGAAACCCTAGTTTGAAACCCTAACCCTAATGTAAAACCCTAGTTTGTAACCCTAACCCTAATGTAAAATGACTGTTTTGAAACCCTAACCCTAATGTAAAACCCTTGTTTGAAACCCTAACCCTAATGTAAAACCCTAGTTTGAAAACCTAACCCTAATGTAAAACCCTAGTGTGAAACCCTAACCCTAAATTTAAATCCTAGTTTGAAACCCTAACCCTAATGTTAAACCCTAGTTTGAAACCCTAACCCTAATGTAAAACCCTAGTTTGAAACCCTAACCCTAATGTAAAACCCTAGTTTGTAACCCTAACCCTAATGTAAAATGACTGTTTTGAAACCCTAACCCTAATGTAAAACCCTTGTTTGAAACTCTAACCCTAATGTAAAACCCTAGTTTGAAACCCTAATCCTAATGTTAAACCCTTGTTTGAAACCCTAACCCTAATGTAAAACCCTAGTTTGAAACCCTAAGCCTAATTTGAAACCCTAGTTTGAAACCCTAACCCTAATGTAAAACCCTAGTTTGCAACCCTAACCCAAATGTAAAACCCTAGTTTGAAACCCTAACCCTAATGTAAAACCCTAGTTTGAAACCCTAACCCTAATGTAAAACCATAGTTTGAAGCATTAACCCTAATGTAAAACCCTAGTTTGAAGCACTAACCCTAATGTAAAACACTAGTTTGAAACGCTAACCCTAATGTAAAACCCTAGTTTGAAATCCCAAATCTAATTTGAAACCATAGTTTAAAACCCTAACCCTAATGTAAAACCCTAGTTTGAAGCATTAACCCTAATGTAAAACACTAGTTTGAAACGCTAACCCTAATGTTAAACCCTAATTTGAAACCCTAACCCTAATGTAAAACCCTAGTTTGAAACCCTAACCCTAATGATAAACCCTAGTTTGAAACACTAACCCTAAATTTAAACCCTAGTTTGAAACCCTAACCCTAAGGTAAAACCCTAGTTTGAAACCCTAACCCTAATGTAAAACCCTAGTTTGTAACCCTAACCCTAATGTAAAAGCATAGTTTGAAACCCTAACCCTAATGTAAAACCCTAGTTTGAAACCCTAACCCTAATGTAAAACCCTAGTTTGTAACCCTAACTCTAATGTAAAACCCTAGTTTGAAACCCTAACCCTAATGTAAAACCCTAGTTTGAAACCCTAACCCTAATGTAAAACCCTTGTTTGAAACCCTAACCCTAATTTTAAACCCGAGTTTGAAACCCTAACCCTAATGTAAAACCCTAGTTTGAAACCCTAACCCTAATGTAAAACCCTAGTATGAAACCCTAACCCTAATGTAAAACCCTAGTTTGAAGCATTAACCCTAATGTAAAACCCTAGTTTGAAACCCTAACCCTAACGTTAAACGCTAGTTTGAAACCCTAACCGTAATGTAAAACCCTAGTTTGTAACCCTAACCCAAATGTAAAACCCTAGTTTGAAACCCTAACCCTAATGTAAAACCCTAGTTTGAAACCCTAACCCTAATGTAAAACCATAGTTTGAAGCATTAACCCTAATGTAAAACCCTAGTTTGAAGCACTAACCCTAATGTAAAACACTAGTTTGAAATGCTAATCCTAATGTAAAACCCTAGTTTGAAACCCTAACCCTAATTTGAAACCCTAGTTTGAAACCCTAACCCTAATGTAAAACCCCTTGTTTGTAACCCTAACCCTAATTTGAAACCCTATTTTGAAACCCTAACCCTAATGTTAAACCCTAGTTTGAAACCCTAACCCTAATGTAAAACCCTAGTTTGAAACCCTAACCCTAATTTGAAACCCTAGTTTGAAACCCTAACCCTAATTTGAAATCCCTGTTTGAAATCCTAACTCTAATGTGAAACCTTAGTTTGAAACCCTAACCCTCATAAAAAACCCTAGTTTGTAACCCTAACCCTAATGTAAAATCCTAGTTTGAAACCCTAACACTAATGTTAAACCCTAGTTTGAAACCCTAACCCTAATGTAAAACCCTAGTTTGAAACCCTAACCCTAATGATAAACCCTAGTTTGAAACCCTAACCCTAATGCAAAACCCTAGTTTGAAACCCTAACCCTAATGTAAAACCCTAGTTTGTAAACCTAACCCAAATGTAAAATCCTAGTTTGAAACACTAACCCTAATGTAAAACCCTAGTTTGAAACGCTAACCCTAATGTAAAACCCTAGTTTGAAGCATTAACCCTAAAGTAAAACACTAGTTTGAAACCCTAACCCTAATGTTAAACCCTAGTTTGAAACCCTAACCCTAATGTAAAACCCTAGTTTGAAACCCTAACCCTAATGATAAACCCTAGTTTGAAACCCTAACCCTAAATTGAAACCCTAGTTTGAAACCCTAACCCTAATGTAAAACCCTAGTTTGAAACCCTAACCCTAATGTAAAACCCTAGTTTGAAACCCTAACCCTAATGTAAAACCATAGTTTGAAGCACTAACCCTAATGTAAAACACTAGTTTGAAACGCTAACCCTAATGTAAAACCCTAGTTTGAAGCATTAACCCTAATGTTAAACCCTCGTTTGAAACCCTAACACTAAATTGAAACCCCAGTTTGAAACCCTAACACTAATGTAAAACCCTAGTTTGTAACCCTAACCCTAATGTAAAACCTTAGTGTGAAACCCTAACCCTAATGTAAAACCCTAGTTTGAAACCCTAACCCTAATGTAAAACCCTAGTTTGAAACCCTAACCCTAATTTGAAACCATAGTTTGAAACCCTAACCCTAATGTAAAACCCTAGTTTGAAACCCCAAACCTAATTTGAAACCATAGTTTGAAACCCTAACCCTAATGTAAAACCCTAGTTTGTAACCCTAATCCTAATGTAAAACCTCAATTTGAAACACAAACCCTAATTTGAAACCCTAGTTTGAAACCCTAAACCTAATGTAAAACCCAAGTTTGAAACCCTAACCCTAATTTAAAACCCCTGTTTTGAAACCCTAACCCTAATGTAAAACCCTAGTTTGAAACCCTAACCCTAATGATAAACCCTAGTTTAAAACTCTAACCCTAATTTGAAACCCTAGTTTGAAACCCTAACCCTAATTTGAAACCCTAGTTTGAAACCCTAACCTTAATGTAAAACCCTAGTTTGTAACCTTAACACTAATGTAAAACCCTAGTTTGGAACCCTAACCCTAATGTTAAACCCTAGTTTGAAACCCTAACCCTAATGTAAAACCCTTGTTTGAAACCCTAACCCTAATGTAAAACCCTAGTTTGAAGCAGTAACCCTAATGTAAAACCCTAGTTTGAAACTCTAACCCTAATTTGAAACCCTAGTTTGAAACCCTAACCCTAATGTAAAACGCTAGTTTGAAAGCCTAACCCTAAAGGAAAACCCTAGTTTGAAGCATTAACCCTAATGTAAAACCCTAGTTTGAAACCCTAACCCTAACGTTAAACCCTAGTTTGAAACCCTAACCGTAATGTTAAACCCTAGTTTGAAACCCTAACCCTAATGTAAAACCCTAGTTTGAAGCATTAACCCTAATGTAAAACCCTAGTTTGTAACCCTAACCCTAATGTAAAACCCTAGTTTGAAACCCTAACCCTAATGTTAAACCCTAGTTTGAAACCCTAACCCTAATGTAAAACACTAGTTTGAAACCCTAACCCTAAAGTAAAACCCTAGTTTGAAACCCTAACCCTAATGCAAAACCCTAGTTTGAAACCCTAACCCTAATGTAAAACCCTAGTTTGTAAACCTAACCCAAATGTAAAATCCTAGTTTGAAACACTAACCCTAATGTAAAACCCTAGTTTGAAACGCTAACCCTAATGTTAAACCCTAGTTTGAAGCATTAACCCTAAAGTAAAACACTAGTTTGAAACCCTAACCCTAATGTTAAACCCTAGTTTGAAACCCTAACCCTAATATTAAACCCTAGTTTGAAACCCTAACCCTAATGTAAAACCCTAGTTTGAAGCACTAACCCTAATGTAAAACCCTAGTTTGAAACCCTAAGCCTATTTTGAAACCCTAGTTTGAAACCCTAACCCTAATGTAAAACCCTAGTTTGTTACCCTAACCCAAATGTAAAACCCTAGTTTGAAACCCTAACCCTAATGTAAAACCATAGTTTGAAGCATTAACCCTAATGTAAAACCCTAGTTTGAAGCACTAACCCTAATGTAAAACCCTAGTTTGAAACCCTAACCGTAATGTAAAACCCTAGTTTGTAACCCTAACCCTAATGTTAAACCCTAGTTTGAAACCCTAACCCTAATGTAAAACCCTAGTTTGAAACCCTAACCCTAATGCAAAACCCTAGTTTGAAACGCTAACCCTAATGTAAAACCCTTGTTTGTAACCCTAACCCAAATGTAAAGCCCTAGTTTGAAACCCAACCCTAATGTAAAACCCTAGTTTGATGCATTAACCCTAATGTAAAACACTAGTTTGAAACCCTAACCCTAATTATAAGCCCTAGTTTGAAACCTTAACCCTAATGTAAAACCCTAGTTTGAAACCCTAACCCTAATGATAAACCCTAGTTTGAAACCCTAACCCTAAATTGAAACCCTAGTATGAAACCCTAACCCTAATGTAAAACCCTAGTTTGAAACCCTAACCCTAATGTAAAACCCTAGTTTGTAACCCTAACCCTAATGTAAAACCCTAGTTTGAAACCCTAAACCTAATGTAAAACCCTAGTTTGAAACCCTAACCCTAATGTAAAACCCTTGTTTGAAACCCTAACCCTAAAACAAAACGCTAGATTGAAACCCTAAGCCTAATTTGAAACCCTTGTTTGAAACCCTAACCCTAATTTGAAACCCTAGTTTGAAACCCTAACCCTAATGTAAAACCCTAGTTTGAAACCCTAACCCTAATTAGAAACCCTAGTTTGAAACCCTAACCCTAATGTAAAACCCTAGTTTGTAACCCTAACCCTAATGTAAAATGACTGTTTTGAAACCCTAACCCTAATGTAAAACCCTTGTTTGAAACCCTAACCCTAATGTAAAACCCTAGTTTGAAAACCTAACCCTAATGTAAAACCCTAGTGTGAAACCCTAACCCTAAATTTAAATCCTAGTTTGAAACCCTAACCCTAATGTTAAACCCTAGTTTGAAACCCTAACCCTAATGTAAAACCCTAGTTTGAAACCCTAACCCTAATGTAAAACCCTAGTTTGTAACCCTAACCCTAATGTAAAATGACTGTTTTGAAACCCTAACCCTAATGTAAAACCCTTGTTTGAAACTCTAACCCTAATGTAAAACCCTAGTTTGAAACCCTAATCCTAATGTTAAACCCAAATTTGTAACCCTAACCCTAATGTAAAACCCTAGTTTGAAACCCTAACCCTAATGTTAAACCCTAGTTTGAAACCCTAACCCTAATGTTAAACCCTTGTTTGAAACCCTAACCCTAATGTAAAACCCTAGTTTGAAACCCTAAGCCTAATTTGAAACCCTAGTTTGAAACCCTAACCCTAATGTAAAACCCTAGTTTGCAACCCTAACCCAAATGTAAAACCCTAGTTTGAAACCCTAACCCTAATGTAAAACCCTAGTTTGAAACCCTAACCCTAATGTAAAACCATAGTTTGAAGCATTAACCCTAATGTAAAACCCTAGTTTGAAGCACTAACCCTAATGTAAAACACTAGTTTGAAACGCTAACCCTAATGTAAAACCCTAGTTTGAAATCCCAAATCTAATTTGAAACCATAGTTTAAAACCCTAACCCTAATGTAAAACCCTAGTTTGAAGCATTAACCCTAATGTAAAACACTAGTTTGAAACGCTAACCCTAATGTTAAACCCTAATTTGAAACCCTAACCCTAATGTAAAACCCTAGTTTGAAACCCTAACCCTAATGATAAACCCTAGTTTGAAACACTAACCCTAAATTTAAACCCTAGTTTGAAACCCTAACCCTAAGGTAAAACCCTAGTTTGAAACCCTAACCCTAATGTAAAACCCTAGTTTGTAACCCTAACCCTAATGTAAAAGCATAGTTTGAAACCCTAACCCTAATGTAAAACCCTAGTTTGAAACCCTAACCCTAATGTAAAACCCTAGTTTGTAACCCTAACTCTAATGTAAAACGCTAGTTTGAAACCCTAACCCTAATGTAAAACCCTAGTTTGAAACCCTAACCCTAATGTAAAACCCTTGTTTGAAACCCTAACCCTAATTTTAAACCCGAGTTTGAAACCCTAACCCTAATGTAAAACCCTAGTTTGAAACCCTAACCCTAATGTAAAACCCTAGTATGAAACCCTAACCCTAATGTAAAACCCTAGTTTGAAGCATTAACCCTAATGTAAAACCCTAGTTTGAAACCCTAACCATAATGTAAAACCCTAGTTTGAAACCCTAACCCTAAATTATAACCCTAGTTTGAAACCCTAACCCTAATGATAAACCCTAGTTTGTAACCCTAACCCTAATTTGAAACCCTAGTTTGAAACCCTAACCCTAATTTGAAACCCTAGTTTGAAGCATTAACCCTAATGTAAAACCCTAGTTTGAAGCACTAACCCTAATGTAAAACACTAGTTTGAAACGCTAACCCTAATGTAAAACCCTAGTTTGAAATCCCAAATCTAATTTGAAACCATAGTTTAAAACCCTAACCCTAATGTAAAACCCTAGTTTGAAGCATTAACCCTAATGTAAAACACTAGTTTGAAACGCTAACCCTAATGTTAAACCCTAATTTGAAACCCTAACCCTAATGTAAAACCCTAGTTTGAAACCCTAACCCTAATGATAAACCCTAGTTTGAAACACTAACCCTAAATTTAAACCCTAGTTTGAAACCCTAACCCTAAGGTAAAACCCTAGTTTGAAACCCTAACCCTAATGTAAAACCCTAGTTTGTAACCCTAACTCTAATGTAAAACCCTAGTTTGAAACCCTAACCCTAATGTAAAACCCTAGTTTGAAACCCTAACCCTAATGTAAAACCCTTGTTTGAAACCCTAACCCTAATTTTAAACCCGAGTTTGAAACCCTAACCCTAATGTAAAACCCTAGTTTGAAACCCTAACCCTAATGTAAAACCCCTTGTTTGTAACCCTAACCCTAATTTGAAACCCTAGTTTGGAACCCTAACCCTAATTTGAAACCCCTGTTTGAAATCCTAACTCTAATGTGAAACCTTAGTTTGAAACACTAACCCTCATAAAAAACCCTAGTTTGTAACCCTAACCCTAATGTAAAATCCTAGTTTGAAACCCTAACACTAATGTTAAACCCTAGTTTGAAACCCTAACCCTAATGTAAAACCCTAGTTTGAAACCCTAACCCTAATGATAAACCCTAGTTTGAAACCCTAACCCTAATTCAAAACTCTAGTTTGAAACCCTAACCCTAATGTAAAACCCTAGTTTGTAAACCTAACCCTAATGTAAAATCCTAGTTTGAAACACTAACCCTAATTTGAAACCCTAGTTTGAAACCCTAACCCTAATGTAAAACCCTAGTTTGAAACCCTAACCCTAACGTTAAACCCTAGTTTGAAACCCTAACCGTAATGTAAAACCCTAGTTTGAAACCCTACCCCTAATTTGAAACCCGAGTTTGAAACCCTAGCGCTAATATAAAACCCTAGTTTGCAACCCTAACCCTAATTTGAAACCCTAGTTTGAAACCCTAACCCTAATGTTAAACCCTATTTTGAAACCCTAACCCTAATGTAAAACCCTATTTTGAAACACTAACCCTAATGTAAAACCCTAGTTTGAAACCCTAACCCTAATGTAAAACCCTTGTTTGAAACCCTAACCCTAATGTAAAACCCTTGTTTGAAACCCTAACCCTAATTTAAAACCCTAGTTTGAAACCCTAACCCTAATATAAAACCCTAGTTTGAAACCCTAACCCTAATTAGAAACCCTAGTTTGAAACCCTAACCCTAATGTAAAACCCTAGTTTGAAACCCTAATTCTAATGATAAACCCTAGATTAAAACCCTAACCCTAATTAGAAAGCCTAGTTTGAAACCCTAACCCTAATGTAAAACCCTAGTTTGAAACCCTAACCCTAATGATAAACCCTAGTTTAAAACCCTAACCCTAATTTGAAACCCTAGTTTGAAACCCTAACCCTAATTTGAAACCCTAGTTTGAAACCCTAACCTTAATGTAAAACCCTAGTTTGTAACCTTAACACTAATGTAAAACCCTAGTTTGGAACCCTAACCCTAATGTTAAACCCTAGTTTGAAACCCTAACCCTAATGTAAAACCCTTGTTTGAAACCCTAACCCTAATGTAAAACCCTAGTTTGAAGCAGTAACCCTAATGTAAAACCCTAGTTTGAAACTCTAACCCTAATTTGAAACCCTAACCCTAATGTAAAACCCTAGTTTGAAGCATTAACCCTAATGTAAAACCCTAGTTTGAAACCCTAACCCTAACGTTAAACCCTAGTTTGAAACCCTAACCCTAATATTAAACCCTAGTTTGAAACCCTAACCCTAATGTAAAACCCTAGTTTGAAGCACTAACCCTAACGTTAAACCCTAGTTTGAAACCCTAAGCCTATTTTGAAACCCTAGTTTGAAACCCTAACCCTAATGTAAAACCCTAGTTTGTTACCCTAACCCAAATATAAAACCCTAGTTTGAAACCCTAACCCTAATGTAAAACCATAGTTTGAAGCATTAACCCTAATGTAAAACCCTAGTTTGAAGCACTAACCCTAATGTAAAACCCTAGTTTGAAACCCTAACCGTAATGTAAAACCCTAGTTTGTAACCCTAACCCTAATGTTAAACCCTAGTTTGAAACCCTAACCCTAATGTAAAACCCTAGTTTGAAACCCTAACCCTAATGATAAACCCTAGTTTGAAACCCTAACCCTAATGCAAAACCCTAGTTTGAAACGCTAACCCTAATGTAAAACCCTTGTTTGTAACCCTAACCCAAATGTAAAGCCCTAGTTTGAAACCCAACCCTAATGTAAAACCCTAGTTTGATGCATTAACCCTAATGTAAAACACTAGTTTGAAACCCTAACCCTAATTATAAGCCCTAGTTTGAAACCTTAACCCTAATGTAAAACCCTAGTTTGAAACCCTAACCCTAATGATAAACCCTAGTTTGAAACCCTAACCCTAAATTGAAACCCTAGTATGAAACCCTAACCCTAATGTAAAACCCTAGTTTGAAACCCTAACCCTAATGTAAAACCCTAGTTTGTAACCCTAACCCTAATGTAAAACCCTAGTTTGAAACCCTAAACCTAATGTAAAACCCTAGTTTGAAACCCTAACCCTAATGTAAAACCCTAGTTTGTAACCCTAACCCTAATGTAAAACCCTAGTTTGAAACCCTAAACCTAATGTAAAACCCTAGTTTGAAACCCTAACCCTAATGTAAAACCCTTGTTTGAAACCCTAACCCTAAAACAAAACGCTAGATTGAAACCCTAAGCCTAATTTGAAACCCTTGTTTGAAACCCTAACCCTAATTTGAAACCCTAGTTTGAAACCCTAACCCTAATGTAAAACCCTAGTTTGAAACCCTAACCCTAATTAGAAACCCTAGTTTGAAACCCTAACCCTAATGTAAAACCCTAGTTTGTAACCCTAACCCTAATGTAAAATGACTGTTTTGAAACCCTAACCCTAATGTAAAACCCTTGTTTGAAACCCTAACCCTAATGTAAAACCCTAGTTTGAAAACCTAACCCTAATGTAAAACCCTAGTGTGAAACCCTAACCCTAAATTTAAATCCTAGTTTGAAACCCTAACCCTAATGTTAAACCCTAGTTTGAAACCCTAACCCTAATGTAAAACCCTAGTTTGAAACCCTAACCCTAATGTAAAACCCTAGTTTGTAACCCTAACCCTAATGTAAAATGACTGTTTTGAAACCCTAACCCTAATGTAAAACCCTTGTTTGAAACTCTAACCCTAATGTAAAACCCTAGTTTGAAACCCTAATCCTAATGTTAAACCCAAATTTGTAACCCTAACCCTAATGTAAAACCCTAGTTTGAAACCCTAACCCTAATGTTAAACCCTAGTTTGAAACCCTAACCCTAATGTTAAACCCTTGTTTGAAACCCTAACCCTAATGTAAAACCCTAGTTTGAAACCCTAAGCCTAATTTGAAACCCTAGTTTGAAACCCTAACCCTAATGTAAAACCCTAGTTTGCAACCCTAACCCAAATGTAAAACCCTAGTTTGAAACCCTAACCCTAATGTAAAACCCTAGTTTGAAACCCTAACCCTAATGTAAAACCATAGTTTGAAGCATTAACCCTAATGTAAAACCCTAGTTTGAAGCACTAACCCTAATGTAAAACACTAGTTTGAAACGCTAACCCTAATGTAAAACCCTAGTTTGAAATCCCAAATCTAATTTGAAACCATAGTTTAAAACCCTAACCCTAATGTAAAACCCTAGTTTGAAGCATTAACCCTAATGTAAAACACTAGTTTGAAATGCTAACCCTAATGTTAAACCCTAATTTGAAACCCTAACCCTAATGTAAAACCCTAGTTTGAAACCCTAACCCTAATGATAAACCCTAGTTTGAAACACTAACCCTAAATTTAAACCCTAGTTTGAAACCCTAACCCTAAGGTAAAACCCTAGTTTGAAACCCTAACCCTAATGTAAAACCCTAGTTTGTAACCCTAACCCTAATGTAAAAGCATAGTTTGAAACCCTAACCCTAATGTAAAACCCTAGTTTGAAACCCTAACCCTAATGTAAAACCCTAGTTTGTAACCCTAACTCTAATGTAAAACCCTAGTTTGAAACCCTAACCCTAATGTAAAACCCTAGTTTGAAACCCTAACCCTAATGTAAAACCCTTGTTTGAAACCCTAACCCTAATTTTAAACCCGAGTTTGAAACCCTAACCCTAATGTAAAACCCTAGTTTGAAACCCTAACCCTAATGTAAAACCCTAGTATGAAACCCTAACCCTAATGTAAAACCCTAGTTTGAAGCATTAACCCTAATGTAAAACCCTAGTTTGAAACCCTAACCCTAACGTTAAACGCTAGTTTGAAACCCTAACCGTAATGTAAAACCCTAGTTTGTAACCCTAACCCAAATGTAAAACCCTAGTTTGAAACCCTAACCCTAATGTAAAACCCTAGTTTGAAACCCTAACCCTAATGTAAAACCATAGTTTGAAGCATTAACCCTAATGTAAAACCCTAGTTTGAAGCACTAACCCTAATGTAAAACACTAGTTTGAAATGCTAATCCTAATGTAAAACCCTAGTTTGAAACCCTAACCCTAATTTGAAACCCTAGTTTGAAACCCTAACCCTAATGTAAAACCCCTTGTTTGTAACCCTAACCCTAATTTGAAACCCTATTTTGAAACCCTAACCCTAATGTTAAACCCTAGTTTGAAACCCTAACCCTAATGTAAAACCCTAGTTTGAAACCCTAACCCTAATTTGAAACCCTAGTTTGAAACCCTAACCCTAATTTGAAATCCCTGTTTGAAATCCTAACTCTAATGTGAAACCTTAGTTTGAAACCCTAACCCTCATAAAAAACCCTAGTTTGTAACCCTAACCCTAATGTAAAATCCTAGTTTGAAACCCTAACACTAATGTTAAACCCTAGTTTGAAACCCTAACCCTAATGTAAAACCCTAGTTTGAAACCCTAACCCTAATGATAAACCCTAGTTTGAAACCCTAACCCTAATGCAAAACCCTAGTTTGAAACCCTAACCCTAATGTAAAACCCTAGTTTGTAAACCTAACCCAAATGTAAAATCCTAGTTTGAAACACTAACCCTAATGTAAAACCCTAGTTTGAAACGCTAACCCTAATGTAAAACCCTAGTTTGAAGCATTAACCCTAAAGTAAAACACTAGTTTGAAACCCTAACCCTAATGTTAAACCCTAGTTTGAAACCCTAACCCTAATGTAAAACCCTAGTTTGAAACCCTAACCCTAATGATAAACCCTAGTTTGAAACCCTAACCCTAAATTGAAACCCTAGTTTGAAACCCTAACCCTAATGTAAAACCCTAGTTTGAAACCCTAACCCTAATGTAAAACCCTAGTTTGAAACCCTAACCCTAATGTAAAACCATAGTTTGAAGCACTAACCCTAATGTAAAACACTAGTTTGAAACGCTAACCCTAATGTAAAACCCTAGTTTGAAGCATTAACCCTAATGTTAAACCCTCGTTTGAAACCCTAACACTAAATTGAAACCCCAGTTTGAAACCCTAACACTAATGTAAAACCCTAGTTTGTAACCCTAACCCTAATGTAAAACCTTAGTGTGAAACCCTAACCCTAATGTAAAACCCTAGTTTGAAACCCTAACCCTAATGTAAAACCCTAGTTTGAAACCCTAACCCTAATTTGAAACCATAGTTTGAAACCCTAACCCTAATGTAAAACCCTAGTTTGAAACCCCAAACCTAATTTGAAACTATAGTTTGAAACCCTAACCCTAATGTAAAACCCTAGTTTGTAACCCTAATCCTAATGTAAAACCTCAATTTGAAACACAAACCCTAATTTGAAACCCTAGTTTGAAACCCTAAACCTAATGTAAAACCCAAGTTTGAAACCCTAACCCTAATTTAAAACCCCTGTTTTGAAACCCTAACCCTAATGTAAAACCCTAGTTTGAAACCCTAACCCTAATGATAAACCCTAGTTTAAAACTCTAACCCTAATTTGAAACCCTAGTTTGAAACCCTAACCCTAATTTGAAACCCTAGTTTGAAACCCTAACCTTAATGTAAAACCCTAGTTTGTAACCTTAACACTAATGTAAAACCCTAGTTTGGAACCCTAACCCTAATGTTAAACCCTAGTTTGAAACCCTAACCCTAATGTAAAACCCTTGTTTGAAACCCTAACCCTAATGTAAAACCCTAGTTTGAAGCAGTAACCCTAATGTAAAACCCTAGTTTGAAACTCTAACCCTAATTTGAAACCCTAGTTTGAAACCCTAACCCTAATGTAAAACGCTAGTTTGAAAGCCTAACCCTAAAGGAAAACCCTAGTTTGAAGCATTAACCCTAATGTAAAACCCTAGTTTGAAACCCTAACCCTAACGTTAAACCCTAGTTTGAAACCCTAACCGTAATGTTAAACCCTAGTTTGAAACCCTAACCCTAATGTAAAACCCTAGTTTGAAGCATTAACCCTAATGTAAAACCCTAGTTTGTAACCCTAACCCTAATGTAAAACCCTAGTTTGAAACCCTAACCCTAATGTTAAACCCTAGTTTGAAACCCTAACCCTAATGTAAAACACTAGTTTGAAACCCTAACCCTAAAGTAAAACCCTAGTTTGAAACCCTAACCCTAATGCAAAACCCTAGTTTGAAACCCTAACCCTAATGTAAAACCCTAGTTTGTAAACCTAACCCAAATGTAAAATCCTAGTTTGAAACACTAACCCTAATGTAAAACCCTAGTTTGAAACGCTAACCCTAATGTTAAACCCTAGTTTGAAGCATTAACCCTAAAGTAAAACACTAGTTTGAAACCCTAACCCTAATGTTAAACCCTAGTTTGAAACCCTAACCCTAATATTAAACCCTAGTTTGAAACCCTAACCCTAATGTAAAACCCTAGTTTGAAGCACTAACCCTAATGTAAAACCCTAGTTTGAAACCCTAAGCCTATTTTGAAACCCTAGTTTGAAACCCTAACCCTAATGTAAAACCCTAGTTTGTTACCCTAACCCAAATGTAAAACCCTAGTTTGAAACCCTAACCCTAATGTAAAACCATAGTTTGAAGCATTAACCCTAATGTAAAACCCTAGTTTGAAGCACTAACCCTAATGTAAAACCCTAGTTTGAAACCCTAACCGTAATGTAAAACCCTAGTTTGTAACCCTAACCCTAATGTTAAACCCTAGTTTGAAACCCTAACCCTAATGTAAAACCCTAGTTTGAAACCCTAACCCTAATGCAAAACCCTAGTTTGAAACGCTAACCCTAATGTAAAACCCTTGTTTGTAACCCTAACCCAAATGTAAAGCCCTAGTTTGAAACCCAACCCTAATGTAAAACCCTAGTTTGATGCATTAACCCTAATGTAAAACACTAGTTTGAAACCCTAACCCTAATTATAAGCCCTAGTTTGAAACCTTAACCCTAATGTAAAACCCTAGTTTGAAACCCTAACCCTAATGATAAACCCTAGTTTGAAACCCTAACCCTAAATTGAAACCCTAGTATGAAACCCTAACCCTAATGTAAAACCCTAGTTTGAAACCCTAACCCTAATGTAAAACCCTAGTTTGTAACCCTAACCCTAATGTAAAACCCTAGTTTGAAACCCTAAACCTAATGTAAAACCCTAGTTTGAAACCCTAACCCTAATGTAAAACCCTTGTTTGAAACCCTAACCCTAAAACAAAACGCTAGATTGAAACCCTAAGCCTAATTTGAAACCCTTGTTTGAAACCCTAACCCTAATTTGAAACCCTAGTTTGAAACCCTAACCCTAATGTAAAACCCTAGTTTGAAACCCTAACCCTAATTAGAAACCCTAGTTTGAAACCCTAACCCTAATGTAAAACCCTAGTTTGTAACCCTAACCCTAATGTAAAATGACTGTTTTGAAACCCTAACCCTAATGTAAAACCCTTGTTTGAAACCCTAACCCTAATGTAAAACCCTAGTTTGAAAACCTAACCCTAATGTAAAACCCTAGTGTGAAACCCTAACCCTAAATTTAAATCCTAGTTTGAAACCCTAACCCTAATGTTAAACCCTAGTTTGAAACCCTAACCCTAATGTAAAACCCTAGTTTGAAACCCTAACCCTAATGTAAAACCCTAGTTTGTAACCCTAACCCTAATGTAAAATGACTGTTTTGAAACCCTAACCCTAATGTAAAACCCTTGTTTGAAACTCTAACCCTAATGTAAAACCCTAGTTTGAAACCCTAATCCTAATGTTAAACCCAAATTTGTAACCCTAACCCTAATGTAAAACCCTAGTTTGAAACCCTAACCCTAATGTTAAACCCTAGTTTGAAACCCTAACCCTAATGTTAAACCCTTGTTTGAAACCCTAACCCTAATGTAAAACCCTAGTTTGAAACCCTAAGCCTAATTTGAAACCCTAGTTTGAAACCCTAACCCTAATGTAAAACCCTAGTTTGCAACCCTAACCCAAATGTAAAACCCTAGTTTGAAACCCTAACCCTAATGTAAAACCCTAGTTTGAAACCCTAACCCTAATGTAAAACCATAGTTTGAAGCATTAACCCTAATGTAAAACCCTAGTTTGAAGCACTAACCCTAATGTAAAACACTAGTTTGAAACGCTAACCCTAATGTAAAACCCTAGTTTGAAATCCCAAATCTAATTTGAAACCATAGTTTAAAACCCTAACCCTAATGTAAAACCCTAGTTTGAAGCATTAACCCTAATGTAAAACACTAGTTTGAAACGCTAACCCTAATGTTAAACCCTAATTTGAAACCCTAACCCTAATGTAAAACCCTAGTTTGAAACCCTAACCCTAATGATAAACCCTAGTTTGAAACACTAACCCTAAATTTAAACCCTAGTTTGAAACCCTAACCCTAAGGTAAAACCCTAGTTTGAAACCCTAACCCTAATGTAAAACCCTAGTTTGTAACCCTAACCCTAATGTAAAAGCATAGTTTGAAACCCTAACCCTAATGTAAAACCCTAGTTTGAAACCCTAACCCTAATGTAAAACCCTAGTTTGTAACCCTAACTCTAATGTAAAACCCTAGTTTGAAACCCTAACCCTAATGTAAAACCCTAGTTTGAAACCCTAACCCTAATGTAAAACCCTTGTTTGAAACCCTAACCCTAATTTTAAACCCGAGTTTGAAACCCTAACCCTAATGTAAAACCCTAGTTTGAAACCCTAACCCTAATGTAAAACCCTAGTATGAAACCCTAACCCTAATGTAAAACCCTAGTTTGAAGCATTAACCCTAATGTAAAACCCTAGTTTGAAACCCTAACCATAATGTAAAACCCTAGTTTGAAACCCTAACCCTAAATTATAACCCTAGTTTGAAACCCTAACCCTAATGATAAACCCTAGTTTGTAACCCTAACCCTAATTTGAAACCCTAGTTTGAAACCCTAACCCTAATTTGAAACCCTAGTTTGAAGCATTAACCCTAATGTAAAACCCTAGTTTGAAGCACTAACCCTAATGTAAAACACTAGTTTGAAACGCTAACCCTAATGTAAAACCCTAGTTTGAAATCCCAAATCTAATTTGAAACCATAGTTTAAAACCCTAACCCTAATGTAAAACCCTAGTTTGAAGCATTAACCCTAATGTAAAACACTAGTTTGAAACGCTAACCCTAATGTTAAACCCTAATTTGAAACCCTAACCCTAATGTAAAACCCTAGTTTGAAACCCTAACCCTAATGATAAACCCTAGTTTGAAACACTAACCCTAAATTTAAACCCTAGTTTGAAACCCTAACCCTAAGGTAAAACCCTAGTTTGAAACCCTAACCCTAATGTAAAACCCTAGTTTGTAACCCTAACTCTAATGTAAAACCCTAGTTTGAAACCCTAACCCTAATGTAAAACCCTAGTTTGAAACCCTAACCCTAATGTAAAACCCTTGTTTGAAACCCTAACCCTAATTTTAAACCCGAGTTTGAAACCCTAACCCTAATGTAAAACCCTAGTTTGAAACCCTAACCCTAATGTAAAACCCCTTGTTTGTAACCCTAACCCTAATTTGAAACCCTAGTTTGGAACCCTAACCCTAATTTGAAACCCCTGTTTGAAATCCTAACTCTAATGTGAAACCTTAGTTTGAAACACTAACCCTCATAAAAAACCCTAGTTTGTAACCCTAACCCTAATGTAAAATCCTAGTTTGAAACCCTAACACTAATGTTAAACCCTAGTTTGAAACCCTAACCCTAATGTAAAACCCTAGTTTGAAATCCTAACCCTAATGATAAACCCTAGTTTGAAACCCTAACCCTAATTCAAAACTCTAGTTTGAAACCCTAACCCTAATGTAAAACCCTAGTTTGTAAACCTAACCCTAATGTAAAATCCTAGTTTGAAACACTAACCCTAATTTGAAACCCTAGTTTGAAACCCTAACCCTAATGTAAAACCCTAGTTTGAAACCCTAACCCTAACGTTAAACCCTAGTTTGAAACCCTAACCGTAATGTAAAACCCTAGTTTGAAACCCTACCCCTAATTTGAAACCCGAGTTTGAAACCCTAGCGCTAATATAAAACCCTAGTTTGCAACCCTAACCCTAATTTGAAACCCTAGTTTGAAACCCTAACCCTAATGTTAAACCCTATTTTGAAACCCTAACCCTAATGTAAAACCCTATTTTGAAACACTAACCCTAATGTAAAACCCTAGTTTGAAACCCTAACCCTAATGTAAAACCCTTGTTTGAAACCCTAACCCTAATGTAAAACCCTTGTTTGAAACCCTAACCCTAATTTAAAACCCTAGTTTGAAACCCTAACCCTAATATAAAACCCTAGTTTGAAACCCTAACCCTAATTAGAAACCCTAGTTTGAAACCCTAACCCTAATGTAAAACCCTAGTTTGAAACCCTAATTCTAATGATAAACCCTAGATTAAAACCCTAACCCTAATTAGAAAGCCTAGTTTGAAACCCTAACCCTAATGTAAAACCCTAGTTTGAAACCCTAACCCTAATGATAAACCCTAGTTTAAAACCCTAACCCTAATTTGAAACCCTAGTTTGAAACCCTAACCCTAATTTGAAACCCTAGTTTGAAACCCTAACCTTAATGTAAAACCCTAGTTTGTAACCTTAACACTAATGTAAAACCCTAGTTTGGAACCCTAACCCTAATGTTAAACCCTAGTTTGAAACCCTAACCCTAATGTAAAACCCTTGTTTGAAACCCTAACCCTAATGTAAAACCCTAGTTTGAAGCAGTAACCCTAATGTAAAACCCTAGTTTGAAACTCTAACCCTAATTTGAAACCCTAACCCTAATGTAAAACCCTAGTTTGAAGCATTAACCCTAATGTAAAACCCTAGTTTGAAACCCTAACCCTAACGTTAAACCCTAGTTTGAAACCCTAACCCTAATATTAAACCCTAGTTTGAAACCCTAACCCTAATGTAAAACCCTAGTTTGAAGCACTAACCCTAATGTAAAACCCTAGTTTGAAACCCTAAGCCTATTTTGAAACCCTAGTTTGAAACCCTAACCCTAATGTAAAACCCTAGTTTGTTACCCTAACCCAAATATAAAACCCTAGTTTGAAACCCTAACCCTAATGTAAAACCATAGTTTGAAGCATTAACCCTAATGTAAAACCCTAGTTTGAAGCACTAACCCTAATGTAAAACCCTAGTTTGAAACCCTAACCGTAATGTAAAACCCTAGTTTGTAACCCTAACCCTAATGTTAAACCCTAGTTTGAAACCCTAACCCTAATGTAAAACCCTAGTTTGAAACCCTAACCCTAATGATAAACCCTAGTTTGAAACCCTAACCCTAATGCAAAACCCTAGTTTGAAACGCTAACCCTAATGTAAAACCCTTGTTTGTAACCCTAACCCAAATGTAAAGCCCTAGTTTGAAACCCAACCCTAATGTAAAACCCTAGTTTGATGCATTAACCCTAATGTAAAACACTAGTTTGAAACCCTAACCCTAATTATAAGCCCTAGTTTGAAACCTTAACCCTAATGTAAAACCCTAGTTTGAAACCCTAACCCTAATGATAAACCCTAGTTTGAAACCCTAACCCTAAATTGAAACCCTAGTATGAAACCCTAACCCTAATGTAAAACCCTAGTTTGAAACCCTAACCCTAATGTAAAACCCTAGTTTGTAACCCTAACCCTAATGTAAAACCCTAGTTTGAAACCCTAAACCTAATGTAAAACCCTAGTTTGAAACCCTAACCCTAATGTAAAACCCTTGTTTGAAACCCTAACCCTAAAACAAAACGCTAGATTGAAACCCTAAGCCTAATTTGAAACCCTTGTTTGAAACCCCAACCCTAATTTGAAACCCTAGTTTGAAACCCTAACCCTAATGTAAAACCCTAGTTTGAAACCCTAACCCTAATTAGAAACCCTAGTTTGAAACCCTAACCCTAATGTAAAACCCTAGTTTGTAACCCTAACCCTAATGTAAAATGACTGTTTTGAAACCCTAACCCTAATGTAAAACCCTTGTTTGAAACCCTAACCCTAATGTAAAACCCTAGTTTGAAAACCTAACCCTAATGTAAAACCCTAGTGTGAAACCCTAACCCTAAATTTAAATCCTAGTTTGAAACCCTAACCCTAATGTTAAACCCTAGTTTGAAACCCTAACCCTAATGTAAAACCCTAGTTTGAAACCCTAACCCTAATGTAAAACCCTAGTTTGTAACCCTAACCCTAATGTAAAATGACTGTTTTGAAACCCTAACCCTAATGTAAAACCCTTGTTTGAAACTCTAACCCTAATGTAAAACCCTAGTTTGAAACCCTAATCCTAATGTTAAACCCAAATTTGTAACCCTAACCCTAATGTAAAACCCTAGTTTGAAACCCTAACCCTAATGTTAAACCCTAGTTTGAAACCCTAACCCTAATGTTAAACCCTTGTTTGAAACCCTAACCCTAATGTAAAACCCTAGTTTGAAACCCTAAGCCTAATTTGAAACCCTAGTTTGAAACCCTAACCCTAATGTAAAACCCTAGTTTGCAACCCTAACCCAAATGTAAAACCCTAGTTTGAAACCCTAACCCTAATGTAAAACCCTAGTTTGAAACCCTAACCCTAATGTAAAACCATAGTTTGAAGCATTAACCCTAATGTAAAACCCTAGTTTGAAGCACTAACCCTAATGTAAAACACTAGTTTGAAACGCTAACCCTAATGTAAAACCCTAGTTTGAAATCCCAAATCTAATTTGAAACCATAATTTAAAACCCTAACCCTAATGTAAAACCCTAGTTTGAAGCATTAACCCTAATGTAAAACACTAGTTTGAAACGCTAACCCTAATGTTAAACCCTAATTTGAAACCCTAACCCTAATGTAAAACCCTAGTTTGAAACCCTAACCCTAATGATAAACCCTAGTTTGAAACACTAACCCTAAATTTAAACCCTAGTTTGAAACCCTAACCCTAAGGTAAAACCCTAGTTTGAAACCCTAACCCTAATGTAAAACCCTAGTTTGTAACCCTAACCCTAATGTAAAAGCATAGTTTGAAACCCTAACCCTAATGTAAAACCCTAGTTTGAAACCCTAACCCTAATGTAAAACCCTAGTTTGTAACCCTAACTCTAATGTAAAACCCTAGTTTGAAACCCTAACCCTAATGTAAAACCCTAGTTTGAAACCCTAACCCTAATGTAAAACCCTTGTTTGAAACCCTAACCCTAATTTTAAACCCGAGTTTGAAACCCTAACCCTAATGTAAAACCCTAGTTTGAAACCCTAACCCTAATGTAAAACCCCTTGTTTGTAACCCTAACCCTAATTTGAAACCCTAGTTTGAAGCATTAACCCTAATGTAAAACCCTAGTTTGAAGCACTAACCCTAATGTAAAACACTAGTTTGAAACGCTAACCCTAATGTAAAACCCTAGTTTGAAATCCCAAATCTAATTTGAAACCATAGTTTAAAACCCTAACCCTAATGTAAAACCCTAGTTTGAAGCATTAACCCTAATGTAAAACACTAGTTTGAAACGCTAACCCTAATGTTAAACCCTAATTTGAAACCCTAACCCTAATGTAAAACCCTAGTTTGAAACCCTAACCCTAATGATAAACCCTAGTTTGAAACACTAACCCTAAATTTAAACCCTAGTTTGAAACCCTAACCCTAAGGTAAAACCCTAGTTTGAAACCCTAACCCTAAGGTAAAACCCTAGTTTGAAACCCTAACCCTAATTTTAAACCCGAGTTTGAAACCCTAACCCTAATGTAAAACCCTAGTTTGAAACCCTAACCCTAATGTAAAACCCCTTGTTTGTAACCCTAACCCTAATTTGAAACCCTAGTTTGAAACCCTAACCCTAATGTTAAACCCTAGTTTGAAACCCTAACCCTAATGTAAAACCCTAGTTTGAAACCCTAACCCTAATTTTAAACCCTAGTTTGAAACCCTAACCCTAATGTAAAACCCTAGTTTGAAACCCTAACCCTAATGATAAACCCTAGTTTGTAACCCTAACCCTAATGTAAAATCCTAGTTTGAAACCCTAACACTAATGTTAAACCCTATTTTGAAAACCTAACCCTAATGTAAAACCCTAGTTTGAAACCCTAACCCTAATGATAAACCCTAGTTTGAAACCCTAACCCTAATTCAAAACTCTAGTTTGAAACCCTAACCCTAATGTAAAACCCTAGTTTGTAAACCTAACCCTAATGTAAAATCCTAGTTTGAAACACTAACCCTAATTTGAAACCCTAGTTTGAAACCCTAACCCTAATGTAAAACCCTAGTTTGAAACCCTACACCCTAACGTTAAACCCTAGTTTGAAACCCTAACCGTAATGTAAAACCCTAGTTTGAAACCCTACCCCTAATTTGAAACCCGAGTTTGAAACCCTAGCGCTAATATAAAACCCTAGTTTGCAACCCTAACCCTAATTTGAAACCCTAGTTTGAAACCCTAACCCTAATGTTAAACCCTATTTTGAAACCCTAACCCTAATGTAAAACCCTATTTTGAAACACTAACCCTAATGTAAAACCCTAGTTTGAAACCCTAACCCTAATGTAAAACCCTTGTTTGAAACCCTAACCCTATTGTAAAACCCTTGTTTGAAACCCTAACCCTAATTTAAAACCCTAGTTTGAAACCCTAACCCTAATATAAAACCCTAGTTTGAAACCCTAACCCTAATTAGAAACCCTAGTTTGAAACCCTAACCCTAATGTAAAACCCTAGTTTGAAACCCTAATTCTAATGATAAACCCTAGATTAAAACCCTAACCCTAATTAGAAAGCCTAGTTTGAAACCCTAACCCTAATGTAAAACCCTAGTTTGAAACCCTAACCCTAATGATAAACCCTAGTTTAAAACCCTAACCCTAATTTGAAACCCTAGTTTGAAACCCTAACCCTAATTTGAAACCCTAGTTTGAAACCCTAACCTTAATGTAAAACCCTAGTTTGTAACCTTAACACTAATGTAAAACCCTAGTTTGGAACCCTAACCCTAATGTTAAACCCTAGTTTGAAACCCTAACCCTAATGTAAAACCCTTGTTTGAAACCCTAACCCTAATGTAAAACCCTAGTTTGAAGCAGTAACCCTAATGTAAAACCCTAGTTTGAAACTCTAACCCTAATTTGAAACCCTAACCCTAATGTAAAACCCTAGTTTGAAGCATTAACCCTAATGTAAAACCCTAGTTTGAAACCCTAACCCTAACGTTAAACCCTAGTTTGAAACCCTAACCGTAATGTAAAACCCTAGTTTGTAACCCTAACCCTAATGTAAAACCTTAGTGTGAAACCCTAACCCTAATGTAAAACCCTAGTTTGAAACCCTAACCCTAATGTAAAACCCTAGTTTGAAACCCTAACCCAAATTTGAAACCCTAGTTTGAAACCCTAACCCTAATGTAAAACCCTTTTTTGAAACCCTAACCCTAATGTAAAACCCTAGTTTCAAACCCTAACCCTAATGTTAAAGCCTAGTTTGTAACCCTAACCCTAATGTAAAACCCTAGTTTGAAACCCTAACCCTAATGTTAAACCCTAGTTTGAAACCCTAACCCTAATGTAAAACCCTTGTTTGAAACCCTAACCCTAATGTAAAACCCTAGTTTGAAACCCTAACCCTAATGTAAAACCCTAGTTTGTCACCCTAACCCTAATGTAAAACCCTAGTTTGAAACCCTAACGCTAATGTAAAACCCTAGTTTGAAACCCTAACCCTAATGTAAAACCCTAGTTTGAAGCACTAACCCTAATGTAAAACACTAGTTTGAAACGCTAACCCTAATGTAAAACCCTAGTTTGAAACCCCAAATCTAATTTGAAACCATAGTTTAAAACCCTAAACCTAATATAAAACCCTAGTTTGAAGCATTAACCCTAATGTAAAACACTAGTTTGAAACCCTAACCCTAATGTAAAACCCTAGTTTGAAGCAGTAACCCTAAATTATAACCCTAGTTTGAAACTCTTACCCTGATGTAAAATCCCAGTTTGAAACCCTAACCGTAATGTAAAACCCTAGTTTGTAACCCTAACCCTAATGTTAAACCCTAGTTTGAAACCCTAACCCGAATGTAAAACCCTAGTTTGAAACCCTAACCCTAATGATAAACCCTAGTTTGAAACCCTAACCCTAATGCAAAACCCTAGTTTGAAACCCTAACCCTAATGTAAAACCCTTGTTTGTAACCCTAACCCAAATGTAAAACCCTAGTTTGAAACCCAACCCTAATGTAAAACCCTAGTTTGAAGCATTAACCCTAATGTAAAACACTAGTTTGAAAACCTAACCCTAATTATAAGCCCTAGTTTGAAACCCTAACCCTAATGTAAAACCCTAGTTTGAAAACCCTAACCCTAATGATAAACCCTAGTTTGAAACCCTAACCCTAAATTGAAACCCTAGTTTGAAACCCTAACCCTAATGTAAAACCCTAGTTTGAAACCCTAACCCTAATGTAAAACCCTAGTTTGTAACCCTAACCCTAATGTAAAATGACTGTTTTGAAACCCTAACCCTAATGTAAAACCCTAGTTTGAAACCCTAACCCTAATGTAAAACCCTTGTTTGAAACCCTAACCCTAATTTTAAACCCGAGTTTGAAACCCTAACCCTAATGTAAAACCCTAGTTTGAAACCCTAACCCTAATGTAAAACCCCTTGTTTGTAACCCTAACCCTAATTTGAAACCCTAGTTTGAAACCCTAACCCTAATGTTAAACCCTAGTTTGAAACCCTAACCCTAATGTAAAACCCTAGTTTGAAACCCTAACCCTAATTTGAAATCCTAGTTTGAAACCCTAACCCTAATGTAAAACCCCTTGTTTGTAACCCTAACCCTAATTTGAAACCCAAGTTTGAAACCCTAACCCTAATGTTAAACCCTAGTTTGAAACACTAACCCTAATGTAAAACCCTAGTTTGAAACCCTAACCCTAATTTGAAACCCTAGTTTGAAACCCTAACCCTAATTTGAAACCCCTGTTTGAAATCCTAACTCTAATGTGAAACCTTAGTTTGAAACCCTAACCCTCATAAAAAACCCTAGTTTGTAACCCTAACCCTAATGTAAAATCCTAGTTTGAAACCCTAACACTAATGTTAAACCCTAGTTTGAAACCCTAACCCTAATGTAAAACCCTAGTTTGAAACCCTAACCCTAATGATAAACCCTAGTTTGAAACCCTAACCCTAATGCAAAACCCTAGTTTGAAACCCTAACCCTAATGTAAAACCCTAGTTTGTAAACCTAACCCAAATGTAAAATCCTAGTTTGAAACACTAACCCTAATGTAAAACCCTAGTTTGAAACGCTAACCCTAATGTAAAACCCTAGTTTGAAGCATTAACCCTAAAGTAAAACACTAGTTTGAAACCCTAACCCTAAATTTAAACCCTAGTTTGAAACCCTAACCCTAATGTAAAACCCTAGTTTGAAACCCTAACCCTAATGTAAAACCCTAGTTTGAAACCCTAACCCTAATGTAAAACCATAGTTTGAAGCACTAACCCTAATGTAAAACCATAGTTTGAAGCACTAACCCTAATGTAAAACACTAGTTTGAAACGCTAACCCTAATGTAAAACCCTAGTTTGAAGCATTAACCCTAATGTTAAACCCTAGTTTGAAACCCTAACACTAAATTGAAACCCCAGTTTGAAACCCTAACACTAATGTAAAACCCTAGTTTGTAACCCTAACCCTAATGTAAAACCTTAGTGTGAAACCCTAACCCTAATGTAAAACCCTAGTTTAAAACCCTAACCCTAATGTAAAACCCTAGTTTGAAACCCTAACCCTAATTTGAAACCCTAGTTTGAAACCCTAACCCTAATGTAAAACCCTAGTTTGAAACCCTAACCCTAACGTTAAACCCTAGTTTGAAACCCTAACCGTAATGTAAAACCCTAGTTTGTAACCCTAACCCAAATGTAAAACCCTAGTTTGAAACCCTAACCCTAATGTAAAACCCTAGTTTGAAACCCTAACCCTAATGTAAAACAATAGTTTGAAGCATTAACCCTAATGTAAAACCCTAGTTTGAAGCACTAACCCTAATGTAAAACACTAGTTTGAAACGCTAATCCTAATGTAAAACCCTAGTTTGAAACCCTAACCCTAATTTGAAACCCTAGTTTGAAACCCTAACCCTAATGTAAAACCCCTTGTTTGTAACCCTAACCCTAATTTGAAACCCTAGTTTGAAACCCTAACCCTAATGTTAAACCCTAGTTTGAAACCCTAACCCTAATGTAAAACCCTAGTTTGAAACCCTAACCCTAATTTGAAACCCTAGTTTGAAACCCTAACCCTAATTTGAAATCCCTGTTTGAAATCCTAACTCTAATGTGAAACCTTAGTTTGAAACCCTAACGTCATAAAAAACCCTAGTTTGTAACCCTAACCCTAATGTAAAATCCTAGTTTGAAACCCTAACACTAATGTTAAACCCTAGTTTGAAACCCTAACCCTAATGTAAAACCCTAGTTTGAAACCCTAACCCTAATGATAAACCCTAGTTTGAAACCCTAACCCTAATGCAAAACCCTAGTTTGAAACCCTAACCCTAATGTAAAACCCTAGTTTGTAAACCTAACCCAAATGTAAAATCCTAGTTTGAAACACTAACCCTAATGTAAAACCCTAGTTTGAAACGCTAACCCTAATGTAAAACCCTAGTTTGAAGCATTAACCCTAAAGTAAAACACTAGTTTGAAACCCTAACCCTAATGTTAAACCTTAGTTTGAAACCCTAACCCTAATGTAAAACCCTAGTTTGAAACCCTAACCCTAATGATAAACCCTAGTTTGAAACCCTAACCCTAATGTAAAACCCTAGTTTGAAACCCTAACCCTAATGTAAAACCCTAGTTTGAAACCCTAACCCTAATGTAAAACCATAGTTTGAAGCACTAACCCTAATGTAAAACACTAGTTTGAAACGCTAACCCTAATGTAAAACCCTAGTTTGAAGCATTAACCCTAATGTTAAACCCTCGTTTGAAACCCTAACACTAAATTGAAACCCCAGTTTGAAACCCTAACACTAATGTAAAACCCTAGTTTGTAACCCTAACCCTAATGTAAAACCTTAGTGTGAAACCCTAACCCTAATGTAAAACCCTAGTTTGAAACCCTAACCCTAATGTAAAACCCTAGTTTGAAACCCTAACCCTAATTTGAAACCCTAGTTTGAAACCCTAACCCTAATGTAAAACCCTAGTTTGAAACCCTAACCCTAACGTTAAACCCTAGTTTGAAACCCTAACCGTAATGTAAACCCCTAGTTTGAAACTCTACCCCTAATTTGAAACCCGAGTTTGAAACCCTAGCGCTAATGTAAAACCCTAGTTTGCAACCCTAACCCTAATTTGAAACCCTAGTTTGAAACCCTAACCCTAATGTTAAACCCTATTTTGAAACCCTAACCCTAATGTAAAACCCTAGTTTGAAACCCCAAACCTAATTTGAAACCATAGTTTGAAACCCTAACCCTAATGTAAAACCCTAGTTTGAAACCCCAAACCTAATTTGAAACCATAGTTTGAAACCCTAACCCTAATGTAAAACCCTAGTTTGTAACCCTAATCCTAATGTAAAACCTCAATTTGAAACACAAACCCTAATTTGAAACCCTAGTTTGAAACCCTAAACCTAATGTAAAACCCAAGTTTGAAACCCTAACCCTAATTTAAAACCCCTGTTTTGAAACCCTAACCCTAATGTAAAACCCTAGTTTGAAACCCTAACCCTAATGATAAACCCTAGTTTAAAACTCTAACCCTAATTTGAAACCCTAGTTTGAAACCCTAACCCTAATTTGAAACCCTAGTTTGAAACCCTAACCTTAATGTAAAACCCTAGTTTGTAACCTTAACACTAATGTAAAACCCTTGTTTGAAACCCTAACCCTAATGTAAAACCCTAGTTTGAAGCAGTAACCCTAATGTAAAACCCTAGTTTGAAACTCTAACCCTAATTTGAAACCCTAGTTTGAAACCCTAACCCTAATGTAAAACGCTAGTTTGAAAGCCTAACCCTAATGTAAAACCCTAGTTTGAAGCATTAACCCTAATGTAAAACCCTAGTTTGAAACCCAAACGCTAATGTAAAACCCTAGTTTGAAACCCTAACCCTAATGTAAAACCCTAGTTTGAAGCACTAACCCTAATGTAAAACACTAGTTTGAAACGCTAACCCTAATGTAAAACCCTAGTTTGAAACCCCAAATCTAATTTGAAATCATAGTTTAAAACCCTAAACCTAATATAAAACCCTAGTTTGAAGCATTAACCCTAATGTAAAACACTAGTTTGAAACCCTAACCCTAATGTAAAACCCTAGTTTGAAGCAGTAACCCTAAATTATAACCCTAGTTTGAAACTCTTACCCTGATGTAAAACCCCAGTTTGAAACCCTAACCGTAATGTAAAACCCTAGTTTGTAACCCTAACCCTAATGTTAAACCCTAGTTTGAAACCCTAACCCTAATGTAAAACCCTAGTTTGAAACCCTAACCCTAATGATAAACCCTAGTTTGAAACCCTAACCCTAATGCAAAACCCTAGTTTGAAACCCTAACCCTAATGTAAAACCCTTGTTTGTAACCCTAACCCAAATGTAAAACCCTAGTTTGAAACCCAACCCTAATGTAAAACCCTAGTTTGAAGCATTAACCCTAATGTAAAACACTAGTTTGAAAACCTAACCCTAATTATAAGCCCTAGTTTGAAACCCTAACCCTAATGTAAAACCCTAGTTTGAAAACCCTAACCCTAATGATAAACCCTAGTTTGAAACCCTAACCCTAAATTGAAACCCTAGTTTGAAACCCTAACCCTAATGTAAAACCCTAGTTTGAAACCCTAACCCTAATGTAAAACCCTAGTTTGTAACCCTAACCCTAATGTAAAATGACTGTTTTGAAACCCTAACCCTAATGTAAAACCCTAGTTTGAAACCCTAACCCTAATGTAAAACCCTTGTTTGAAACCCTAACCCTAATTTTAAACCCGAGTTTGAAACCCTAACCCTAATGTAAAACCCTAGTTTGAAACCCTAACCCTAATGTAAAACCCCTTGTTTGTAACCCTAACCCTAATTTGAAACCCTAGTTTGAAACCCTAACCCTAATGTTAAACCCTAGTTTGAAACCCTAACCCTAATGTAAAACCCTAGTTTGAAACCCTAACCCTAATTTGAAACCCTAGTTTGAAACCCTAACCCTAATGTAAAACCCCTTGTTTGTAACCCTAACCCTAATTTGAAACCCAAGTTTGAAACCCTAACCCTAATGTTAAACCCTAGTTTGAAACACTAACCCTAATGTAAAACCCTAGTTTGAAACCCTAACCCTAATTTGAAACCCTAGTTTGAAACCCTAACCCTAATTTGAAACCCCTGTTTGAAATCCTAACTCTAATGTGAAACCTTAGTTTGAAACCCTAACCCTCATAAAAAACCCTAGTTTGTAACCCTAACCCTAATGTAAAATCCTAGTTTGAAACCCTAACACTAATGTTAAACCCTAGTTTGAAACCCTAACCCTAATGTAAAACCCTAGTTTGAAACCCTAACCCTAATGATAAACCCTAGTTTGAAACCCTAACCCTAATGCAAAACCCTAGTTTGAAACCCTAACCCTAATGTAAAACCCTAGTTTGTAAACCTAACCCAAATGTAAAATCCTAGTTTGAAACACTAACCCTAATGTAAAACCCTAGTTTGAAACGCTAACCCTAATGTAAAACCCTAGTTTGAAGCATTAACCCTAAAGTAAAACACTAGTTTGAAACCCTAACCCTAAATTTAAACCCTAGTTTGAAACCCTAACCCTAATGTAAAACCCTAGTTTGAAACCCTAACCCTAATGATAAACCCTAGTTTGAAACCCTAACCCTAAATTGAAACCCTAGTTTGAAACCCTAACCCTAATGTAAAACCCTAGTTTGAAACCCTAACCCTAATGTAAAACCCTAGTTTGAAACCCTAACCCTAATGTAAAACCATAGTTTGAAGCACTAACCCTAATGTAAAACCATAGTTTGAAGCACTAACCCTAATGTAAAACACTAGTTTGAAACGCTAACCCTAATGTAAAACCCTAGTTTGAAGCATTAACCCTAATGTTAAACCCTAGTTTGAAACCCTAACACTAAATTGAAACCCCAGTTTGAAACCCTAACACTAATGTAAAACCCTAGTTTGTAACCCTAACCCTAATGTAAAACCTTAGTGTGAAACCCTAACCCTAATGTAAAACCCTAGTTTAAAACCCTAACCCTAATGTAAAACCCTAGTTTGAAACCCTAACCCTAATTTGAAACCCTAGTTTGAAACCCTAACCCTAATGTAAAACCCTAGTTTGAAACCCTAACCCTAACGTTAAACCCTAGTTTGAAACCCTAACCGTAATGTAAAACCCTAGTTTGTAACCCTAACCCAAATGTAAAACCCTAGTTTGAAACCCTAACCCTAATGTAAAACCCTAGTTTGAAACCCTAACCCTAATGTAAAACAATAGTTTGAAGCATTAACCCTAATGTAAAACCCTAGTTTGAAGCACTAACCCTAATGTAAAACACTAGTTTGAAACGCTAATCCTAATGTAAAACCCTAGTTTGAAACCCTAACCCTAATTTGAAACCCTAGTTTGAAACCCTAACCCTAATGTAAAACCCCTTGTTTGTAACCCTAACCCTAATTTGAAACCCTAGTTTGAAACCCTAACCCTAATGTTAAACCCTAGTTTGAAACCCTAACCCTAATGTAAAACCCTAGTTTGAAACCCTAACCCTAATTTGAAACCCTAGTTTGAAACCCTAACCCTAATTTGAAATCCCTGTTTGAAATCCTAACTCTAATGTGAAACCTTAGTTTGAAACCCTAACGTCATAAAAAACCCTAGTTTGTAACCCTAACCCTAATGTAAAATCCTAGTTTGAAACCCTAACACTAATGTTAAACCCTAGTTTGAAACCCTAACCCTAATGTAAAACCCTAGTTTGAAACCCTAACCCTAATGATAAACCCTAGTTTGAAACCCTAACCCTAATGCAAAACCCTAGTTTGAAACCCTAACCCTAATGAAAAACCCTAGTTTGTAAACCTAACCCAAATGTAAAATCCTAGTTTGAAACACTAACCCTAATGTAAAACCCTAGTTTGAAACGCTAACCCTAATGTAAAACCCTAGTTTGAAGCATTAACCCTAAAGTAAAACACTAGTTTGAAACCCTAACCCTAATGTTAAACCTTAGTTTGAAACCCTAACCCTAATGTAAAACCCTAGTTTGAAACCCTAACCCTAATGATAAACCCTAGTTTGAAACCCTAACCCTAATGTAAAACCCTAGTTTGAAACCCTAACCCTAATGTAAAACCCTAGTTTGAAACCCTAACCCTAATGTAAAACCATAGTTTGAAGCACTAACCCTAATGTAAAACACTAGTTTGAAACGCTAACCCTAATGTAAAACCCTAGTTTGAAGCATTAACCCTAATGTTAAACCCTCGTTTGAAACCCTAACACTAAATTGAAACCCCAGTTTGAAACCCTAACACTAATGTAAAACCCTAGTTTGTAACCCTAACCCTAATGTAAAACCTTAGTGTGAAACCCTAACCCTAATGTAAAACCCTAGTTTGAAACCCTAACCCTAATGTAAAACCCTAGTTTGAAACCCTAACCCTAATTTGAAACCCTAGTTTGAAACCCTAACCCTAATGTAAAACCCTAGTTTGAAACCCTAACCCTAACGTTAAACCCTAGTTTGAAACCCTAACCGTAATGTAAACCCCTAGTTTGAAACTCTACCCCTAATTTGAAACCCGAGTTTGAAACCCTAGCGCTAATGTAAAACCCTAGTTTGCAACCCTAACCCTAATTTGAAACCCTAGTTTGAAACCCTAACCCTAATGTTAAACCCTATTTTGAAACCCTAACCCTAATGTAAAACCCTAGTTTGAAACCCCAAACCTAATTTGAAACCATAGTTTGAAACCCTAACCCTAATGTAAAACCCTAGTTTGAAACCCCAAACCTAATTTGAAACCATAGTTTGAAACCCTAACCCTAATGTAAAACCCTAGTTTGTAACCCTAATCCTAATGTAAAACCTCAATTTGAAACACAAACCCTAATTTGAAACCCTAGTTTGAAACCCTAAACCTAATGTAAAACCCAAGTTTGAAACCCTAACCCTAATTTAAAACCCCTGTTTTGAAACCCTAACCCTAATGTAAAACCCTAGTTTGAAACCCTAACCCTAATGATAAACCCTAGTTTAAAACTCTAACCCTAATTTGAAACCCTAGTTTGAAACCCTAACCCTAATTTGAAACCCTAGTTTGAAACCCTAACCTTAATGTAAAACCCTAGTTTGTAACCTTAACACTAATGTAAAACCCTTGTTTGAAACCCTAACCCTAATGTAAAACCCTAGTTTGAAGCAGTAACCCTAATGTAAAACCCTAGTTTGAAACTCTAACCCTAATTTGAAACCCTAGTTTGAAACCCTAACCCTAATGTAAAACGCTAGTTTGAAAGCCTAACCCTAATGTAAAACCCTAGTTTGAAGCATTAACCCTAATGTAAAACCCTAGTTTGAAACCCTAACCCTAACGTTAAACCCTAGTTTGAAACCCTAACCGTAATGTTAAACCCTAGTTTGAAACCCTAACCCTAATGTAAAACCCTAGTTTGAAGCATTAACCCTAATGTAAAACCCTAGTTTGTAACCCTAACCCTAATGTAAAACCCTAGTTTGAAACCCTAACCCTAATGTTAAACCCTAGTTTGAAACCCTAACCCTAATGTAAAACCCTAGTTTGAAACCCTAACCCTAAAGTAAAACCCTAGTTTGAAACCCTAACCCTAATGTAAAACCCTAGTTTGAAACCCTAACCCTAATGTAAAACCATAGTTTGAAGCATTAACCCTAATGTAAAACCCTAGTTTGAAGCACTAACCCTAATGTAAAACACTAGTTTGAAACGCTAACCCTAATGTAAAACCCTAGTTTGAAATCCCAAATCTAATTTGAAACCATAGTTTAAAACCCTAACCCTAATGTAAAACCCTAGTTTGAAGCATTAACCCTAATGTAAAACACTAGTTTGAAACGCTAACCCTAATGTTAAACCCTAATTTGAAACCCTAACCCTAATGTAAAACCCTAGTTTGAAACCCTAACCCTAATGATAAACCCTAGTTTGAAACACTAACCCTAAATTTAAACCCTAGTTTGAAACCCTAACCCTAAGGTAAAACCCTAGTTTGAAACCCTAACCCTAATGTAAAACCCTAGTTTGTAACCCTAACCCTAATGTAAAAGCATAGTTTGAAACCCTAACCCTAATGATAAACCCTAGTTTGAAACACTAACCCTAAATTTAAACCCTAGTTTGAAACCCTAACCCTAAGGTAAAACCCTAGTTTGAAACCCTAACCCTAATGTAAAACCCTAGTTTGTAACCCTAACCCTAATGTAAAAGCATAGTTTGAAACCCTAACCCTAATGTAAAACCCTAGTTTGAAACCCTAACCCTAATGTAAAACCCTAGTTTGTAACCCTATCCCTAATGTAAAACCCTAGTTTGAAACCCTAACCCCAATGTAAAACCCCTTGTTTGTAACCCTAACCCTAATTTGAAACCCTAGTTTGAAGCATTAACCCTAATGTAAAACCCTAGTTTGAAGCACTAACCCTAATGTAAAACACTAGTTTGAAACGCTAACCCTAATGTAAAACCCTAGTTTGAAATCCCAAATCTAATTTGAAACCATAGTTTAAAACCCTAACCCTAATGTAAAACCCTAGTTTGAAGCATTAACCCTAATGTAAAACACTAGTTTGAAACGCTAACCCTAATGTTAAACCCTAATTTGAAACCCTAACCCTAATGTAAAACCCTAGTTTGAAACCCTAACCCTAATGATAAACCCTAGTTTGAAACACTCACCCTAAATTTAAACCCTAGTTTGAAACCCTAACTCTAAGGTAAAACCCTAGTTTGAAACCCTAACCCTAATGTAAAACCCTAGTTTGTAACCCTAACCCTAATGTAAAAGTATAGTTTGAAACCCTAACCCTAATGTAAAACCCAAGTTTGAAACCCTAACCCTAATGTAAAACCCTAGTTTGTAACCCTAACTCTAATGTAAAACCCTAGTTTGAAACCCTAACCCTAATGTAAAACCCTAGTTTGAAACCCTAACCCTAATGTAAAACCCTTGTTTGAAACCCTAACCCTAATTTTAAACCCGAGTTTGAAACCCTAACCCTAATGTAAAACCCTAGTTTGAAACCCTAACCCTAATGTAAAACCCTAGTTTGAAACCCTAACCCTAATGTAAAACCCCTTGTTTGTAACCCTAACCCTAATTTGAAACCCTAGTTTGAAACCCTAACCCTAATGTTAAACCCTAGTTTGAAACCCTAACCCTAATGTAAAACCCTAGTTTGAAACCCTAACCCTAATTTGAAACCCTAGTTTGAAACCCTAACCCTAATGTAAAACCCCTTGTTTGTAACCCTAACCCTAATTTGAAACCCTAGTTTGAAACCCTAACCCTAATGTTAAACCCTAGTTTGAAACCCTAACCTAATGTAAAACCCAAGTTTGAAACCCTAACCCTAATTTGAAACCCTAGTTTGGAACCCTAACCCTAATTTGAAACCCCTGTTTGAAATCCTAACTCTAATGTGAAACCTTAGTTTGAAACCCTAACCCTCATAAAAAACCCTAGTTTGTAACCCTAACCCTAATGTAAAATCCTAGTTTGAAACCCTAACACTAATGTTAAACCCTAGTTTGAAACCCTAACCCTAATGTAAAACCCTAGTTTGAAACCCTAACCCTAATGATAAACCCTAGTTTGAAACCCTAACCCTAATTCAAAACCCTAGTTTGAAACCCTAACCCTAATGTAAAACCCTAGTTTGTAAACCTAACCCTAATGTAAAATCCTAGTTTGAAACACTAACCCTAATTTGAAACCCTAGTTTGAAACCCGAACCCTAATGTAAAACCCTAGTTTGAAACCCTAACCCTAACGTTAAACCCTAGTTTGAAACCCTAACCGTAATGTAAAACCCTAGTTTGAAACCCTAACCCTAATGTAAAACCCCTTGTTTGTAACCCTAACCCTAATTTGAAACCCTAGTTTGAAGCATTAACCCTAATGTAAAACCCTAGTTTGAAGCACTAACCCTAATGTAAAACACTAGTTTGAAACGCTAACCCTAATGTAAAACCCTAGTTTGAAATCCCAAATCTAATTTGAAACCATAGTTTAAAACCCTAACCCTAATGTAAAACCCTAGTTTGAAGCATTAACCCTAATGTAAAACACTAGTTTGAAACGCTAACCCTAATGTTAAACCCTAATTTGAAACCCTAACCCTAATGTAAAACCCTAGTTTGAAACCCTAACCCTAATGATAAACCCTAGTTTGAAACACTCACCCTAAATTTAAACCCTAGTTTGAAACCCTAACTCTAAGGTAAAACCCTAGTTTGAAACCCTAACCCTAATGTAAAACCCTAGTTTGTAACCCTAACCCTAATGTAAAAGTATAGTTTGAAACCCTAACCCTAATGTAAAACCCAAGTTTGAAACCCTAACCCTAATGTAAAACCCTAGTTTGTAACCCTAACTCTAATGTAAAACCCTAGTTTGAAACCCTAACCCTAATGTAAAACCCTAGTTTGAAACCCTAACCCTAATGTAAAACCCTTGTTTGAAACCCTAACCCTAATTTTAAACCCGAGTTTGAAACCCTAACCCTAATGTAAAACCCTAGTTTGAAACCCTAACCCTAATGTAAAACCCCTTGTTTGTAACCCTAACCCTAATTTGAAACCCTAGTTTGAAACCCTAACCCTAATGTTAAACCCTAGTTTGAAACCCTAACCCTAATGTTAAACCCTAGTTTGAAACCCTAACCTAATGTAAAACCCAAGTTTGAAACCCTAACCCTAATTTGAAACCCTAGTTTGGAACCCTAACCCTAATTTGAAACCCCTGTTTGAAATCCTAACTCTAATGTGAAACCTTAGTTTGAAACCCTAACCCTCATAAAAAACCCTAGTTTGTAACCCTAACCCTAATGTAAAATCCTAGTTTGAAACCCTAACACTAATGTTAAACCCTAGTTTGAAACCCTAACCCTAATGTAAAACCCTAGTTTGAAACCCTAACCCTAATGATAAACCCTAGTTTGAAACCCTAACCCTAATTCAAAACCCTAGTTTGAAACCCTAACCCTAATGTAAAACCCTAGTTTGTAAACCTAACCCTAATGTAAAATCCTAGTTTGAAACACTAACCCTAATTTGAAACCCTAGTTTGAAACCCGAACCCTAATGTAAAACCCTAGTTTGAAACCCTAACCCTAACGTTAAACCCTAGTTTGAAACCCTAACCGTAATGTAAAACCCTAGTTTGAAACCCTACCCCTAATTTGAAACCCGAGTTTGAAACCCTAGCGCTAATATAAAACCCTAGTTTGCAACCCTAACCCTAATTTGAAACCCTAGTTTGAAACCCTAACAGTAATGTTAAACCCTATTTTGAAACCCTAACCCTAATGTAAAACCCTATTTTGAAACCCTAACCCTAATGTAAAACCCTAGTTTGAAACCCTAACCCTAATGTAAAACCCTTGTTTGAAACCCTAACCCTAATGTAAAACCCTTGTTTGAAACCCTAACCCTAATTTAAAACCCTAGTTTGAAACCCTAACCCTAATATAAAACCCTAGTTTGAAACCCTAACCCTAATTAGAAACCCTAGTTTGAAACCCTAACCCTAATGTAAAACCCTAGTTTGAAACCCTAATTCTAATGATAAACCCTAGATTAAAACCCTAACCCTAATGTAAAAGTATAGTTTGAAACCCTAACCCTAATGTAAAACCCAAGTTTGAAACCCTAACCCTAATGTAAAACCCTAGTTTGTAACCCTAACTCTAATGTAAAACCCTAGTTTGAAACCCTAACCCTAATGTAAAACCCTAGTTTGAAACCCTAACCCTAATGTAAAACCCTTGTTTGAAACCCTAACCCTAATTTTAAACCCGAGTTTGAAACCCTAACCCTAATGTAAAACCCTAGTTTGAAACCCTAACCCTAATGTAAAACCCCTTGTTTGTAACCCTAACCCTAATTTGAAACCCTAGTTTGAAACCCTAACCCTAATGTTAAACCCTAGTTTGAAACCCTAACCCTAATGTTAAACCCTAGTTTGAAACCCTAACCTAATGTAAAACCCAAGTTTGAAACCCTAACCCTAATTTGAAACCCTAGTTTGGAACCCTAACCCTAATTTGAAACCCCTGTTTGAAATCCTAACTCTAATGTGAAACCTTAGTTTGAAACCCTAACCCTCATAAAAAACCCTAGTTTGTAACCCTAACCCTAATGTAAAATCCTAGTTTGAAACCCTAACACTAATGTTAAACCCTAGTTTGAAACCCTAACCCTAATGTAAAACCCTAGTTTGAAACCCTAACCCTAATGATAAACCCTAGTTTGAAACCCTAACCCTAATTCAAAACCCTAGTTTGAAACCCTAACCCTAATGTAAAACCCTAGTTTGTAAACCTAACCCTAATGTAAAATCCTAGTTTGAAACACTAACCCTAATTTGAAACCCTAGTTTGAAACCCGAACCCTAATGTAAAACCCTAGTTTGAAACCCTAACCCTAACGTTAAACCCTAGTTTGAAACCCTAACCGTAATGTAAAACCCTAGTTTGAAACCCTACCCCTAATTTGAAACCCGAGTTTGAAACCCTAGCGCTAATATAAAACCCTAGTTTGCAACCCTAACCCTAATTTGAAACCCTAGTTTGAAACCCTAACAGTAATGTTAAACCCTATTTTGAAACCCTAACCCTAATGTAAAACCCTATTTTGAAACCCTAACCCTAATGTAAAACCCTAGTTTGAAACCCTAACCCTAATGTAAAACCCTTGTTTGAAACCCTAACCCTAATGTAAAACCCTTGTTTGAAACCCTAACCCTAATTTAAAACCCTAGTTTGAAACCCTAACCCTAATATAAAACCCTAGTTTGAAACCCTAACCCTAATTAGAAACCCTAGTTTGAAACCCTAACCCTAATGTAAAACCCTAGTTTGAAACCCTAATTCTAATGATAAACCCTAGATTAAAACCCTAACCCTAATTAGAAAGCCTAGTTTGAAACCCTAACCCTAATGTAAAACCCTAGTTTGAAACCCTAACCCTAATGATAAACCCTAGTTTAAAACCCTAACCCTAATTTGAAACCCTAGTTTGAAACCCTAACCCTAATTTGAAACCCTAGTTTGAAACCCTAACCTTAATGTAAAACCCTAGTTTGTAACCTTAAAACTAATGTAAAACCCTAGTTTGGAACCCTAACCCTAATGTTAAACCCTAGTTTGAAACCCTAACCCTAATGTAAAACCCTTGTTTGAAACCCTAACCCTAATTCAAAACCCTAGTTTGAAACCCTAACCCTAATTTGAAACCCCTGTTTGAAATCCTAACTCTAATGTGAAACCTTAGTTTGAAACCCTAACCCTCATAAAAAACCCTAGTTTGTAACCCTAACCCTAATGTAAAATCCTAGTTTGAAACCCTAACACTAATGTTAAACCCTAGTTTGAAACCCTAACCCTAATGTAAAACCCTAGTTTGAAACCCTAACCCTAATGATAAACCCTAGTTTGAAACCCTAACCCTAATTTGAAACCCTAGTTTGAAACCCTAACAGTAATGTTAAACCCTATTTTGAAACCCTAACCCTAATGTAAAACCCTATTTTGAAACCCTAACCCTAATGTAAAACCCTAGTTTGAAACCCTAACCCTAATGTAAAACCCTTGTTTGAAACCCTAACCCTAATGTAAAACCCTTGTTTGAAACCCTAACCCTAATTTAAAACCCTAGTTTGAAACCCTAACCCTAATATAAAACCCTAGTTTGAAACCCTAACCCTAATTAGAAACCCTAGTTTGAAACCCTAACCCTAATGTAAAACCCTAGTTTGAAACCCTAATTCTAATGATAAACCCTAGATTAAAACCCTAACCCTAATTAGAAAGCCTAGTTTGAAACCCTAACCCTAATGTAAAACCCTAGTTTGAAACCCTAACCCTAATGATAAACCCTAGTTTAAAACCCTAAACCTAATTTGAAACCCTAGTTTGAAACCCTAACCCTAATTTGAAACCCTAGTTTGAAACCCTAACCTTAATGTAAAACCCTAGTTTGTAACCTTAAAACTAATGTAAAACCCTAGTTTGGAACCCTAACCCTAATGTTAAACCCTAGTTTGAAACCCTAACCCTAATGTAAAACCCTTGTTTGAAACCCTAACCCTAATTCAAAACCCTAGTTTGAAACCCTAACCCTAATGTAAAACCCTAGTTTGTAAACCTAACCCTAATGTAAAATCCTAGTTTGAAACACTAACCCTAATTTGAAACCCTAGTTTGAAACCCTAACCCTAATGTAAAACCCTAGTTTGAAACCCTAACCCTAACGTTAAACCCTAGTTTGAAACCCTAACCGTAATGTAAAACCCTAGTTTGAAACCCTACCCCTAATTTGAAACCCGAGTTTGAAACCCTAGCGCTAATATAAAACCCTAGTTTGCAACCCTAACCCTAATTTGAAACCCTAGTTTGAAACCCTAACAGTAATGTTAAACCCTATTTTGAAACCCTAACCCTAATGTAAAACCCTATTTTGAAACCCTAACCCTAATGTAAAACCCTAGTTTGAAACCCTAACCCTAATGTAAAACCCTTGTTTGAAACCCTAACCCTAATGTAAAACCCTTGTTTGAAACCCTAACCCTAATTTAAAACCCTAGTTTGAAACCCTAACCCTAATATAAAACCCTAGTTTGAAACCCTAACCCTAATTAGAAGCCCTAGTTTGAAACCCTAACCCTAATGTAAAACGCTAGTTTGAAAGCCTAACCCTAATGTAAAACCCTAGTTTGAAGCATTAACCCTAATGTAAAACCCTAGTTTGAAACCCTAACCCTAACGTTAAACCCTAGTTTGAAACCCTAACCGTAATGTTAAACCCTAGTTTGAAACCCTAACCCTAATGTAAAACCCTAGTTTGAAGCATTAACCCTAATGTAAAACCCTAGTTTGTAACCCTAACCCTAATGTAAAACCCTAGTTTGAAACCCTAACCCTAATGTTAAACCCTAGTTTGAAACCCTAACCCTAATGTAAAACCCTAGTTTGAAACCCTAACCCTAAAGTAAAACCCTAGTTTGAAACCCTAACCCTAATGTAAAACCCTAGTTTGAAACCCTAACCCTAATGTAAAACCATAGTTTGAAGCATTAACCCTAATGTAAAACCCTAGTTTGAAGCACTAACCCTAATGTAAAACACTAGTTTGAAACGCTAACCCTAATGTAAAACCCTAGTTTGAAATCCCAAATCTAATTTGAAACCATAGTTTAAAACCCTAACCCTAATGTAAAACCCTAGTTTGAAGCATTAACCCTAATGTAAAACACTAGTTTGAAACGCTAACCCTAATGTTAAACCCTAATTTGAAACCCTAACCCTAATGTAAAACCCTAGTTTGAAACCCTAACCCTAATGATAAACCCTAGTTTGAAACACTAACCCTAAATTTAAACCCTAGTTTGAAACCCTAACCCTAAGGTAAAACCCTAGTTTGAAACCCTAACCCTAATGTAAAACCCTAGTTTGTAACCCTAACCCTAATGTAAAAGCATAGTTTGAAACCCTAACCCTAATGTAAAAGCATAGTTTGAAACCCTAACCCTAATGTAAAACCCTAGTTTGTAACCCTAACTCTAATGTAAAACCCTAGTTTGAAACCCTAACCCTAATGTAAAACCCTAGTTTGAAACCCTAACCCTAATGTAAAACCCTTGTTTGAAACCCTAACCCTAATTTTAAACCCGAGTTTGAAACCCTATCCCTAATGTAAAACCCTAGTTTGAAACCCTAACCCCAATGTAAAACCCCTTGTTTGTAACCCTAACCCTAATTTGAAACCCTAGTTTGAAGCATTAACCCTAATGTAAAACCCTAGTTTGAAGCACTAACCCTAATGTAAAACACTAGTTTGAAACGCTAACCCTAATGTAAAACCCTAGTTTGAAATCCCAAATCTAATTTGAAACCATAGTTTAAAACCCTAACCCTAATGTAAAACCCTAGTTTGAAGCATTAACCCTAATGTAAAACACTAGTTTGAAACGCTAACCCTAATGTTAAACCCTAATTTGAAACCCTAACCCTAATGTAAAACCCTAGTTTGAAACCCTAACCCTAATGATAAACCCTAGTTTGAAACACTCACCCTAAATTTAAACCCTAGTTTGAAACCCTAACTCTAAGGTAAAACCCTAGTTTGAAACCCTAACCCTAATGTAAAACCCTAGTTTGTAACCCTAACCCTAATGTAAAAGTATAGTTTGAAACCCTAACCCTAATGTAAAACCCAAGTTTGAAACCCTAACCCTAATGTAAAACCCTAGTTTGTAACCCTAACTCTAATGTAAAACCCTAGTTTGAAACCCTAACCCTAATGTAAAACCCTAGTTTGAAACCCTAACCCTAATGTAAAACCCTTGTTTGAAACCCTAACCCTAATTTTAAACCCGAGTTTGAAACCCTAACCCTAATGTAAAACCCTAGTTTGAAACCCTAACCCTAATGTAAAACCCCTTGTTTGTAACCCTAACCCTAATTTGAAACCCTAGTTTGAAACCCTAACCCTAATGTTAAACCCTAGTTTGAAACCCTAACCCTAATGTAAAACCCTAGTTTGAAACCCTAACCCTAATTTGAAACCCTAGTTTGAAACCCTAACCCTAATGTAAAACCCCTTGTTTGTAACCCTAACCCTAATTTGAAACCCTAGTTTGAAACCCTAACCCTAATGTTAAACCCTAGTTTGAAACCCTAACCTAATGTAAAACCCAAGTTTGAAACCCTAACCCTAATTTGAAACCCTAGTTTGGAACCCTAACCCTAATTTGAAACCCCTGTTTGAAATCCTAACTCTAATGTGAAACCTTAGTTTGAAACCCTAACCCTCATAAAAAACCCTAGTTTGTAACCCTAACCCTAATGTAAAATCCTAGTTTGAAACCCTAACACTAATGTTAAACCCTAGTTTGAAACCCTAACCCTAATGTAAAACCCTAGTTTGAAACCCTAACCCTAATGATAAACCCTAGTTTGAAACCCTAACCCTAATTCAAAACCCTAGTTTGAAACCCTAACCCTAATGTAAAACCCTAGTTTGTAAACCTAACCCTAATGTAAAATCCTAGTTTGAAACACTAACCCTAATTTGAAACCCTAGTTTGAAACCCGAACCCTAATGTAAAACCCTAGTTTGAAACCCTAACCCTAACGTTAAACCCTAGTTTGAAACCCTAACCGTAATGTAAAACCCTAGTTTGAAACCCTAACCCTAATGTAAAACCCCTTGTTTGTAACCCTAACCCTAATTTGAAACCCTAGTTTGAAGCATTAACCCTAATGTAAAACCCTAGTTTGAAGCACTAACCCTAATGTAAAACACTAGTTTGAAACGCTAACCCTAATGTAAAACCCTAGTTTGAAATCCCAAATCTAATTTGAAACCATAGTTTAAAACCCTAACCCTAATGTAAAACCCTAGTTTGAAGCATTAACCCTAATGTAAAACACTAGTTTGAAACGCTAACCCTAATGTTAAACCCTAATTTGAAACCCTAACCCTAATGTAAAACCCTAGTTTGAAACCCTAACCCTAATGATAAACCCTAGTTTGAAACACTCACCCTAAATTTAAACCCTAGTTTGAAACCCTAACTCTAAGGTAAAACCCTAGTTTGAAACCCTAACCCTAATGTAAAACCCTAGTTTGTAACCCTAACCCTAATGTAAAAGTATAGTTTGAAACCCTAACCCTAATGTAAAACCCAAGTTTGAAACCCTAACCCTAATGTAAAACCCTAGTTTGTAACCCTAACTCTAATGTAAAACCCTAGTTTGAAACCCTAACCCTAATGTAAAACCCTAGTTTGAAACCCTAACCCTAATGTAAAACCCTTGTTTGAAACCCTAACCCTAATTTTAAACCCGAGTTTGAAACCCTAACCCTAATGTAAAACCCTAGTTTGAAACCCTAACCCTAATGTAAAACCCCTTGTTTGTAACCCTAACCCTAATTTGAAACCCTAGTTTGAAACCCTAACCCTAATGTTAAACCCTAGTTTGAAACCCTAACCCTAATGTAAAACCCTAGTTTGAAACCCTAACCCTAATTTGAAACCCTAGTTTGAAACCCTAACCCTAATGTAAAACCCCTTGTTTGTAACCCTAACCCTAATTTGAAACCCTAGTTTGAAACCCTAACCCTAATGTTAAACCCTAGTTTGAAACCCTAACCTAATGTAAAACCCAAGTTTGAAACCCTAACCCTAATTTGAAACCCTAGTTTGGAACCCTAACCCTAATTTGAAACCCCTGTTTGAAATCCTAACTCTAATGTGAAACCTTAGTTTGAAACCCTAACCCTCATAAAAAACCCTAGTTTGTAACCCTAACCCTAATGTAAAATCCTAGTTTGAAACCCTAACACTAATGTTAAACCCTAGTTTGAAACCCTAACCCTAATGTAAAACCCTAGTTTGAAACCCTAACCCTAATGATAAACCCTAGTTTGAAACCCTAACCCTAATTCAAAACCCTAGTTTGAAACCCTAACCCTAATGTAAAACCCTAGTTTGTAAACCTAACCCTAATGTAAAATCCTAGTTTGAAACACTAACCCTAATTTGAAACCCTAGTTTGAAACCCGAACCCTAATGTAAAACCCTAGTTTGAAACCCTAACCCTAACGTTAAACCCTAGTTTGAAACCCTAACCGTAATGTAAAACCCTAGTTTGAAACCCTACCCCTAATTTGAAACCCGAGTTTGAAACCCTAGCGCTAATATAAAACCCTAGTTTGCAACCCTAACCCTAATTTGAAACCCTAGTTTGAAACCCTAACAGTAATGTTAAACCCTATTTTGAAACCCTAACCCTAATGTAAAACCCTATTTTGAAACCCTAACCCTAATGTAAAGCCCTAGTTTGAAACCCTAACCCTAATGTAAAACCCTTGTTTGAAACCCTAACCCTAATGTAAAACCCTTGTTTGAAACCCTAACCCTAATTTAAAACCCTAGTTTGAAACCCTAACCCTAATATAAAACCCTAGTTTGAAACCCTAACCCTAATTAGAAACCCTAGTTTGAAACCCTAACCCTATTGTAAAACCCTAGTTTGAAACCCTAATTCTAATGATAAACCCTAGATTAAAACCCTAACCCTAATTAGAAAGCCTAGTTTGAAACCCTAACCCTAATGTAAAACCCTAGTTTGAAACCCTAACCCTAATGATAAACCCTAGTTTAAAACCCTAACCCTAATTTGAAACCCTAGTTTGAAACCCTAACCCTAATTTGAAACCCTAGTTTGAAACCCTAACCTTAATGTAAAACCCTAGTTTGTAACCTTAAAACTAATGTAAAACCCTAGTTTGGAACCCTAACCCTAATGTTAAACCCTAGTTTGAAACCCTAACCCTAATGTAAAACCCTTGTTTGAAACCCTAACCCTAATTCAAAACCCTAGTTTGAAACCCTAACCCTAATGTAAAACCCTAGTTTGTAAACCTAACCCTAATGTAAAATCCTAGTTTGAAACACTAACCCTAATTTGAAACCCTAGTTTGAAACCCTAACCCTAATGTAAAACCCTAGTTTGAAACCCTAACCCTAACGTTAAACCCTCGTTTGAAACCCTAACCGTAATGTAAAACCCTAGTTTGAAACCCTACCCCTAATTTGAAACCCGAGTTTGAAACCCTAGCGCTAATATAAAACCCTAGTTTGCAACCCTAACCCTAATTTGAAACCCTAGTTTGAAACCCTAACAGTAATGTTAAACCCTATTTTGAAACCCTAACCCTAATGTAAAACCCTATTTTGAAACCCTAACCCTAATGTAAAACCCTAGTTTGAAACCCTAACCCTAATGTAAAACCCTTGTTTGAAACCCTAACCCTAATGTAAAACCCTTGTTTGAAACCCTAACCCTAATTTAAAACCCTAGTTTGAAACCCTAACCCTAATATAAAACCCTAGTTTGAAACCCTAACCCTAATTAGAAGCCCTAGTTTGAAACCCTAACCCTAATGTAAAACCCTAGTTTGAAACCCTAATTCTAATGATAAACCCTAGATTAAAACCCTAACCCTAATTAGAAAGCCTAGTTTGAAACCCTAACCCTAATGTAAAACCCTAGTTTGAAACCCTAACCCTAATGATAAACCCTAGTTTAAAACCCTAACCCTAATTTGAAACCCTAGTTTGAAACCCTAACCCTAATTTGAAACCCTAGTTTGAAACCCTAACCTTAATGTAAAACCCTAGTTTGTAACCTTAAAACTAATGTAAAACCCTAGTTTGGAACCCTAACCCTAATGTTAAACCCTAGTTTGAAACCCTAACCCTAATGTAAAACCCTTGTTTGAAACCCTAATCCTAATGTAAAACCCTAGTTTGAAGCAGTAACCCTAATGTAAAACCCTAGTTTGAAACTCTAACCCTAATTTGAAACCCTAGTTTGAAACCCTAACCCTAATGTAAAACCCTAGTTTGAAGCATTAACCCTAATGTAAAACCCTAGTTTGAAACCCTAACCCTAACGTTAAACCCTAGTTTGAAACCCTAACCGTAATGTAAAACCCTAGTTTGTAACCCTAACCCTAATGTAAAACCTTAGTGTGAAACCCTAACCCTAATGTAAAACCCTAGTTTGAAACCCTAACCCTAAGGTAAAACCCTAGTTTGAAACCCTAACCCTAATTTGAAACCCTAGTTTGAAACCCTAACCCTAATGTAAAACCCTTTTTTGAAACCCTAACCCTAATGTAAAACCCTAGTTTCAAACCCTAACCCTAATGTTAAAGCCTAGTTTGTAACCCTAACCCTAATGTAAAACCCTAGTTTGAAACCCTAACCCTAATGTTAAACCCTAGTTTGAAACCCTAACCCTAATGTAAAACCCTTGTTTGAAACCCTAACCCTAATGTAAAACCCTAGTTTGAAACCCTAAGCCTAATTTGAAACCCTAGTTTGAAACCCTAACCCTAATGTAAAACCCTAGTTTGTAACCCTAACCCAAATGTAAAACCCTAGTTTGAAACCCTAACCCTAATGTAAAACCCTAGTTTTAAACCCTAACCCTAATGTAAAACCCTAGTTTGAAGCATTAACCCTAATGTAAAACCCTAGTTTGAAACCCTAACCCAAATGTTAAACCCTAGTTTGAAACCCTAACCCTAAATTGAAACCCAAGTTTGAAACCCTAACCCTAATGTAAAACCCTAGTTTGAAACCCTAACCCTAATGTAAAACCCTAGTTTGTCACCCTAACCCTAATGTAAAACCCTAGTTTGAAACCCTAACGCTAATGTAAAACCCTAGTTTGAAACCCTAACCCTAATGTAAAACCCTAGTTTGAAGCACTAACCCTAATGTAAAACACTAATTTGAAACGCTAACCCTAATGTAAAACCCTAGTTTGAAACCCCAAATCTAATTTGAAACCATAGTTTAAAACCCTAAACCTAATATAAAACCCTAGTTTGAAGCATTAACCCTAATGTAAAACACTAGTTTGAAACGCTAACCCTAATGTTAAACCCTAATTTGAAACCCTAACCCTAAAGTAAAACCCTAGTTTGAAACCCTAACCCTAATGATAAACCCTAGTTTAAAACCCTAACCCTAAATTTAAACCCTAGTTTGAAACCCTAACCCTAAGGTAAAACCCTAGTTTGAAACCCTAACCCTAATGTAAAACCATAGTTTGAAACCCTAACCCTAATTTAAAACCCTAGTTTGAAACCCTAACCCTAATGTAAAACCCTAGTTTGAAGCAGTAACCCTAAATTATAACCCTAGTTTGAAACTCTTACCCTAATGTAAAACCCCAGTTTGAAACCCTAACCGTAATGTAAAACCCTAGTTTGTAACCCTAACCCTAATGTTAAACCCTAGTTTGAAACCCTAACCCTAATGTAAAACCCTAGTTTGAAACCCTAACCCTAATGATAAACCCTAGTTTGAAACCCTAACCCTAATGCAAAACCCTAGTTTGAAACCCTAACCCTAATGTAAAACCCTTGTTTGTAACCCTAACCCAAATGTAAAACCCTAGTTTGAAACCCAACCCTAATGTAAAACCCTAGTTTGAAGCATTAACCCTAATGTAAAACACTAGTTTGAAACCCTAACCCTAATTATAAGCCCTAGTTTGAAACCCTAACCCTATTGTAAAACCCTAGTTTGAAAACCCTAACCCTAATGATAAACCCTAGTTTGAAAGCCTAACCCTAAATTGAAACCCTAGTTTGAAACCCTAACCCTAATGTAAAACCCTAGTTTGAAACCCTAACCCTAATGTAAAACCCTAGTTTGTAACCCTAACCCTAATGTAAAATGACTGTTTTGAAACCCTAACCCTAATGTAAAACCCTTGTTTGAAACCCTAACCCTAATGTAAAACCCTAGTTTGAAAACCTAACCCTAATGTAAAACCCTAGTGTGAAACCCTAACCCTAATTTTTAACCCCTGTTTTGAAACACTTACCCTAATGTAAAACCCTTGTTTGAAACCCTAACCCTATGGTAAAACCCTAGTTTGAAACCCTAAGCCTTATTTGAAACCCTAGTTTGAAACCCTCTCCTTAATGTAAAACCCTACTTTGAAAACCTAACCCTAATGTAAAACCCTAGTGTGAAACCCTAACCCTAATTTTTAACCCGTTTTTAAACCCTAACCCTAATGTAAAACCCTAGTTTGAAACCCTAAACCTAATATAAAACCCTAGTTTGAAACCCTAACCCTAATGTAAAACCCTAGTTTGAAACCCTAACCCTAATGATAAACCGTAGTTTGTAACCCTAACCCTAATTTGAAACCCTAGTTTGAAACCCTAACCCTAATTTGAAACCCTAGTTTGAAACCCTAACCTTAATGTAAAACCCTAGTTTGAAAACCTAACCCTAATGTAAAACCCTAGTGTGAAACCCTAACCCTAATTTTTAACCCCTGTTTTTAAACCCTAACCCTAATGTAAAACCCTAGTTTGAAACCCTAAACCTAATGTAAAACCCTAGTTTGAAACCCTAACCCTAATGTAAAACCCTAGTTTGAAACCCTAACCCTAATGTAAAACCCTAGTTTGTAACCCTAACCCTAATGTAAAATGACTGTTTTGAAACCCTAACCCTAATGTAAAACCCTTGTTTGAAACCCTAACCCTAATTTAAAACCCTATTTTTAAACCCTAAGCCTAATTTGAAACCCTAGTTTGAAACCCTAACCCTAATGTAAAACCCTAGTTTGAAACCCTAACCCTAATGATAAACCCTAGTTTGAAACCCTAACCCTAATGCAAAACCCTAGTTTGAAACCCTAACCCTAATGTAAAACCCTTGTTTGTAACCCTAACCCAAATGTAAAACCCTAGTTTGAAACCCAACCCTAATGTAAAACCCTAGTTTGAAGCATTAACCCTAATGTAAAACACTAGTTTGAAACCCTAACCCTAATTATAAGCCCTAGTTTGAAACCCTAACCCTATTGTAAAACCCTAGTTTGAAAACCCTAACCCTAATGATAAACCCTAGTTTGAAAGCCTAACCCTAAATTGAAACCCTAGTTTGAAACCCTAACCCTAATGTAAAACCCTAGTTTGAAACCCTAACCCTAATGTAAAACCCTAGTTTGTAACCCTAACCCTAATGTAAAATGACTGTTTTGAAACCCTAACCCTAATGTAAAACCCTTGTTTGAATCCCTAACCCTAATGTAAAACCCTAGTTTGAAAACCTAACCCTAATGTAAAACCCTAGTGTGAAACCCTAACCCTAATTTTTAACCCCTGTTTTGAAACACTTACCCTAATGTAAAACCCTTGTTTGAAACCCTAACCCTATGGTAAAACCCTAGTTTGAAACCCTAAGCCTTATTTGAAACCCTAGTTTGAAACCCTCTCCTTAATGTAAAACCCTACTTTGAAAACCTAACCCTAATGTAAAACCCTAGTGTGAAACCCTAACCCTAATTTTTAACCCGTTTTTAAACCCTAACCCTAATGTAAAACCCTAGTTTGAAACCCTAAACCTAATATAAAACCCTAGTTTGAAACCCTAACCCTAATGTAAAACCCTAGTTTGAAACCCTAACCCTAATGATAAACCGTAGTTTGTAACCCTAACCCTAATTTGAAACCCTAGTTTGAAACCCTAACCCTAATTTGAAACCCTAGTTTGAAACCCTAACCTTAATGTAAAACCCTAGTTTGAAAACCTAACCCTAATGTAAAACCCTAGTGTGAAACCCTAACCCTAATTTTTAACCCCTGTTTTTAAACCCTAACCCTAATGTAAAACCCTAGTTTGAAACCCTAAACCTAATGTAAAACCCTAGTTTGAAACCCTAACCCTAATGTAAAACCCTAGTTTGAAACCCTAACCCTAATGTAAAACCCTAGTTTGTAACCCTAACCCTAATGTAAAATGACTGTTTTGAAACCCTAACCCTAATGTAAAACCCTTGTTTGAAACCCTAACCCTAATTTAAAACCCTATTTTTAAACCCTAAGCCTAATTTGAAACCCTAGTTTGAAACCCTAACCCTAATGTAAAACCCTAGTTTGAAACCCTAACCCTAATGATAAACCGTAGTTTGTAACCCTAACCCTAATTTGAAACCCTAGTTTGAAACCCTAACCCTAATTTGAAACCCTAGTTTGAAACCCTAACCTTAATGTAAAACCCTAGTTTGAAAACCTAACCCTAATGTAAAACCCTAGTGTGAAACCCTAACCCTAATTTTTAACCCCTGTTTTTAAACCCTAACCCTAATGTAAAACCCTAGTTTGAAACCCTAAACCTAATGTAAAACCCTAGTTTGAAACCCTAACCCTAATGTAAAACCCTAGTTTGAAACCCTAACCCTAATGTAAAACCCTAGTTTGTAACCCTAACCCTAATGTAAAATGACTGTTTTGAAACCCTAACCCTAATGTAAAACCCTTGTTTGAAACCCTAACCCTAATTTAAAACCCTATTTTTAAACCCTAAGCCTAATTTGAAACCCTAGTTTGAAACCCTAACCCTAATGTAAAACCCTAGTTTGAAACCCTAACCCTAATGATAAACCCTAGTTTGAAACCCTAACCCTAATGCAAAACCCTAGTTTGAAACCCTAACCCTAATGTAAAACCCTTGTTTGTAACCCTAACCCAAATGTAAAACCCTAGTTTGAAACCCAACCCTAATGTAAAACCCTAGTTTGAAGCATTAACCCTAATGTAAAACACTAGTTTGAAACCCTAACCCTAATTATAAGCCCTAGTTTGAAACCCTAACCCTATTGTAAAACCCTAGTTTGAAAACCCTAACCCTAATGATAAACCCTAGTTTGAAAGCCTAACCCTAAATTGAAACCCTAGTTTGAAACCCTAACCCTAATGTAAAACCCTAGTTTGAAACCCTAACCCTAATGTAAAACCCTAGTTTGTAACCCTAACCCTAATGTAAAATGACTGTTTTGAAACCCTAACCCTAATGTAAAACCCTTGTTTGAATCCCTAACCCTAATGTAAAACCCTAGTTTGAAAACCTAACCCTAATGTAAAACCCTAGTGTGAAACCCTAACCCTAATTTTTAACCCCTGTTTTGAAACACTTACCCTAATGTAAAACCCTTGTTTGAAACCCTAACCCTATGGTAAAACCCTAGTTTGAAACCCTAAGCCTTATTTGAAACCCTAGTTTGAAACCCTCTCCTTAATGTAAAACCCTACTTTGAAAACCTAACCCTAATGTAAAACCCTAGTGTGAAACCCTAACCCTAATTTTTAACCCGTTTTTAAACCCTAACCCTAATGTAAAACCCTAGTTTGAAACCCTAAACCTAATATAAAACCCTAGTTTGAAACCCTAACCCTAATGTAAAACCCTAGTTTGAAACCCTAACCCTAATGATAAACCGTAGTTTGTAACCCTAACCCTAATTTGAAACCCTAGTTTGAAACCCTAACCCTAATTTGAAACCCTAGTTTGAAACCCTAACCTTAATGTAAAACCCTAGTTTGAAAACCTAACCCTAATGTAAAACCCTAGTGTGAAACCCTAACCCTAATTTTTAACCCCTGTTTTTAAACCCTAACCCTAATGTAAAACCCTAGTTTGAAACCCTAAACCTAATGTAAAACCCTAGTTTGAAACCCTAACCCTAATGTAAAACCCTAGTTTGAAACCCTAACCCTAATGTAAAACCCTAGTTTGTAACCCTAACCCTAATGTAAAATGACTGTTTTGAAACCCTAACCCTAATGTAAAACCCTTGTTTGAAACCCTAACCCTAATTTAAAACCCTATTTTTAAACCCTAAGCCTAATTTGAAACCCTAGTTTGAAACCCTAACCCTAATGTAAAACCCTAGTTTGAAACCCTAACCCTAATGTAAAACCCTAGTTTGCAACCCTAACCCTAATGTAAAATGACTGTTTTGAAACCCTAACCCTAATGTAAAACCCTTGTTTGAAACTCTAACCCTAATGTAAAACCCTAGTTTGAAACCCTAATCCTAATGTTAAACCCTAGTTTGTAACCCTAACCCTAATGTAAAACCCTAGTTTGAAACCCTAACCCTAATGTTAAACCCTAGTTTGAAACCCTAACCCTAATGTAAAACCCTTGTTTGAAACCCTAACCCTAATGTAAAACCCTAGTTTGAAACCCTAAGCCTAATTTGAAACCCTAGTTTGAAACCCTAACCCTAATGTAAAACCCTAGTTTGTAACCCTAACCCAAATGTAAAACCCTAGTTTGAAACCCTAACCCTAATGTAAAACCCTAGTTTGAAACCCTAACCCTAATGTAAAACCATAGTTTGAAGTATTAACCGTAATGTAAAACCCTAGTTTGAAGCACTAACCCTAATGTAAAACACTAGTTTGAAACGCTAACCCTAATGTAAAACCCTAGTTTGAAACCCCAAATCTAATTTGAAACCATAGTTTAAAACCCTAACCCTAATGTAAAACCCTAGTTTGAAACCCTAACCCTAATGATAAACCCTAGTTTGAAACACTAACCCTAAATTTAAACCCTAGTTTGAAACCCTAACCCTAAGGTAAAACCCTAGTTTGAAACCCTAACCCTAATGTAAAACCCTAGTTTGTAACCCTAACCCTAATGTAAATCCATAGTTTGAAACCCTAACCCTAATGTAAAACCCTAGTTTGAAACCCTAACCCTAATGTAAAACCCTAGTTTGTAACCCTAACTGTAATGTAAAACCCTAGTTTGAACCCTAACCCTAATGTAAAACCCTAGTTTGAAACCCTAACCCTAATGTAAAACCCTAGTTTGAAACCCTAACCTTAATTTTAAACCCGAGTTTGAAACCCTAACCCTAATGTAAAACCCTAGTTTGAAACCCTAACCCTAATGTAAAACCCCTTGTTTGTAACCCTAACCCTAATTTGAAACCCTAGTTTGAATTCCTAACCCTAATGTTAAACCCTAGTTTGAAACCCTAACCCTAATTTGAAACCCTAGTTTGAAACCCTAACCCTAATGTAAAACCCTAGTTTGAAACCCTAACCCTAACGTTAAACCCTAGTTTGAGACCCTAACCGTAATGTAAAACCCTAGTTTGAAATCCTACCCCTAATTTAAAACCCGAGTTTGAAATCCTAGCGCTAATGTAAAACCCTAGTTTGCAACCCTAACCCTAATTTGAAACCCTAGTTTGAAACCCTAACCCTAATGTTAAACCCTATTTTGAAACCCTAACCCTAATGTAAAACCCTATTTTGAAACCCTAACCCTAATGTAAAACCCTAGTTTGAAACCCTAACCCTAATGTAAAACCCTAGTTTGAAACCCCAAACCTAATTTGAAGCCATAGTTTGAAACCCTAACCCTAATGTAAAACCCTAGTTTGTAACCCTAATCCTAATGTAAAACCCTTGTTTGAAGCCCTAACCCTAATGTAAAACCATTGTTTGAAACCCTAACCCTAATTTGAAACCCTAGTTTGAAACCCTAACCCTAATATAAAACCCTAGTTTGAAACCCTAACCCTAATTAGAAACCCTAGTTTGAAACCCTAACCCTAATGTAAACCCTAGTTTGAAACCCTAACCCTAATGATAAACCCTAGATTAAAACCCTAACCCTAATTAGAAAGCCTAGTTTGAAACCCTAACCCTAATGTAAAACCCTAGTTTGAAACCCTAACCCTAATTTGAAACCCTTGTTTGAAACCCTAACCCTTATTTGAAACCCCTGTTTGAAATCCTAACTCTAATGTGGAACCTTAGTTTGAAACCCTAACCCTCATAAAAAACCCTAGTTTGTAACCCTAACCCTAATGTAAAATCCTAGTTTGTAACCCTAACCCTAATGTAAAACCCTAGTTTGAAACCCTAACCCTAATGTAAAACCCTAGTTTGAAACCCTAACCCTAATTTGAAACCCTAGTTTGAAACCCTAACCCTAATGTAAAACGCAAGTTTGAAACCCTAACCCTAATGTAAAACCCTAGTTTGAAACTTAAAACCTAATTTGAAACCATAGTTTGAAACCCTAACCCTAATGTAAAACCCTAGTTTGTAACCCTAATCCTAATGTAAAACCTCAATTTGAAACCCAAACCCTAATTTGAAACCCTAGTTTGAAACCCTAAACCTAATGTAAAACCCAAGTTTGAAACCCTAACCCTAATTTAAAACCCCTGTTTTGAAACCCTAACCCTAATGTAAAACCCTTGTTTGAAACCCTAACCCTAATGTAAAACACTTGTTTGAAACCCTAACCCTAATTTGAAACCCTAGTTTGAAACCCTAACCCTAATATAAAACCCTAGTTTGAAGCCCTAACCCTAATTAGAAACCCTAGTTTGAAACCCTAACCCTAATGTAAACCCTAGTTTGAAACCCTAACCCTAATGATAAACCCTAGATTAAAACCCTAACCCTAATTAGAAAGCCTAGTTTGAAACCCTAACCCTAATGATAAACCCTAGTTTAAAACCCTAACCCTAATTTGAAACCCTAGTTTGAAACCCTAACCCTAATTTGAAACCCTAGTTTGAAACCCTAACCTTAATGTAAAACCCTAGTTTGTAACCTTAACACTAATGTAAAACCCTAGTTTGGAACCCTAACCCTAATGTTAAACCCTAGTTTGAAACCCTAACCCTAATGTAAAACCCTTGTTTGAAACCCTAACCCTAATGTAAAACCCTAGTTTGAAGCAGTAACCCTAATGTAAAACCCTAGTTTGAAACTCTAACCCTAATTTGAAACCCTACTTTGAAACCCTAACCCTAATGTAAAACCCTAGTTTGAAAGCGTAACCCTAATGTAAAACCCTAGTTTGAAGCATTAACCCTAATGTAAAACCCTAGTTTGAAAACCTAACCCTAACGTTAAACCCTAGTTTGAAACCCTAACCGTAATGTAAAACCCTAGTTTGTAACCCTAACCCTAATGTAAAACCTTAGTGTGAAACCCTAACCCTAATGTAAAACCCTAGTTTGAAACCCTAACCCTAATGTAAAACCCTAGTTTGAAACCCTAACCCTAATTTGAAACCCTAGTTTGAAACCCTAACCCTAATGTAAAACCCTTTTTTGAAACCCTAACCCTAATGTAAAACCCTAGTTTGAAACCCTAACCCTAATGTTAAACCCTAGTTTGAAACCCTAACCCTAATGTAAAACCCTTGTTTGAAACGCTAACCCTAATGTAAAACCCTAGTTTGAAACCCTAAGCCTAATTTGAAACCCTAGTTTGAAACCCTTACCCTAATGTAAAATCCTAGTTTGTAACCCTAACCCAAATGTAAAACCCTAGTTTGAAACCCTAACCCTAATGTAAAACCCTAGTTTGAAACCCTAACCCTAATGTAAAACCCTAGTTTGAAGCATTAACCCTAATGTAAAACCCTAGTTTGAAACCCTAACCCAAATGTTAAACCCTAGTTTGAAACCCTTACCCTAATGTAAAATCCTAGTTTGTAACCCTAACCCAAATGTAAAACCCTAGTTTGAAACCCTAACCCTAATGTAAAACCCTAGTTTGAAACCCTAACCCTAATGTAAAACCCTAGTTTGAAACCCTAACGCTAATGTAAAACCCTAGTTTGAAGCACTAACCCTAATGTAAAACACTAGTTTGAAACGCTAACCCTAATGTAAAACCCTAGTTTGAAACCCCAAATCTAATTTGAAACCATAGTTTAAAACCCTAAACCTAATATAAAACCCTAGTTTGAAGCATTAACCCTAATGTAAAACACTAGTTTGAAACGCTAACCCTAATGTTAAACCCTAATTTGAAACCCTAACCCTAATGTAAAAGCCTAGTTTGAAACCCTAACCCTAATGATAAACCGTAGTTTGAAACCCTAACCCTAAATTTAAACCCTAGTTTGAAACCCTAACCCTAAGGTAAAACCCTAGTTTGAAACCCTAACCCTAATGTAAAACCCTAGTTTGTAACCCTAACCCTAATGTAAAACCATAGTTTAAAACCCTAACCCTAATTTAAAACCCTAGTTTGAAACCCTAACCCTAATGTAAAACCCTAGTTTGAAGCACTAACCCTAAATTATAACCCTAGTTTGAAACTCTTACCCTAATGTAAAACCCCAGTTTGAAACCCTAACCATAATGTAAAACCCTAGTTTGTAACCCTAACCCTAATGTTAAACCCTAGTTTGAAACCCTAACCCTAATGTAAAACCCTAGTTTGAAACCCTAACCCTAATGATAAACCCTAGTTTGAAACCCTAACCCTAATGCAAAACCCTAGTTTGAAACCCTAACCCTAATGTTAAAGCCTAGTTTGTAACCCTAACCCTAATGTAAAACCCTAGTTTGAAACCCTAACCCTAATGTTAAAGCCTAGTTTGAAACCCTAACCCTAATGTAAAACCCTTATTTGAAACCCTAACCCTAATGTAAAACCCTAGTTTGAAACCCTAACCCTAATTTGAAACCCCTGTTTGAAATCCTAACTCTAATGTGAAACCTTAGTTTGAAACCCTAACCCTCATAAAAAACCCTAGTTTGTAACCCTAACCCTAATGTAAAATCCTAGTTTGAAACCCTAACACTAATGTTAAACCCTAGTTTGAAACCCTAACCCTAATGTAAAACCCTAGTTTGAAACCCTAACCCTAATGATAAACCCTAGTTTGAAACCCTAACCCTAATTCAAAACCCTAGTTTGAAACCCTAACCCTAATGTAAAACCCTAGTTTGTAAACCTAACCCTAATGTAAAATCCTAGTTTGAAACACTAACCCTAATTTGAAACCCTAGTTTGAAACCCGAACCCTAATGTAAAACCCTAGTTTGAAACCCTAACCCTAACGTTAAACCCTAGTTTGAAACCCTAACCGTAATGTAAAACCCTAGTTTGAAACCCTAACCCTAATGTAAAACCCCTTGTTTGTAACCCTAACCCTAATTTGAAACCCTAGTTTGAAGCATTAACCCTAATGTAAAACCCTAGTTTGAAGCACTAACCCTAATGTAAAACACTAGTTTGAAACGCTAACCCTAATGTAAAACCCTAGTTTGAAATCCCAAATCTAATTTGAAACCATAGTTTAAAACCCTAACCCTAATGTAAAACCCTAGTTTGAAGCATTAACCCTAATGTAAAACACTAGTTTGAAACGCTAACCCTAATGTTAAACCCTAATTTGAAACCCTAACCCTAATGTAAAACCCTAGTTTGAAACCCTAACCCTAATGATAAACCCTAGTTTGAAACACTCACCCTAAATTTAAACCCTAGTTTGAAACCCTAACTCTAAGGTAAAACCCTAGTTTGAAACCCTAACCCTAATGTAAAACCCTAGTTTGTAACCCTAACCCTAATGTAAAAGTATAGTTTGAAACCCTAACCCTAATGTAAAACCCAAGTTTGAAACCCTAACCCTAATGTAAAACCCTAGTTTGTAACCCTAACTCTAATGTAAAACCCTAGTTTGAAACCCTAACCCTAATGTAAAACCCTAGTTTGAAACCCTAACCCTAATGTAAAACCCTTGTTTGAAACCCTAACCCTAATTTTAAACCCGAGTTTGAAACCCTAACCCTAATGTAAAACCCTAGTTTGAAACCCTAACCCTAATGTAAAACCCCTTGTTTGTAACCCTAACCCTAATTTGAAACCCTAGTTTGAAACCCTAACCCTAATGTTAAACCCTAGTTTGAAACCCTAACCCTAATGTAAAACCCTAGTTTGAAACCCTAACCCTAATTTGAAACCCTAGTTTGAAACCCTAACCCTAATGTAAAACCCCTTGTTTGTAACCCTAACCCTAATTTGAAACCCTAGTTTGAAACCCTAACCCTAATGTTAAACCCTAGTTTGAAACCCTAACCTAATGTAAAACCCAAGTTTGAAACCCTAACCCTAATTTGAAACCCTAGTTTGGAACCCTAACCCTAATTTGAAACCCCTGTTTGAAATCCTAACTCTAATGTGAAACCTTAGTTTGAAACCCTAACCCTCATAAAAAACCCTAGTTTGTAACCCTAACCCTAATGTAAAATCCTAGTTTGAAACCCTAACACTAATGTTAAACCCTAGTTTGAAACCCTAACCCTAATGTAAAACCCTAGTTTGAAACCCTAACCCTAATGATAAACCCTAGTTTGAAACCCTAACCCTAATTCAAAACCCTAGTTTGAAACCCTAACCCTAATGTAAAACCCTAGTTTGTAAACCTAACCCTAATGTAAAATCCTAGTTTGAAACACTAACCCTAATTTGAAACCCTAGTTTGAAACCCGAACCCTAATGTAAAACCCTAGTTTGAAACCCTAACCCTAACGTTAAACCCTAGTTTGAAACCCTAACCGTAATGTAAAACCCTAGTTTGAAACCCTACCCCTAATTTGAAACCCGAGTTTGAAACCCTAGCGCTAATATAAAACCCTAGTTTGCAACCCTAACCCTAATTTGAAACCCTAGTTTGAAACCCTAACAGTAATGTTAAACCCTATTTTGAAACCCTAACCCTAATGTAAAACCCTATTTTGAAACCCTAACCCTAATGTAAAACCCTAGTTTGAAACCCTAACCCTAATGTAAAACCCTTGTTTGAAACCCTAACCCTAATGTAAAACCCTTGTTTGAAACCCTAACCCTAATTTAAAACCCTAGTTTGAAACCCTAACCCTAATATAAAACCCTAGTTTGAAACCCTAACCCTAATTAGAAACCCTAGTTTGAAACCCTAACCCTATTGTAAAACCCTAGTTTGAAACCCTAATTCTAATGATAAACCCTAGATTAAAACCCTAACCCTAATTAGAAAGCCTAGTTTGAAACCCTAACCCTAATGTAAAACCCTAGTTTGAAACCCTAACCCTAATGATAAACCCTAGTTTAAAACCCTAACCCTAATTTGAAACCCTAGTTTGAAACCCTAACCCTAATTTGAAACCCTAGTTTGAAACCCTAACCTTAATGTAAAACCCTAGTTTGTAACCTTAAAACTAATGTAAAACCCTAGTTTGGAACCCTAACCCTAATGTTAAACCCTAGTTTGAAACCCTAACCCTAATGTAAAACCCTTGTTTGAAACCCTAACCCTAATTCAAAACCCTAGTTTGAAACCCTAACCCTAATGTAAAACCCTAGTTTGTAAACCTAACCCTAATGTAAAATCCTAGTTTGAAACACTAACCCTAATTTGAAACCCTAGTTTGAAACCCTAACCCTAATGTAAAACCCTAGTTTGAAACCCTAACCCTAACGTTAAACCCTCGTTTGAAACCCTAACCGTAATGTAAAACCCTAGTTTGAAACCCTACCCCTAATTTGAAACCCGAGTTTGAAACCCTAGCGCTAATATAAAACCCTAGTTTGCAACCCTAACCCTAATTTGAAACCCTAGTTTGAAACCCTAACAGTAATGTTAAACCCTATTTTGAAACCCTAACCCTAATGTAAAACCCTATTTTGAAACCCTAACCCTAATGTAAAACCCTAGTTTGAAACCCTAACCCTAATGTAAAACCCTTGTTTGAAACCCTAACCCTAATGTAAAACCCTTGTTTGAAACCCTAACCCTAATTTAAAACCCTAGTTTGAAACCCTAACCCTAATATAAAACCCTAGTTTGAAACCCTAACCCTAATTAGAAGCCCTAGTTTGAAACCCTAACCCTAATGTAAAACCCTAGTTTGAAACCCTAATTCTAATGATAAACCCTAGATTAAAACCCTAACCCTAATTAGAAAGCCTAGTTTGAAACCCTAACCCTAATGTAAAACCCTAGTTTGAAACCCTAACCCTAATGATAAACCCTAGTTTAAAACCCTAACCCTAATTTGAAACCCTAGTTTGAAACCCTAACCCTAATTTGAAACCCTAGTTTGAAACCCTAACCTTAATGTAAAACCCTAGTTTGTAACCTTAAAACTAATGTAAAACCCTAGTTTGGAACCCTAACCCTAATGTTAAACCCTAGTTTGAAACCCTAACCCTAATGTAAAACCCTTGTTTGAAACCCTAATCCTAATGTAAAACCCTAGTTTGAAGCAGTAACCCTAATGTAAAACCCTAGTTTGAAACTCTAACCCTAATTTGAAACCCTAGTTTGAAACCCTAACCCTAATGTAAAACCCTAGTTTGAAGCATTAACCCTAATGTAAAACCCTAGTTTGAAACCCTAACCCTAACGTTAAACCCTAGTTTGAAACCCTAACCGTAATGTAAAACCCTAGTTTGTAACCCTAACCCTAATGTAAAACCTTAGTGTGAAACCCTAACCCTAATGTAAAACCCTAGTTTGAAACCCTAACCCTAAGGTAAAACCCTAGTTTGAAACCCTAACCCTAATTTGAAACCCTAGTTTGAAACCCTAACCCTAATGTAAAACCCTTTTTTGAAACCCTAACCCTAATGTAAAACCCTAGTTTCAAACCCTAACCCTAATGTTAAAGCCTAGTTTGTAACCCTAACCCTAATGTAAAACCCTAGTTTGAAACCCTAACCCTAATGTTAAACCCTAGTTTGAAACCCTAACCCTAATGTAAAACCCTTGTTTGAAACCCTAACCCTAATGTAAAACCCTAGTTTGAAACCCTAAGCCTAATTTGAAACCCTAGTTTGAAACCCTAACCCTAATGTAAAACCCTAGTTTGTAACCCTAACCCAAATGTAAAACCCTAGTTTGAAACCCTAACCCTAATGTAAAACCCTAGTTTTAAACCCTAACCCTAATGTAAAACCCTAGTTTGAAGCATTAACCCTAATGTAAAACCCTAGTTTGAAACCCTAACCCAAATGTTAAACCCTAGTTTGAAACCCTAACCCTAAATTGAAACCCAAGTTTGAAACCCTAACCCTAATGTAAAACCCTAGTTTGAAACCCTAACCCTAATGTAAAACCCTAGTTTGTCACCCTAACCCTAATGTAAAACCCTAGTTTGAAACCCTAACGCTAATGTAAAACCCTAGTTTGAAACCCTAACCCTAATGTAAAACCCTAGTTTGAAGCACTAACCCTAATGTAAAACACTAATTTGAAACGCTAACCCTAATGTAAAACCCTAGTTTGAAACCCCAAATCTAATTTGAAACCATAGTTTAAAACCCTAAACCTAATATAAAACCCTAGTTTGAAGCATTAACCCTAATGTAAAACACTAGTTTGAAACGCTAACCCTAATGTTAAACCCTAATTTGAAACCCTAACCCTAAAGTAAAACCCTAGTTTGAAACCCTAACCCTAATGATAAACCCTAGTTTAAAACCCTAACCCTAAATTTAAACCCTAGTTTGAAACCCTAACCCTAAGGTAAAACCCTAGTTTGAAACCCTAACCCTAATGTAAAACCATAGTTTGAAACCCTAACCCTAATTTAAAACCCTAGTTTGAAACCCTAACCCTAATGTAAAACCCTAGTTTGAAGCAGTAACCCTAAATTATAACCCTAGTTTGAAACTCTTACCCTAATGTAAAACCCCAGTTTGAAACCCTAACCGTAATGTAAAACCCTAGTTTGTAACCCTAACCCTAATGTTAAACCCTAGTTTGAAACCCTAACCCTAATGTAAAACCCTAGTTTGAAACCCTAACCCTAATGATAAACCCTAGTTTGAAACCCTAACCCTAATGCAAAACCCTAGTTTGAAACCCTAACCCTAATGTAAAACCCTTGTTTGTAACCCTAACCCAAATGTAAAACCCTAGTTTGAAACCCAACCCTAATGTAAAACCCTAGTTTGAAGCATTAACCCTAATGTAAAACACTAGTTTGAAACCCTAACCCTAATTATAAGCCCTAGTTTGAAACCCTAACCCTATTGTAAAACCCTAGTTTGAAAACCCTAACCCTAATGATAAACCCTAGTTTGAAAGCCTAACCCTAAATTGAAACCCTAGTTTGAAACCCTAACCCTAATGTAAAACCCTAGTTTGAAACCCTAACCCTAATGTAAAACCCTAGTTTGTAACCCTAACCCTAATGTAAAATGACTGTTTTGAAACCCTAACCCTAATGTAAAACCCTTGTTTGAAACCCTAACCCTAATGTAAAACCCTAGTTTGAAAACCTAACCCTAATGTAAAACCCTAGTGTGAAACCCTAACCCTAATTTTTAACCCCTGTTTTGAAACACTTACCCTAATGTAAAACCCTTGTTTGAAACCCTAACCCTATGGTAAAACCCTAGTTTGAAACCCTAAGCCTTATTTGAAACCCTAGTTTGAAACCCTCTCCTTAATGTAAAACCCTACTTTGAAAACCTAACCCTAATGTAAAACCCTAGTGTGAAACCCTAACCCTAATTTTTAACCCGTTTTTAAACCCTAACCCTAATGTAAAACCCTAGTTTGAAACCCTAAACCTAATATAAAACCCTAGTTTGAAACCCTAACCCTAATGTAAAACCCTAGTTTGAAACCCTAACCCTAATGATAAACCGTAGTTTGTAACCCTAACCCTAATTTGAAACCCTAGTTTGAAACCCTAACCCTAATTTGAAACCCTAGTTTGAAACCCTAACCTTAATGTAAAACCCTAGTTTGAAAACCTAACCCTAATGTAAAACCCTAGTGTGAAACCCTAACCCTAATTTTTAACCCCTGTTTTTAAACCCTAACCCTAATGTAAAACCCTAGTTTGAAACCCTAAACCTAATGTAAAACCCTAGTTTGAAACCCTAACCCTAATGTAAAACCCTAGTTTGTAACCCTAACCCTAATGTAAAATGACTGTTTTGAAACCCTAACCCTAATGTAAAACCCTTGTTTGAAACCCTAACCCTAATTTAAAACCCTATTTTTAAACCCTAAGCCTAATTTGAAACCCTAGTTTGAAACCCTAACCCTAATGTAAAACCCTAGTTTGAAACCCTAACCCTAATGATAAACCCTAGTTTGAAACCCTAACCCTAATGCAAAACCCTAGTTTGAAACCCTAACCCTAATGTAAAACCCTTGTTTGTAACCCTAACCCAAATGTAAAACCCTAGTTTGAAACCCAACCCTAATGTAAAACCCTAGTTTGAAGCATTAACCCTAATGTAAAACACTAGTTTGAAACCCTAACCCTAATTATAAGCCCTAGTTTGAAACCCTAACCCTATTGTAAAACCCTAGTTTGAAAACCCTAACCCTAATGATAAACCCTAGTTTGAAAGCCTAACCCTAAATTGAAACCCTAGTTTGAAACCCTAACCCTAATGTAAAACCCTAGTTTGAAACCCTAACCCTAATGTAAAACCCTAGTTTGTAACCCTAACCCTAATGTAAAATGACTGTTTTGAAACCCTAACCCTAATGTAAAACCCTTGTTTGAATCCCTAACCCTAATGTAAAACCCTAGTTTGAAAACCTAACCCTAATGTAAAACCCTAGTGTGAAACCCTAACCCTAATTTTTAACCCCTGTTTTGAAACACTTACCCTAATGTAAAACCCTTGTTTGAAACCCTAACCCTATGGTAAAACCCTAGTTTGAAACCCTAAGCCTTATTTGAAACCCTAGTTTGAAACCCTCTCCTTAATGTAAAACCCTACTTTGAAAACCTAACCCTAATGTAAAACCCTAGTGTGAAACCCTAACCCTAATTTTTAACCCGTTTTTAAACCCTAACCCTAATGTAAAACCCTAGTTTGAAACCCTAAACCTAATATAAAACCCTAGTTTGAAACCCTAACCCTAATGTAAAACCCTAGTTTGAAACCCTAACCCTAATGATAAACCGTAGTTTGTAACCCTAACCCTAATTTGAAACCCTAGTTTGAAACCCTAACCCTAATTTGAAACCCTAGTTTGAAACCCTAACCTTAATGTAAAACCCTAGTTTGAAAACCTAACCCTAATGTAAAACCCTAGTGTGAAACCCTAACCCTAATTTTTAACCCCTGTTTTTAAACCCTAACCCTAATGTAAAACCCTAGTTTGAAACCCTAAACCTAATGTAAAACCCTAGTTTGAAACCCTAACCCTAATGTAAAACCCTAGTTTGAAACCCTAACCCTAATGTAAAACCCTAGTTTGTAACCCTAACCCTAATGTAAAATGACTGTTTTGAAACCCTAACCCTAATGTAAAACCCTTGTTTGAAACCCTAACCCTAATTTAAAACCCTATTTTTAAACCCTAAGCCTAATTTGAAACCCTAGTTTGAAACCCTAACCCTAATGTAAAACCCTAGTTTGAAACCCTAACCCTAATGTAAAACCCTAGTTTGCAACCCTAACCCTAATGTAAAATGACTGTTTTGAAACCCTAACCCTAATGTAAAACCCTTGTTTGAAACTCTAACCCTAATGTAAAACCCTAGTTTGAAACCCTAATCCTAATGTTAAACCCTAGTTTGTAACCCTAACCCTAATGTAAAACCCTAGTTTGAAACCCTAACCCTAATGTTAAACCCTAGTTTGAAACCCTAACCCTAATGTAAAACCCTTGTTTGAAACCCTAACCCTAATGTAAAACCCTAGTTTGAAACCCTAAGCCTAATTTGAAACCCTAGTTTGAAACCCTAACCCTAATGTAAAACCCTAGTTTGTAACCCTAACCCAAATGTAAAACCCTAGTTTGAAACCCTAACCCTAATGTAAAACCCTAGTTTGAAACCCTAACCCTAATGTAAAACCATAGTTTGAAGTATTAACCGTAATGTAAAACCCTAGTTTGAAGCACTAACCCTAATGTAAAACACTAGTTTGAAACGCTAACCCTAATGTAAAACCCTAGTTTGAAACCCCAAATCTAATTTGAAACCATAGTTTAAAACCCTAACCCTAATGTAAAACCCTAGTTTGAAACCCTAACCCTAATGATAAACCCTAGTTTGAAACACTAACCCTAAATTTAAACCCTAGTTTGAAACCCTAACCCTAAGGTAAAACCCTAGTTTGAAACCCTAACCCTAATGTAAAACCCTAGTTTGTAACCCTAACCCTAATGTAAATCCATAGTTTGAAACCCTAACCCTAATGTAAAACCCTAGTTTGAAACCCTAACCCTAATGTAAAACCCTAGTTTGTAACCCTAACTGTAATGTAAAACCCTAGTTTGAACCCTAACCCTAATGTAAAACCCTAGTTTGAAACCCTAACCCTAATGTAAAACCCTAGTTTGAAACCCTAACCTTAATTTTAAACCCGAGTTTGAAACCCTAACCCTAATGTAAAACCCTAGTTTGAAACCCTAACCCTAATGTAAAACCCCTTGTTTGTAACCCTAACCCTAATTTGAAACCCTAGTTTGAATTCCTAACCCTAATGTTAAACCCTAGTTTGAAACCCTAACCCTAATTTGAAACCCTAGTTTGAAACCCTAACCCTAATGTAAAACCCTAGTTTGAAACCCTAACCCTAACGTTAAACCCTAGTTTGAGACCCTAACCGTAATGTAAAACCCTAGTTTGAAATCCTACCCCTAATTTAAAACCCGAGTTTGAAATCCTAGCGCTAATGTAAAACCCTAGTTTGCAACCCTAACCCTAATTTGAAACCCTAGTTTGAAACCCTAACCCTAATGTTAAACCCTATTTTGAAACCCTAACCCTAATGTAAAACCCTATTTTGAAACCCTAACCCTAATGTAAAACCCTAGTTTGAAACCCTAACCCTAATGTAAAACCCTAGTTTGTAACCCTAATCCTAATGTAAAACCCTTGTTTGAAGCCCTAACCCTAATGTAAAACCCTTGTTTGAAACCCTAACCCTAATTTGAAACCCTAGTTTGAAACCCTAACCCTAATATAAAACCCTAGTTTGAAACCCTAACCCTAATTAGAAACCCTAGTTTGAAACCCTAACCCTAATGTAAACCCTAGTTTGAAACCCTAACCCTAATGATAAACCCTAGATTAAAACCCTAACCCTAATTAGAAAGCCTAGTTTGAAACCCTAACCCTAATGTAAAACCCTAGTTTGAAACCCTAACCCTAATTTGAAACCCTTGTTTGAAACCCTAACCCTTATTTGAAACCCCTGTTTGAAATCCTAACTCTAATGTGGAACCTTAGTTTGAAACCCTAACCCTCATAAAAAACCCTAGTTTGTAACCCTAACCCTAATGTAAAATCCTAGTTTGTAACCCTAACCCTAATGTAAAACCCTAGTTTGAAACCCTAACCCTAATGTAAAACCCTAGTTTGAAACCCTAACCCTAATTTGAAACCCTAGTTTGAAACCCTAACCCTAATGTAAAACGCTAGTTTGAAACCCTAACCCTAATGTAAAACCCTAGTTTGAAACTTAAAACCTAATTTGAAACCATAGTTTGAAACCCTAACCCTAATGTAAAACCCTAGTTTGTAACCCTAATCCTAATGTAAAACCTCAATTTGAAACCCAAACCCTAATTTGAAACCCTAGTTTGAAACCCTAAACCTAATGTAAAACCCAAGTTTGAAACCCTAACCCTAATTTAAAACCCCTGTTTTGAAACCCTAACCCTAATGTAAAACCCTTGTTTGAAACCCTAACCCTAATGTAAAACACTTGTTTGAAACCCTAACCCTAATTTGAAACCCTAGTTTGAAACCCTAACCCTAATATAAAACCCTAGTTTGAAGCCCTAACCCTAATTAGAAACCCTAGTTTGAAACCCTAACCCTAATGTAAACCCTAGTTTGAAACCCTAACCCTAATGATAAACCCTAGATTAAAACCCTAACCCTAATTAGAAAGCCTAGTTTGAAACCCTAACCCTAATGATAAACCCTAGTTTAAAACCCTAACCCTAATTTGAAACCCTAGTTTGAAACCCTAACCCTAATTTGAAACCCTAGTTTGAAACCCTAACCTTAATGTAAAACCCTAGTTTGTAACCTTAACACTAATGTAAAACCCTAGTTTGGAACCCTAACCCTAATGTTAAACCCTAGTTTGAAACCCTAACCCTAATGTAAAACCCTTGTTTGAAACCCTAACCCTAATGTAAAACCCTAGTTTGAAGCAGTAACCCTAATGTAAAACCCTAGTTTGAAACTCTAACCCTAATTTGAAACCCTACTTTGAAACCCTAACCCTAATGTAAAACCCTAGTTTGAAAGCGTAACCCTAATGTAAAACCCTAGTTTGAAGCATTAACCCTAATGTAAAACCCTAGTTTGAAAACCTAACCCTAACGTTAAACCCTAGTTTGAAACCCTAACCGTAATGTAAAACCCTAGTTTGTAACCCTAACCCTAATGTAAAACCTTAGTGTGAAACCCTAACCCTAATGTAAAACCCTAGTTTGAAACCCTAACCCTAATGTAAAACCCTAGTTTGAAACCCTAACCCTAATTTGAAACCCTAGTTTGAAACCCTAACCCTAATGTAAAACCCTTTTTTGAAACCCTAACCCTAATGTAAAACCCTAGTTTGAAACCCTAACCCTAATGTTAAACCCTAGTTTGAAACCCTAACCCTAATGTAAAACCCTTGTTTGAAACGCTAACCCTAATGTAAAACCCTAGTTTGAAACCCTAAGCCTAATTTGAAACCCTAGTTTGAAACCCTTACCCTAATGTAAAATCCTAGTTTGTAACCCTAACCCAAATGTAAAACCCTAGTTTGAAACCCTAACCCTAATGTAAAACCCTAGTTTGAAACCCTAACCCTAATGTAAAACCCTAGTTTGAAGCATTAACCCTAATGTAAAACCCTAGTTTGAAACCCTAACCCAAATGTTAAACCCTAGTTTGAAACCCTTACCCTAATGTAAAATCCTAGTTTGTAACCCTAACCCAAATGTAAAACCCTAGTTTGAAACCCTAACCCTAATGTAAAACCCTAGTTTGAAACCCTAACCCTAATGTAAAACCCTAGTTTGAAACCCTAACGCTAATGTAAAACCCTAGTTTGAAGCACTAACCCTAATGTAAAACACTAGTTTGAAACGCTAACCCTAATGTAAAACCCTAGTTTGAAACCCCAAATCTAATTTGAAACCATAGTTTAAAACCCTAAACCTAATATAAAACCCTAGTTTGAAGCATTAACCCTAATGTAAAACACTAGTTTGAAACGCTAACCCTAATGTTAAACCCTAATTTGAAACCCTAACCCTAATGTAAAAGCCTAGTTTGAAACCCTAACCCTAATGATAAACCGTAGTTTGAAACCCTAACCCTAAATTTAAACCCTAGTTTGAAACCCTAACCCTAAGGTAAAACCCTAGTTTGAAACCCTAACCCTAATGTAAAACCCTAGTTTGTAACCCTAACCCTAATGTAAAACCATAGTTTAAAACCCTAACCCTAATTTAAAACCCTAGTTTGAAACCCTAACCCTAATGTAAAACCCTAGTTTGAAGCACTAACCCTAAATTATAACCCTAGTTTGAAACTCTTACCCTAATGTAAAACCCCAGTTTGAAACCCTAACCATAATGTAAAACCCTAGTTTGTAACCCTAACCCTAATGTTAAACCCTAGTTTGAAACCCTAACCCTAATGTAAAACCCTAGTTTGAAACCCTAACCCTAATGATAAACCCTAGTTTGAAACCCTAACCCTAATGCAAAACCCTAGTTTGAAACCCTAACCCTAATGTTAAAGCCTAGTTTGTAACCCTAACCCTAATGTAAAACCCTAGTTTGAAACCCTAACCCTAATGTTAAAGCCTAGTTTGAAACCCTAACCCTAATGTAAAACCCTTATTTGAAACCCTAACCCTAATGTAAAACCCTAGTTTGAAACCCTAAGCCTAATTTGAAACCCTAGTTTGAAACCCTAACCCTAATGTAAAACCCTAACCCAAATGTAAAACCCTAGTTTGAAACCCTAACCCTAATGTAAAACCCTAGTTTGAAACCCTAACCCTAATGTAAAACCCTAGTTTGAAGCATTAACCCTAATGTAAAACCCTAGTTTGAAACCCTAACCCGAAATTGAAACCCTAGTTTGAAACCCTAACCCTAATGTAAAACCCTAGTTTGTAACCCTAACCCTAATGTAAAACCCTAGTTTGAAACCCCAAATCTAATTTGAAACCATAGTTTAAAACCCTAAACCTAATGTAAAACCCTAGTTTGAAGCATTAACCCTAATGTAAAACACTAGTTTGAAACGCTAACCCTAATGTTAAACCCTAATTTGAAACCCTAAACCTAATGTAAAACCCTAGTTTGAAACCCTAACCCTAATGATAAACCCTAGTTTGAAACCCTAACCCTACATTTAAACCCTAGTTTGAAACCCTAACCCTAATGTTAAACCCTAGTTTGAAACCCTAACCCTAATGTAAAACCCTTGTTTGAAACCCTAACCCTAATGTAAAACCCTAGTTTGAAACCCTAAGCCTAATTTGAAACCCTAGTTTGAAACCCTAACCCTAATGTAAAACCGTAGTTTGTAACCCTAACCCAAATGTAAAACCCTAGTTTGAAACCCTAACCCTAATGTAAAACCCTAGTTTGAAGCATTAACCCTAATGTAAAACCCTAGTTTGAAACCCTAACCCAAATGTTAAACCCTAGTTTGAAACCCTAACCCGAAATTGAAACCCAAGTTTGAAACCCTAACCCTAATGTAAAACCCTAGTTTGAAACCCTAACCCTAATGTAAAACCCTAGTTTGTCACCCTAACCCTAATGTAAAACCCTAGTTTGAAACCCTAACGCTAATGTAAAACCCTAGTTTGAAACCCTAACCCTAATGTAAAACCCTAGTTTGAAGCACTAACCCTAATGTAAAACACTAGTTTGAAACGCTAACCCTAATGTAAAACCCTAGTTTGAAACCCCAAATCTAATTTGAAACCATAGTTTAAAACCCTAAACCTAATATAAAACCCTAGTTTGAAGCATTAACCCTAATGTAAAACACTAGTTTGAAACGCTAACCCTAATGTTAAACCCTAATTTGAAACCCTAACCCTAAAGTAAAACCCTAGTTTGAAACCCTAACCCTAATGATAAACCCTAGTTTGAAACCCTAACCCTAAATTTAAACCCTAGTTTGAAACCCTAACCCTAAGGTAAAACCCTAGTTTGAAACCCTAACCCTAATGTAAAACCCTAGTTTGTAACCCTAACCCTAATGTAAAACCATAGTTTGAAACCCTAACCCTAATTTAAAACCCTAGTTTGAAACCCTAACCCTAATGTAAAACCCTAGTTTGAAGCAGTAACCCTAAATTATAACCCTAGTTTGAAACTCTTACCCTAATGTAAAACCCCAGTTTGAAACCCTAACCGTAATGTAAAACCCTAGTTTGTAACCCTAACCCTAATGTTAAACCCTAGTTTGAAACCCTAACCCTAATGTAAAACCCTAGTTTGAAACCCTAACCCTAATGATAAACCCTAGTTTGAAACCCATAACCCTAATGCAAAACCCTAGTTTGAAACCCTAACCCTAATGTAAAACCCTTGTTTGTAACCCTAACCCAAATGTAAAACCCTAGTTTGAAACCCAACCCTAATGTAAAACCCTAGTTTGAAGCATTAATCCTAATGTAAAACACTAGTTTGAAACCCTAACCCTAATTATAAGCCCTAGTTTGAAACCCTAACCCTAATGTAAAACCCTAGTTTGAAAACCCTAACCCTAATGATAAACCCTAGTTTGAAACCCTAACCCTAAATTGATACCCTAGTTTGAAACCCTAACCCTAATGTAAAACCCTAGTTTGAAACCCTAACCCTAATGTAAAACCCTAGTTTGTAACCCTAACCCTAATGTAAAATGACTGTTTTGAAACCCTAACCCTAATGTAAAACCCTAGTTTGAAACCCTAACCCTAATGTAAAACCCATGTTTGAAACCCTAACCCTAATTTTAAACCCGAGTTTGAAACCCTAACCCTAATGTAAAACCCTAGTTTGAAACCCTAACCCTAATGTAAAACCCCTTGTTTGTAACCCTAACCCTAATTTGAAACCCTAGTTTGAAACCCTAACCCTAATGTTAAACCCTAGTTTGAAACCCTAACCCTAATGTAAAACCCTAGTTTGAAACCCTAACCCTAATTTGAAACCCTAGTTTGAAACCCTAACCCTAATGTAAAACCCCTTGTTTGTAACCCTAACCCTAATTTGAAACCCAAGTTTGAAACCCTAACCCTAATGTTAAACCCTAGTTTGAAACCCTAACCCTAATGTAAAACCCTAGTTTGAAAACCTAACCCTAATTTGAAACCCTAGTTTGAAACCCTAACCCTAATTTGAAACCCCTGTTTGAAATCCTAACTCTAATGTGAAACCTTAGTTTGAAACCCTAACCCTCATAAAAAACCCTAGTTTGTAACCCTAACCCTAATGTAAAATCCTAGTTTGAAACCCTAACACTAATGTTAAACCCTAGTTGGAAACCCTAACCCTAATGTAAAACCCTAGTTTGAAACCCTAACCCTAATGATTAACCCTAGTTTGAAACCCTAACCCTAATGCAAAACCCTAGTTTGAAACCCTAACCCTAATGTAAAACCCTAGTTTGTAAACCTAACCCAAATGTAAAATCCTAGTTTGAAACACTAACCCTAATGTAAAACCCTAGTTTGAAACGCTAACCCTAATGTAAAACCCTAGTTTGAAGCATTAACCCTAAAGTAAAACACTAGTTTGAAACCCTAACCCTAATGTAAAACACTAGTTTGAAACGCTAACCCTAATGTAAAACCCTAGTTTGAAGCATTAACCCTAATGTTAAACCCTAGTTTGAAACCCTAACACTAAATTGAAACCCCAGTTTGAAACCCTAACACTAATGTAAAACCCTAGTTTGTAACCCTAACCCTAATGTAAAACCTTAGTGTGAAACCCTAACCCTAATGTAAAACCCTAGTTTGAAACCCTAACCCTAATGTAAAACCCTAGTTTGAAACCCTAACCCTAATTTGAAACCCTAGTTTGAAACCCTAACCCTAATGTAAAACCCTAGTTTGAAACCCTAACCCTAACGTTAAACCCTAGTTTGAAACCCTAACCGTAATGTAAAACCCTAGTTTGTAACCCTAACCCAAATGTAAAACCCTAGTTTGAAACCCTAACCCTAATGTAAAACCCTAGTTTGAAACCCTAACCCTAATGTAAAACCATAGTTTGAAGCATTAACCCTAATGTAAAACCCTAGTTTGAAGCACTAACCCTAATGTAAAACACTAGTTTGAAACGCTAATCCTAATGTAAAACCCTAGTTTGAAACCCTAACCCTAATTTGAAACCCTAGTTTGAAACCCTAACCCTAATGTAAAACCCCTTGTTTGTAACCCTAACCCTAATTTGAAACCCTAGTTTGAAACCCTAACCCTAATGTTAAACCCTAGTTTGAAACCCTAACCCTAATGTAAAACAATAGTTTGAAACCCTAACCCTAATTTAAAACCCTAGTTTGAAACCCTAACCCTAATTTGAAACCCTAGTTTGAAACCCTAACCCTAATGTAAAACCCTAGTTTGAAACCCTAACCCTAACGTTAAACCCTAGTTTGAAACCCTAACCGTAATGTAAAACCCTAGTTTGAAACCCTACCCCTAATTTGAAACCCGAGTTTGAAACCCCAAACCTAATTTGAAACCATAGTTTGAAACCCTAACCCTAATGTAAAACCCTAGTTTGTAACCCTAATCCTAATGTAAAACCTCAATTTGAAACACAAACCCTAATTTGAAACCCTAGTTTGAAACCCTAAACCTAATGTAAAACCCAAGTTTGAAACCCTAACCCTAATTTAAAACCCCTGTTTTGAAACCCTAACCCTAATGTAAAACCCTAGTTTGAAACCCTAACCCTAATGATAAACCCTAGTTTAAAACTCTAACCCTAATTTGAAACCCTAGTTTGAAACCCTAACCCTAATTTGAAACCCTAGTTTGAAACCCTAACCTTAATGTAAAACCCTAGTTTGTAACCTTAACACTAATGTAAAACCCTAGTTTGGAACCCTAACCCTAATGTTAAACCCTAGTTTGAAACCCTAACCCTAATGTAAAACCCTTGTTTGAAACCCTAACCCTAATGTAAAACCCTAGTTTGAAGCATTAACCCTAATGTAAAACCCTAGTTTGAAACCCTAACCCTAACGTTAAACCCTAGTTTGAAACCCTAACCGTAATGTTAAACCCTAGTTTGAAACCCTAAACCTAATGTAAAACCCTAGTTTGAAGCATTAACCCTAATGTAAAACCCTAGTTTGTAACCCTAACCCTAATGTAAAACCCTAGTTTGAAACCCTAACCCTAATGTTAAACCCTAGTTTGAAACCCTAACCCTAATGTAAAACCCTAGTTTGAAACCCTAACCCTAAAGTAAAACCCTAGTTTGAAACCCTAACCCTAATGCAAAATCCTAGTTTGAAACACTAACCCTAATGTAAAACCCTAGTTTGAAACGCTAACCCTAATGTAAAACCCTAGTTTGAAGCATTAACCCTAATGTTAAACCCTCGTTTGAAACCCTAACACTAAATTGAAACCCCAGTTTGAAACCCTAACACTAATGTAAAACCCTAGTTTGTAACCCTAACCCTAATGTAAAACCTTAGTGTGAAACCCTAACCCTAATGTAAAACCCTAGTTTGAAACCCTAACCCTAATGTAAAACCCTAGTTTGAAACCCTAACCCTAATTTGAAACCCTAGTTTGAAACCCTAACCCTAATGTAAAACCCTAGTTTGAAACCCTAACCCTAACGTTAAACCCTAGTTTGAAACCCTAACCGTAATGTAAAACCCTAGTTTGAAACCCTACCCCTAATTTGAAACCCGAGTTTGAAACCCCAAACCTAATTTGAAACCATAGTTTGAAACCCTAACCCTAATGTAAAACCCTAGTTTGTAACCCTAATCCTAATGTAAAACCTCAATTTGAAACACAAACCCTAATTTGAAACCCTAGTTTGAAACCCTAAACCTAATGTAAAACCCAAGTTTGAAACCCTAACCCTAATTTAAAACCCCTGTTTTGAAACCCTAACCCTAATGTAAAACCCTAGTTTGAAACCCTAACCCTAATGATAAACCCTAGTTTAAAACTCTAACCCTAATTTGAAACCCTAGTTTGAAACCCTAACCCTAATTTGAAACCCTAGTTTGAAACCCTAACCTTAATGTAAAACCCTAGTTTGTAACCTTAACACTAATGTAAAACCCTAGTTTGGAACCCTAACCCTAATGTTAAACCCTAGTTTGAAACCCTAACCCTAATGTAAAACCCTTGTTTGAAACCCTAACCCTAATGTAAAACCCTAGTTTGAAGCATTAACCCTAATGTAAAACCCTAGTTTGAAACCCTAACCCTAACGTTAAACCCTAGTTTGAAACCCTAACCCTAATGTAAAACCCTTGTTTGAAACCCTAACCCTAATGTAAAACCCTAGTTTGAAGCATTAACCCTAATGTAAAACCCTAGTTTGAAACCCTAACCCTAACGTTAAACCCTAGTTTGAAACCCTAACCGTAATGTTAAACCCTAGTTTGAAACCCTAAACCTAATGTAAAACCCTAGTTTGAAGCATTAACCCTAATGTAAAACCCTAGTTTGTAACCCTAACCCTAATGTAAAACCCTAGATTGAAACCCTAACCCTAATGTTAAACCCTAGTTTGAAACCCTAACCCTAATGTAAAACCCTAGTTTGAAACCCTAACCCTAAAGTAAAACCCTAGTTTGAAACCCTAACCCTAATGCAAAACCCTAGTTTGAAACCCTAACCCTAATGTAAAACCCTAGTTTGTAAACCTAACCCAAATGTAAAATCCTAGTTTGAAACACTAACCCTAATGTAAAACCCTAGTTTGAAACGCTAACCCTAATGTAAAACCCTAGTTTGAAGCATTAACCCTAATGTTAAACCCTCGTTTGAAACCCTAACACTAAATTGAAACCCCAGTTTGAAACCCTAACACTAATGTAAAACCCTAGTTTGTAACCCTAACCCTAATGTAAAACCTTAGTGTGAAACCCTAACCCTAATGTAAAACCCTAGTTTGAAACCCTAACCCTAATGTAAAACCCTAGTTTGAAACCCTAACCCTAATTTGAAACCCTAGTTTGAAACCCTAACCCTAATGTAAAACCCTAGTTTGAAACCCTAACCCTAACGTTAAACCCTAGTTTGAAACCCTAACCGTAATGTAAAACCCTAGTTTGAAACCCTACCCCTAATTTGAAACCCGAGTTTGAATTCCCAAACCTAATTTGAAACCATAGTTTGAAACCCTAACCCTAATGTAAAACCCTAGTTTGTAACCCTAATCCTAATGTAAAACCTCAATTTGAAACACAAACCCTAATTTGAAACCCTAGTTTGAAACCCTAAACCTAATGTAAAACCCAAGTTTGAAACCCTAACCCTAATTTAAAACCCCTGTTTTGAAACCCTAACCCTAATGTAAAACCCTAGTTTGAAACCCTAACCCTAATGATAAACCCTAGTTTAAAACTCTAACCCTAATTTGAAACCCTAGTTTGAAACCCTAACCCTAATTTGAAACCCTAGTTTGAAACCCTAACCTTAATGTAAAACCCTAGTTTGTAACCTTAACACTAATGTAAAACCCTAGTTTGGAACCCTAACCCTAATGTTAAACCCTAGTTTGAAACCCTAACCCTAATGTAAAACCCTTGTTTGAAACCCTAACCCTAATGTAAAACCCTAGTTTGAAGCATTAACCCTAATGTAAAACCCTAGTTTGAAACCCTAACCCTAACGTTAAACCCTAGTTTGAAACCCTAACCGTAATGTTAAACCCTAGTTTGAAACCCTAAACCTAATGTAAAACCCTAGTTTGAAGCATTAACCCTAATGTAAAACCCTAGTTTGTAACCCTAACCCTAATGTAAAACCCTAGTTTGAAACCCTAACCCTAATGTTAAACCCTAGTTTGAAACCCTAACCCTAATGTAAAACCCTAGTTTGAAACCCTAACCCTAAAGTAAAACCCTAGTTTGAAACCCTAACCCTAATGCAAAACCCTAGTTTGAAACCCTAACCCTAATGTAAAACCCTAGTTTGTAAACCTAACCCAAATGTAAAATCCTAGTTTGAAACACTAACCCTAATGTAAAACCCTAGTTTGAAACGCTAACCCTAATGTAAAACCCTAGTTTGAAGCATTAACCCTAAAGTAAAACACTAGTTTGAAACCCTAACCCTAATGTAAAACACTAGTTTGAAACGCTAACCCTAATGTAAAACCCTAGTTTGAAGCATTAACCCTAATGTTAAACCCTAGTTTGAAACCCTAACACTAAATTGAAACCCCAGTTTGAAACCCTAACACTAATGTAAAACCCTAGTTTGTAACCCTAACCCTAATGTAAAACCTTAGTGTGAAACCCTAACCCTAATGTAAAACCCTAGTTTGAAACCCTAACCCTAATGTAAAACCCTAGTTTGAAACCCTAACCCTAATTTGAAACCCTAGTTTGAAACCCTAACCCTAATGTAAAACCCTAGTTTGAAACCCTAACCCTAACGTTAAACCCTAGTTTGAAACCCTAACCGTAATGTAAAACCCTAGTTTGTAACCCTAACCCAAATGTAAAACCCTAGTTTGAAACCCTAACCCTAATGTAAAACCCTTGTTTGAAACCCTAACCCTAATGTAAAACCATAGTTTGAAGCATTAACCCTAATGTAAAACCCTAGTTTGAAGCACTAACCCTAATGTAAAACACTAGTTTGAAACGCTAATCCTAATGTAAAACCCTAGTTTGAAACCCTAACCCTAATTTGAAACCCTAGTTTGAAACCCTAACCCTAATGTAAAACCCCTTGTTTGTAACCCTAACCCTAATTTGAAACCCTAGTTTGAAACCCTAACCCTAATGTTAAACCCTAGTTTGAAACCCTAACCCTAATGTAAAACAATAGTTTGAAACCCTAACCCTAATTTAAAACCCTAGTTTGAAACCCTAACCCTAATTTGAAACCCTAGTTTGAAACCCTAACCCTAATGTAAAACCCTAGTTTGAAACCCTAACCCTAACGTTAAACCCTAGTTTGAAACCCTAACCGTAATGTAAAACCCTAGTTTGAAACCCTACCCCTAATTTGAAACCCGAGTTTGAAACCCCAAACCTAATTTGAAACCATAGTTTGAAACCCTAACCCTAATGTAAAACCCTAGTTTGTAACCCTAATCCTAATGTAAAACCTCAATTTGAAACACAAACCCTAATTTGAAACCCTAGTTTGAAACCCTAAACCTAATGTAAAACCCAAGTTTGAAACCCTAACCCTAATTTAAAACCCCTGTTTTGAAACCCTAACCCTAATGTAAAACCCTAGTTTGAAACCCTAACCCTAATGATAAACCCTAGTTTAAAACTCTAACCCTAATTTGAAACCCTAGTTTGAAACCCTAACCCTAATTTGAAACCCTAGTTTGAAACCCTAACCTTAATGTAAAACCCTAGTTTGTAACCTTAACACTAATGTAAAACCCTAGTTTGGAACCCTAACCCTAATGTTAAACCCTAGTTTGAAACCCTAACCCTAATGTAAAACCCTTGTTTGAAACCCTAACCCTAATGTAAAACCCTAGTTTGAAGCATTAACCCTAATGTAAAACCCTAGTTTGAAACCCTAACCCTAACGTTAAACCCTAGTTTGAAACCCTAACCGTAATGTTAAACCCTAGTTTGAAACCCTAAACCTAATGTAAAACCCTAGTTTGAAGCATTAACCCTAATGTAAAACCCTAGTTTGTAACCCTAACCCTAATGTAAAACCCTAGTTTGAAACCCTAACCCTAATGTTAAACCCTAGTTTGAAACCCTAACCCTAATGTAAAACCCTAGTTTGAAACCCTAACCCTAAAGTAAAACCCTAGTTTGAAACCCTAACCCTAATGCAAAACCCTAGTTTGAAACCCTAACCCTAATGTAAAACCCTAGTTTGTAAACCTAACCCAAATGTAAAATCCTAGTTTGAAACACTAACCCTAATGTAAAACCCTAGTTTGAAACGCTAACCCTAATGTAAAACCCTAGTTTGAAGCATTAACCCTAATGTTAAACCCTCGTTTGAAACCCTAACACTAAATTGAAACCCCAGTTTGAAACCCTAACACTAATGTAAAACCCTAGTTTGTAACCCTAACCCTAATGTAAAACCTTAGTGTGAAACCCTAACCCTAATGTAAAACCCTAGTTTGAAACCCTAACCCTAATGTAAAACCCTAGTTTGAAACCCTAACCCTAATTTGAAACCCTAGTTTGAAACCCTAACCCTAATGTAAAACCCTAGTTTGAAACCCTAACCCTAACGTTAAACCCTAGTTTGAAACCCTAACCGTAATGTAAAACCCTAGTTTGAAACCCTACCCCTAATTTGAAACCCGAGTTTGAAACCCCAAACCTAATTTGAAACCATAGTTTGAAACCCTAACCCTAATGTAAAACCCTAGTTTGTAACCCTAATCCTAATGTAAAACCTCAATTTGAAACACAAACCCTAATTTGAAACCCTAGTTTGAAACCCTAAACCTAATGTAAAACCCAAGTTTGAAACCCTAACCCTAATTTAAAACCCCTGTTTTGAAACCCTAACCCTAATGTAAAACCCTAGTTTGAAACCCTAACCCTAATGATAAACCCTAGTTTAAAACTCTAACCCTAATTTGAAACCCTAGTTTGAAACCCTAACCCTAATTTGAAACCCTAGTTTGAAACCCTAACCTTAATGTAAAACCCTAGTTTGTAACCTTAACACTAATGTAAAACCCTAGTTTGGAACCCTAACCCTAATGTTAAACCCTAGTTTGAAACCCTAACCCTAATGTAAAACCCTTGTTTGAAACCCTAACCCTAATGTAAAACCCTAGTTTGAAGCATTAACCCTAATGTAAAACCCTAGTTTGAAACCCTAACCCTAACGTTAAACCCTAGTTTGAAACCCTAACCCTAATGTAAAACCCTTGTTTGAAACCCTAACCCTAATGTAAAACCCTAGTTTGAAGCATTAACCCTAATGTAAAACCCTAGTTTGAAACCCTAACCCTAACGTTAAACCCTAGTTTGAAACCCTAACCGTAATGTTAAACCCTAGTTTGAAACCCTAAACCTAATGTAAAACCCTAGTTTGAAGCATTAACCCTAATGTAAAACCCTAGTTTGTAACCCTAACCCTAATGTAAAACCCTAGATTGAAACCCTAACCCTAATGTTAAACCCTAGTTTGAAACCCTAACCCTAATGTAAAACCCTAGTTTGAAACCCTAACCCTAAAGTAAAACCCTAGTTTGAAACCCTAACCCTAATGCAAAACCCTAGTTTGAAACCCTAACCCTAATGTAAAACCCTAGTTTGTAAACCTAACCCAAATGTAAAATCCTAGTTTGAAACACTAACCCTAATGTAAAACCCTAGTTTGAAACGCTAACCCTAATGTAAAACCCTAGTTTGAAGCATTAACCCTAATGTTAAACCCTCGTTTGAAACCCTAACACTAAATTGAAACCCCAGTTTGAAACCCTAACACTAATGTAAAACCCTAGTTTGTAACCCTAACCCTAATGTAAAACCTTAGTGTGAAACCCTAACCCTAATGTAAAACCCTAGTTTGAAACCCTAACCCTAATGTAAAACCCTAGTTTGAAACCCTAACCCTAATTTGAAACCCTAGTTTGAAACCCTAACCCTAATGTAAAACCCTAGTTTGAAACCCTAACCCTAACGTTAAACCCTAGTTTGAAACCCTAACCGTAATGTAAAACCCTAGTTTGAAACCCTACCCCTAATTTGAAACCCGAGTTTGAATTCCCAAACCTAATTTGAAACCATAGTTTGAAACCCTAACCCTAATGTAAAACCCTAGTTTGTAACCCTAATCCTAATGTAAAACCTCAATTTGAAACACAAACCCTAATTTGAAACCCTAGTTTGAAACCCTAAACCTAATGTAAAACCCAAGTTTGAAACCCTAACCCTAATTTAAAACCCCTGTTTTGAAACCCTAACCCTAATGTAAAACCCTAGTTTGAAACCCTAACCCTAATGATAAACCCTAGTTTAAAACTCTAACCCTAATTTGAAACCCTAGTTTGAAACCCTAACCCTAATTTGAAACCCTAGTTTGAAACCCTAACCTTAATGTAAAACCCTAGTTTGTAACCTTAACACTAATGTAAAACCCTAGTTTGGAACCCTAACCCTAATGTTAAACCCTAGTTTGAAACCCTAACCCTAATGTAAAACCCTTGTTTGAAACCCTAACCCTAATGTAAAACCCTAGTTTGAAGCATTAACCCTAATGTAAAACCCTAGTTTGAAACCCTAACCCTAACGTTAAACCCTAGTTTGAAACCCTAACCGTAATGTTAAACCCTAGTTTGAAACCCTAAACCTAATGTAAAACCCTAGTTTGAAGCATTAACCCTAATGTAAAACCCTAGTTTGTAACCCTAACCCTAATGTAAAACCCTAGTTTGAAACCCTAACCCTAATGTTAAACCCTAGTTTGAAACCCTAACCCTAATGTAAAACCCTAGTTTGAAACCCTAACCCTAAAGTAAAACCCTAGTTTGAAACCCTAACCCTAATGCAAAACCCTAGTTTGAAACCCTAACCCTAATGTAAAACCCTAGTTTGTAAACCTAACCCAAATGTAAAATCCTAGTTTGAAACACTAACCCTAATGTAAAACCCTAGTTTGAAACGCTAACCCTAATGTAAAACCCTAGTTTGAAGCATTAACCCTAAAGTAAAACACTCAGTTTGAAACCCTAACCCTAATGTTAAACCCTAGTTTGAAACCCTAACCCTAATGTTAAACCCTAGTTTGAAACCCTAACCCTAATGTTAAACCCTAGTTTGAAACACTAACCCTAATGTAAAACCCTAGTTTGAAACGCTAACCCTAATGTTAAACCCTAGTTTGAAGCATTAACCCTAAAGTAAAACACTAGTTTGAAACCCTAACCCTAATGTTAAACCCAAGTTTGAAACCCTAACCCTAATGTTAAACCCTAGTTTGAAACCCTAACCCTAATGTAAAACCCTAGTTTGAAGCACTAACCCTAATGTAAAACCCTAGTTTGAAACCCTAAGCCTATTTTGAAACCCTAGTTTGAAACCCTAACCCTAATTTGAAACCCTAGTTTGAAACCCTAACCTTAATGTAAAACCCTAGTTTGTAACCTTAACACTAATGTAAAACCCTAGTTTGGAACCCTAACCCTAATGTTAAACCCTAGTTTGAAACCCTAACCCTAATGTAAAACCCTTGTTTGAAACCCTAACCCTAATGTAAAACCCTAGTTTGAAGCATTAACCCTAATGTAAAACCCTAGTTTGAAACCCTAACCGTAATGTAAAACCCTAGTTTGTAACCCTAACCCTAATGTTAAACCCTAGTTTGAAACCCTAACCCTAATGTAAAACCCTAGTTTGAAACCCTAACCCTAATGATAAACCCTAGTTTGAAACCCTAACCCTAATGCAAAACCCTAGTTTGAAACGCTAACCCTAATGTAAAACCCTTGTTTGTAACCCTAACCCAAATGTAAAGCCCTAGTTTGAAACCCAACCCTAATGTAAAACCCTAGTTTGAAGCATTAACCCTAATGTAAAACACTAGTTTGAAACCCTAACCCTAATTATAAGCCCTAGTTTGAAACCTTAACCCTAATGTAAAACCCTAGTTTGAAACCCTAACCCTAATGATAAACCCTAGTTTGAAACCCTAACCCTAAATTGAAACCCTAGTATGAAACCCTAACCCTAATGTAAAACCCTAGTTTGAAACCCTAACCCTAATGATAAACCCTAGTTTGAAACCCTAACCCTAAATTGAAACCCTAGTATGAAACCCTAACCCTAATGTAAAACCCTAGTTTGAAACCCTAACCCTAATGTAAAACCCTAGTTTGTAACCCTAACCCTAATGTAAAACCCTAGTTTGAAACCCTAAACCTAATGTAAAACCCTAGTTTGAAACCCTAACCCTAATGTAAAACCCTAGTTTGAAACCCTAACCCGAAATTGAAACCCTAGTTTGAAACCCTAACCCTAATGTAAAACCCTAGTTTGTAACCCTAACCCTAATGTAAAACCCTAGTTTGAAACCCCAAATCTAATTTGAAACCATAGTTTAAAACCCTAAACCTAATGTAAAACCCTAGTTTGAAGCATTAACCCTAATGTAAAACACTAGTTTGAAACGCTAACCCTAATGTTAAACCCTAATTTGAAACCCTAACCCTAATGTAAAACCCTAGTTTGAAACCCTAACCCTAATGATAAACCCTAGTTTGAAACCCTAACCCTACATTTAAACCCTAGTTTGAAACCCTAACCCTAATGTTAAACCCTAGTTTGAAACCCTAACCCTAATGTAAAACCCTTGTTTGAAACCCTAACCCTAATGTAAAACCCTAGTTTGAAACCCTAAGCCTAATTTGAAACCCTAGTTTGAAACCCTAACCCTAATGTAAAACCCTAGTTTGTAACCCTAACCCAAATGTAAAACCCTAGTTTGAAACCCTAACCCTAATGTAAAACCCTAGTTTGAAACCCTAACCCTAATGTAAAACCCTAGTTTGAAGCATTAACCCTAATGTAAAACCCTAGTTTGAAACCCTAACCCAAATGTTAAACCCTAGTTTGAAACCCTAACCCGAAATTGAAACCCAAGTTTGAAACCCTAACCCTAATGTAAAACCCTAGTTTGAAACCCTAACCCTAATGTAAAACCCTAGTTTGTCACCCTAACCCTAATGTAAAACCCTAGTTTGAAACCCTAACGCTAATGTAAAACCCTAGTTTGAAACCCTAACCCTAATGTAAAACCCTAGTTTGAAGCACTAACCCTAATGTAAAACAATAGTTTGAAACGCTAACCCTAATGTAAAACCCTAGTTTGAAACCCCAAATCTAATTTGAAACCATAGTTTAAAACCCTAAACCTAATATAAAACCCTAGTTTGAAGCATTAACCCTAATGTAAAACACTAGTTTGAAACGCTAACCCTAATGTTAAACCCTAATTTGAAACCCTAACCCTAAAGTAAAACCCTAGTTTGAAACCCTAACCCTAATGATAAACCCTAGTTTGAAACCCTAACCCTAAATTTAAACCCTAGTTTGAAACCCTAACCCTAAGGTAAAACCCTAGTTTGAAACCCTAACCCTAATGTAAAACCCTAGTTTGTAACCCTAACCCTAATGTAAAACCATAGTTTGAAACCCTAACCCTAATTTAAAACCCTAGTTTGAAACCCTAACCCTAATGTAAAACCCTAGTTTGAAGCAGTAACCCTAAATTATAACCCTAGTTTGAAACTCTTACCCTAATGTAAAACCCCAGTTTGAAACCCTAACCGTAATGTAAAACCCTAGTTTGTAACCCTAACCCTAATGTTAAACCCTAGTTTGAAACCCTAACCCTAATGTAAAACCCTAGTTTGAAACCCTAACCCTAATGATAAACCCTAGTTTGAAACCCTAACCCTAATGCAAAACCCTAGTTTGAAACCCTAACCCTAAAGTAAAACCCTTGTTTGTAACCCTAACCCAAATGTAAAACCCTAGTTTGAAACCCAACCCTAATGTAAAACCCTAGTTTGAAGCATTAACCCTAATGTAAAACACTAGTTTGAAACCCTAACCCTAATTATAAGCCCTAGTTTGAAACCCTAACCCTAATGTAAAACCCTAGTTTGAAAACCCTAACCCTAATGATAAACCCTAGTTTGAAACCCTAACCCTAAATTGATACCCTAGTTTGAAACCCTAACCCTAATGTAAAACCCTAGTTTGAAACCCTAACCCTAATGTAAAACCCTAGTTTGTAACCCTAACCCTAATGTAAAATGACTGTTTTGAAACCCTAACCCTAATGTAAAACCCTAGTTTGAAACCCTAACCCTAATGTAAAACCCTTGTTTGAAACCCTAACCCTAATTTTAAACCCGAGTTTGAAACCCTAACCCTAATGTTAAACCCTAGTTTGAAACCCTAACCCTAATGTAAAACCCTAGTTTGAAAACCTAACCCTAATTTGAAACCCTAGTTTGAAACCCTAACCCTAATTTGAAACCCCTGTTTGAAATCCTAACTCTAATGTGAAACCTTAGTTTGAAACCCTAACCCTCATAAAAAACCCTAGTTTGTAACCCTAACCCTAATGTAAAATCCTAGTTTGAAACCCTAACACTAATGTTAAACCCTAGTTTGAAACCCTAACCCTAATGTAAAACCCTAGTTTGAAACCCTAACCCTAATGATTAACCCTAGTTTGAAACCCTAACCCTAATGCAAAACCCTAGTTTGAAACCCTAACCCTAATGTAAAACCCTAGTTTGTAAACCTAACCCAAATGTAAAATCCTAGTTTGAAACACTAACCCTAATGTAAAACCCTAGTTTGAAACGCTAACCCTAATGTAAAACCCTAGTTTGAAGCATTAACCCTAAAGTAAAACAATAGTTTGAAACCCTAACCCTAATGTTAAACCCTAGTTTGAAACCCTAACCCTAATGTAAAACCCTAGTTTGAAACCCTAACCCTAATGATAAACCCTAGTTTGAAACCCTAACCCTAAATTGAAACCCTAGTTTGAAACCCTAACCCTAATGTAAAACCCTAGTTTGAAACCCTAACCCTAATGTAAAACCCTAGTTTGAAACCCTAACCCTAATGTAAAACCATAGTTTGAAGCACTAACCCTAATGTAAAACCATAGTTTGAAGCACTAACCCTAATGTAAAACACTAGTTTGAAACGCTAACCCTAATGTAAAACCCTAGTTTGAAGCATTAACCCTAATGTTAAACCCTAGTTTGAAACCCTAACACTAAATTGAAACCCCAGTTTGAAACCCTAACACTAATGTAAAACCCTAGTTTGTAACCCTAACCCTAATGTAAAACCTTAGTGTGAAACCCTAACCCTAATGTAAAACCCTAGTTTGAAACCCTAACCCTAATGTAAAACCCTAGTTTGAAACCCTAACCCTAATTTGAAACCCTAGTTTGAAACCCTAACCCTAATGTAAAACCCTAGTTTGAAACCCTAACCCTAACGTTAAACCCTAGTTTGAAACCCTAACCGTAATGTAAAACCCTAGTTTGTAACCCTAACCCAAATGTAAAACCCTAGTTTGAAACCCTAACCCTAATTTAAAACCCTAGTTTGAAACCCTAACCCTAATGTAAAACCATAGTTTGAAGCATTAACCCTAATGTAAAACCCTAGTTTGAAGCACTAACCCTAATGTAAAACACTAGTTTGAAACGCTAATCCTAATGTAAAACCCTAGTTTGAAACCCTAACCCTAATTTGAAACCCTAGTTTGAAACCCTAACCCTAATGTAAAACCCCTTGTTTGTAACCCTAACCCTAATTTGAAACCCTAGTTTGAAACCCTAACCCTAATGTTAAACCCTAGTTTGAAACCCTAACCCTAATGTAAAACAATAGTTTGAAACCCTAACCCTAATTTGAAACCCTAGTTTGAAACCCTAACCCTAATTTGAAATCCCTGTTTGAAATCCTAACTCTAATGTGAAACCTTAGTTTGAAACCCTAACCCTCATAAAAAACCCTAGTTTGTAACCCTAACCCTAATGTAAAATCCGAGTTTGAAACCCTAACACTAATGTTAAACCCTAGTTTGAAACCCTAACCCTAATGTAAAACCCTAGTTTGAAACCCTAACCCTAATGATAAACCCTAGTTTGAAACCCTAACCCTAATGCAAAACCCTAGTTTGAAACCCTAACCCTAATGTAAAACCCTAGTTTGTAAACCTAACCCAAATGTAAAATCCTAGTTTGAAACACTAACCCTAATGTAAAACCCTAGTTTGAAACGCTAACCCTAATGTAAAACCCCATTTTGAAGCATTAACCCTAAAGTAAAACACTAGTTTGAAAACCTAACCCTAATGTAAAACCCTAGTTTGAAGCATTAACCCTAAAGTAAAACACTAGTTTGAAACCCTAACCCTAATTTTAAACCCTAGTTTGAAACCCTAACCCTAAATTGAAACCCTAGTTTGAAACCCTAACCCTAATGTAAAACCCTAGTTTGAAACCCTAACCCTAATGTAAAACCCTAGTTTGAAACCCTAACCCTAATGTAAAACCATAGTTTGAAGCACTAACCCTAATGTAAAACACTAGTTTGAAACGCTAACCCTAATGTAAAACCCTAGTTTGAAGCATTAACCCTAATGTTAAACCCTCGTTTGAAACCCTAACACTAAATTGAAACCCCAGTTTGAAACCCTAACACTAATGTAAAACCCTAGTTTGTAACCCTAACCCTAATGTAAAACCTTAGTGTGAAACCCTAACCCTAATGTAAAACCCTAGTTTGAAACCCTAACCCTAATGTAAAACCCTAGTTTGAAACCCTAACCCTAATTTGAAACCCTAGTTTGAAACCCTAACCCTAATGTAAAACCCTAGTTTGAAACCCTAACCCTAACGTTAAACCCTAGTTTGAAACCCTAACCGTAATGTAAAACCCTAGTTTGAAACCCTACCCCTAATTTGAAACCCGAGTTTGAAACCCTAGCGCTAATGTAAAACCCTAGTTTGCAACCCTAACCCTAATTTGAAACCCTAGTTTGAAACCCTAACCCTAATGTTAAACCCTATTTTGAAACCCTAACCCTAATGTAAAACCCTATTTTGAAACCCTAACCCTAATGTAAAACCCTAGTTTGAAACCCTAACCCTAATTTAAAACCCTAGTTTGAAACCCCAAACCTAATTTGAAACCATAGTTTGAAACCCTAACCCTAATGTAAAACCCTAGTTTGTAACCCTAATCCTAATGTAAAACCTCAATTTGAAACACAAACCCTAATTTGAAACCCTAGTTTGAAACCCTAAACCTAATGTAAAACCCAAGTTTGAAACCCTAACCCTAATTTAAAACCCCTGTTTTGAAACCCTAACCCTAATGTAAAACCCTAGTTTGAAACCCTAACCCTAATGATAAACCCTAGTTTAAAACTCTAACCCTAATTGGAAACCCTAGTTTGAAACCCTAACCCTAATTTAAAACCCTAGTTTGAAACCCTAACCTTAATGTAAAACCCTAGTTTGTAACCTTAACACTAATGTAAAACCATAGTTTGGAACCCTAACCCTAATGTTAAACCCTAGTTTGAAACCCTAACCCTAATGTAAAACCCTTGTTTGAAACCCTAACCCTAATGTAAAACCCTAGTTTGAAACCCTAACCCTAACGTTAAACCCTAGTTTGAAACCCTAACCGTAATGTTAAACCCTAGTTTGAAACCCTAAACCTAATGTAAAACCCTAGTTTGAAGCATTAACCCTAATGTAAAACCCTAGTTTGTAACCCTAACCCTAATGTAAAACCCTAGTTTGAAACCCTAACCCTAATGTTAAACCCTAGTTTGAAACCCTAACCCTAATGTAAAACCCTAGTTTGAAACCCTAACCCTAAAGTAAAACCCTAGTTTGAAACCCTAACCCTAATGCAAAACCCTAGTTTGAAACCCTAACCCTAATGTAAAACCCTAGTTTGTAAACCTAACCCAAATGTAAAATCCTAGTTTGAAACACTAACCCTAATGTAAAACCCTAGTTTGAAACGCTAACCCTAATGTAAAACCCTAGTTTGAAGCATTAACCCTAAAGTAAAACACTCAGTTTGAAACCCTAACCCTAATGTTAAACCCTAGTTTGAAACCCTAACCCTAATGTTAAACCCTAGTTTGAAACCCTAACCCTAATGTTAAACCCTAGTTTGAAACACTAACCCTAATGTAAAACCCTAGTTTGAAACGCTAACCCTAATGTTAAACCCTAGTTTGAAGCATTAACCCTAAAGTAAAACACTAGTTTGAAACCCTAACCCTAATGTTAAACCCAAGTTTGAAACCCTAACCCTAATGTTAAACCCTAGTTTGAAACCCTAACCCTAATGTAAAACCCTAGTTTGAAGCACTAACCCTAATGTAAAACCCTAGTTTGAAACCCTAAGCCTATTTTGAAACCCTAGTTTGAAACCCTAACCCTAATTTGAAACCCTAGTTTGAAACCCTAACCTTAATGTAAAACCCTAGTTTGTAACCTTAACACTAATGTAAAACCCTAGTTTGGAACCCTAACCCTAATGTTAAACCCTAGTTTGAAACCCTAACCCTAATGTAAAACCCTTGTTTGAAACCCTAACCCTAATGTAAAACCCTAGTTTGAAGCATTAACCCTAATGTAAAACCCTAGTTTGAAACCCTAACCGTAATGTAAAACCCTAGTTTGTAACCCTAACCCTAATGTTAAACCCTAGTTTGAAACCCTAACCCTAATGTAAAACCCTAGTTTGAAACCCTAACCCTAATGATAAACCCTAGTTTGAAACCCTAACCCTAATGCAAAACCCTAGTTTGAAACGCTAACCCTAATGTAAAACCCTTGTTTGTAACCCTAACCCAAATGTAAAGCCCTAGTTTGAAACCCAACCCTAATGTAAAACCCTAGTTTGAAGCATTAACCCTAATGTAAAACACTAGTTTGAAACCCTAACCCTAATTATAAGCCCTAGTTTGAAACCTTAACCCTAATGTAAAACCCTAGTTTGAAACCCTAACCCTAATGATAAACCCTAGTTTGAAACCCTAACCCTAAATTGAAACCCTAGTATGAAACCCTAACCCTAATGTAAAACCCTAGTTTGAAACCCTAAGCCTAATTTGAAACCCTAGTTTGAAACGCTAACCCTAATGTAAAACCCTAGTTTGAAGCATTAACCCTAAAGTAAAACACTAGTTTGAAACCCTAACCCTAATGTTAAACCCTAGTTTGAAACCCTAACCCTAATGTAAAACCCTAGTTTGAAACCCTAACCCTAATGATAAACCCTAGTTTGAAACCCTAACCCTAAATTGAAACCCTAGTTTGAAACCCTAACCCTAATGTAAAACCCTAGTTTGAAACCCTAACCCTAATGTAAAACCCTAGTTTGAAACCCTAACCCTAATGTAAAACCATAGTTTGAAGCACTAACCCTAATGTAAAACCATAGTTTGAAGCACTAACCCTAATGTAAAACACTAGTTTGAAACGCTAACCCTAATGTAAAACCCTAGTTTGAAGCATTAACCCTAATGTTAAACCCTAGTTTGAAACCCTAACACTAAATTGAAACCCCAGTTTGAAACCCTAACACTAATGTAAAACCCTAGTTTGTAACCCTAACCCTAATGTAAAACCTTAGTGTGAAACCCTAACCCTAATGTAAAACCCTAGTTTGAAACCCTAACCCTAATGTAAAACCCTAGTTTGAAACCCTAACCCTAATTTGAAACCCTAGTTTGAAACCCTAACCCTAATGTAAAACCCTAGTTTGAAACCCTAACCCTAACGTTAAACCCTAGTTTGAAACCCTAACCGTAATGTAAAACCCTAGTTTGTAACCCTAACCCAAATGTAAAACCCTAGTTTGAAACCCTAACCCTAATGTAAAACCCTAGTTTGAAACCCTAACCCTAATGTAAAACCATAGTTTGAAGCATTAACCCTAATGTAAAACCCTAGTTTGAAGCACTAACCCTAATGTAAAACACTAGTTTGAAACGCTAATCCTAATGTAAAACCCTAGTTTGAAACCCTAACCCTAATTTGAAACCCTAGTTTGAAACCCTAACCCTAATGTAAAACCCCTTGTTTGTAACCCTAACCCTAATTTGAAACCCTAGTTTGAAACCCTAACCCTAATGTTAAACCCTAGTTTGAAACCCTAACCCTAATGTAAAACAATAGTTTGAAACCCTAACCCTAATTTGAAACCCTAGTTTGAAACCCTAACCCTAATTTGAAATCCCTGTTTGAAATCCTAACTCTAATGTGAAACCTTAGTTTGAAACCCTAACCCTCATAAAAAACCCTAGTTTGTAACCCTAACCCTAATGTAAAATCCTAGTTTGAAACCCTAACACTAATGTTAAACCCTAGTTTGAAACCCTAACCCTAATGTAAAACCCTAGTTTGAAACCCTAACCCTAATGATAAACCCTAGTTTGAAACCCTAACCCTAATGCAAAACCCTAGTTTGAAACCCTAACCCTAATGTAAAACCCTAGTTTGTAAACCTAACCCAAATGTAAAATCCTAGTTTGAAACACTAACCCTAATGTAAAACCCTAGTTTGAAACGCTAACCCTAATGTAAAACCCCAGTTTGAAGCATTAACCCTAAAGTAAAACACTAGTTTGAAACCCTAACCCTAATTTTAAACCCTAGTTTGAAACCCTAACACTAAATTGAAACCCTAGTTTGAAACCCTAACCCTAATGTAAAACCCTAGTTTGAAACCCTAACCCTAATGTAAAATCCTAGTTTGAAACACTAACCCTAATGTAAAACCCTAGTTTGAAACGCTAACCCTAATGTAAAACCATAGTTTGAAGCACTAACCCTAATGTAAAACACTAGTTTGAAACCCTAACCCTAATGTAAAACCCTAGTTTGAAACCCTAACCCTAATTTGAAACCCTAGTTTGAAACCCTAACCCTAATGTAAAACCCTAGTTTGAAACCCTAACCCTAACGTTAAACCCTAGTTTGAAACCCTAACCGTAATGTAAAACCCTAGTTTGAAACCCTACCCCTAATTTGAAACCCGAGTTTGAAACCCCAAACCTAATTTGAAACCATAGTTTGAAACCCTAACCCTAATGTAAAACCCTAGTTTGTAACCCTAATCCTAATGTAAAACCTCAATTTGAAACACAAACCCTAATTTGAAACCCTAGTTTGAAACCCTAAACCTAATGTAAAACCCAAGTTTGAAACCCTAACCCTAATTTAAAACCCCTGTTTTGAAACCCTAACCCTAATGTAAAACCCTAGTTTGAAACCCTAACCCTAATGATAAACCCTAGTTTAAAACTCTAACCCTAATTTGAAACCCTAGTTTGAAACCCTAACCCTAATTTGAAACCCTAGTTTGAAACCCTAACCTTAATGTAAAACCCTAGTTTGTAACCTTAACACTAATGTAAAACCCTAGTTTGGAACCCTAACCCTAATGTTAAACCCTAGTTTGAAACCCTAACCCTAATGTAAAACCCTTGTTTGAAACCCTAACCCTAATGTAAAACCCTAGTTTGAAGCATTAACCCTAATGTAAAACCCTAGTTTGAAACCCTAACCCTAACGTTAAACCCTAGTTTGAAACCCTAACCGTAATGTTAAACCCTAGTTTGAAACCCTAAACCTAATGTAAAACCCTAGTTTGAAGCATTAACCCTAATGTAAAACCCTAGTTTGTAACCCTAACCCTAATGTAAAACCCTAGTTTGAAACCCTAACCCTAATGTTAAACCCTAGTTTGAAACCCTAACCCTAATGTAAAACCCTAGTTTGAAACCCTAACCCTAAAGTAAAACCCTAGTTTGAAACCCTAACCCTAATGCAAAACCCTAGTTTGAAACCCTAACCCTAATGTAAAACCCTAGTTTGTAAACCTAACCCAAATGTAAAATCCTAGTTTGAAACACTAACCCTAATGTAAAACCCTAGTTTGAAACGCTAACCCTAATGTAAAACCCTAGTTTGAAGCATTAACCCTAAAGTAAAACACTCAGTTTGAAACCCTAACCCTAATGTTAAACCCTAGTTTGAAACCCTAACCCTAATGTTAAACCCTAGTTTGAAACCCTAACCCTAATGTTAAACCCTAGTTTGAAACACTAACCCTAATGTAAAACCCTAGTTTGAAACGCTAACCCTAATGTTAAACCCTAGTTTGAAGCATTAACCCTAAAGTAAAACACTAGTTTGAAACCCTAACCCTAATGTTAAACCCAAGTTTGAAACCCTAACCCTAATGTTAAACCCTAGTTTGAAACCCTAACCCTAATGTAAAACCCTAGTTTGAAGCACTAACCCTAATGTAAAACCCTAGTTTGAAACCCTAAGCCTATTTTGAAACCCTAGTTTGAAACCCTAACCCTAATTTGAGACCCTAAGCCTATTTTGAAACCCTAGTTTGAAACCCTAACCCTAATTTGAGACCCTAGTTTGAAACCCTAACCTTAATGTAAAACCCTAGTTTGTAACCTTAACACTAATGTAAAACCCTAGTTTGGAACCCTAACCCTAATGTTAAACCCTAGTTTGAAACCCTAACCCTAATGTAAAACCCTTGTTTGAAACCTTAACCCTAATGTAAAACCCTAGTTTGAAGCATTAACCCTAATGTAAAACCCTAGTTTGAAACCCTAACCGTAATGTAAAACCCTAGTTTGTAACCCTAACCCTAATGTTAAACCCTAGTTTGAAACCCAAACCCTAATGTAAAACCCTAGTTTGAAACCCTAACCCTAATGATAAACCCTAGTTTGAAACCCTAACCCTAATGCAAAACCCTAGTTTGAAACGCTAACCCTAATGTAAAACCCTTGTTTGTAACCCTAACCCAAATGTAAAGCCCTAGTTTGAAACCCAACCCTAATGTAAAACCCTAGTTTGAAGCATTAACCCTAATGTAAAACACTAGTTTGAAACCCTAACCCTAATTATAAGCCCTAGTTTGAAACCTTAACCCTAATGTAAAACCCTAGTTTGAAACCCTAACCCTAATGATAAACCCTAGTTTGAAACCCTAACCCTAAATTGAAACCCTAGTATGAAACCCTAACCCTAATGTAAAACCCTAGTTTGAAACCCTAACCCTAATGATAAACCCTTGTTTGAAACTCTAACCCTAATGTAAAACCCTTGTTTGAAACCCTAATCCTAATGTTAAACCCAAATTTGTAACTCTAACCCTAATGTAAAACCCTAGTTTAAAACCCTAATCCTAATGTTAAACCCAAATTTGTAACCCTAACCCTAATGTAAAACCCTAGTTTGAAACCCTAACCCTAATGTTAAACCCTAGTTTGAAACCCTAACCCTAATGTTAAACCCTTGTTTGAAATCCTAACCCTAATGTAAAACCCTAGTTTGAAACCCTAAGCCTAATTTGAAACCCTAGTTTGAAACCCTAACCCTAATGTAAAACCCTAGTTTGTAACCCTAACACTAAATTGAAACCCCAGTTTGAAACCCTAACACTAATGTAAAACCCTAGTTTGTAACCCTAACCCTAATGTAAAACCTTAGTGTGAAACCCTAACCCTAATGTAAAACCCTAGTTTGAAACCCTAACCCTAATGTAATACCCTAGTTTGAAACCCTAACCCTAATTTGAAACCCTAGTTTGAAACCCTAACCCTAATGTAAAACCCTAGTTTGAAACCCTAACCCTAACGTTAAACCCTAGTTTGAAACCCTAACCGTAATGTAAAACCCTAGTTTGTAACCCTAACCCAAATGTAAAACCCTAGTTTGAAACCCTAACCCTAATGTAAAACCCTAGTTTGAAACCCTAACCCTAATGTAAAACCATAGTTTGAAGCATTAACCCTAATGTAAAACCCTAGTTTGAAGCCCTAACCCTAATGTAAAACACTAGTTTGAAACGCTAATCCTAATGTAAAACCCTAGTTTGAAACCCTAACCCTAATTTGAAACCCTAGTTTGAAACCCTAACCCTAATGTAAAACCCCTTGTTTGTAACCCTAACCCTAATTTGAAACCCTAGTTTGAAACCCTAACCCTAATGTTAAACCCTAGTTTGAAACCCTAACCCTAATGTAAAACAATAGTTTGAAACCCTAACCCTAATTTGAAACCCTAGTTTGAAACCCTAACCCTAATTTGAAATCCCTGTTTGAAATCCTAACTCTAATGTGAAACCTTAGTTTGAAACCCTAACCCTCATAAAAAACCCTAGTTTGTAACCCTATCCCTAATGTAAAATCCTAGTTTGAAACCCTAACACTAATGTTAAACCCTAGTTTGAAACCCTAACCCTAATGTAAACCCCTAGTTTGAAACCCTAACCCTAATGATAAACCCTAGTTTGAAACCCTAACCCTAATGCAAAACCCTAGTTTGAAACCCTAACCCTAATGTAAAACCCTAGTTTGTAAACCTAACCCAAATGTAAAATCCTAGTTTGAAACACTAACCCTAATGTAAAACCCTAGTTTGAAACGCTAACCCTAATGTAAAACCCTAGTTTGAAGCATTAACCCTAAAGTAAAACACTAGTTTGAAACCCTAACCCTAATGTAAAACCCTAGTTTGAAGCATTAACCCTAAAGTAAAACACTAGTTTGAAACCCTAACCCTAATTTTAAACCCTAGTTTGAAACCCTAACCCTAAATTGAAACCCTAGTTTGAAACCCTAACCCTAATGTAAAACCCTAGTTTGAAACCATAACCCTAATGTAAAACCCTAGTTTGAAACCCTAACCCTAATGTAAAACCATAGTTTGAAGCACTAACCCTAATGTAAAACACTAGTTTGACACGCTAACCCTAATGTAAAACCCTAGTTTGAAGCATTAACCCTAATGTTAAACCCTCGTTTGAAACCCTAACACTAAATTGAAACCCCAGTTTGAAACCCTAACACTAATGTAAAACCCTAGTTTGTAACCCTAACCCTAATGTAAAACCTTAGTGTGAAACCCTAACCCTAATGTAAAACCCTAGTTTGAAACCCTAACCCTAATTTGAAACCCTAGTTTGAAACCCTAACCCTAATGTAAAACCCCTTGTTTGTAACCCTAACCCTAATTTGAAACCCTAGTTTGAAACCCTAACCCTAATGTTAAACCCTAGTTTGAAACCCTAACCCTAATGTAAAACAATAGTTTGAAACCCTAACCCTAATTTGAAACCCTAGTTTGAAACCCTAACCCTAATTTGAAATCCCTGTTTGAAATCCTAACTCTAATGTGAAACCTTAGTTTGAAACCCTAACCCTCATAAAAAACCCTAGTTTGTAACCCTATCCCTAATGTAAAATCCTAGTTTGAAACCCTAACACTAATGTTAAACCCTAGTTTGAAACCCTAACCCTAATGTAAACCCCTAGTTTGAAACCCTAACCCTAATGATAAACCCTAGTTTGAAACCCTAACCCTAATGCAAAACCCTAGTTTGAAACCCTAACCCTAATGTAAAACCCTAGTTTGTAAACCTAACCCAAATGTAAAATCCTAGTTTGAAACACTAACCCTAATGTAAAACCCTAGTTTGAAACGCTAACCCTAATGTAAAACCCTAGTTTGAAGCATTAACCCTAAAGTAAAACACTAGTTTGAAACCCTAACCCTAATGTAAAACCCTAGTTTGAAGCATTAACCCTAAAGTAAAACACTAGTTTGAAACCCTAACCCTAATTTTAAACCCTAGTTTGAAACCCTAACCCTAAATTGAAACCCTAGTTTGAAACCCTAACCCTAATGTAAAACCCTAGTTTGAAACCATAACCCTAATGTAAAACCCTAGTTTGAAACCCTAACCCTAATGTAAAACCATAGTTTGAAGCACTAACCCTAATGTAAAACACTAGTTTGACACGCTAACCCTAATGTAAAACCCTAGTTTGAAGCATTAACCCTAATGTTAAACCCTCGTTTGAAACCCTAACACTAAATTGAAACCCCAGTTTGAAACCCTAACACTAATGTAAAACCCTAGTTTGTAACCCTAACCCTAATGTAAAACCTTAGTGTGAAACCCTAACCCTAATGTAAAACCCTAGGTTGAAACCCTAACCCTAATGTAAAACCCTAGTTTGAAACCCTAACCCTAATTTGAAACCCTAGTTTGAAACCCTAACCCTAATGTAAAACCCTAGTTTGAAACCCTAACCCTAACGTTAAACCCTAGTTTGAAACCCTAACCGTAATGTAAAACCCTAGTTTGAAACCCTACCCCTAATTTGAAACCCGAGTTTGAAACCCTAGCGCTAATGTAAAACCCTAGTTTGCAACCCTAACCCTAATTTGAAACCCTAGTTTGAAACCCTAACCCTAATGTTAAACCCTATTTTGAAACCCTAACCCTAATGTAAAACCCTATTTTGAAACCCTAACCCTAATGTAAAACCCTAGTTTGAAACCCTAACCCTAATTTAAAACCCTAGTTTGAAACCCCAAACCTAATTTGAAACCATAGTTTGAAACCCTAACCCTAATGTAAAACCCTAGTTTGAAACCCCAAACCTAATTTGAAACCATAGTTTGAAACCCTAACCCTAATGTAAAACCCTAGTTTGTAACCCTAATCCTAATGTAAAACCTCAATTTGAAACACAAACCCTAATTTGAAACCCTAGTTTGAAACCCTAAACCTAATGTAAAACCCAAGTTTGAAACCCTAACCCTAATTTAAAACCCCTGTTTTGAAACCCTAACCCTAATGTAAAACCCTAGTTTGAAACCCTAACCCTAATGATAAACCCTAGTTTAAAACTCTAACCCTAATTTGAAACCCTAGTTTGAAACCCTAACCCTAATTTGAAACCCTAGTTTGAAACCCTAACCTTAATGTAAAACCCTAGTTTGTAACCTTAACACTAATGTAAAACCCTAGTTTGGAACCCTAACCCTAATGTTAAACCCTAGTTTGAAACCCTAACCCTAATGTAAAACCCTTGTTTGAAACCCTAACCCTAATGTAAAACCCTAGTTTGAAGCAGTAACCCTAATGTAAAACCCTAGTTTGAAACTCTAACCCTAATTTGAAACCCTAGTTTGAAACCCTAACCCTAATGTAAAACGCTAGTTTGAAAGCCTAACCCTAATGTAAAACCCTAGTTTGAAGCATTAACCCTAATGTAAAACCCTAGTTTGAAACCCTAACCCTAACGTTAAACCCTAGTTTGAAACCCTAACCGTAATGTTAAACCCTAGTTTGAAACCCTAAACCTAATGTAAAACCCTAGTTTGAAGCATTAACCCTAATGTAAAACCCTAGTTTGTAACCCTAACCCTAATGTAAAACCCTAGTTTGAAACCCTAACCCTAATGTTAAACCCTAGTTTGAAACCCTAACCCTAATGTAAAACCCTAGTTTGAAACCCTAACCCTAAAGTAAAACCCTAGTTTGAAACCCTAACCCTAATGCAAAACCCTAGTTTGAAACCCTAACCCTAATGTAAAACCCTAGTTTGTAAACCTAACCCAAATGTAAAATCCTAGTTTGAAACACTAACCCTAATGTAAAACCCTAGTTTGAAGCATTAACCCTAAAGTAAAACACTCAGTTTGAAACCCTAACCCTAATGTTAAACCCTAGTTTGAAACCCTAACCCTAATGTTAAACCCTAGTTTGAAACCCTAACCCTAATGTAAAACACTAGTTTGAAACCCTAACCCTAATGTTAAACCCTAGTTTGAAACCCTAACCCTAATGTTAAACCCTAGTTTGAAACACTAACCCTAATGTAAAACCCTAGTTTGAAACGCTAACCCTAATGTTAAACCCTAGTTTGAAGCGTTAACCCTAAAGTAAAACACTAGTTTGAAACCCTAACCCTAATGTTAAACCCTAGTTTGAAACCCTAACCCTAATGTTAAACCCTAGTTTGAAACCCTAACCCTAATAAAAAACCCTAGTTTGAAGCACTAACCCTAATGTAAAACCCTAGTTTGAAACCCTAAGCCTATTTTGAAACCCTAGTTTGAAACCCTAACCCTAATGTAAAACCCTAGTTTGTTACCCTAACCCAAATGTAAAACCCTAGTTTGAAACCCTAACCCTAATGTAAAACCATAGTTTGAAGCATTAACCCTAATGTAAAACCCTAGTTTGAAGCACTAACCCTAATGTAAAACCCTAGTTTGAAACCCTAACCGTAATGTAAAACCCTAGTTTGTAACCCTAACCCTAATGTTAAACCCTAGTTTGAAACCCTAACCCTAATGTAAAACCCTAGTTTGAAATCCTAACCCTAATGATAAACCCTAGTTTGAAACCCTAACCCTAATGCAAAACCCTAGTTTGAAACGCTAACCCTAATGTAAAACCCTTGTTTGTAACCCTAACCCAAATGTAAAGCCCTAGTTTGAAACCCAACCCTAATGTAAAACCCTAGTTTGAAGCATTAACCCTAATGTAAAACACTAGTTTGAAACCCTAACCCTAATTATGAGCCCTAGTTTGAAACCTTAACCCTAATGTAAAACCCTAGTTTGAAACCCTAACCCTAATGATAAACCCTAGTTTGAAACCCTAACCCTAAATTGAAACCCTAGTATGAAACCCTAACCCTAATGTAAAACCCTAGTTTGAAACCCTAACCCTAATGATAAACCCTAGTTTGAAACCCTAACCCTAAATTGAAACCCTAGTATGAAACCCTAACCCTAATGTAAAACCCTAGTTTGAAACCCTAACCCTAATGTAAAACCCTAGTTTGTAACCCTAACCCTAATGTAAAACCCTAGTTTGAAACCCTAAACCTAATGTAAAACCCTAGTTTGAAACCCTAACCCTAATGTAAAACCCTTGTTTGAAACCCTAACCCTAAAACAAAACGCTAGATTGAAACCCTAAGCCTAATTTGAAACCCTTGTTTGAAACCCTAACCCTAATTTGAAACCCTAGTTTGAAACCCTAACCCTAATGTAAAACCCTAGTTTGAAACCCTAACCCTAATTAGAAACCCTAGTTTGAAACCCTAACCCTAATGTAAAACCCTAGTTTGTAACCTTAACACTAATGTAAAACCCTAGTTTGGAACCCTAACCCTAATGTTAAACCCTAGTTTGAAACCCTAACCCTAATGTAAAACCCTTGTTTGAAACCCTAACCCTAATGTAAAACCCTAGTTTGAAGCATTAACCCTAATGTAAAACCCTAGTTTGAAACCCTAACCCTAACGTTAAACCCTAGTTTGAAACCCTAACCGTAATGTTAAACCCTAGTTTGAAACCCTAAACCTAATGTAAAACCCTAGTTTGAAGCATTAACCCTAATGTAAAACCCTAGTTTGTAACCCTAACCCTAATGTAAAACCCTAGTTTGAAACCCTAACCCTAATGTTAAACCCTAGTTTGAAACCCTAACCCTAATGTAAAACCCTAGTTTGAAACCCTAACCCTAAAGTAAAACCCTAGTTTGAAACCCTAACCCTAATGCAAAACCCTAGTTTGAAACCCTAACCCTAATGTAAAACCCTAGTTTGTAAACCTAACCCAAATGTAAAATCCTAGTTTGAAACACTAACCCTAATGTAAAACCCTAGTTTGAAACGCTAACCCTAATGTAAAACCCTAGTTTGAAGCATTAACCCTAAAGTAAAACACTCAGTTTGAAACCCTAACCCTAATGTTAAACCCTAGTTTGAAACCCTAACCCTAATGTTAAACCCTAGTTTGAAACCCTAACCCTAATGTTAAACCCTAGTTTGAAACACTAACCCTAATGTAAAACCCTAGTTTGAAACGCTAACCCTAATGTTAAACCCTAGTTTGAAGCATTAACCCTAAAGTAAAACACTAGTTTGAAACCCTAACCCTAATGTTAAACCCAAGTTTGAAACCCTAACCCTAATGTTAAACCCTAGTTTGAAACCCTAACCCTAATGTAAAACCCTAGTTTGAAGCACTAACCCTAATGTAAAACCCTAGTTTGAAACCCTAAGCCTATTTTGAAACCCTAGTTTGAAACCCTAACCCTAATTTGAGACCCTAGTTTGAAACCCTAACCTTAATGTAAAACCCTAGTTTGTAACCTTAACACTAATGTAAAACCCTAGTTTGGAACCCTAACCCTAATGTTAAACCCTAGTTTGAAACCCTAACCCTAATGTAAAACCCTTGTTTGAAACCTTAACCCTAATGTAAAACCCTAGTTTGAAGCATTAACCCTAATGTAAAACCCTAGTTTGAAACCCTAACCGTAATGTAAAACCCTAGTTTGTAACCCTAACCCTAATGTTAAACCCTAGTTTGAAACCCAAACCCTAATGTAAAACCCTAGTTTGAAACCCTAACCCTAATGATAAACCCTAGTTTGAAACCCTAACCCTAATGCAAAACCCTAGTTTGAAACGCTAACCCTAATGTAAAACCCTTGTTTGTAACCCTAACCCAAATGTAAAGCCCTAGTTTGAAACCCAACCCTAATGTAAAACCCTAGTTTGAAGCATTAACCCTAATGTAAAACACTAGTTTGAAACCCTAACCCTAATTATAAGCCCTAGTTTGAAACCTTAACCCTAATGTAAAACCCTAGTTTGAAACCCTAACCCTAATGATAAACCCTAGTTTGAAACCCTAACCCTAAATTGAAACCCTAGTATGAAACCCTAACCCTAATGTAAAACCCTAGTTTGAAACCCTAACCCTAATGATAAACCCTTGTTTGAAACTCTAACCCTAATGTAAAACCCTTGTTTGAAACCCTAATCCTAATGTTAAACCCAAATTTGTAACTCTAACCCTAATGTAAAACCCTAGTTTGAAACCCTAATCCTAATGTTAAACCCAAATTTGTAACCCTAACCCTAATGTAAAACCCTAGTTTGAAACCCTAACCCTAATGTTAAACCCTAGTTTGAAACCCTAACCCTAATGTTAAACCCTTGTTTGAAATCCTAACCCTAATGTAAAACCCTAGTTTGAAACCCTAAGCCTAATTTGAAACCCTAGTTTGAAACCCTAACCCTAATGTAAAACCCTAGTTTGTAACCCTAACACTAAATTGAAACCCCAGTTTGAAACCCTAACACTAATGTAAAACCCTAGTTTGTAACCCTAACCCTAATGTAAAACCTTAGTGTGAAACCCTAACCCTAATGTAAAACCCTAGTTTGAAACCCTAACCCTAATGTAATACCCTAGTTTGAAACCCTAACCCTAATTTGAAACCCTAGTTTGAAACCCTAACCCTAATGTAAAACCCTAGTTTGAAACCCTAACCCTAACGTTAAACCCTAGTTTGAAACCCTAACCGTAATGTAAAACCCTAGTTTGTAACCCTAACCCAAATGTAAAACCCTAGTTTGAAACCCTAACCCTAATGTAAAACCCTAGTTTGAAACCCTAACCCTAATGTAAAACCATAGTTTGAAGCATTAACCCTAATGTAAAACCCTAGTTTGAAGCACTAACCCTAATGTAAAACACTAGTTTGAAACGCTAATCCTAATGTAAAACCCTAGTTTGAAACCCTAACCCTAATTTGAAACCCTAGTTTGAAACCCTAACCCTAATGTAAAACCCCTTGTTTGTAACCCTAACCCTAATTTGAAACCCTAGTTTGAAACCCTAACCCTAATGTTAAACCCTAGTTTGAAACCCTAACCCTAATGTAAAACAATAGTTTGAAACCCTAACCCTAATTTGAAACCCTAGTTTGAAACCCTAACCCTAATTTGAAATCCCTGTTTGAAATCCTAACTCTAATGTGAAACCTTAGTTTGAAACCCTAACCCTCATAAAAAACCCTAGTTTGTAACCCTATCCCTAATGTAAAATCCTAGTTTGAAACCCTAACACTAATGTTAAACCCTAGTTTGAAACCCTAACCCTAATGTAAACCCCTAGTTTGAAACCCTAACCCTAATGATAAACCCTAGTTTGAAACCCTAACCCTAATGCAAAACCCTAGTTTGAAACCCTAACCCTAATGTAAAACCCTAGTTTGTAAACCTAACCCAAATGTAAAATCCTAGTTTGAAACACTAACCCTAATGTAAAACCCTAGTTTGAAACGCTAACCCTAATGTAAAACCCTAGTTTGAAGCATTAACCCTAAAGTAAAACACTAGTTTGAAACCCTAACCCTAATGTAAAACCCTAGTTTGAAGCATTAACCCTAAAGTAAAACACTAGTTTGAAACCCTAACCCTAATTTTAAACCCTAGTTTGAAACCCTAACCCTAAATTGAAACCCTAGTTTGAAACCCTAACCCTAATGTAAAACCCTAGTTTGAAACCATAACCCTAATGTAAAACCCTAGTTTGAAACCCTAACCCTAATGTAAAACCATAGTTTGAAGCACTAACCCTAATGTAAAACACTAGTTTGACACGCTAACCCTAATGTAAAACCCTAGTTTGAAGCATTAACCCTAATGTTAAACCCTCGTTTGAAACCCTAACACTAAATTGAAACCCCAGTTTGAAACCCTAACACTAATGTAAAACCCTAGTTTGTAACCCTAACCCTAATGTAAAACCTTAGTGTGAAACCCTAACCCTAATGTAAAACCCTAGTTTGAAACCCTAACCCTAATGTAAAACCCTAGTTTGAAACCCTAACCCTAATTTGAAACCCTAGTTTGAAACCCTAACCCTAATGTAAAACCCTAGTTTGAAACCCTAACCCTAACGTTAAACCCTAGTTTGAAACCCTAACCGTAATGTAAAACCCTAGTTTGAAACCCTACCCCTAATTTGAAACCCGAGTTTGAAACCCTAGCGCTAATGTAAAACCCTAGTTTGCAACCCTAACCCTAATTTGAAACCCTAGTTTGAAACCCTAACCCTAATGTTAAACCCTATTTTGAAACCCTAACCCTAATGTAAAACCCTATTTTGAAACCCTAACCCTAATGTAAAACCCTAGTTTGAAACCCTAACCCTAATTTAAAACCCTAGTTTGAAACCCCAAACCTAATTTGAAACCATAGTTTGAAACCCTAACCCTAATGTAAAACCCTAGTTTGAAACCCCAAACCTAATTTGAAACCATAGTTTGAAACCCTAACCCTAATGTAAAACCCTAGTTTGTAACCCTAATCCTAATGTAAAACCTCAATTTGAAACACAAACCCTAATTTGAAACCCTAGTTTGAAACCCTAAACCTAATGTAAAACCCAAGTTTGAAACCCTAACCCTAATTTAAAACCCCTGTTTTGAAACCCTAACCCTAATGTAAAACCCTAGTTTGAAACCCTAACCCTAATGATAAACCCTAGTTTAAAACTCTAACCCTAATTTGAAACCCTAGTTTGAAACCCTAACCCTAATTTGAAACCCTAGTTTGAAACCCTAACCTTAATGTAAAACCCTAGTTTGTAACCTTAACACTAATGTAAAACCCTAGTTTGGAACCCTAACCCTAATGTTAAACCCTAGTTTGAAACCCTAACCCTAATGTAAAACCCTTGTTTGAAACCCTAACCCTAATGTAAAACCCTAGTTTGAAGCAGTAACCCTAATGTAAAACCCTAGTTTGAAACTCTAACCCTAATTTGAAACCCTAGTTTGAAACCCTAACCCTAATGTAAAACGCTAGTTTGAAAGCCTAACCCTAATGTAAAACCCTAGTTTGAAGCATTAACCCTAATGTAAAACCCTAGTTTGAAACCCTAACCCTAACGTTAAACCCTAGTTTGAAACCCTAACCGTAATGTTAAACCCTAGTTTGAAACCCTAAACCTAATGTAAAACCCTAGTTTGAAGCATTAACCCTAATGTAAAACCCTAGTTTGTAACCCTAACCCTAATGTAAAACCCTAGTTTGAAACCCTAACCCTAATGTTAAACCCTAGTTTGAAACCCTAACCCTAATGTAAAACCCTAGTTTGAAACCCTAACCCTAAAGTAAAACCCTAGTTTGAAACCCTAACCCTAATGCAAAACCCTAGTTTGAAACCCTAACCCTAATGTAAAACCCTAGTTTGTAAACCTAACCCAAATGTAAAATCCTAGTTTGAAACACTAACCCTAATGTAAAACCCTAGTTTGAAACGCTAACCCTAATGTAAAACCCTAGTTTGAAGCATTAACCCTAAAGTAAAACACTCAGTTTGAAACCCTAACCCTAATGTTAAACCCTAGTTTGAAACCCTAACCCTAATGTTAAACCCTAGTTTGAAACCCTAACCCTAATGTAAAACACTAGTTTGAAACCCTAACCCTAATGTTAAACCCTAGTTTGAAACCCTAACCCTAATGTTAAACCCTAGTTTGAAACACTAACCCTAATGTAAAACCCTAGTTTGAAACGCTAACCCTAATGTTAAACCCTAGTTTGAAGCGTTAACCCTAAAGTAAAACACTAGTTTGAAACCCTAACCCTAATGTTAAACCCTAGTTTGAAACCCTAACCCTAATGTTAAACCCTAGTTTGAAACCCTAACCCTAATAAAAAACCCTAGTTTGAAGCACTAACCCTAATGTAAAACCCTAGTTTGAAACCCTAAGCCTATTTTGAAACCCTAGTTTGAAACCCTAACCCTAATGTAAAACCCTAGTTTGTTACCCTAACCCAAATGTAAAACCCTAGTTTGAAACCCTAACCCTAATGTAAAACCATAGTTTGAAGCATTAACCCTAATGTAAAACCCTAGTTTGAAGCACTAACCCTAATGTAAAACCCTAGTTTGAAACCCTAACCGTAATGTAAAACCCTAGTTTGTAACCCTAACCCTAATGTTAAACCCTAGTTTGAAACCCTAACCCTAATGTAAAACCCTAGTTTGAAATCCTAACCCTAATGATAAACCCTAGTTTGAAACCCTAACCCTAATGCAAAACCCTAGTTTGAAACGCTAACCCTAATGTAAAACCCTTGTTTGTAACCCTAACCCAAATGTAAAGCCCTAGTTTGAAACCCAACCCTAATGTAAAACCCTAGTTTGAAGCATTAACCCTAATGTAAAACACTAGTTTGAAACCCTAACCCTAATTATGAGCCCTAGTTTGAAACCTTAACCCTAATGTAAAACCCTAGTTTGAAACCCTAACCCTAATGATAAACCCTAGTTTGAAACCCTAACCCTAAATTGAAACCCTAGTATGAAACCCTAACCCTAATGTAAAACCCTAGTTTGAAACCCTAACCCTAATGATAAACCCTAGTTTGAAACCCTAACCCTAAATTGAAACCCTAGTATGAAACCCTAACCCTAATGTAAAACCCTAGTTTGAAACCCTAACCCTAATGTAAAACCCTAGTTTGTAACCCTAACCCTAATGTAAAACCCTAGTTTGAAACCCTAAACCTAATGTAAAACCCTAGTTTGAAACCCTAACCCTAATGTAAAACCCTTGTTTGAAACCCTAACCCTAAAACAAAACGCTAGATTGAAACCCTAAGCCTAATTTGAAACCCTTGTTTGAAACCCTAACCCTAATTTGAAACCCTAGTTTGAAACCCTAACCCTAATGTAAAACCCTAGTTTGAAACCCTAACCCTAATTAGAAACCCTAGTTTGAAACCCTAACCCTAATGTAAAACCCTAGTTTGTAACCCTAACCCTAATGTAAAATGACTGTTTTGAAACCCTAACCCTAATGTAAAACCCTTGTTTGAAACCCTAACCCTAATGTAAAACCCTAGTTTGAAAACCTAACCCTAATGTAAAACCCTAGTGTGAAACCCTAACCCTAATGTAAAACCCTAGTTTGAAACCCTAACCCTTATGTAAAACCCTAGTTTGTAACCCTAACCCTAATGTAAAATGACTGTTTTGAAACCCTAACCCTAATGTAAAACCCTTGTTTGAAACTCTAACCCTAATGTAAAACCCTAGTTTGAAACCCTAATCCTAATGTTAAACCCAAATTTGTAACCCTAACCCTAATGTAAAACCCTAGTTTGAAACCCTAACCCTAATGTTAAACCCTAGTTTGAAACCCTAACCCTAATGTTAAACCCTTGTTTGAAATCCTAACCCTAATGTAAAACCCTAGTTTGAAACCCTAAGCCTAATTTGAAACCCTAGTTTGAAACCCTAACCCTAATGTAAAACCCTAGTTTGTAACCCTAACCCAAATGTAAAACCCTAGTTTGAAACCCTAACCCTAATGTAAAACCCTAGTTTGAAACCCTAACCCTAATGTAAAACCATAGTTTGAAGCATTAACCCTAATGTAAAACCCTAGTTTGAAGCACTAACCCTAATGTAAAACACTAGTTTGAAACGCTAACCCTAATGTAAAACCCTAGTTTGAAATCCCAAATCTAATTTGAAACCATAGTCTAAAACCCTAACCCTAATGTAAAACCCTAGTTTGAAGCATTAACCCTAATGTAAAACACTAGTTTGAAACGCTAACCCTAATGTTAAACCCTAATTTGAAACCCTAACCCTAATGATAAACCCTAGTTTGAAACACTAACCCTTAATTTAAACCCTAGTTTGAAACCCTAACCCTAAGGTAAAACCCTAGTTTGAAACCCTAACCCTAATGTAAAACCCTAGTTTGTAACCCTAACCCTAATGTAAAAGCATAGTTTGAAACCCTAACCCTAATGTAAAACCCTAGTTTGAAACCCTAACCCTAATGTAAAACCCTAGTTTGTAACCCTAACTCTAATGTAAAACCCTAGTTTGAAACCCTAACCCTAATGTAAAACCCTAGTTTGAAACCCTAACCCTAATGTAAAACCCTTGTTTGAAACCCTAACCCTAATTTTAAACCCGAGTTTGAAACCCTAACCCTAATGTAAAACCCTAGTTTGAAACCCTAACCCTAATGTAAAACCCCTTGTTTGTAAACCTAACCCTAATTTGAAACCCTAGTTTGAAGCATTAACCCTAATGTAAAACCCTAGTTTGAAGCACTAACCCTAATGTAAAACACTAGTTTGAAACGCTAACCCTAATGTAAAACCCTAGTTTGAAATCCCAAATCTAATTTGAAACCATAGTTTAAAACCCTAACCCTAATGTAAAACCCTAGTTTGAAGCATTAACCCTAATGTAAAACACTAGTTTGAAACGCTAACCCTAATGTTAAACCCTAATTTGAAACCCTAACCCTAATGTAAAACCCTAGTTTGAAACCCTAACCCTAATGATAAACCCTAGTTTGAAACACTAACCCTAAATTTAAACCCTAGTTTGAAACCCTAACCCTAAGGTAAAACCCTAGTTTGAAACCCTAACCCTAATGTAAAACCCTAGTTTGTAACCCTAACCCTAATGTAAAAGCATAGTTTGAAACCCTAACCCTAATGTAAAACCCTAGTTTGTAACCCTAACTCTAATGTAAAACCCTAGTTTGAAACCCTAACCCTAATGTAAAACCCTAGTTTGAAACCCTAACCCTAATGTAAAACCCTTGTTTGAAACCCTAACCCTAATTTTAAACCCGAGTTTGAAACCCTAACCCTAAGGTAAAACCCTAGTTTGAAACCCTAACCCTAATGTAAAACCCTAGTTTGTAACCCTAACCCTAATGTAAAAGCATAGTTTGAAACCCTAACCCTAATGTAAAACCCTAGTTTGAAACCCTAACCCTAATGTAAAACCCTAGTTTGTAACCCTAACTCTAATGTAAAACCCTAGTTTGAAACCCTAACCCTAATGTAAAACCCTAGTTTGAAACCCTAACCCTAATGTAAAACCCTTGTTTGAAACCCTAACCCTAATTTTAAACCCGAGTTTGAAACCCTAACCCTAATGTAAAACCCTAGTTTGAAACCCTAACCCTAATGTAAAACCCCTTGTTTGTAACCCTAACCCTAATTTGAAACCCTAGTTTGAAGCATTAACCCTAATGTAAAACCCTAGTTTGAAGCACTAACCCTAATGTAAAACACTAGTTTGAAACGCTAACCCTAATGTAAAACCCTAGTTTGAAATCCCAAATCTAATTTGAAACCATAGTTTAAAACCCTAACCCTAATGTAAAACCCTAGTTTGAAGCATTAACCCTAATGTAAAACACTAGTTTGAAACGCTAACCCTAATGTTAAACCCTAATTTGAAACCCTAACCCTAATGTAAAACCCTAGTTTGAAACCCTAACCCTAATGATAAACCCTAGTTTGAAACACTAACCCTAAATTTAAACCCTAGTTTGAAACCCTAACCCTAAGGTAAAACCCTAGTTTGAAACCCTAACCCTAATGTAAAACCCTAGTTTGTAACCCTAACCCTAATGTAAAAGCATAGTTTGAAACCCTAACCCTAATGTAAAACCCTAGTTTGTAACCCTAACTCTAATGTAAAACCCTAGTTTGAAACCCTAACCCTAATGTAAAACCCTAGTTTGAAACCCTAACCCTAATGTAAAACCCTTGTTTGAAACCCTAACCCTAATTTTAAACCCGAGTTTGAAACCCTAACCCTAATGTAAAACCCTAGTTTGAAACCCTAACCCTAATGTAAAACCCCTTGTTTGTAACCCTAACCCTAATTTGAAACCCTAGTTTGAAACCCTAACCCTAATGTTAAACCCTAGTTTGAAACCCTAACCCTAATGTAAAACCCTAGTTTGAAACCATAACCCTAATTTGAAACCCTAGTTTGAAACCCTAACCCTAATGTAAAACCCCTTGTTTGTAACCCTAACCCTAATTTGAAACCCTAGTTTGAAACCCTAACCCTAATGTAAAAGCCTAGTTTGAAACCCTAACCCTAATGATAAACCGTAGTTTGAAACCCTAACCCTAAATTTAAACACTAGTTTGAAACCCTAACCCTAAGGTAAAACCCTAGTTTGAAACCCTAACCCTAATGTAAAACCCTAGTTTGTAACCCTAACCCTAATGTAAAACCATAGTTTAAAACCCTAACCCTAATTTAAAACCCTAGTTTGAAACCCTAACCCTAATGTAAAACCCTAGTTTGAAACCATAACCCTAATTTGAAACCCTAGTTTGAAACTCTTACCCTAATGTAAAACCCCAGTTTGAAACCCTAACCATAATGTAAAACCCTAGTTTGTAACCCTAACCCTAATGTTAAACCCTAGTTTGAAACCCTAACCCTAATGTAAAACCCTAGTTTGAAACCCTAACCCTAATGATAAACCCTAGTTTGAAACCCTAACCCTAATGCAAAACCCTAGTTTGAAACCCTAACCCTAATGTTAAAGCCTAGTTTGTAACCCTAACCCTAATGTAAAACCCTAGTTTGAAACCCTAACCCTAATGTTAAACCCTAGTTTGAAACCCTAACCCTAATGTAAAACCCTTATTTGAAACCCTAACCCTAATGTAAAACCCTAGTTTGAAACCCTAAGCCTAATTTGAAACCCTAGTTTGAAACCCTAACCCTAATGTAAAACCCTAACCCAAATATAAAACCCTAGTTTGAAACCCTAACCCTAATGTAAAACCCTAGTTTGAAACCCTAACCCTATTGTAAAACCCTAGTTTGAAGCATTAACCCTAATGTAAAACCCTAGTTTGAAACCCTAACCCGACATTGAAACCCTAGTTTGAAACCCTAACCCTAATGTAAAACCCTAGTTTGTAACCCTAACCCTAATGTAAAACCCTAGTTTGAAACCCTAACACTAATGTAAAACACTAGTTTGAAACGCTAACCCTAATGTAAAACCCTAGTTTGAAACCCCAAATCTAATTTGAAACCATAGTTTAAAACCCTAAACCTAATGTAAAACCCTAGTTTGAAGCATTAACCCTAATGTAAAACACTAGTTTGAAACGCTAACCCTAATGTTAAACCCTAATTTGAAACCCTAACCCTAATGTAAAACCCTAGTTTGAAACCCTAACCCTAATGATAAACCCTAGTTTGAAACCCTAACCCTACATTTAAACCCTAGTTTGAAACCCTAACCCTAATGTTAAACCCTAGTTTGAAACCCTAACCCTAATGTAAAACCCATGTTTGAAACCCTAACCCTAATGTAAAACCCTAGTTTGAAACCCTAAGCCTAATTTGAAACCCTAGTTTGAAACCCTAACCCTAATGTAAAACCCTAGTTTGTAACCCTAACCCAAATGTAAAACCCTAGTTTGAAACCCTAACCCTAATGTAAAACCCTAGTTTGAAACCCTAACCCTAATGTAAAACCCTAGTTTGAAGCATTAACCCTAATGTAAAACCCTAGTTTGAAACCCTAACCCAAATGTTAAACCCTAGTTTGAAACCCTAACCCTAAATTGAAACCCAAGTTTGAAACCCTAACCCTAATGTAAAACCCTAGTTTGAAACCCTAACCCTAATGTAAAACCCTAGTTTGTCACCCTAACCCTAATGTAAAACCCTAGTTTGAAACCCTAACGCTAATGTAAAACCCTAGTTTGAAACCCTAACCCTAATGTAAAACCCTAGTTTGAAGCACTAACCCTAATGTAAAACACTAGTTTGAAACGCTAACCCTAATGTAAAACCCTAGTTTGAAACCCCAAATCTAATTTGAAACCATAGTTTAAAACCCTAAACCTAATATAAAACCCTAGTTTGAAGCATTAACCCTAATGTAAAACACTAGTTTGAAACGCTAACCCTAATGTTAAACCCTAATTTGAAACCCTAACCCTAAAGTAAAACCCTAGTTTGAAACCCTAACCCTAATGATAAACCCTAGTTTGTAACCCTAACCCTAATGTAAAACCATAGTTTGAAACCCTAACCCTAATTTAAAACCCTAGTTTGAAACCCTAACCCTAATGTAAAACCCTAGTTTGAAGCAGTAACCCTAAATTATAACCCTAGTTTGAAACTCTTACCCTAATGTAAAACCCCAGTTTGAAACCCTAACCGTAATGTAAAACCCTAGTTTGTAACCCTAACCCTAATGTTAAACCCTAGTTTGAAACCCTAACCCTAATGTAAAACCCTAGTTTGAAACCCTAACCCTAATGATAAACCCAAGTTTGAAACCCTAACCCTAATGCAAAACCCTAGTTTGAAACCCTACCCCTAATGTAAAACCCTTGTTTGTAACCCTAACCCAAATGTAAAACCCTAGTTTGAAACCCAACCCTAATGTAAAACCCTAGTTTGAAGCATTAACCCTAATGTAAAACACTAGTTTGAAACCCTAACCCTAATTATAAGCCCTAGTTTGAAACCCTAACCCTAATGTAAAACCCTAGTTTGAAAACCCTAACCCTAATGATAAACCCTAGTTTGAAACCCTAACCCTAAATTGAAACCCTAGTTTGAAACCCTAACCCTAATGTAAAACCCTAGTTTGAAACCCTAACCCTAATGTAAAACCCTAGTTTGTAACCCTAACCCTAATGTAAAATGACTGTTTTGAAACCCTAACCCTAATGTAAAACCCTAGTTTGAAACCCTAACCCTAATGTAAAACCCTTGTTTGAAACCCTAACCCTAATTTTAAACCCGAGTTTGAAACCCTAACCCTAATGTAAAACCCTAGTTTGAAACCCTAACCCTAATGTAAAACCCCTTGTTTGTAACCCTAACCCTAATTTGAAACCCTAGTTTGAAACCCTAACCCTAATGTAAAATGACTGTTTTGAAACCCTAACCCTAATGTAAAACCCTTGTTTGAAACCCTAACCCTAATGTAAAACCCTAGTTTGAAAACCTAACCCTAATGTAAAACCCTAGTGTGAAACCCTAACCCTAAATTTAAACCCTAGTTTGAAACCCTAACCCTAATGTTAAACCCTAGTTTGAAACCCTAACCCTAATGTAAAACCCTAGTTTGAAACCCTAACCCTAATGTAAAACCCTAGTTTGTAACCCTAACCCTAATGTAAAATGACTGTTTTGAAACCCTAACCCTAATGTAAAACCCTTGTTTGAAACTCTAACCCTAATGTAAAACCCTAGTTTGAAACCCTAATCCTAATGTTAAACCCAAATTTGTAACCCTAACCCTAATGTAAAACCCTAGTTTGAAACCCTAACCCTAATGTTAAACCCTAGTTTGAAACCCTAACCCTAATGTTAAACCCTTGTTTGAAATCCTAACCCTAATGTAAAACCCTAGTTTGAAACCCTAAGCCTAATTTGAAACCCTAGTTTGAAACCCTAACCCTAATGTAAAACCCTAGTTTGTAACCCTAACCCAAATGTAAAACCCTAGTTTGAAACCCTAACCCTAATGTAAAACCCTAGTTTGAAACCCTAACCCTAATGTAAAACCATAGTTTGAAGCATTAACCCTAATGTAAAACCCTAGTTTGAAGCACTAACCCTAATGTAAAACACTAGTTTGAAACGCTAACCCTAATGTAAAACCCTAGTTTGAAATCCCAAATCTAATTTGAAACCATAGTTTAAAACCCTAACCCTAATGTAAAACCCTAGTTTGAAGCATTAACCCTAATGTAAAACACTAGTTTGAAACGCTAACACTAATGTTAAACCCTAATTTGAAACCCTAACCCTAATGATAAACCCTAGTTTGAAACACTAACCCTAAATTTAAACCCTAGTTTGAAACCCTAACCCTAAGGTAAAACCCTAGTTTGAAACCCTAACCCTAATGTAAAACCCTAGTTTGTAACCCTAACCCTAATGTAAAAGCATAGTTTGAAACTCTAACCCTAATGTAAAACCCTAGTTTGAAACCCTAACCCTAATGTAAAACCCTAGTTTGTAACCCTAACTCTAATGTAAAACCCTAGTTTGAAACCCTAACCCTAATATAAAACCCTAGTTTGAAACCCTAACCCTAATGTAAAACCCTTGTTTGAAACCCTAACCCTAATTTTAAACCCGAGTTTGAAACCCTAACCCTAATGTAAAACCCTAGTTTGAAACCCTAACCCTAATGTAAAACCCCTTGTTTGTAACCCTAACCCTAATTTGAAACCCTAGTTTGAAGCATTAACCCTAATGTAAAACCCTAGTTTGAAGCACTAACCCTAATGTAAAACACTAGTTTGAAACGCTAACCCTAATGTAAAACCCTAGTTTGAAATCCCAAATCTAATTTGAAACCATAGTTTAAAACCCTAACCCTAATGTAAAACCCTAGTTTGAAGCATTAACCCTAATGTAAAACACTAGTTTGAAACGCTAACCCTAATGTTAAACCCTAATTTGAAACCCTAACCCTAATGTAAAACCCTAGTTTGAAACCCTAACCCTAATGATAAACCCTAGTTTGAAACACTAACCCTAAATTTAAACCCTAGTTTGAAACACTAACCCTAAATTTAAACCCTAGTTTGAAACCCTAACCCTAAGGTAAAACCCTAGTTTGAAACCCTAACCCTAATGTAAAACCCTAGTTTGTAACCCTAACCCTAATGTAAAAGCATAGTTTAAAACCCTAACCCTAATGTAAAACCCTAGTTTGAAACCCTAACCCTAATGTAAAACCCTAGTTTGTAACCCTAACTCTAATGTAAAACCCTAGTTTGAAACCCTAACCCTAATGTAAAACCCTAGTTTGAAACCCTAACCCTAATGTAAAACCCTTGTTTGAAACCCTAACCCTAATTTTAAACCCGAGTTTGAAACCCTAACCCTAATGTAAAACCCTAGTTTGAAACCCTAACCCTAATGTAAAACCCCTTGTTTGTAACCCTAACCCTAATTTGAAATCCTAGATTGAAACCCTAACCCTAATGTTAAACCCTAGTTTGAAACCCTAACCCTAATGTAAAACCCTAGTTTGAAACCATAACCCTAATTTGAAACCCTAGTTTGAAACCCTAACCCTAATGTAAAACCCCTTGTTTGTAACCCTAACCCTAATTTGAAACCCTAGTTTGAAACCCTAACCCTAATGTAAAAGCCTAGTTTGAAACCCTAACCCTAATGATAAACCGTAGTTTGAAACCCTAACCCTAAATTTAAACACTAGTTTGAAACCCTAACCCTAAGGTAAAACCCTAGTTTGAAACCCTAACCCTAATGTAAAACCCTAGTTTGTAACCCTAACCCTAATGTAAAACCATAGTTTAAAACCCTAACCCTAATTTAAAACCCTAGTTTGAAACCCTAACCCTAATGTAAAACCCTAGTTTGAAGCACTAACCCTAAATTATAACCCTAGTTTGAAACTCTTACCCTAATGTAAAACCCCAGTTTGAAACCCTAACCATAATGTAAAACCCTAGTTTGTAACCCTAACCCTAATGTTAAACCCTAGTTTGAAACCCTAACCCTAATGTAAAACCCTAGTTTGAAACCCTAACCCTAATGATAAACCCTAGTTTGAAACCCTAACCCTAATGCAAAACCCTAGTTTGAAACCCTAACCCTAATGTTAAAGCCTAGTTTGTAACCCTAACCCTAATGTAAAACCCTAGTTTGAAACCCTAACCCTAATGTTAAACCCTAGTTTGAAACCCTAACCCTAATGTAAAACCCTTATTTGAAACCCTAACCCTAATGTAAAACCCTAGTTTGAAACCCTAAGCCTAATTTGAAACCCTAGTTTGAAACCCTAACCCTAATGTAAAACCCTAACCCAAATGTAAAACCCTAGTTTGAAACCCTAACCCTAATGTAAAACCCTAGTTTGAAACCCTAACCCTATTGTAAAACCCTAGTTTGAAGCATTAACCCTAATGTAAAACCCTAGTTTGAAACCCTAACCCGAAATTGAAACCCTAGTTTGAAACCCTAACCCTAATGTAAAACCCTAGTTTGTAACCCTAACCCTAATGTAAAACCCTAGTTTGAAACCCTAACACTAATGTAAAACACTAGTTTGAAACGCTAACCCTAATGTAAAACCCTAGTTTGAAACCCCAAATCTAATTTGAAACCATAGTTTAAAACCCTAAACCTAATGTAAAACCCTAGTTTGAAGCATTAACCCTAATGTAAAACACTAGTTTGAAACGCTAACCCTAATGTTAAACCCTAATTTGAAACCCTAACCCTAATGTAAAACCCTAGTTTGAAACCCTAACCCTAATGATAAACCCTAGTTTGAAACCCTAACCCTACATTTAAACCCTAGTTTGAAACCCTAACCCTAATGTTAAACCCTAGTTTGAAACCCTAACCCTAATGTAAAACCCTTGTTTGAAACCCTAACCCTAATGTAAAACCCTAGTTTGAAACCCTAAGCCTAATTTGAAACCCTAGTTTGAAACCCTAACCCTAATGTAAAACCCTAGTTTGTAACCCTAACCCAAATGTAAAACCCTAGTTTGAAACCCTAACCCTAATGTAAAACCCTAGTTTGAAACCCTAACCCTAATGTAAAACCCTAGTTTGAAGCATTAACCCTAATGTAAAACCCTAGTTTGAAACCCTAACCCAAATGTTTAACCCTAGTTTGAAACCCTAACCCTAAATTGAAACCCAAGTTTGAAACCCTAACCCTAATGTAAAACCCTAGTTTGAAACCCTAACCCTAATGTAAAACCCTAGTTTGTCACCCTAACCCTAATGTAAAACCCTAGTTTGAAACCCTAACGCTAATGTAAAACCCTAGTTTGAAACCCTAACCCTAATGTAAAACCCTAGTTTGAAGCACTAACCCTAATGTAAAACACTAGTTTGAAACGCTAACCCTAATGTAAAACCCTAGTTTGAAACCCCAAATCTAATTTGAAACCATAGTTTAAAACCCTAAACCTAATATAAAACCCTAGTTTGAAGCATTAACCCTAATGTAAAACACTAGTTTGAAACGCTAACCCTAATGTTAAACCCTAATTTGAAACCCTAACCCTAAAGTAAAACCCTAGTTTGAAACCCTAACCCTAATGATAAACCCTAGTTTGAAACCCTAACCCTAAATTTAAACCCTAGTTTGAAACCCTAACCCTAAGGTAAAACCCTAGTTTGAAACCCTAACCCTAATGTAAAACCCTAGTTTGTAACCCTAACCCTAATGTAAAACCATAGTTTGAAACCCTAACCCTAATTTAAAACCCTAGTTTGAAACCCTAACCCTAATGTAAAACCCTAGTTTGAAGCAGTAACCCTAAATTATAACCCTAGTTTGAAGCTCTTACCCTAATGTAAAACCCCAGTTTGAAACCCTAACCGTAATGTAAAACCCTAGTTTGTATCCCTAACCCTAATGTTAAACCCTAGTTTGAAACCCTAACCCTAATGTAAAACCCTAGTTTGAAACCCTAACCCTAATGATAAACCCAAGTTTGAAACCCTAACCCTAATGCAAAACCCTAGTTTGAAACCCTACCCCTAATGTAAAACCCTTGTTTGTAACCCTAACCCAAATGTAAAACCCTAGTTTGAAACCCAACCCTAATGTAAAACCCTAGTTTGAAGCATTAACCCTAATGTAAAACACTAGTTTGAAACCCTAACCCTAATTATAAGCCCTAGTTTGAAACCCTAACCCTAATGTAAAACCCTAGTTTGAAAACCCTAACCCTAATGATAAACCCTAGTTTGAAACCCTAACCCTAAATTGAAACCCTAGTTTGAAACCCTAACCCTAATGTAAAACCCTAGTTTGAAACCCTAACCCTAATGTAAAACCCTAGTTTGTAACCCTAACCCTAATGTAAAATGACTGTTTTGAAACCCTAACCCTAATGTAAAACCCTAGTTTGAAACCCTAACCCTAATGTAAAACCCTTGTTTGAAACCCTAACCCTAATTTTAAACCCGAGTTTGAAACCCTAACCCTAATGTAAAACCCTAGTTTGAAACCCTAACCCTAATGTAAAACCCCTTGTTTGTAACCCTAACCCTAATTTGAAACCCTAGTTTGAAACCCTAACCCTAATGTTAAACCCTAGTTTGAAACCCTAACCCTAATGTAAAACCCTAGTTTGAAACCCTAACCCTAATTTGAAACCCTAGTTTGAAACCCTAACCCTAATGTAAAACCCCTTGTTTGTAACCCTAACCCTAATTTGAAACCCAAGTTTGAAACCCTAACCCTAATGTTAAACCCTAGTTTGAAACCCTAACCCTAATGTAAAACCCTAGTTTGAAACCCTAACCCTAATTTGAAACCCTAGTTTGAAACCCTAACCCTAATTTGAAACCCCTGTTTGAAATCCTAACTCTAATGTGAAACCTTAGTTTGAAACCCTAACCCTCATAAAAAACCCTAGTTTGTAACCCTAACCCTAATGTAAAATCCTAGTTTGAAACCCTAACACTAATGTTAAACCCTAGTTTGAAACCCTAACCCTAATGTAAAACCCTATTTTGAAACCCTAACCCTAATGATAAACCCTAGTTTGAAACCCTAACCCTAATGCAAAACCCTAGTTTGAAACCCTAACCCTAATGTAAAACCCTAGTTTGTAAACCTAACCCAAATGTAAAATCCTAGTTTGAAACACTAACCCTAATGTAAAACCCTAGTTTGAAACGCTAACCCTAATGTAAAACCCTAGTTTGAAGCATTAACCCTAAAGTAAAACACTAGTTTGAAACCCTAACCCTAATGTTAAACCCTAGTTTGAAACCCTAACCCTAATGTAAAACCCTAGTTTGAAACCCTAACCCTAATGATAAACCCTAGTTTGAAACCCTAACCCTAAATTGAAACCCTAGTTTGAAACCCTAACCCTAATGTAAAACCCTAGTTTGAAACCCTAACCCTAATGTAAAACCCTAGTTTGAAACCCTAACCGTAATGTAAAACCATAGTTTGAAGCACTAACCCTAATGTAAAACCATAGTTTGAAGCACTAACCCTAATGTAAAACACTAGTTTGAAACGCTAACCCTAATGTAAAACCCTAGTTTGAAGCATTAACCCTAATGTTAAACCCTAGTTTGAAACCCTAACACTAAATTGAAACCCTAGTTTGTAACCCTAACCCTAATGTAAAACCTTAGTGTGAAACCCTAACCCTAATGTAAAACCCTAGTTTGAAACCCTAACCCTAATGTAAAACCCTAGTTTGAAACCCTAACCCTAATTTGAAACCCTAATTTGAAACCCTAACCCTAATGTAAAACCCTAGTTTGAAACCCTAACCCTAACGTTAAACCCTAGTTTGAAACCCTAACCGTAATGTAAAACCCTAGTTTGTAACCCTAACCCAAATGTAAAACCCTAGTTTGAAACCCTAACCCTAATGTAAAACCCTAGTTTGAAACCCTAACCCTAATGTAAAACCATAGTTTGAAGCATTAACCCTAATGTAAAACCCTAGTTTGAAGCACTAACCCTAATGTAAAACACTAGTTTGAAACGCTAATCCTAATGTAAAACCCTAGTTTGAAACCCTAACCCTAATTTGAAACCCTAGTTTGAAACCCTAACCCTAATGTAAAACCCCTTGTTTGTAACCCTAACCCTAATTTGAAACCCTAGTTTGAAACCCTAACCCTAATGTTAAACCCTAGTTTGAAACCCTAACCCTAATGTAAAACAATAGTTTGAAACCCTAACCCTAATTTGAAACCCTAGTTTGAAACCCTAACCCTAATTTGAAATCCCTGTTTGAAATCCTAACTCTAATGTGAAACCTTAGTTTGAAACCCTAACCCTCATAAAAAACCCTAGTTTGTAACCCTAACCCTAATGTAAAATCCTAGTTTGAAACCCTAACACTAATGTTAAACCCTAGTTTGAAACCCTAACCCTAATGTAAAACCCTAGTTTGAAACCCTAACCCTAATGATAAACCCTAGTTTGAAACCCTAACCCTAATGCAAAACCCTAGTTTGAAACCCTAACCCTAATGTAAAACCCTAGTTTGTAAACCTAACCCAAATGTAAAATCCTAGTTTGAAACACTAACCCTAATGTAAAACCCAAGTTTGAAACGCTAACCCTAATGTAAAACCCTAGTTTGAAGCATTAACCCTAAAGTAAAACACTAGTTTGAAACCCTAACCCTAATGTAAAACCCTAGTTTGAAGCATTAACCCTAAAGTAAAACACTAGTTTGAAACCCTAACCCTAATTTTAAACCCTAGTTTGAAACCCTAACCCTAAATTGAAACCCTAGTTTGAAACCCTAACCCTAATGTAAAACCCTAGTTTGAAACCCTAACCCTAATGTAAAACCCTAGTTTGAAACCCTAACCCTAATGTAAAACCATAGTTTGAAGCACTAACCCTAATGTAAAACACTAGTTTGAAACGCTAACCCTAATGTAAAACCCTAGTTTGAAGCATTAACCCTAATGTTAAACCCTCGTTTGAAACCCTAACACTAAATTGAAACCCCAGTTTGAAACCCTAACACTAATGTAAAACCCTAGTTTGTAACCCTAACCCTAATGTAAAACCTTAGTGTGAAACCCTAACCCTAATGTAAAACCCTAGTTTGAAACCCTAACCCTAATGTAAAACCCTAGTTTGAAACCCTAACCCTAATTTGAAACCCTAGTTTGAAACCCTAACCCTAATGTAAAACCCTAGTTTGAAACCCTAACCCTAACGTTAAACCCTAGTTTGAAACCCTAACCGTAATGTAAAACCCTAGTTTGAAACCCTACCCCTAATTTGAAACCCGAGTTTGAAACCCTAGCGCTAATGTAAAACCCTAGTTTGCAACCCTAACCCTAATTTGAAACCCTAGTTTGAAACCCTAACCCTAATGTTAAACCCTATTTTGAAACCCTAACCCTAATGTAAAACCCTATTTTGAAACCCTAACCCTAATGTAAAACCCTAGTTTGAAACCCTAACCCTAATTTAAAACCCTAGTTTGAAACCCCAAACCTAATTTGAAACCATAGTTTGAAACCCTAACCCTAATGTAAAACCCTAGTTTGAAACCCCAAACCTAATTTGAAACCATAGTTTGAAACCCTAACCCTAATGTAAAACCCTAGTTTGTAACCCTAATCCTAATGTAAAACCTCAATTTGAAACACAAACCCTAATTTGAAACCCTAGTTTGAAACCCTAAACCTAATGTAAAACCCAAGTTTGAAACCCTAACCCTAATTTAAAACCCCTGTTTTGAAACCCTAACCCTAATGTAAAACCCTAGTTTGAAACCCTAACCCTAATGATAAACCCTAGTTTAAAACTCTAACCCTAATTTGAAACCCTAGTTTGAAACCCTAACCCTAATTTGAAACCCTAGTTTGAAACCCTAACCTTAATGTAAAACCCTAGTTTGTAACCTTAACACTAATGTAAAACCCTAGTTTGGAACCCTAACCCTAATGTAAAACCCTAGTTTGAAACCCTAACCCTAATGTAAAACCCTAGTTTGAAACCCTAATTCTAATGATAAACCCTAGATTAAAACCCTAACCCTAATTAGAAAGCCTAGTTTGAAACCCTAACCCTAATGTAAAACCCTAGTTTGAAACCCTAACCCTAATGATAAACCCTAGTTTAAAACCCTAACCCTAATTTGAAACCCTAGTTTGAAACCCTAACCCTAATTTGAAACCCTAGTTTGAAACCCTAACCTTAATGTAAAACCCTAGTTTGTAACCTTAACACTAATGTAAAACCCTAGTTTGGAACCCTAACCCTAATGTTAAACCCTAGTTTGAAACCCTAACCCTAATGTAAAACCCTTGTTTGAAACCCTAACCCTAATGTAAAACCCTAGTTTGAAGCAGTAACCCTAATGTAAAACCCTAGTTTGAAACTCTAACCCTAATTTGAAACCCTAGTTTGAAACCCTAACCCTAATGTAAAACGCTAGTTTGAAAGCGTAACCCTAATGTAAAACCCTAGTTTGAAGCATTAACCCTAATGTAAAACCCTAGTTTGAAACCCTAACCCTAACGTTAAACCCTAGTTTGAAACCCTAACCGTAATGTAAAACCCTAGTTTGTAACCCTAACCCTAATGTAAAACCTTAGTGTGAAACCCTAACCCTAATGTAAAACCCTAGTTTGAAACCCTAACCCTAATGTAAAACCCTAGTTTGAAACCCTAACCCTAATTTGAAACCCTAGTTTGAAACCCTAACCCTAATGTAAAACCCTTTTTTGAAACCCTAACCCTAATGTAAAACCCTAGTTTCAAACCCTAACCCTAATGTTAAAGCCTAGTTTGTAACCTTAACCCTAATGTAAAACCCTAGTTTGAAACCCTAACCCTAATGTTAAACCCTAGTTTGAAACCCTAACCCTAATGTAAAACCCTTGTTTGAAACCCTAACCCTAATGTAAAACCCTAGTTTGAAACCCTAAGCCTAATTTGAAACCCTAGTTTGAAACCCTAACCCTAATGTAAAACCCTAGTTTGTAACCCTAACCCAAATGTAAAACCCTAGTTTGAAACCCTAACCCTAATGTAAAACCCTAGTTTGAAACCCTAACCCTAATGTAAAACCCTAGTTTGAAGCATTAACCCTAATGTAAAACCCTAGTTTGAAACCCTAACCCAAATGTTAAACCCTAGTTTGAAACCCTAACCCTAAATTGAAACCCAAGTTTGAAACCCTAAGCCTAATGTAAAACCCTAGTTTGAAACCCTAACCCTAATGTAAAACCCTAGTTTGTCACCCTAACCCTAATGTAAAACCCTAGTTTGAAACCCTAACGCTAATGTAAAACCCTAGTTTGAAACCCTAACCCTAATGTAAAACCCTAGTTTGAAGCACTAACCCTAATGTAAAACACTAGTTTGAAACGCTAACCCTAATGTAAAACCCTAGTTTGAAACCCCAAATCTAATTTGAAACCATAGTTTAAAACCCTAAACCTAATATAAAACCCTAGTTTGAAGCATTAACCTTAATGTAAAACACTAGTTTGAAACGCTAACCCTAATGTTAAACCCTAATTTGAAACCCTAACCCTAAAGTAAAACCCTAGTTTGAAACCCTAACCCTAATGATAAACCCTAGTTTGAAACCCTAACCCTAAATTTAAACCCTAGTTTGAAACCCTAACCCTAAGGTAAAACCCTAGTTTGAAACCCTAACCCTAATGTAAAACCCTAGTTTGTAACCCTAACCCTAATGTAAAACCATAGTTTGAAACCCTAACCCTAATTTAAAACCCTAGTTTGAAACCCTAACCCTAATGTAAAACCCTAGTTTGAAGCAGTAACCCTAAATTATAACCCTAGTTTGAAACTCTTACCCTAATGTAAAACCCCAGTTTGAAACCCTAACCGTAATGTAAAACCCTAGTTTGTAACCCTAACCCTAATGTTAAACCCTAGTTTGAAACCCTAACCCTAATGTAAAACCCTAGTTTGAAACCCTAACCCTAATGATAAACCCTAGTTTGAAACCCTAACCCTAATGCAAAACCCTAGTTTGAAACCCTAACCCTAATGTAAAACCCTTGTTTGTAACCCTAACCCAAATGTAAAACCCTAGTTTGAAACCCAACCCTAATGTAAAACCCTAGTTTGAAGCATTAACCCTAATGTAAAACACTAGTTTGAAACCCTAACCCTAATTATAAGCCCTAGTTTGAAACCCTAACCCTAATGTAAAACCCTAGTTTGAAAACCGTAACCCTAATGATAAACCCTAGTTTGAAACCCTAACCCTAAATTGAAACCCTAGTTTGAAACCCTAACCCTAATGTAAAACCCTAGTTTGAAACCCTAACCCTAATGTAAAACCCTAGTTTGTAACCCTAACCCTAATGTAAAATGACTGTTTTGAAACCCTAACCCTAATGTAAAACCCTTGTTTGAAACCCTAACCCTAATGTAAAACCCTAGTTTGAAAACCTAACCCTAATGTAAAACCCTAGTGTGAAACCCTAACCCTAATTTTTAACCCCTGTTTTGAAACACTTACCCTAATGTAAAACCCTTGTTTGAAACCCTAACCCTATGGTAAACCCCTAGTTTGAAACCCTAAGCCTTATTTGAAACCCTAGTTTGAAACCCTCTCCTTAATGTAAAACCCTAGTTTGAAAACCTAACCCTAATGTAAAACCCTAGTGTGAAACCCTAACCCTAATTTTTAACCCGTTTTTAAACCCTAACCCTAATGTAAAACCCTAGTTTGAAACCCTAAACCTAATGTAAAACCCTAGTTTGAAACCCTAACCCTAATGTAAAACCCTAGTTTGAAACCCTAACCCTAATGATAAACCCTAGTTTGTAACCCTAACCCTAATTTGAAACCCTAGTTTGAAACCCTAACCCTAATTTGAAACCCTAGTTTGAAACCCTAACCTTAATGTAAAACCCTAGTTTGAAAACCTAACCCTAATGTAAAACCCTAGTGTGAAACCCTAACCCTAATTTTTAACCCCTGTTTTTAAACCCTAACCCTAATGTAAAACCCTAGTTTGAAACCCTAAACCTAATGTAAAACCCTAGTTTGAAACCCTAACCCTAATGTAAAACCCTTGTTTGAAACCCTAACCCTAATTTAAAACCCTATTTTTAAACCCTAAGCCTAATTTGAAACCCTAGTTTGAAACCCTAACCCTAATGTAAAACCCTAGTTTGAAACCCTAACCCTAATGTAAAACCCTAGTTTGCAACCCTAACCCTAATGTAAAATGACTGTTTTGAAACCCTAACCCTAATGTAAAACCCTTGTTTGAAACTCTAACCCTAATGTAAAACCCTAGTTTGAAACCCTAATCCTAATGTTAAACCCTAGTTTGAAACCCTAACCCTAATGTAAAACCCTTGTTTGAAACCCTAACCCTAATGTAAAACCCTAGTTTGAAACCCTAAGCCTAATTTGAAACCCTAGTTTGAAACCCTAACCCTAATGTAAAACCCTAGTTTGTAACCCTAACCCAAATGTAAAACCCTAGTTTGAAACCCTAACCCTAATGTAAAACCCTAGTTTGAAACCCTAACCCTAATGTAAAACCCTAGTTTGAAACCCCAAATCTAATTTGAAACCATAGTTTAAAACCCTAACCCTAATGTAAAACCCTAGTTTGAAACCCTAACCCTAATGATAAACCCTAGTTTGAAACACTAACCCTAAATTTAAACCCTAGTTTGAAACCCTAACCCTAAGGTAAAACCCTAGTTTGAAACCCTAACCCTAATGTAAAACCCTAGTTTGTAACCCTAACCCTAATGTAAAACCATAGTTTGAAACCCTAACCCTAATGTAAAACCCTAGTTTGAAACCCTAACCCTAATGTAAAACCCTAGTTTGTAACCCTAACTGTAATGTAAAACCCTAGTTTGAAACCCTAACCCTAATGTAAAACCCTAGTTTGAAACCCTAACCCTAATGTAAAACCCTAGTTTGAAACCCTAACCCTAATTTTAAACCCGAGTTTTAAACCCTAACCCTAATGTAAAACCCTAGTTTGAAACCCTAACCCTAATGTAAAACCCCTTGTTTGTAACCCTAACCCTAATTTGAAACCCTAGTTTGAATTCCTAACCCTAATGTTAAACCCTAGTTTGAAACCCTAACCCTAATTTGAAACCCTAGTTTGAAACCCTAACCCTAATGTAAAACCCTAGTTTGAAACCCTAACCCTAACGTTAAACCCTAGTTTGAAACCCTAACCGTAATGTAAAACCCTAGTTTGAAATCCTACCCCTAATTTAAAACCCGAGTTTGAAATCCTAGCGCTAATGTAAAACCCTAGTTTGCAACCCTAACCCTAATTTGAAACCCTAGTTTGAAACCCTAACCCTAATGTTAAACCCTATTTTGAAACCCTAACCCTAATGTAAAACCCTATTTTGAAACCCTAACCCTAATGTAAAACCCTAGTTTGAAACCCCAAACCTAATTTGAAACCATAGTTTGAAACCCTAACCCTAATGTAAAACCCTAGTTTGTAACCCTAATCCTAATGTAAAACGCTTGTTTGAAGCCCTAACCCTAATGTAAAACCCTTGTTTGAAACCCTAACCCTAATTTGAAACCCTAGTTTGAAACCCTAACCATAATATAAAACCCTAGTTTGAAACCCTAACCCTAATTAGAAACCCTAGTTTGAAACCCTAACCCTAATTTGAAACCCTAGTTTGAAACCCTAACCCTAATTTGAAACCCTAGTTTGAAACCCTAACCCTAATGTAAAACCCCTTGTTTGTAACCCTAACCCTAATTTGAAACCCTAGTTTGAAACCCTAACCCTAATGTTAAACCCTAGTTTGAAACCCTAACCCTAATGTAAAACAATAGTTTGAAACCCTAACCCTAATTTGAAACCCTAGTTTGAAACCCTAACCCTAATTTGAAATCCCTGTTTGAAATCCTAACTCTAATGTGAAACCTTAGTTTGAAACCCTAACCCTCATAAAAAACCCTAGTTTGTAACCCTAACCCTAATGTAAAATCCGAGTTTGAAACCCTAACACTAATGTTAAACCCTAGTTTGAAACCCTAACCCTAATGTAAAACCCTAGTTTGAAACCCTAACCCTAATGATAAACCCTAGTTTGAAACCCTAACCCTAATGCAAAACCCTAGTTTGAAACCCTAACCCTAATGTAAAACCCTAGTTTGTAAACCTAACCCAAATGTAAAATCCTAGTTTGAAACACTAACCCTAATGTAAAACCCTAGTTTGAAACGCTAACCCTAATGTAAAACCCCAGTTTGAAGCATTAACCCTAAAGTAAAACACTAGTTTGAAAACCTAACCCTAATGTAAAACCCTAGTTTGAAGCATTAACCCTAAAGTAAAACACTAGTTTGAAACCCTAACCCTAATTTTAAACCCTAGTTTGAAACCCTAACCCTAAATTGAAACCCTAGTTTGAAACCCTAACCCTAATGTAAAACCCTAGTTTGAAACCCTAACCCTAATGTAAAACCCTAGTTTGAAACCCTAACCCTAATGTAAAACCATAGTTTGAAGCACTAACCCTAATGTAAAACACTAGTTTGAAACGCTAACCCTAATGTAAAACCCTAGTTTGAAGCATTAACCCTAATGTTAAACCCTCGTTTGAAACCCTAACACTAAATTGAAACCCCAGTTTGAAACCCTAACACTAATGTAAAACCCTAGTTTGTAACCCTAACCCTAATGTAAAACCTTAGTGTGAAACCCTAACCCTAATGTAAAACCCTAGTTTGAAACCCTAACCCTAATGTAAAACCCTAGTTTGAAACCCTAACCCTAATTTGAAACCCTAGTTTGAAACCCTAACCCTAATGTAAAACCCTAGTTTGAAACCCTAACCCTAACGTTAAACCCTAGTTTGAAACCCTAACCGTAATGTAAAACCCTAGTTTGAAACCCTACCCCTAATTTGAAACCCGAGTTTGAAACCCTAGCGCTAATGTAAAACCCTAGTTTGCAACCCTAACCCTAATTTGAAACCCTAGTTTGAAACCCTAACCCTAATGTTAAACCCTATTTTGAAACCCTAACCCTAATGTAAAACCCTATTTTGAAACCCTAACCCTAATGTAAAACCCTAGTTTGAAACCCTAACCCTAATTTAAAACCCTAGTTTGAAACCCCAAACCTAATTTGAAACCATAGTTTGAAACCCTAACCCTAATGTAAAACCCTAGTTTGTAACCCTAATCCTAATGTAAAACCTCAATTTGAAACACAAACCCTAATTTGAAACCCTAGTTTGAAACCCTAAACCTAATGTAAAACCCAAGTTTGAAACCCTAACCCTAATTTAAAACCCCTGTTTTGAAACCCTAACCCTAATGTAAAACCCTAGTTTGAAACCCTAACCCTAATGATAAACCCTAGTTTAAAACTCTAACCCTAATTGGAAACCCTAGTTTGAAACCCTAACCCTAATTTAAAACCCTAGTTTGAAACCCTAACCTTAATGTAAAACCCTAGTTTGTAACCTTAACACTAATGTAAAACCATAGTTTGGAACCCTAACCCTAATGTTAAACCCTAGTTTGAAACCCTAACCCTAATGTAAAACCCTTGTTTGAAACCCTAACCCTAATGTAAAACCCTAGTTTGAAACCCTAACCCTAACGTTAAACCCTAGTTTGAAACCCTAACCGTAATGTTAAACCCTAGTTTGAAACCCTAAACCTAATGTAAAACCCTAGTTTGAAGCATTAACCCTAATGTAAAACCCTAGTTTGTAACCCTAACCCTAATGTAAAACCCTAGTTTGAAACCCTAACCCTAATGTTAAACCCTAGTTTGAAACCCTAACCCTAATGTAAAACCCTAGTTTGAAACCCTAACCCTAAAGTAAAACCCTAGTTTGAAACCCTAACCCTAATGCAAAACCCTAGTTTGAAACCCTAACCCTAATGTAAAACCCTAGTTTGTAAACCTAACCCAAATGTAAAATCCTAGTTTGAAACACTAACCCTAATGTAAAACCCTAGTTTGAAACGCTAACCCTAATGTAAAACCCTAGTTTGAAGCATTAACCCTAAAGTAAAACACTCAGTTTGAAACCCTAACCCTAATGTTAAACCCTAGTTTGAAACCCTAACCCTAATGTTAAACCCTAGTTTGAAACCCTAACCCTAATGTTAAACCCTAGTTTGAAACACTAACCCTAATGTAAAACCCTAGTTTGAAACGCTAACCCTAATGTTAAACCCTAGTTTGAAGCATTAACCCTAAAGTAAAACACTAGTTTGAAACCCTAACCCTAATGTTAAACCCAAGTTTGAAACCCTAACCCTAATGTTAAACCCTAGTTTGAAACCCTAACCCTAATGTAAAACCCTAGTTTGAAGCACTAACCCTAATGTAAAACCCTAGTTTGAAACCCTAAGCCTATTTTGAAACCCTAGTTTGAAACCCTAACCCTAATTTGAAACCCTAGTTTGAAACCCTAACCTTAATGTAAAACCCTAGTTTGTAACCTTAACACTAATGTAAAACCCTAGTTTGGAACCCTAACCCTAATGTTAAACCCTAGTTTGAAACCCTAACCCTAATGTAAAACCCTTGTTTGAAACCCTAACCCTAATGTAAAACCCTAGTTTGAAGCATTAACCCTAATGTAAAACCCTAGTTTGAAACCCTAACCGTAATGTAAAACCCTAGTTTGTAACCCTAACCCTAATGTTAAACCCTAGTTTGAAACCCTAACCCTAATGTAAAACCCTAGTTTGAAACCCTAACCCTAATGATAAACCCTAGTTTGAAACCCTAACCCTAATGCAAAACCCTAGTTTGAAACGCTAACCCTAATGTAAAACCCTTGTTTGTAACCCTAACCCAAATGTAAAGCCCTAGTTTGAAACCCAACCCTAATGTAAAACCCTAGTTTGAAGCATTAACCCTAATGTAAAACACTAGTTTGAAACCCTAACCCTAATTATAAGCCCTAGTTTGAAACCTTAACCCTAATGTAAAACCCTAGTTTGAAACCCTAACCCTAATGATAAACCCTAGTTTGAAACCCTAACCCTAAATTGAAACCCTAGTATGAAACCCTAACCCTAATGTAAAACCCTAGTTTGAAACCCTAAGCCTAATTTGAAACCCTAGTTTGAAACGCTAACCCTAATGTAAAACCCTAGTTTGAAGCATTAACCCTAAAGTAAAACACTAGTTTGAAACCCTAACCCTAATGTTAAACCCTAGTTTGAAACCCTAACCCTAATGTAAAACCCTAGTTTGAAACCCTAACCCTAATGATAAACCCTAGTTTGAAACCCTAACCCTAAATTGAAACCCTAGTTTGAAACCCTAACCCTAATGTAAAACCCTAGTTTGAAACCCTAACCCTAATGTAAAACCCTAGTTTGAAACCCTAACCCTAATGTAAAACCATAGTTTGAAGCACTAACCCTAATGTAAAACCATAGTTTGAAGCACTAACCCTAATGTAAAACACTAGTTTGAAACGCTAACCCTAATGTAAAACCCTAGTTTGAAGCATTAACCCTAATGTTAAACCCTAGTTTGAAACCCTAACACTAAATTGAAACCCCAGTTTGAAACCCTAACACTAATGTAAAACCCTAGTTTGTAACCCTAACCCTAATGTAAAACCTTAGTGTGAAACCCTAACCCTAATGTAAAACCCTAGTTTGAAACCCTAACCCTAATGTAAAACCCTAGTTTGAAACCCTAACCCTAATTTGAAACCCTAGTTTGAAACCCTAACCCTAATGTAAAACCCTAGTTTGAAACCCTAACCCTAACGTTAAACCCTAGTTTGAAACCCTAACCGTAATGTAAAACCCTAGTTTGTAACCCTAACCCAAATGTAAAACCCTAGTTTGAAACCCTAACCCTAATGTAAAACCCTAGTTTGAAACCCTAACCCTAATGTAAAACCATAGTTTGAAGCATTAACCCTAATGTAAAACCCTAGTTTGAAGCACTAACCCTAATGTAAAACACTAGTTTGAAACGCTAATCCTAATGTAAAACCCTAGTTTGAAACCCTAACCCTAATTTGAAACCCTAGTTTGAAACCCTAACCCTAATGTAAAACCCCTTGTTTGTAACCCTAACCCTAATTTGAAACCCTAGTTTGAAACCCTAACCCTAATGTTAAACCCTAGTTTGAAACCCTAACCCTAATGTAAAACAATAGTTTGAAACCCTAACCCTAATTTGAAACCCTAGTTTGAAACCCTAACCCTAATTTGAAATCCCTGTTTGAAATCCTAACTCTAATGTGAAACCTTAGTTTGAAACCCTAACCCTCATAAAAAACCCTAGTTTGTAACCCTAACCCTAATGTAAAATCCTAGTTTGAAACCCTAACACTAATGTTAAACCCTAGTTTGAAACCCTAACCCTAATGTAAAACCCTAGTTTGAAACCCTAACCCTAATGATAAACCCTAGTTTGAAACCCTAACCCTAATGCAAAACCCTAGTTTGAAACCCTAACCCTAATGTAAAACCCTAGTTTGTAAACCTAACCCAAATGTAAAATCCTAGTTTGAAACACTAACCCTAATGTAAAACCCTAGTTTGAAACGCTAACCCTAATGTAAAACCCCAGTTTGAAGCATTAACCCTAAAGTAAAACACTAGTTTGAAACCCTAACCCTAATTTTAAACCCTAGTTTGAAACCCTAACACTAAATTGAAACCCTAGTTTGAAACCCTAACCCTAATGTAAAACCCTAGTTTGAAACCCTAACCCTAATGTAAAACCCTAGTTTGAAACCCTAACCCTAATGTAAAACCATAGTTTGAAGCACTAACCCTAATGTAAAACACTAGTTTGAAACGCTAACCCTAATGTAAAACCCTAGTTTGAAGCATTAACCCTAATGTTAAACCCTCGTTTGAAACCCTAACACTAAATTGAAACCCCAGTTTGAAACCCTAACACTAATGTAAAACCCTAGTTTGTAACCCTAACCCTAATGTAAAACCTTAGTGTGAAACCCTAACCCTAATGTAAAACCCTAGTTTGAAACCCTAACCCTAATGTAAAACCCTAGTTTGAAACCCTAACCCTAATTTGAAACCCTAGTTTGAAACCCTAACCCTAATGTAAAACCCTAGTTTGAAACCCTAACCCTAACGTTAAACCCTAGTTTGAAACCCTAACCGTAATGTAAAACCCTAGTTTGAAACCCTACCCCTAATTTGAAACCCGAGTTTGAAACCCCAAACCTAATTTGAAACCATAGTTTGAAACCCTAACCCTAATGTAAAACCCTAGTTTGTAACCCTAATCCTAATGTAAAACCTCAATTTGAAACACAAACCCTAATTTGAAACCCTAGTTTGAAACCCTAAACCTAATGTAAAACCCAAGTTTGAAACCCTAACCCTAATTTAAAACCCCTGTTTTGAAACCCTAACCCTAATGTAAAACCCTAGTTTGAAACCCTAACCCTAATGATAAACCCTAGTTTAAAACTCTAACCCTAATTTGAAACCCTAGTTTGAAACCCTAACCCTAATTTGAAACCCTAGTTTGAAACCCTAACCTTAATGTAAAACCCTAGTTTGTAACCTTAACACTAATGTAAAACCCTAGTTTGGAACCCTAACCCTAATGTTAAACCCTAGTTTGAAACCCTAACCCTAATGTAAAACCCTTGTTTGAAACCCTAACCCTAATGTAAAACCCTAGTTTGAAGCATTAACCCTAATGTAAAACCCTAGTTTGAAACCCTAACCCTAACGTTAAACCCTAGTTTGAAACCCTAACCGTAATGTTAAACCCTAGTTTGAAACCCTAAACCTAATGTAAAACCCTAGTTTGAAGCATTAACCCTAATGTAAAACCCTAGTTTGTAACCCTAACCCTAATGTAAAACCCTAGTTTGAAACCCTAACCCTAATGTTAAACCCTAGTTTGAAACCCTAACCCTAATGTAAAACCCTAGTTTGAAACCCTAACCCTAAAGTAAAACCCTAGTTTGAAACCCTAACCCTAATGCAAAACCCTAGTTTGAAACCCTAACCCTAATGTAAAACCCTAGTTTGTAAACCTAACCCAAATGTAAAATCCTAGTTTGAAACACTAACCCTAATGTAAAACCCTAGTTTGAAACGCTAACCCTAATGTAAAACCCTAGTTTGAAGCATTAACCCTAAAGTAAAACACTCAGTTTGAAACCCTAACCCTAATGTTAAACCCTAGTTTGAAACCCTAACCCTAATGTTAAACCCTAGTTTGAAACCCTAACCCTAATGTTAAACCCTAGTTTGAAACACTAACCCTAATGTAAAACCCTAGTTTGAAACGCTAACCCTAATGTTAAACCCTAGTTTGAAGCATTAACCCTAAAGTAAAACACTAGTTTGAAACCCTAACCCTAATGTTAAACCCAAGTTTGAAACCCTAACCCTAATGTTAAACCCTAGTTTGAAACCCTAACCCTAATGTAAAACCCTAGTTTGTAACCCTAACCCTAATGTAAAAGCATAGTTTGAAACCCTAACCCTAATGTAAAACCCTAGTTTGAAACCCTAACCCTAATGATAAACCCTAGTTTGAAACCCTAACCCTAAATTGAAACCCTAGTTTGAAACCCTAACCCTAATGTAAAACCCTAGTTTGAAACCCTAACCCTAATGTAAAACCCTAGTTTGAAACCCTAACCCTAATGTAAAACCATAGTTTGAAGCACTAACCCTAATGTAAAACCATAGTTTGAAGCACTAACCCTAATGTAAAACACTAGTTTGAAACGCTAACCCTAATGTAAAACCCTAGTTTGAAGCATTAACCCTAATGTTAAACCCTAGTTTGAAACCCTAACACTAAATTGAAACCCCAGTTTGAAACCCTAACACTAATGTAAAACCCTAGTTTGTAACCCTAACCCTAATGTAAAACCTTAGTGTGAAACCCTAACCCTAATGTAAAACCCTAGTTTGAAACCCTAACCCTAATGTAAAACCCTAGTTTGAAACCCTAACCCTAATTTGAAACCCTAGTTTGAAACCCTAACCCTAATGTAAAACCCTAGTTTGAAACCCTAACCCTAACGTTAAACCCTAGTTTGAAACCCTAACCGTAATGTAAAACCCTAGTTTGTAACCCTAACCCAAATGTAAAACCCTAGTTTGAAACCCTAACCCTAATGTAAAACCCTAGTTTGAAACCCTAACCCTAATGTAAAACCATAGTTTGAAGCATTAACCCTAATGTAAAACCCTAGTTTGAAGCACTAACCCTAATGTAAAACACTAGTTTGAAACGCTAATCCTAATGTAAAACCCTAGTTTGAAACCCTAACCCTAATTTGAAACCCTAGTTTGAAACCCTAACCCTAATGTAAAACCCCTTGTTTGTAACCCTAACCCTAATTTGAAACCCTAGTTTGAAACCCTAACCCTAATGTTAAACCCTAGTTTGAAACCCTAACCCTAATGTAAAACAATAGTTTGAAACCCTAACCCTAATTTGAAACCCTAGTTTGAAACCCTAACCCTAATTTGAAATCCCTGTTTGAAATCCTAACTCTAATGTGAAACCTTAGTTTGAAACCCTAACCCTCATAAAAAACCCTAGTTTGTAACCCTAACCCTAATGTAAAATCCTAGTTTGAAACCCTAACACTAATGTTAAACCCTAGTTTGAAACCCTAACCCTAATGTAAAACCCTAGTTTGAAACCCTAACCCTAATGATAAACCCTAGTTTGAAACCCTAACCCTAATGCAAAACCCTAGTTTGAAACCCTAACCCTAATGTAAAACCCTAGTTTGTAAACCTAACCCAAATGTAAAATCCTAGTTTGAAACACTAACCCTAATGTAAAACCCTAGTTTGAAACGCTAACCCTAATGTAAAACCCCAGTTTGAAGCATTAACCCTAAAGTAAAACACTAGTTTGAAACCCTAACCCTAATTTTAAACCCTAGTTTGAAACCCTAACACTAAATTGAAACCCTAGTTTGAAACCCTAACCCTAATGTAAAACCCTAGTTTGAAACCCTAACCCTAATGTAAAACCCTAGTTTGAAACCCTAACCCTAATGTAAAACCATAGTTTGAAGCACTAACCCTAATGTAAAACACTAGTTTGAAACGCTAACCCTAATGTAAAACCCTAGTTTGAAGCATTAACCCTAATGTTAAACCCTCGTTTGAAACCCTAACACTAAATTGAAACCCCAGTTTGAAACCCTAACACTAATGTAAAACCCTAGTTTGTAACCCTAACCCTAATGTAAAACCTTAGTGTGAAACCCTAACCCTAATGTAAAACCCTAGTTTGAAACCCTAACCCTAATGTAAAACCCTAGTTTGAAACCCTAACCCTAATTTGAAACCCTAGTTTGAAACCCTAACCCTAATGTAAAACCCTAGTTTGAAACCCTAACCCTAACGTTAAACCCTAGTTTGAAACCCTAACCGTAATGTAAAACCCTAGTTTGAAACCCTACCCCTAATTTGAAACCCGAGTTTGAAACCCCAAACCTAATTTGAAACCATAGTTTGAAACCCTAACCCTAATGTAAAACCCTAGTTTGTAACCCTAATCCTAATGTAAAACCTCAATTTGAAACACAAACCCTAATTTGAAACCCTAGTTTGAAACCCTAAACCTAATGTAAAACCCAAGTTTGAAACCCTAACCCTAATTTAAAACCCCTGTTTTGAAACCCTAACCCTAATGTAAAACCCTAGTTTGAAACCCTAACCCTAATGATAAACCCTAGTTTAAAACTCTAACCCTAATTTGAAACCCTAGTTTGAAACCCTAACCCTAATTTGAAACCCTAGTTTGAAACCCTAACCTTAATGTAAAACCCTAGTTTGTAACCTTAACACTAATGTAAAACCCTAGTTTGGAACCCTAACCCTAATGTTAAACCCTAGTTTGAAACCCTAACCCTAATGTAAAACCCTTGTTTGAAACCCTAACCCTAATGTAAAACCCTAGTTTGAAGCATTAACCCTAATGTAAAACCCTAGTTTGAAACCCTAACCCTAACGTTAAACCCTAGTTTGAAACCCTAACCGTAATGTTAAACCCTAGTTTGAAACCCTAAACCTAATGTAAAACCCTAGTTTGAAGCATTAACCCTAATGTAAAACCCTAGTTTGTAACCCTAACCCTAATGTAAAACCCTAGTTTGAAACCCTAACCCTAATGTTAAACCCTAGTTTGAAACCCTAACCCTAATGTAAAACCCTAGTTTGAAACCCTAACCCTAAAGTAAAACCCTAGTTTGAAACCCTAACCCTAATGCAAAACCCTAGTTTGAAACCCTAACCCTAATGTAAAACCCTAGTTTGTAAACCTAACCCAAATGTAAAATCCTAGTTTGAAACACTAACCCTAATGTAAAACCCTAGTTTGAAACGCTAACCCTAATGTAAAACCCTAGTTTGAAGCATTAACCCTAAAGTAAAACACTCAGTTTGAAACCCTAACCCTAATGTTAAACCCTAGTTTGAAACCCTAACCCTAATGTTAAACCCTAGTTTGAAACCCTAACCCTAATGTTAAACCCTAGTTTGAAACACTAACCCTAATGTAAAACCCTAGTTTGAAACGCTAACCCTAATGTTAAACCCTAGTTTGAAGCATTAACCCTAAAGTAAAACACTAGTTTGAAACCCTAACCCTAATGTTAAACCCAAGTTTGAAACCCTAACCCTAATGTTAAACCCTAGTTTGAAACCCTAACCCTAATGTAAAACCCTAGTTTGAAGCACTAACCCTAATGTAAAACCCTAGTTTGAAACCCTAAGCCTATTTTGAAACCCTAGTTTGAAACCCTAACCCTAATTTGAGACCCTAGTTTGAAACCCTAACCTTAATGTAAAACCCTAGTTTGTAACCTTAACACTAATGTAAAACCCTAGTTTGGAACCCTAACCCTAATGTTAAACCCTAGTTTGAAACCCTAACCCTAATGTAAAACCCTTGTTTGAAACCTTAACCCTAATGTAAAACCCTAGTTTGAAGCATTAACCCTAATGTAAAACCCTAGTTTGAAACCCTAACCGTAATGTAAAACCCTAGTTTGTAACCCTAACCCTAATGTTAAACCCTAGTTTGAAACCCAAACCCTAATGTAAAACCCTAGTTTGAAACCCTAACCCTAATGATAAACCCTAGTTTGAAACCCTAACCCTAATGCAAAACCCTAGTTTGAAACGCTAACCCTAATGTAAAACCCTTGTTTGTAACCCTAACCCAAATGTAAAGCCCTAGTTTGAAACCCAACCCTAATGTAAAACCCTCGTTTGAAGCATTAACCCTAATGTAAAACACTAGTTTGAAACCCTAACCCTAATTATAAGCCCTAGTTTGAAACCTTAACCCTAATGTAAAACCCTAGTTTGAAACCCTAACCCTAATGATAAACCCTAGTTTGAAACCCTAACCCTAAATTGAAACCCTAGTATGAAACCCTAACCCTAATGTAAAACCCTAGTTTGAAACCCTAACCCTAATGATAAACCCTTGTTTGAAACTCTAACCCTAATGTAAAACCCTTGTTTGAAACCCTAATCCTAATGTTAAACCCAAATTTGTAACTCTAACCCTAATGTAAAACCCTAGTTTGAAACCCTAATCCTAATGTTAAACCCAAATTTGTAACCCTAACCCTAATGTAAAACCCTAGTTTGAAACCCTAACCCTAATGTTAAACCCTAGTTTGAAACCCTAACCCTAATGTTAAACCCTTGTTTGAAATCCTAACCCTAATGTAAAACCCTAGTTTGAAACCCTAAGCCTAATTTGAAACCCTAGTTTGAAACCCTAACCCTAATGTAAAACCCTAGTTTGTAACCCTAACACTAAATTGAAACCCCAGTTTGAAACCCTAACACTAATGTAAAACCCTAGTTTGTAACCCTAACCCTAATGTAAAACCTTAGTGTGAAACCCTAACCCTAATGTAAAACCCTAGTTTGAAACCCTAACCCTAATGTAATACCCTAGTTTGAAACCCTAACCCTAATTTGAAACCCTAGTTTGAAACCCTAACCCTAATGTAAAACCCTAGTTTGAAACCCTAACCCTAACGTTAAACCCTAGTTTGAAACCCTAACCGTAATGTAAAACCCTAGTTTGTAACCCTAACCCAAATGTAAAACCCTAGTTTGAAACCCTAACCCTAATGTAAAACCCTAGTTTGAAACCCTAACCCTAATGTAAAACCATAGTTTGAAGCATTAACCCTAATGTAAAACCCTAGTTTGAAGCACTAACCCTAATGTAAAACACTAGTTTGAAACGCTAATCCTAATGTAAAACCCTAGTTTGAAACCCTAACCCTAATTTGAAACCCTAGTTTGAAACCCTAACCCTAATGTAAAACCCCTTGTTTGTAACCCTAACCCTAATTTGAAACCCTAGTTTGAAACCCTAACCCTAATGTTAAACCCTAGTTTGAAACCCTAACCCTAATGTAAAACAATAGTTTGAAACCCTAACCCTAATTTGAAACCCTAGTTTGAAACCCTAACCCTAATTTGAAATCCCTGTTTGAAATCCTAACTCTAATGTGAAACCTTAGTTTGAAACCCTAACCCTCATAAAAAACCCTAGTTTGTAACCCTATCCCTAATGTAAAATCCTAGTTTGAAACCCTAACACTAATGTTAAACCCTAGTTTGAAACCCTAACCCTAATGTAAACCCCTAGTTTGAAACCCTAACCCTAATGATAAACCCTAGTTTGAAACCCTAACCCTAATGCAAAACCCTAGTTTGAAACCCTAACCCTAATGTAAAACCCTAGTTTGTAAACCTAACCCAAATGTAAAATCCTAGTTTGAAACACTAACCCTAATGTAAAACCCTAGTTTGAAACGCTAACCCTAATGTAAAACCCTAGTTTGAAGCATTAACCCTAAAGTAAAACACTAGTTTGAAACCCTAACCCTAATGTAAAACCCTAGTTTGAAGCATTAACCCTAAAGTAAAACACTAGTTTGAAACCCTAACCCTAATTTTAAACCCTAGTTTGAAACCCTAACCCTAAATTGAAACCCTAGTTTGAAACCCTAACCCTAATGTAAAACCCTAGTTTGAAACCATAACCCTAATGTAAAACCCTAGTTTGAAACCCTAACCCTAATGTAAAACCATAGTTTGAAGCACTAACCCTAATGTAAAACACTAGTTTGACACGCTAACCCTAATGTAAAACCCTAGTTTGAAGCATTAACCCTAATGTTAAACCCTCGTTTGAAACCCTAACACTAAATTGAAACCCCAGTTTGAAACCCTAACACTAATGTAAAACCCTAGTTTGTAACCCTAACCCTAATGTAAAACCTTAGTGTGAAACCCTAACCCTAATGTAAAACCCTAGTTTGAAACCCTAACCCTAATGTAAAACCCTAGTTTGAAACCCTAACCCTAATTTGAAACCCTAGTTTGAAACCCTAACCCTAATGTAAAACCCTAGTTTGAAACCCTAACCCTAACGTTAAACCCTAGTTTGAAACCCTAACCGTAATGTAAAACCCTAGTTTGAAACCCTACCCCTAATTTGAAACCCGAGTTTGAAACCCTAGCGCTAATGTAAAACCCTAGTTTGCAACCCTAACCCTAATTTGAAACCCTAGTTTGAAACCCTAACCCTAATGTTAAACCCTATTTTGAAACCCTAACCCTAATGTAAAACCCTATTTTGAAACCCTAACCCTAATGTAAAACCCTAGTTTGAAACCCTAACCCTAATTTAAAACCCTAGTTTGAAACCCCAAACCTAATTTGAAACCATAGTTTGAAACCCTAACCCTAATGTAAAACCCTAGTTTGAAACCCCAAACCTAATTTGAAACCATAGTTTGAAACCCTAACCCTAATGTAAAACCCTAGTTTGTAACCCTAATCCTAATGTAAAACCTCAATTTGAAACACAAACCCTAATTTGAAACCCTAGTTTGAAACCCTAAACCTAATGTAAAACCCAAGTTTGAAACCCTAACCCTAATTTAAAACCCCTGTTTTGAAACCCTAACCCTAATGTAAAACCCTAGTTTGAAACCCTAACCCTAATGATAAACCCTAGTTTAAAACTCTAACCCTAATTTGAAACCCTAGTTTGAAACCCTAACCCTAATTTGAAACCCTAGTTTGAAACCCTAACCTTAATGTAAAACCCTAGTTTGTAACCTTAACACTAATGTAAAACCCTAGTTTGGAACCCTAACCCTAATGTTAAACCCTAGTTTGAAACCCTAACCCTAATGTAAAACCCTTGTTTGAAACCCTAACCCTAATGTAAAACCCTAGTTTGAAGCAGTAACCCTAATGTAAAACCCTAGTTTGAAACTCTAACCCTAATTTGAAACCCTAGTTTGAAACCCTAACCCTAATGTAAAACGCTAGTTTGAAAGCCTAACCCTAATGTAAAACCCTAGTTTGAAGCATTAACCCTAATGTAAAACCCTAGTTTGAAACCCTAACCCTAACGTTAAACCCTAGTTTGAAACCCTAACCGTAATGTTAAACCCTAGTTTGAAACCCTAAACCTAATGTAAAACCCTAGTTTGAAGCATTAACCCTAATGTAAAACCCTAGTTTGTAACCCTAACCCTAATGTAAAACCCTAGTTTGAAACCCTAACCCTAATGTTAAACCCTAGTTTGAAACCCTAACCCTAATGTAAAACCCTAGTTTGAAACCCTAACCCTAAAGTAAAACCCTAGTTTGAAACCCTAACCCTAATGCAAAACCCTAGTTTGAAACCCTAACCCTAATGTAAAACCCTAGTTTGTAAACCTAACCCAAATGTAAAATCCTAGTTTGAAACACTAACCCTAATGTAAAACCCTAGTTTGAAACGCTAACCCTAATGTAAAACCCTAGTTTGAAGCATTAACCCTAAAGTAAAACACTCAGTTTGAAACCCTAACCCTAATGTTAAACCCTAGTTTGAAACCCTAACCCTAATGTTAAACCCTAGTTTGAAACCCTAACCCTAATGTAAAACACTAGTTTGAAACCCTAACCCTAATGTTAAACCCTAGTTTGAAACCCTAACCCTAATGTTAAACCCTAGTTTGAAACACTAACCCTAATGTAAAACCCTAGTTTGAAACGCTAACCCTAATGTTAAACCCTAGTTTGAAGCGTTAACCCTAAAGTAAAACACTAGTTTGAAACCCTAACCCTAATGTTAAACCCTAGTTTGAAACCCTAACCCTAATGTTAAACCCTAGTTTGAAACCCTAACCCTAATAAAAAACCCTAGTTTGAAGCACTAACCCTAATGTAAAACCCTAGTTTGAAACCCTAAGCCTATTTTGAAACCCTAGTTTGAAACCCTAACCCTAATGTAAAACCCTAGTTTGTTACCCTAACCCAAATGTAAAACCCTAGTTTGAAACCCTAACCCTAATGTAAAACCATAGTTTGAAGCATTAACCCTAATGTAAAACCCTAGTTTGAAGCACTAACCCTAATGTAAAACCCTAGTTTGAAACCCTAACCGTAATGTAAAACCCTAGTTTGTAACCCTAACCCTAATGTTAAACCCTAGTTTGAAACCCTAACCCTAATGTAAAACCCTAGTTTGAAATCCTAACCCTAATGATAAACCCTAGTTTGAAACCCTAACCCTAATGCAAAACCCTAGTTTGAAACGCTAACCCTAATGTAAAACCCTTGTTTGTAACCCTAACCCAAATGTAAAGCCCTAGTTTGAAACCCAACCCTAATGTAAAACCCTAGTTTGAAGCATTAACCCTAATGTAAAACACTAGTTTGAAACCCTAACCCTAATTATGAGCCCTAGTTTGAAACCTTAACCCTAATGTAAAACCCTAGTTTGAAACCCTAACCCTAATGATAAACCCTAGTTTGAAACCCTAACCCTAAATTGAAACCCTAGTATGAAACCCTAACCCTAATGTAAAACCCTAGTTTGAAACCCTAACCCTAATGATAAACCCTAGTTTGAAACCCTAACCCTAAATTGAAACCCTAGTATGAAACCCTAACCCTAATGTAAAACCCTAGTTTGAAACCCTAACCCTAATGTAAAACCCTAGTTTGTAACCCTAACCCTAATGTAAAACCCTAGTTTGAAACCCTAAACCTAATGTAAAACCCTAGTTTGAAACCCTAACCCTAATGTAAAACCCTTGTTTGAAACCCTAACCCTAAAACAAAACGCTAGATTGAAACCCTAAGCCTAATTTGAAACCCTTGTTTGAAACCCTAACCCTAATTTGAAACCCTAGTTTGAAACCCTAACCCTAATGTAAAACCCTAGTTTGAAACCCTAACCCTAATTAGAAACCCTAGTTTGAAACCCTAACCCTAATGTAAAACCCTAGTTTGTAACCTTAACACTAATGTAAAACCCTAGTTTGGAACCCTAACCCTAATGTTAAACCCTAGTTTGAAACCCTAACCCTAATGTAAAACCCTTGTTTGAAACCCTAACCCTAATGTAAAACCCTAGTTTGAAGCATTAACCCTAATGTAAAACCCTAGTTTGAAACCCTAACCCTAACGTTAAACCCTAGTTTGAAACCCTAACCGTAATGTTAAACCCTAGTTTGAAACCCTAAACCTAATGTAAAACCCTAGTTTGAAGCATTAACCCTAATGTAAAACCCTAGTTTGTAACCCTAACCCTAATGTAAAACCCTAGTTTGAAACCCTAACCCTAATGTTAAACCCTAGTTTGAAACCCTAACCCTAATGTAAAACCCTAGTTTGAAACCCTAACCCTAAAGTAAAACCCTAGTTTGAAACCCTAACCCTAATGCAAAACCCTAGTTTGAAACCCTAACCCTAATGTAAAACCCTAGTTTGTAAACCTAACCCAAATGTAAAATCCTAGTTTGAAACACTAACCCTAATGTAAAACCCTAGTTTGAAACGCTAACCCTAATGTAAAACCCTAGTTTGAAGCATTAACCCTAAAGTAAAACACTCAGTTTGAAACCCTAACCCTAATGTTAAACCCTAGTTTGAAACCCTAACCCTAATGTTAAACCCTAGTTTGAAACGCTAACCCTAATGTTAAACCCTAGTTTGAAGCATTAACCCTAAAGTAAAACACTAGTTTGAAACCCTAACCCTAATGTTAAACCCAAGTTTGAAACCCTAACCCTAATGTTAAACCCTAGTTTGAAACCCTAACCCTAATGTAAAACCCTAGTTTGAAGCACTAACCCTAATGTAAAACCCTAGTTTGAAACCCTAAGCCTATTTTGAAACCCTAGTTTGAAACCCTAACCCTAATTTGAGACCCTAGTTTGAAACCCTAACCTTAATGTAAAACCCTAGTTTGTAACCTTAACACTAATGTAAAACCCTAGTTTGGAACCCTAACCCTAATGTTAAACCCTAGTTTGAAACCCTAACCCTAATGTAAAACCCTTGTTTGAAACCTTAACCCTAATGTAAAACCCTAGTTTGAAGCATTAACCCTAATGTAAAACCCTAGTTTGAAACCCTAACCGTAATGTAAAACCCTAGTTTGTAACCCTAACCCTAATGTTAAACCCTAGTTTGAAACCCAAACCCTAATGTAAAACCCTAGTTTGAAACCCTAACCCTAATGATAAACCCTAGTTTGAAACCCTAACCCTAATGCAAAACCCTAGTTTGAAACGCTAACCCTAATGTAAAACCCTTGTTTGTAACCCTAACCCAAATGTAAAGCCCTAGTTTGAAACCCAACCCTAATGTAAAACCCTAGTTTGAAGCATTAACCCTAATGTAAAACACTAGTTTGAAACCCTAACCCTAATTATAAGCCCTAGTTTGAAACCTTAACCCTAATGTAAAACCCTAGTTTGAAACCCTAACCCTAATGATAAACCCTAGTTTGAAACCCTAACCCTAAATTGAAACCCTAGTATGAAACCCTAACCCTAATGTAAAACCCTAGTTTGAAACCCTAACCCTAATGATAAACCCTTGTTTGAAACTCTAACCCTAATGTAAAACCCTTGTTTGAAACCCTAATCCTAATGTTAAACCCAAATTTGTAACTCTAACCCTAATGTAAAACCCTAGTTTGAAACCCTAATCCTAATGTTAAACCCAAATTTGTAACCCTAACCCTAATGTAAAACCCTAGTTTGAAACCCTAACCCTAATGTTAAACCCTAGTTTGAAACCCTAACCCTAATGTTAAACCCTTGTTTGAAATCCTAACCCTAATGTAAAACCCTAGTTTGAAACCCTAAGCCTAATTTGAAACCCTAGTTTGAAACCCTAACCCTAATGTAAAACCCTAGTTTGTAACCCTAACACTAAATTGAAACCCCAGTTTGAAACCCTAACACTAATGTAAAACCCTAGTTTGTAACCCTAACCCTAATGTAAAACCTTAGTGTGAAACCCTAACCCTAATGTAAAACCCTAGTTTGAAACCCTAACCCTAATGTAATACCCTAGTTTGAAACCCTAACCCTAATTTGAAACCCTAGTTTGAAACCCTAACCCTAATGTAAAACCCTAGTTTGAAACCCTAACCCTAACGTTAAACCCTAGTTTGAAACCCTAACCGTAATGTAAAACCCTAGTTTGTAACCCTAACCCAAATGTAAAACCCTAGTTTGAAACCCTAACCCTAATGTAAAACCCTAGTTTGAAACCCTAACCCTAATGTAAAACCATAGTTTGAAGCATTAACCCTAATGTAAAACCCTAGTTTGAAGCACTAACCCTAATGTAAAACACTAGTTTGAAACGCTAATCCTAATGTAAAACCCTAGTTTGAAACCCTAACCCTAATTTGAAACCCTAGTTTGAAACCCTAACCCTAATGTAAAACCCCTTGTTTGTAACCCTAACCCTAATTTGAAACCCTAGTTTGAAACCCTAACCCTAATGTTAAACCCTAGTTTGAAACCCTAACCCTAATGTAAAACAATAGTTTGAAACCCTAACCCTAATTTGAAACCCTAGTTTGAAACCCTAACCCTAATTTGAAATCCCTGTTTGAAATCCTAACTCTAATGTGAAACCTTAGTTTGAAACCCTAACCCTCATAAAAAACCCTAGTTTGTAACCCTATCCCTAATGTAAAATCCTAGTTTGAAACCCTAACACTAATGTTAAACCCTAGTTTGAAACCCTAACCCTAATGTAAACCCCTAGTTTGAAACCCTAACCCTAATGATAAACCCTAGTTTGAAAACCTAACCCTAATGCAAAACCCTAGTTTGAAACCCTAACCCTAATGTAAAACCCTAGTTTGTAAACCTAACCCAAATGTAAAATCCTAGTTTGAAACACTAACCCTAATGTAAAACCCTAGTTTGAAACGCTAACCCTAATGTAAAACCCTAGTTTGAAGCATTAACCCTAAAGTAAAACACTAGTTTGAAACCCTAACCCTAATGTAAAACCCTAGTTTGAAGCATTAACCCTAAAGTAAAACACTAGTTTGAAACCCTAACCCTAATTTTAAACCCTAGTTTGAAACCCTAACCCTAAATTGAAACCCTAGTTTGAAACCCTAACCCTAATGTAAAACCCTAGTTTGAAACCATAACCCTAATGTAAAACCTAGTTTGAAACCCTAACCCTAATGTAAAACCATAGTTTGAAGCACTAACCCTAATGTAAAACACTAGTTTGACACGCTAACCCTAATGTAAAACCCTAGTTTGAAGCATTAACCCTAATGTTAAACCCTCGTTTGAAACCCTAACACTAAATTGAAACCCCAGTTTGAAACCCTAACACTAATGTAAAACCCTAGTTTGTAACCCTAACCCTAATGTAAAACCTTAGTGTGAAACCCTAACCCTAATGTAAAACCCTAGTTTGAAACCCTAACCCTAATGTAAAACCCTAGTTTGAAACCCTAACCCTAATTTGAAACCCTAGTTTGAAACCCTAACCCTAATGTAAAACCCTAGTTTGAAACCCTAACCCTAACGTTAAACCCTAGTTTGAAACCCTAACCGTAATGTAAAACCCTAGTTTGAAACCCTACCCCTAATTTGAAACCCGAGTTTGAAACCCTAGCGCTAATGTAAAACCCTAGTTTGCAACCCTAACCCTAATTTGAAACCCTAGTTTGAAACCCTAACCCTAATGTTAAACCCTATTTTGAAACCCTAACCCTAATGTAAAACCCTATTTTGAAACCCTAACCCTAATGTAAAACCCTAGTTTGAAACCCTAACCCTAATTTAAAACCCTAGTTTGAAACCCCAAACCTAATTTGAAACCATAGTTTGAAACCCTAACCCTAATGTAAAACCCTAGTTTGAAACCCCAAACCTAATTTGAAACCATAGTTTGAAACCCTAACCCTAATGTAAAACCCTAGTTTGTAACCCTAATCCTAATGTAAAACCTCAATTTGAAACACAAACCCTAATTTGAAACCCTAGTTTGAAACCCTAAACCTAATGTAAAACCCAAGTTTGAAACCCTAACCCTAATTTAAAACCCCTGTTTTGAAACCCTAACCCTAATGTAAAACCCTAGTTTGAAACCCTAACCCTAATGATAAACCCTAGTTTAAAACTCTAACCCTAATTTGAAACCCTAGTTTGAAACCCTAACCCTAATTTGAAACCCTAGTTTGAAACCCTAACCTTAATGTAAAACCCTAGTTTGTAACCTTAACACTAATGTAAAACCCTAGTTTGGAACCCTAACCCTAATGTTAAACCCTAGTTTGAAACCCTAACCCTAATGTAAAACCCTTGTTTGAAACCCTAACCCTAATGTAAAACCCTAGTTTGAAGCAGTAACCCTAATGTAAAACCCTAGTTTGAAACTCTAACCCTAATTTGAAACCCTAGTTTGAAACCCTAACCCTAATGTAAAACGCTAGTTTGAAAGCCTAACCCTAATGTAAAACCCTAGTTTGAAGCATTAACCCTAATGTAAAACCCTAGTTTGAAACCCTAACCCTAACGTTAAACCCTAGTTTGAAACCCTAACCGTAATGTTAAACCCTAGTTTGAAACCCTAAACCTAATGTAAAACCCTAGTTTGAAGCATTAACCCTAATGTAAAACCCTAGTTTGTAACCCTAACCCTAATGTAAAACCCTAGTTTGAAACCCTAACCCTAATGTTAAACCCTAGTTTGAAACCCTAACCCTAATGTAAAACCCTAGTTTGAAACCCTAACCCTAAAGTAAAACCCTAGTTTGAAACCCTAACCCTAATGCAAAACCCTAGTTTGAAACCCTAACCCTAATGTAAAACCCTAGTTTGTAAACCTAACCCAAATGTAAAATCCTAGTTTGAAACACTAACCCTAATGTAAAACCCTAGTTTGAAACGCTAACCCTAATGTAAAACCCTAGTTTGAAGCATTAACCCTAAAGTAAAACACTCAGTTTGAAACCCTAACCCTAATGTTAAACCCTAGTTTGAAACCCTAACCCTAATGTTAAACCCTAGTTTGAAACCCTAACCCTAATGTAAAACACTAGTTTGAAACCCTAACCCTAATGTTAAACCCTAGTTTGAAACCCTAACCCTAATGTTAAACCCTAGTTTGAAACACTAACCCTAATGTAAAACCCTAGTTTGAAACGCTAACCCTAATGTTAAACCCTAGTTTGAAGCGTTAACCCTAAAGTAAAACACTAGTTTGAAACCCTAACCCTAATGTTAAACCCTAGTTTGAAACCCTAACCCTAATGTTAAACCCTAGTTTGAAACCCTAACCCTAATAAAAAACCCTAGTTTGAAGCACTAACCCTAATGTAAAACCCTAGTTTGAAACCCTAAGCCTATTTTGAAACCCTAGTTTGAAACCCTAACCCTAATGTAAAACCCTAGTTTGTTACCCTAACCCAAATGTAAAACCCTAGTTTGAAACCCTAACCCTAATGTAAAACCATAGTTTGAAGCATTAACCCTAATGTAAAACCCTAGTTTGAAGCACTAACCCTAATGTAAAACCCTAGTTTGAAACCCTAACCGTAATGTAAAACCCTAGTTTGTAACCCTAACCCTAATGTTAAACCCTAGTTTGAAACCCTAACCCTAATGTAAAACCCTAGTTTGAAATCCTAACCCTAATGATAAACCCTAGTTTGAAACCCTAACCCTAATGCAAAACCCTAGTTTGAAACGCTAACCCTAATGTAAAACCCTTGTTTGTAACCCTAACCCAAATGTAAAGCCCTAGTTTGAAACCCAACCCTAATGTAAAACCCTAGTTTGAAGCATTAACCCTAATGTAAAACACTAGTTTGAAACCCTAACCCTAATTATGAGCCCTAGTTTGAAACCTTAACCCTAATGTAAAACCCTAGTTTGAAACCCTAACCCTAATGATAAACCCTAGTTTGAAACCCTAACCCTAAATTGAAACCCTAGTATGAAACCCTAACCCTAATGTAAAACCCTAGTTTGAAACCCTAACCCTAATGATAAACCCTAGTTTGAAACCCTAACCCTAAATTGAAACCCTAGTATGAAACCCTAACCCTAATGTAAAACCCTAGTTTGAAACCCTAACCCTAATGTAAAACCCTAGTTTGTAACCCTAACCCTAATGTAAAACCCTAGTTTGAAACCCTAAACCTAATGTAAAACCCTAGTTTGAAACCCTAACCCTAATGTAAAACCCTTGTTTGAAACCCTAACCCTAAAACAAAACGCTAGATTGAAACCCTAAGCCTAATTTGAAACCCTTGTTTGAAACCCTAACCCTAATTTGAAACCCTAGTTTGAAACCCTAACCCTAATGTAAAACCCTAGTTTGAAACCCTAACCCTAATTAGAAACCCTAGTTTGAAACCCTAACCCTAATGTAAAACCCTAGTTTGTAACCCTAACCCTAATGTAAAATGACTGTTTTGAAACCCTAACCCTAATGTAAAACCCTTGTTTGAAACCCTAACCCTAATGTAAAACCCTAGTTTGAAAACCTAACCCTAATGTAAAACCCTAGTGTGAAACCCTAACCCTAATGTAAAACCCTAGTTTGAAACCCTAACCCTTATGTAAAACCCTAGTTTGTAACCCTAACCCTAATGTAAAATGACTGTTTTGAAACCCTAACCCTAATGTAAAACCCTTGTTTGAAACTCTAACCCTAATGTAAAACCCTAGTTTGAAACCCTAATCCTAATGTTAAACCCAAATTTGTAACCCTAACCCTAATGTAAAACCCTAGTTTGAAACCCTAACCCTAATGTTAAACCCTAGTTTGAAACCCTAACCCTAATGTTAAACCCTTGTTTGAAATCCTAACCCTAATGTAAAACCCTAGTTTGAAACCCTAAGCCTAATTTGAAACCCTAGTTTGAAACCCTAACCCTAATGTAAAACCCTAGTTTGTAACCCTAACCCAAATGTAAAACCCTAGTTTGAAACCCTAACCCTAATGTAAAACCCTAGTTTGAAACCCTAACCCTAATGTAAAACCATAGTTTGAAGCATTAACCCTAATGTAAAACCCTAGTTTGAAGCACTAACCCTAATGTAAAACACTAGTTTGAAACGCTAACCCTAATGTAAAACCCTAGTTTGAAATCCCAAATCTAATTTGAAACCATAGTTTAAAACCCTAACCCTAATGTAAAACCCTAGTTTGAAGCATTAACCCTAATGTAAAACACTAGTTTGAAACGCTAACCCTAATGTTAAACCCTAATTTGAAACCCTAACCCTAATGATAAACCCTAGTTTGAAACACTAACCCTTAATTTAAACCCTAGTTTGAAACCCTAACCCTAAGGTAAAACCCTAGTTTGAAACCCTAACCCTAATGTAAAACCCTAGTTTGTAACCCTAACCCTAATGTAAAAGCATAGTTTGAAACCCTAACCCTAATGTAAAACCCTAGTTTGAAACCCTAACCCTAATGTAAAACCCTAGTTTGTAACCCTAACTCTAATGTAAAACCCTAGTTTGAAACCCTAACCCTAATGTAAAACCCTAGTTTGAAACCCTAACCCTAATGTAAAACCCTTGTTTGAAACCCTAACCCTAATTTTAAACCCGAGTTTGAAACCCTAACCCTAATGTAAAACCCTAGTTTGAAACCCTAACCCTAATGTAAAACCCCTTGTTTGTAACCCTAACCCTAATTTGAAACCCTAGTTTGAAGCATTAACCCTAATGTAAAACCCTAGTTTGAAGCACTAACCCTAATGTAAAACACTAGTTTGAAACGCTAACCCTAATGTAAAACCCTAGTTTGAAATCCCAAATCTAATTTGAAACCATAGTTTAAAACCCTAACCCTAATGTAAAACCCTAGTTTGAAGCATTAACCCTAATGTAAAACACTAGTTTGAAACGCTAACCCTAATGTTAAACCCTAATTTGAAACCCTAACCCTAATGTAAAACCCTAGTTTGAAACCCTAACCCTAATGATAAACCCTAGTTTGAAACACTAACCCTAAATTTAAACCCTAGTTTGAAACCCTAACCCTAAGGTAAAACCCTAGTTTGAAACCCTAACCCTAATGTAAAACCCTAGTTTGTAACCCTAACCCTAATGTAAAAGCATAGTTTGAAACCCTAACCCTAATGTAAAACCCTAGTTTGTAACCCTAACTCTAATGTAAAACCCTAGTTTGAAACCCTAACCCTAATGTAAAACCCTAGTTTGAAACCCTAACCCTAATGTAAAACCCTTGTTTGAAACCCTAACCCTAATTTTAAACCCGAGTTTGAAACCCTAACCCTAAGGTAAAACCCTAGTTTGAAACCCTAACCCTAATGTAAAACCCTAGTTTGTAACCCTAACCCTAATGTAAAAGCATAGTTTGAAACCCTAACCCTAATGTAAAACCCTAGTTTGAAACCCTAACCCTAATGTAAAACCCTAGTTTGTAACCCTAACTCTAATGTAAAACCCTAGTTTGAAACCCTAACCCTAATGTAAAACCCTAGTTTGAAACCCTAACCCTAATGTAAAACCCTTGTTTGAAACCCTAACCCTAATTTTAAACCCGAGTTTGAAACCCTAACCCTAATGTAAAACCCTAGTTTGAAACCCTAACCCTAATGTAAAACCCCTTGTTTGTAACCCTAACCCTAATTTGAAACCCTAGTTTGAAACATTAACCCTAATGTAAAACCCTAGTTTGAAGCACTAACCCTAATGTAAAACACTAGTTTGAAACGCTAACCCTAATGTAAAACCCTAGTTTGAAATCCCAAATCTAATTTGAAACCATAGTTTAAAACCCTAACCCTAATGTAAAACCCTAGTTTGAAGCATTAACCCTAATGTAAAACACTAGTTTGAAACGCTAACCCTAATGTTAAACCCTAATTTGAAACCCTAACCCTAATGTAAAACCCTAGTTTGAAACCCTAACCCTAATGATAAACCCTAGTTTGAAACACTAACCCTAAATTTAAACCCTAGTTTGAAACCCTAACCCTAAGGTAAAACCCTAGTTTGAAACCCTAACCCTAATGTAAAACCCTAGTTTGTAACCCTAACCCTAATGTAAAAGCATAGTTTGAAACCCTAACCCTAATGTAAAACCCTAGTTTGTAACCCTAACTCTAATGTAAAACCCTAGTTTGAAACCCTAACCCTAATGTAAAACCCTAGTTTGAAACCCTAACCCTAATGTAAAACCCTTGTTTGAAACCCTAACCCTAATTTTAAACCCGAGTTTGAAACCCTAACCCTAATGTAAAACCCTAGTTTGAAACCCTAACCCTAATGTAAAACCCCTTGTTTGTAACCCTAACCCTAATTTGAAACCCTAGTTTGAAACCCTAACCCTAATGTTAAACCCTAGTTTGAAACCCTAACCCTAATGTAAAACCCTAGTTTGAAACCATAACCCTAATTTGAAACCCTAGTTTGAAACCCTAACCCTAATGTAAAACCCCTTGTTTGTAACCCTAACCCTAATTTGAAACCCTAGTTTGAAACCCTAACCCTAATGTAAAAGCCTAGTTTGAAACCCTAACCCTAATGATAAACCGTAGTTTGAAACCCTAACCCTAAATTTAAACACTAGTTTGAAACCCTAACCCTAAGGTAAAACCCTAGTTTGAAACCCTAACCCTAATGTAAAACCCTAGTTTGTAACCCTAACCCTAATGTAAAACCATAGTTTAAAACCCTAACCCTAATTTAAAACCCTAGTTTGAAACCCTAACCCTAATGTAAAACCCTAGTTTGAAGCACTAACCCTAAATTATAACCCTAGTTTGAAACTCTTACCCTAATGTAAAACCCCAGTTTGAAACCCTAACCATAATGTAAAACCCTAGTTTGTAACCCTAACCCTAATGTTAAACCCTAGTTTGAAACCCTAACCCTAATGTAAAACCCTAGTTTGAAACCCTAACCCTAATGATAAACCCTAGTTTGAAACCCTAACCCTAATGCAAAACCCTAGTTTGAAACCCTAACCCTAATGTTAAAGCCTAGTTTGTAACCCTAACCCTAATGTAAAACCCTAGTTTGAAACCCTAACCCTAATGTTAAACCCTAGTTTGAAACCCTAACCCTAATGTAAAACCCTTATTTGAAACCCTAACCCTAATGTAAAACCCTAGTTTGAAACCCTAAGCCTAATTTGAAACCCTAGTTTGAAACCCTAACCCTAATGTAAAACCCTAACCCAAATATAAAACCCTAGTTTGAAACCCTAACCCTAATGTAAAACCCTAGTTTGAAACCCTAACCCTATTGTAAAACCCTAGTTTGAAGCATTAACCCTAATGTAAAACCCTAGTTTGAAACCCTAACCCGACATTGAAACCCTAGTTTGAAACCCTAACCCTAATGTAAAACCCTAGTTTGTAACCCTAACCCTAATGTAAAACCCTAGTTTGAAACCCTAACACTAATGTAAAACACTAGTTTGAAACGCTAACCCTAATGTAAAACCCTAGTTTGAAACCCCAAATCTAATTTGAAACCATAGTTTAAAACCCTAAACCTAATGTAAAACCCTAGTTTGAAGCATTAACCCTAATGTAAAACACTAGTTTGAAACGCTAACCCTAATGTTAAACCCTAATTTGAAACCCTAACCCTAATGTAAAACCCTAGTTTGAAACCCTAACCCTAATGATAAACCCTAGTTTGAAACCCTAACCCTACATTTAAACCCTAGTTTGAAACCCTAACCCTAATGTTAAACCCTAGTTTGAAACCCTAACCCTAATGTAAAACCCATGTTTGAAACCCTAACCCTAATGTAAAACCCTAGTTTGAAACCCTAAGCCTAATTTGAAACCCTAGTTTGAAACCCTAACCCTAATGTAAAACCCTAGTTTGTAACCCTAACCCAAATGTAAAACCCTAGTTTGAAACCCTAACCCTAATGTAAAACCCTAGTTTGAAACCCTAACCCTAATGTAAAACCCTAGTTTGAAGCATTAACCCTAATGTAAAACCCTAGTTTGAAACCCTAACCCAAATGTTAAACCCTAGTTTGAAACCCTAACCCTAAATTGAAACCCAAGTTTGAAACCCTAACCCTAATGTAAAACCCTAGTTTGAAACACTAACCCTAATGTAAAACCCTAGTTTGTCACCCTAACCCTAATGTAAAACCCTAGTTTGAAACCCTAACGCTAATGTAAAACCCTAGTTTGAAACCCTAACCCTAATGTAAAACCCTAGTTTGAAGCACTAACCCTAATGTAAAACACTAGTTTGAAACGCTAACCCTAATGTAAAACCCTAGTTTGAAACCCCAAATCTAATTTGAAACCATAGTTTAAAACCCTAAACCTAATATAAAACCCTAGTTTGAAGCATTAACCCTAATGTAAAACACTAGTTTGAAACGCTAACCCTAATGTTAAACCCTAATTTGAAACCCTAACCCTAAAGTAAAACCCTAGTTTGAAACCCTAACCCTAATGATAAACCCTAGTTTGTAACCCTAACCCTAATGTAAAACCATAGTTTGAAACCCTAACCCTAATTTAAAACCCTAGTTTGAAACCCTAACCCTAATGTAAAACCCTAGTTTGAAGCAGTAACCCTAAATTATAACCCTAGTTTGAAACTCTTACCCTAATGTAAAACCCCAGTTTGAAACCCTAACCGTAATGTAAAACCCTAGTTTGTAACCCTAACCCTAATGTTAAACCCTAGTTTGAAACCCTAACCCTAATGTAAAACCCTAGTTTGAAACCCTAACCCTAATGATAAACCCAAGTTTGAAACCCTAACCCTAATGCAAAACCCTAGTTTGAAACCCTACCCCTAATGTAAAACCCTTGTTTGTAACCCTAACCCAAATGTAAAACCCTAGTTTGAAACCCAACCCTAATGTAAAACCCTAGTTTGAAGCATTAACCCTAATGTAAAACACTAGTTTGAAACCCTAACCCTAATTATAAGCCCTAGTTTGAAACCCTAACCCTAATGTAAAACCCTAGTTTGAAAACCCTAACCCTAATGATAAACCCTAGTTTGAAACCCTAACCCTAAATTGAAACCCTAGTTTGAAACCCTAACCCTAATGTAAAACCCTAGTTTGAAACCCTAACCCTAATGTAAAACCCTAGTTTGTAACCCTAACCCTAATGTAAAATGACTGTTTTGAAACCCTAACCCTAATGTAAAACCCTAGTTTGAAACCCTAACCCTAATGTAAAACCCTTGTTTGAAACCCTAACCCTAATTTTAAACCCGAGTTTGAAACCCTAACCCTAATGTAAAACCCTAGTTTGAAACCCTAACCCTAATGTAAAACCCCTTGTTTGTAACCCTAACCCTAATTTGAAACCCTAGTTTGAAACCCTAACCCTAATGTAAAATGACTGTTTTGAAACCCTAACCCTAATGTAAAACCCTTGTTTGAAACCCTAACCCTAATGTAAAACCCTAGTTTGAAAACCTAACCCTAATGTAAAACCCTAGTGTGAAACCCTAACCCTAAATTTAAACCCTAGTTTGAAACCCTAACCCTAATGTTAAACCCTAGTTTGAAACCCTAACCCTAATGTAAAACCCTAGTTTGAAACCCTAACCCTAATGTAAAACCCTAGTTTGTAACCCTAACCCTAATGTAAAATGACTGTTTTGAAACCCTAACCCTAATGTAAAACCCTTGTTTGAAACTCTAACCCTAATGTAAAACCCTAGTTTGAAACCCTAATCCTAATGTTAAACCCAAATTTGTAACCCTAACCCTAATGTAAAACCCTAGTTTGAAACCCTAACCCTAATGTTAAACCCTAGTTTGAAACCCTAACCCTAATGTTAAACCCTTGTTTGAAATCCTAACCCTAATGTAAAACCCTAGTTTGAAACCCTAAGCCTAATTTGAAACCCTAGTTTGAAACCCTAACCCTAATGTAAAACCCTAGTTTGTAACCCTAACCCAAATGTAAAACCCTAGTTTGAAACCCTAACCCTAATGTAAAACCCTAGTTTGAAACCCTAACCCTAATGTAAAACCATAGTTTGAAGCATTAACCCTAATGTAAAACCCTAGTTTGAAGCACTAACCCTAATGTAAAACACTAGTTTGAAACGCTAACCCTAATGTAAAACCCTAGTTTGAAATCCCAAATCTAATTTGAAACCATAGTTTAAAACCCTAACCCTAATGTAAAACCCTAGTTTGAAGCATTAACCCTAATGTAAAACACTAGTTTGAAACGCTAACACTAATGTTAAACCCTAATTTGAAACCCTAACCCTAATGATAAACCCTAGTTTGAAACACTAACCCTAAATTTAAACCCTAGTTTGAAACCCTAACCCTAAGGTAAAACCCTAGTTTGAAACCCTAACCCTAATGTAAAACCCTAGTTTGTAACCCTAACCCTAATGTAAAAGCATAGTTTGAAACTCTAACCCTAATGTAAAACCCTAGTTTGAAACCCTAACCCTAATGTAAAACCCTAGTTTGTAACCCTAACTCTAATGTAAAACCCTAGTTTGAAACCCTAACCCTAATATAAAACCCTAGTTTGAAACCCTAACCCTAATGTAAAACCCTTGTTTGAAACCCTAACCCTAATTTTAAACCCGAGTTTGAAACCCTAACCCTAATGTAAAACCCTAGTTTGAAACCCTAACCCTAATGTAAAACCCCTTGTTTGTAACCCTAACCCTAATTTGAAACCCTAGTTTGAAGCATTAACCCTAATGTAAAACCCTAGTTTGAAGCACTAACCCTAATGTAAAACACTAGTTTGAAACGCTAACCCTAATGTAAAACCCTAGTTTGAAATCCCAAATCTAATTTGAAACCATAGTTTAAAACCCTAACCCTAATGTAAAACCCTAGTTTGAAGCATTAACCCTAATGTAAAACACTAGTTTGAAACGCTAACCCTAATGTTAAACCCTAATTTGAAACCCTAACCCTAATGTAAAACCCTAGTTTGAAACCCTAACCCTAATGATAAACCCTAGTTTGAAACACTAACCCTAAATTTAAACCCTAGTTTGAAACACTAACCCTAAATTTAAACCCTAGTTTGAAACCCTAACCCTAATGTAAAACCCTAGTTTGAAACCCTAACCCTAATGTAAAACCCTAGTTTGTAACCCTAACCCTAATGTAAAAGCATAGTTTGAAACCCTAACCCTAATGTAAAACCCTAGTTTGAAACCCTAACCCTAATGTAAAACCCTAGTTTGTAACCCTAACTCTAATGTAAAACCCTAGTTTGAAACCCTAACCCTAATGTAAAACCCTAGTTTGAAACCCTAACCCTAATGTAAAACCCTTGTTTGAAACCCTAACCCTAATTTTAAACCCGAGTTTGAAACCCTAACCCTAATGTAAAACCCTAGTTTGAAACCCTAACCCTAATGTAAAACCCCTTGTTTGTAACCCTAACCCTAATTTGAAATCCTAGATTGAAACCCTAACCCTAATGTTAAACCCTAGTTTGAAACCCTAACCCTAATGTAAAACCCTAGTTTGAAACCATAACCCTAATTTGAAACCCTAGTTTGAAACCCTAACCCTAATGTAAAACCCCTTGTTTGTAACCCTAACCCTAATTTGAAACCCTAGTTTGAAACCCTAACCCTAATGTAAAAGCCTAGTTTGAAACCCTAACCCTAATGATAAACCGTAGTTTGAAACCCTAACCCTAAATTTAAACACTAGTTTGAAACCCTAACCCTAAGGTAAAACCCTAGTTTGAAACCCTAACCCTAATGTAAAACCCTAGTTTGTAACCCTAACCCTAATGTAAAACCATAGTTTAAAACCCTAACCCTAATTTAAAACCCTAGTTTGAAACCCTAACCCTAATGTAAAACCCTAGTTTGAAGCACTAACCCTAAATTATAACCCTAGTTTGAAACTCTTACCCTAATGTAAAACCCCAGTTTGAAACCCTAACCATAATGTAAAACCCTAGTTTGTAACCCTAACCCTAATGTTAAACCCTAGTTTGAAACCCTAACCCTAATGTAAAACCCTAGTTTGAAACCCTAACCCTAATGATAAACCCTAGTTTGAAACCCTAACCCTAATGCAAAACCCTAGTTTGAAACCCTAACCCTAATGTTAAAGCCTAGTTTGTAACCCTAACCCTAATGTAAAACCCTAGTTTGAAACCCTAACCCTAATGTTAAACCCTAGTTTGAAACCCTAACCCTAATGTAAAACCCTTATTTGAAACCCTAACCCTAATGTAAAACCCTAGTTTGAAACCCTAAGCCTAATTTGAAACCCTAGTTTGAAACCCTAACCCTAATGTAAAACCCTAACCCAAATGTAAAACCCTAGTTTGAAACCCTAACCCTAATGTAAAACCCTAGTTTGAAACCCTAACCCTATTGTAAAACCCTAGTTTGAAGCATTAACCCTAATGTAAAACCCTAGTTTGAAACCCTAACCCGAAATTGAAACCCTAGTTTGAAACCCTAACCCTAATGTAAAACCCTAGTTTGTAACCCTAACCCTAATGTAAAACCCTAGTTTGAAACCCTAACACTAATGTAAAACACTAGTTTGAAACGCTAACCCTAATGTAAAACCCTAGTTTGAAACCCCAAATCTAATTTGAAACCATAGTTTAAAACCCTAAACCTAATGTAAAACCCTAGTTTGAAGCATTAACCCTAATGTAAAACACTAGTTTGAAACGCTAACCCTAATGTTAAACCCTAATTTGAAACCCTAACCCTAATGTAAAACCCTAGTTTGAAACCCTAACCCTAATGATAAACCCTAGTTTGAAACCCTAACCCTACATTTAAACCCTAGTTTGAAACCCTAACCCTAATGTTAAACCCTAGTTTGAAACCCTAACCCTAATGTAAAACCCTTGTTTGAAACCCTAACCCTAATGTAAAACCCTAGTTTGAAACCCTAAGCCTAATTTGAAACCCTAGTTTGAAACCCTAACCCTAATGTAAAACCCTAGTTTGTAACCCTAACCCAAATGTAAAACCCTAGTTTGAAACCCTAACCCTAATGTAAAACCCTAGTTTGAAACCCTAACCCTAATGTAAAACCCTAGTTTGAAGTATTAACCCTAATGTAAAACCCTAGTTTGAAACCCTAACCCAAATGTTTAACCCTAGTTTGAAACCCTAACCCTAAATTGAAACCCAAGTTTGAAACCCTAACCCTAATGTAAAACCCTAGTTTGAAACCCTAACCCTAATGTAAAACCCTAGTTTGTCACCCTAACCCTAATGTAAAACCCTAGTTTGAAACCCTAACGCTAATGTAAAACCCTAGTTTGAAACCCTAACCCTAATGTAAAACCCTAGTTTGAAGCACTAACCCTAATGTAAAACACTAGTTTGAAACGCTAACCCTAATGTAAAACCCTAGTTTGAAACCCCAAATCTAATTTGAAACCATAGTTTAAAACCCTAAACCTAATATAAAACCCTAGTTTGAAGCATTAACCCTAATGTAAAACACTAGTTTGAAACGCTAACCCTAATGTTAAACCCTAATTTGAAACCCTAACCCTAAAGTAAAACCCTAGTTTGAAACCCTAACCCTAATGATAAACCCTAGTTTGAAACCCTAACCCTAAATTTAAACCCTAGTTTGAAACCCTAACCCTAAGGTAAAACCCTAGTTTGAAACCCTAACCCTAATGTAAAACCCTAGTTTGTAACCCTAACCCTAATGTAAAACCATAGTTTGAAACCCTAACCCTAATTTAAAACCCTAGTTTGAAACCCTAACCCTAATGTAAAACCCTAGTTTGAAGCAGTAACCCTAAATTATAACCCTAGTTTGAAGCTCTTACCCTAATGTAAAACCCCAGTTTGAAACCCTAACCGTAATGTAAAACCCTAGTTTGTATCCCTAACCCTAATGTTAAACCCTAGTTTGAAACCCTAACCCTAATGTAAAACCCTAGTTTGAAACCCTAACCCTAATGATAAACCCAAGTTTGAAACCCTAACCCTAATGCAAAACCCTAGTTTGAAACCCTACCCCTAATGTAAAACCCTTGTTTGTAACCCTAACCCAAATGTAAAACCCTAGTTTGAAACCCAACCCTAATGTAAAACCCTAGTTTGAAGCATTAACCCTAATGTAAAACACTAGTTTGAAACCCTAACCCTAATTATAAGCCCTAGTTTGAAACCCTAACCCTAATGTAAAACCCTAGTTTGAAAACCCTAACCCTAATGATAAACCCTAGTTTGAAACCCTAACCCTAAATTGAAACCCTAGTTTGAAACCCTAACCCTAATGTAAAACCCTAGTTTGAAACCCTAACCCTAATGTAAAACCCTAGTTTGTAACCCTAACCCTAATGTAAAATGACTGTTTTGAAACCCTAACCCTAATGTAAAACCCTAGTTTGAAACCCTAACCCTAATGTAAAACCCTTGTTTGAAACCCTAACCCTAATTTTAAACCCGAGTTTGAAACCCTAACCCTAATGTAAAACCCTAGTTTGAAACCCTAACCCTAATGTAAAACCCCTTGTTTGTAACCCTAACCCTAATTTGAAACCCTAGTTTGAAACCCTAACCCTAATGTTAAACCCTAGTTTGAAACCCTAACCCTAATGTAAAACCCTAGTTTGAAACCCTAACCCTAATTTGAAACCCTAGTTTGAAACCCTAACCCTAATGTAAAACCCCTTGTTTGTAACCCTAACCCTAATTTGAAACCCAAGTTTGAAACCCTAACCCTAATGTTAAACCCTAGTTTGAAACCCTAACCCTAATGTAAAACCCTAGTTTGAAACCCTAACCCTAATTTGAAACCCTAGTTTGAAACCCTAACCCTAATTTGAAACCCCTGTTTGAAATCCTAACTCTAATGTGAAACCTTAGTTTGAAACCCTAACCCTCATAAAAAACCCTAGTTTGTAACCCTAACCCTAATGTAAAATCCTAGTTTGAAACCCTAACACTAATGTTAAACCCTAGTTTGAAACCCTAACCCTAATGTAAAACCCTATTTTGAAACCCTAACCCTAATGATAAACCCTAGTTTGAAACCCTAACCCTAATGCAAAACCCTAGTTTGAAACCCTAACCCTAATGTAAAACCCTAGTTTGTAAACCTAACCCAAATGTAAAATCCTAGTTTGAAACACTAACCCTAATGTAAAACCCTAGTTTGAAACGCTAACCCTAATGTAAAACCCTAGTTTGAAGCATTAACCCTAAAGTAAAACACTAGTTTGAAACCCTAACCCTAATGTTAAACCCTAGTTTGAAACCCTAACCCTAATGTAAAACCCTAGTTTGAAACCCTAACCCTAATGATAAACCCTAGTTTGAAACCCTAACCCTAAATTGAAACCCTAGTTTGAAACCCTAACCCTAATGTAAAACCCTAGTTTGAAACCCTAACCCTAATGTAAAACCCTAGTTTGAAACCCTAACCGTAATGTAAAACCATAGTTTGAAGCACTAACCCTAATGTAAAACCATAGTTTGAAGCACTAACCCTAATGTAAAACACTAGTTTGAAACGCTAACCCTAATGTAAAACCCTAGTTTGAAGCATTAACCCTAATGTTAAACCCTAGTTTGAAACCCTAACACTAAATTGAAACCCCAGTTTGAAACCCTAACACTAATGTAAAACCCTAGTTTGTAACCCTAACCCTAATGTAAAACCTTAGTGTGAAACCCTAACCCTAATGTAAAACCCTAGTTTGAAACCCTAACCCTAATGTAAAACCCTAGTTTGAAACCCTAACCCTAATTTGAAACCCTAATTTGAAACCCTAACCCTAATGTAAAACCCTAGTTTGAAACCCTAACCCTAACGTTAAACCCTAGTTTGAAACCCTAACCGTAATGTAAAACCCTAGTTTGTAACCCTAACCCAAATGTAAAACCCTAGTTTGAAACCCTAACCCTAATGTAAAACCCTAGTTTGAAACCCTAACCCTAATGTAAAACCATAAATTGAAGCATTAACCCTAATGTAAAACCCTAGTTTGAAGCACTAACCCTAATGTAAAACACTAGTTTGAAACGCTAATCCTAATGTAAAACCCTAGTTTGAAACCCTAACCCTAATTTGAAACCCTAGTTTGAAACCCTAACCCTAATGTAAAACCCCTTGTTTGTAACCCTAACCCTAATTTGAAACCCTAGTTTGAAACCCTAACCCTAATGTTAAACCCTAGTTTGAAACCCTAACCCTAATGTAAAACAATAGTTTGAAACCCTAACCCTAATTTGAAACCCTAGTTTGAAACCCTAACCCTAATTTGAAATCCCTGTTTGAAATCCTAACTCTAATGTGAAACCTTAGTTTGAAACCCTAACCCTCATAAAAAACCCTAGTTTGTAACCCTAACCCTAATGTAAAATCCTAGTTTGAAACCCTAACACTAATGTTAAACCCTAGTTTGAAACCCTAACCCTAATGTAAAACCCTAGTTTGAAACCCTAACCCTAATGATAAACCCTAGTTTGAAACCCTAACCCTAATGCAAAACCCTAGTTTGAAACCCTAACCCTAATGTAAAACCCTAGTTTGTAAACCTAACCCAAATGTAAAATCCTAGTTTGAAACACTAACCCTAATGTAAAACCCAAGTTTGAAACGCTAACCCTAATGTAAAACCCTAGTTTGAAGCATTAACCCTAAAGTAAAACACTAGTTTGAAACCCTAACCCTAATGTAAAACCCTAGTTTGAAGCATTAACCCTAAAGTAAAACACTAGTTTGAAACCCTAACCCTAATTTTAAACCCTAGTTTGAAACCCTAACCCTAAATTGAAACCCTAGTTTGAAACCCTAACCCTAATGTAAAACGCTAGTTTGAAACCCTAACCCTAATGTCAAACCCTAGTTTGAAACCCCAAACCTAATTTGAAACCATAGTTTGAAACCCTAACCCTAATGTTAAACCCTAGTTTGAAACCCTAACCCTAATGTAAAACCCTAGTTTGAAACCCTAACCCTAATTTGAAACCCTAGTTTGAAACCCTAACCCTAATTTGAAACCCCTGTTTGAAATCCTAACTCTAATGTGAAACCTTAGTTTGAAACCCTAACCCTCATAAAAAACCCTAGTTTGTAACCCTAACCCTAATGTAAAATCCTAGTTTGAAACCCTAACACTAATGTTAAACCCTAGTTTGAAACCCTAACCCTAATGTAAAACCCTATTTTGAAACCCTAACCCTAATGATAAACCCTAGTTTGAAACCCTAACCCTAATGCAAAACCCTAGTTTGAAACCCTAACCCTAATGTAAAACCCTAGTTTGTAAACCTAACCCAAATGTAAAATCCTAGTTTGAAACACTAACCCTAATGTAAAACCCTAGTTTGAAACGCTAACCCTAATGTAAAACCCTAGTTTGAAGCATTAACCCTAAAGTAAAACACTAGTTTGAAACCCTAACCCTAATGTTAAACCCTAGTTTGAAACCCTAACCCTAATGTAAAACCCTAGTTTGAAACCCTAACCCTAATGATAAACCCTAGTTTGAAACCCTAACCCTAAATTGAAACCCTAGTTTGAAACCCTAACCCTAATGTAAAACCCTAGTTTGAAACCCTAACCCTAATGTAAAACCCTAGTTTGAAACCCTAACCGTAATGTAAAACCATAGTTTGAAGCACTAACCCTAATGTAAAACCATAGTTTGAAGCACTAACCCTAATGTAAAACACTAGTTTGAAACGCTAACCCTAATGTAAAACCCTAGTTTGAAGCATTAACCCTAATGTTAAACCCTAGTTTGAAACCCTAACACTAAATTGAAACCCCAGTTTGAAACCCTAACACTAATGTAAAACCCTAGTTTGTAACCCTAACCCTAATGTAAAACCTTAGTGTGAAACCCTAACCCTAATGTAAAACCCTAGTTTGAAACCCTAACCCTAATGTAAAACCCTAGTTTGAAACCCTAACCCTAATTTGAAACCCTAATTTGAAACCCTAACCCTAATGTAAAACCCTAGTTTGAAACCCTAACCCTAACGTTAAACCCTAGTTTGAAACCCTAACCGTAATGTAAAACCCTAGTTTGTAACCCTAACCCAAATGTAAAACCCTAGTTTGAAACCCTAACCCTAATGTAAAACCCTAGTTTGAAACCCTAACCCTAATGTAAAACCATAAATTGAAGCATTAACCCTAATGTAAAACCCTAGTTTGAAGCACTAACCCTAATGTAAAACACTAGTTTGAAACGCTAATCCTAATGTAAAACCCTAGTTTGAAACCCTAACCCTAATTTGAAACCCTAGTTTGAAACCCTAACCCTAATGTAAAACCCCTTGTTTGTAACCCTAACCCTAATTTGAAACCCTAGTTTGAAACCCTAACCCTAATGTTAAACCCTAGTTTGAAACCCTAACCCTAATGTAAAACAATAGTTTGAAACCCTAACCCTAATTTGAAACCCTAGTTTGAAACCCTAACCCTAATTTGAAATCCCTGTTTGAAATCCTAACTCTAATGTGAAACCTTAGTTTGAAACCCTAACCCTCATAAAAAACCCTAGTTTGTAACCCTAACCCTAATGTAAAATCCTAGTTTGAAACCCTAACACTAATGTTAAACCCTAGTTTGAAACCCTAACCCTAATGTAAAACCCTAGTTTGAAACCCTAACCCTAATGATAAACCCTAGTTTGAAACCCTAACCCTAATGCAAAACCCTAGTTTGAAACCCTAACCCTAATGTAAAACCCTAGTTTGTAAACCTAACCCAAATGTAAAATCCTAGTTTGAAACACTAACCCTAATGTAAAACCCAAGTTTGAAACGCTAACCCTAATGTAAAACCCTAGTTTGAAGCATTAACCCTAAAGTAAAACACTAGTTTGAAACCCTAACCCTAATGTAAAACCCTAGTTTGAAGCATTAACCCTAAAGTAAAACACTAGTTTGAAACCCTAACCCTAATTTTAAACCCTAGTTTGAAACCCTAACCCTAAATTGAAACCCTAGTTTGAAACCCTAACCCTAATGTAAAACGCTAGTTTGAAACCCTAACCCTAATGTCAAACCCTAGTTTGAAACCCCAAACCTAATTTGAAACCATAGTTTGAAACCCTAACCCTAATGTAAAACCCTAGTTTGTAACCCTAATCCTAATGTAAAACCTCAATTTGAAACCCAAACCCTAATTTGAAACCCTAGTTTGAAACCCTAAACCTAATGTAAAACCCAAGTTTGAAACCCTAACCCTAATTTAAAACCCCTGTTTTGAAATCCTAACCCTAATGTAAAACACTTGTTTGAAACCCTAACCCTAATGTAAAACCCTTGTTTGAAACCCTAACCCTAATTTGAAACCCTAGTTTGAAACCCTAACCCTAATATAAAACCCTAGTTTGAAGCCCTAACCCTAATTAGAAACCCTAGTTTGAAACCCTAACCCTAATGTAAACCCTAGTTTGAAACCCTAACCCTAATGATAAACCCTAGATTAAAACCCTAACCCTAATTAGAAAGCCTAGTTTGAAACCCTAACCCTAATGTAAAACCCTAGTTTGAAACCCTAACCCTAATGATAAACCCTAGTTTAAAACCCTAACCCTAATTTGAAACCCTAGTTTGAAACCCTAACCCTAATTTGAAACCCTAGTTTGAAACCCTAACCCTAATGTAAAACCCTAGTTTGAAACTCTAACCCTAATTTGAAACCCTAGTTTGAAACCCTAACCCTAATGTAAAACCCTAGTTTGAAAGCGTAACCCTAATGTAAAACCCTAGTTTGAAGCATTAACCCTAATGTAAAACCCTAGTTTGAAAACCTAACCCTAACGTTAAACCCTAGTTTGAAACCCTAACCGTCATGTAAAACCCTAGTTTGTAACCCTAACCCTAATGTAAAACCTTAGTGTGAAACCCTAACCCTAATGTAAAACCCTAGTTTGAAACCCTAACCCTAATGTAAAACCCTAGTTTGAAACCCTAACCCTAATTTGAAACCCTAGTTTGAAACCCTAACCCTAATGTAAAACCCTTTTTTGAAACCCTAACCCTAATGTAAAACCCTAGTTTGAAACCCTAACCCTAATGTTAAAGCCTAGTTTGTAACCCTAACCCTAATGTAAAACCCTAGTTTGAAACCCTAACACTAATGTTAAACCCTAGTTTGAAACCCTAACCCTAATGTAAAACCCTTGTTTGAAACGCTAACCCTAATGTAAAACCCTAGTTTGAAACCCTAAGCCTAATTTGAAACCCTAGTTTGAAACCCTTACCCTAATGTAAAATCCTAGTTTGTAACCCTAACCCAAATGTAAAACCCTAGTTTGAAACCCTAACCCTAATGTAAAACCCTAGTTTGAAACCCTAACCCTAATGTAAAACCCTAGTTTGAAGCATTAACCCTAATGTAAAACCCTAGTTTGAAACCCTAACCCAAATGTTAAACCCTAGTTTGAAACCCTAACCCTAAATTGAAACCCTAGTTTGAAACCCTAACCCTAATGTAAAACCCTAGTTTGAAACACTAACCCTAATGTAAAACCCTAGTTTGTCACCCTAACCCTAATGTAAAACCCTAGTTTGAAACCCTAACGCTAATGTAAAACCCTAGTTTGAAACCCTAACCCTAATGTAAAACCCTAGTTTGAAGCACTAACCCTAATGTAAAACACTAGTTTGAAACGCTAACCCTAATGTAAAACCCTAGTTTGAAACCCCAAATCTAATTTGAAACCATAGTTTAAAACCCTAAACCTAATATAAAACCCTAGTTTGAAGCATTAACCCTAATGTAAAACACTAGTTTGAAACGCTAACCCTAATGTTAAACCCTAATTTGAAACCCTAACCCTAATTTAAAACCCTAGTTTGAAACCCTAACCCTAATGTAAAACCCTAGTTTGAAGCACTAACCCTAAATTATAACCCTAGTTTGAAACTCTTACCCTAATGTAAAACCCCAGTTTGAAACACTAACCGTAATGTAAAACCCTAGTTTGTAACCCTAACCCTAATGTTAAACCCTAGTTTGAAACCCTAACCCTAATGATAAACCCTAGTTTGAAACCCTAACCCTAATGATAAACCCTAGTTTGAAACCCTAACCCTAATGCAAAACCCTAGTTTGAAACCCTAACCCTAATGTTAAAGCCTAGTTTGTAACCCTAACCCTAATGTAAAACCCTAGTTTGAAACCCTAACCCTAATGTTAAACCCTAGTTTGAAACGCTAACCCTAATGTTAAACCCTAATTTGAAACCCTAACCCTAATTTAAAACCCTAGTTTGAAACCCTAACCCTAATGTAAAACCCTAGTTTGAAGCACTAACCCTAAATTATAACCCTAGTTTGAAACTCTTACCCTAATGTAAAACCCCAGTTTGAAACTCTAACCGTAATGTAAAACCCTAGTTTGTAACCCTAACCCTAATGTTAAACCCTAGTTTGAAACCCTAACCCTAATGTAAAACCCTAGTTTGAAACCCTAACCCTAATGATAAACCCTAGTTTGAAATCCTAACCCTAATGCAAAACCCTAGTTTGAAACCCTAACCCTAATGTTAAAGCCTAGTTTGTAACCCTAACCCTAATGTAAAACCCTAGTTTGAAACCCTAACCCTAATGTTAAACCCTAGTTTGAAACCCTAACCCTAATGTAAAACCCTTATTTGAAACCCTAACCCTAATGTAAAACCCTAGTTTGAAACCCTAAGCCTAATTTGAAACCCTAGTTTGAAACCCTAACCCTAATGTAAAACCCTAACCCAAATGTAAAACCCTAGTTTGAAACCCTAACCCTAATGTAAAACCCTAGTTTGAAACCCTAACCCTAATGTAAAACCCTAGTTTGAAGCATTAACCCTAATGTAAAACCCTAGTTTGAAACCCTAACCCGAAATTGAAACCCTAGTTTGAAACCCTAACCCTAATGTAAAACCCTAGTTTGTAACCCTAACCCTAATGTAAAACCCTAGTTTGAAACCCTAACACTAATGTAAAACACTAGTTTGAAACGCTAACCCTAATGTAAAACCCTAGTTTGAAACCCCAAATCTAATTTGAAACCATAGTTTAAAACCCTAAACCTAATGTAAAACCCTAGTTTGAAGCATTAACCCTAATGTAAAACACTAGTTTGAAACGCTAACCCTAATGTTAAACCCTAATTTGAAACCCTAACCCTAATGTAAAACCCTAGTTTGAAACCCTAACCCTAATGATAAACCCTAGTTTGAAACCCTAACCCTACATTTAAACCCTAGTTTGAAACCCTAACCCTAAGGTAAAACCCTAGTTTGAAACCCTAACCCTAATGTAAAACCCTAGTTTGTAACCCTAACCCTAATGTAAAACCATAGTTTGAAACCCTAACCCTAATGTAAAACCATAGTTTGAAACCCTAACCCTAATGTAAATCCCTAGTTTGAAGCAATAACCCTAAATTATAACCCTAGTTTGAAACTCTTACCCTAAATTATAACCCTAGTTTGAAACTCTTACCCTAATGTAAAACCCTACTTTGAAACCCTAACCGTAATGTAAAACCCTAGTTTGTAACCCTAACCCTAATGTTAAACCCTAGTTTGAAACCCTAACCCTAATGTAAAACCCTAGTTTGAAACCCTAACCCTAATGATAAACCCTAGTTTGAAACCCTAACCCTAATGCAAAACCCTAGTTTGAAACCCTAACCCTAATGTAAAACCCTTGTTTGTAACCCTAACCCAAATGTAAAGCCCTAGTTTGAAACCCAACCCTAATGTAAAACCCTAGTTTGAAGCATGAACCCTAATGTAAAACACTAGTTTGAAACCCTAACCCTAATTATAAGCCCTAGTTTGAAACCCTAACCCTAATGTAAAACCCTAGTTTGAAACCCTAACCCTAATGATAAACCCTAGTTTGAAACCCTAACCATAAATTGAAACCCTAGTTTGAAACCCTAACCCTAATGTAAAACCCTAGTTTGAAACCCTAACCCTAATGTAAAACCCTAGTTTGTAACCCTAACCCTAATGTAAAATGACTGTTTTGAAACCCTAACCCTAATGTAAAACCCTTGTTTGAAACCCTAACCCTAATGTAAAACCCTAGATTGAAAACCTAACCCCAATGTAAAACCCTAGTGTGAAACCCTAACCCTAATTTTTAACCCCTGTTTTGAAACACTTACCCTAATGTAAAACCCTTGTTTGAAACCCTAACCCTATGGTAAAACCCTAGTTTGAAACCCTAAGCCTTATTTGAAACCCTAGTTTGAAACCCTAGCCCTAATGTAAAACCCTAGTTTGAAACCCTAACCCTAAATGTAAAACCCTAGTTTGTAACCCTAACCCTAATGTAAAATGACTGTTTTGAAACCCTAACCCTAATGTAAAACCCTTGTTTGAAACCCTAACCCTAATGTAAAACCCTAGTTTGAAATCCTAATCCTAATGTTAAACCCTAGTTTGTAACCCTAACCCTAATGTAAAACCCTAGTTTGAAAACCTAACCCTAATGTAAAACCCTAGTGTGAAACCCTAACCCTAATGTAAAACCCTAGTGTGAAACCCTAACCCTAATTTTTAACCACTGTTTTTAAACCCTAACCATAATGTAAAACCCTAGTTTGAAACCCTAAACCTAATGTAAAACCCTAGTTTGAAACCCTAACCCTAATGTAAAACCCTAGTTTGAAACCCTAACCCTAATGTAAAACCCTACTTTGTAACCCTAACCCTAATGTAAAATGACTGTTTTGAAACCCTAACCCTAATGTAAAACCCTTGTTTGAAACCCTAACCCTAATGTAAAACCCTAGTTTGAAACCCTAAGCCTAATTTGAAACCCTAGTTTGAAACACTAACCCTAATGTAAAACCCTAGTTTGAAACCCTAACCCTAATGTAAAACCCTAGTTTGCAACCCTAACCCTGATGTAAAATGACTGTTTTGAAACCCTAACCCTAATGTAAAACCCTTGTTTGAAACTCTAACCCTAATGTAAAACCCTAGTTTGAAACCCTAATCCTAATGTTAAACCCTAGTTTGTAACCCTAACCCTAATGTAAAACCCTAGTTTGAAACCCTAACCCTAATGTTAAACCCTAGTTTGAAACCCTAACCCTAAAGTGAAACCCTTGTTTGAAACCCTAACCCTAATGTAAAACCCTAGTTTGAAACCCTAAGCCTAATTTGAAACCCTAGTTTGAAACCCTAACCCTAATGTAAAACCCTAGTTTGAAACCCCAAATCTAATTTGAAACCATAGTTTAAAACCCTAACCCTAATGTAAAACCCTAGTTTGAAGCATTAACCCTAATGTAAAACACTAGTTTGAAACGCTAATCCTAATGTAAAAACATAGTTTGAAACCCTAACCCTAATGTAAAACCCTAGTTTGAAACCCTAACCCTAATGATAAACCCTAGTTTGAAACACTAACCCTAAATTTAAACCCTAGTTTGAAACCCTAACCCTAATGTAAAACCCTAGTTTGAAACCCTAACCCTAATGTAATACCCTAGTTTGTAACCCTAACTGTAATGTAAAACCCTAGTTTGAAACCCTAACCCTAATGTTAAACCCTAGTTTGAAACCCTAACCCTAATGTAAAACCCTAGTTTGAAACCCTAACCCTAATTTGAAACCCTAGTTTGAAACCCTAACCCTAATGTAAAACCCCTTGTTTGTAACCCTAACCCTAATTTGAAACCCTAGTTTGAAACCCTAACCCTAATGTAAAAGCCTAGTTTGAAACCCTAACCCTAATGATAAACCATAGTTTGAAACCCTAACCCTAAATTTAAACACTAGTTTGAAACCCTAACCCTAAGGTAAAACCCTAGTTTGAAACCCTAACCCTAATGTAAAACCCTAGTTTGTAACCCTAACCCTAATGCAAAACCATAGTTTAAAACCCTAACCCTAATTTAAAACCCTAGTTTGAAACCCTAACCCTAATGTAAAACCCTAGTTTGAAGCACTAACCCTAAATTATAACCCAAGTTTGAAACTCTTACCCTAATGTAAAACCCCAGTTTGAAACCCTAACCATAATGTAAAACCCTAGTTTGTAACCCTAACCCTAATGTTAAACCCTAGTTTGAAACCCTAACCCTAATGTAAAACCCTAGTTTGAAACCCTAACCCTAATGATAAACCCTAGTTTGAAACCCTAACCCTAATGCAAAACCCTAGTTTGAAACCCTAACCCTAATGTTAAAGCCTAGTTTGTAACCCTAACCCTAATGTAAAACCCTAGTTTGAAACCCTAACCCTAATGTTAAACCCTAGTTTGAAACCCTAACCCTAATGTTAAACCCTAGTTTGAAACCCTAACCCTAATGTTAAACCCTTGTTTGAAATCCTAACCCTAATGTAAAACCCTAGTTTGAAACCCTAAGCCTAATTTGAAACCCTAGTTTGAAACCCTAACCCTAATGTAAAACCCTAGTTTGTAACCCTAACCCAAATGTAAAACCCTAGTTTGAAACGCTAACCCTAATGTAAAACCCTAGTTTGAAACCCTAACCCTAATGTAAAACCATAGTTTGAAGCATTAACCCTAATGTAAAACCCTAGTTTGAAGCACTAACCCTAATGTAAAACACTAGTTTGAAACGCTAACCCTAATGTAAAACCCTAGTTTGAAATCCCAAATCTAATTTGAAACCATAGTTTAAAACCCTAACCCTAATGTAAAACCCTAGTTTGAAGCATTAACCCTAATGTAAAACACTAGTTTGAAACGCTAACCCTAATGTTAAACCCTAATTTGAAACCCTAACCCTAATGATAAACCCTAGTTTGAAACACTAACCCTAAATTTAAACCCTAGTTTGAAACCCTAACCCTAAGGTAAAACCCTAGTTTGAAACCCTAACCCTAATGTAAAACCCTAGTTTGTAACCCTAACCCTAATGTAAAAGCATAGTTTGAAACCCTAACCCTAATGTAAAACCCTAGTTTGAAACCCTAACCCTAATGTAAAACCCTAGTTTGTAACCCTAACTCTAATGTAAAACCCTAGTTTGAAACCCTAACCCTAATGTAAAACCCTAGTTTGAAACCCTAACCCTAATGTAAAACCCTTGTTTGAAACCCTAACCCTAATTTTAAACCAGAGTTTGAAACCCTAACCCTAATGTAAAACCCTAGTTTGAAACCCTAACCCTAATGTAAAAACCCTTGTTTGTAACCCTAACCCTAATTTGAAACCCTAGTTTGAAGCATTAACCCTAATGTAAAACCCTAGTTTGAAGCACTAACCCTAATGTAAAACACTAGTTTGAAACGCTAACCCTAATGTAAAACCCTAGTTTGAAATCCCAAATCTAATTTGAAACCATAGTTTAAAACCCTAACACTAATGTAAAACCCTAGTTTGAAGCATTAACCCTAATGTAAAACACTAGTTTGAAATGCTAACCCTAATGTTAAACCCTAATTTGAAACCCTAACCCTAATGTAAAACCCTAGTTTGAAACCCTAACCCTAATGATAAACCCTAGTTTGAAACACTAACCCTAAATTTAAACCCTAGTTTGAAACCCTAACCCTAAGGTAAAACCCTAGTTTGAAACCCTAACCCTAATGTAAAACCCTAGTTTGTAACCCTAACCCTAATGTAAAAGCATAGTTTGAAACCCTAACCCTAATGTAAAACCCTAGTTTGAAACCCTAACCCTAATGTAAAACCCTAGTTTGTAACCCTAACTCTAATGTAAAACCCTAGTTTGAAACCCTAACCCTAATGTAAAACCCTAGTTTGAAACCCTAACCCTAATGTAAAACCCTTGTTTGAAACCCTAACCCTAATTTTAAACCCGAGTTTGAAACCCTAACCCTAATGTAAAACCCTAGTTTGAAACCCTAACCCTAATGTAAAACCCCTTGTTTGTAACCCTAACCCTAATTTGAAACCCTAGTTTGAAAACCTAACCCTAATGTTAAACCCTAGTTTGAAACCCTAACCCTAATGTAAAACCCTAGTTTGAAACCCTAACCCTAATTTGAAACCCTAGTTTGAAACCCTAACCCTAATGTAAAACCCCTTGTTTGTAACCCTAACCCTAATTTGAAACCCTAGTTTGAAACCCTAACCCTAATGTAAAAGCCTAGTTTGAAACCCTAACCCTAATGATAAACCGTAGTTTGAAACCCTAACCCTAAATTTAAACCCTAGTTTGAAACCCTAACCCTAAGGTAAAACCCTAGTTTGAAACCCTAACCCTAATGTAAAACCCTAGTTTGTAACCCTAACCCTAATGTAAAACCATAGTTTAAAACCCTAACCCTAATTTAAAACCCTAGTTTGAAACCCTAACCCTAATGTAAAACCCTAGTTTGAAGCACTAACCCTAAATTATAACCCTAGTTTGAAACTCTTACCCTAATATAAAACCCCAGTTTGAAACCCTAACCATAATGTAAAACCCTAGTTTGTAACCCTAACCCTAATGTTAAACCCTAGTTTGAAACCCTAACCCTAATGTAAAACCCTAGTTTGAAACCCTAACCCTAATGATAAACCCTAGTTTGAAACCCTAACCCTAATGCAAAACCCTAGTTTGAAACCCTAACCCTAATGTTAAAGCCTAGTTTGTAACCCTAACCCTAATGTAAAACCCTAGTTTGAAACCCTAACCCTAATGTTAAACCCTAGTTTGAAACCCTAACCCTAATGTAAAACCCTTATTTGATACCCTAACCCTAATGTAAAACCCTAGTTTGAAACCCTAAGCCTAATTTGAAACCCTAGTTTGAAACCCTAACCCTAATGTAAAACCCTAACCCAAATGTAAAACCCTAGTTTGAAACCCTAACCCTAATGTAAAACCCTAGTTTGAAACCCTAACCCTATTGTAAAACCCTAGTTTGAAGCATTAACCCTAATGTAAAACCCTAGTTTGAAACCCTAACCCGAAATTGAAACCCTAGTTTGAAACCCTAACCCTAATGTAAAACCCTAGTTTGTAACCCTAACCCTAATGTAAAACCCTAGTTTGAAACCCTAACACTAATGTAAAACACTAGTTTGAAACGCTAACCCTAATGTAAAACCCTAGTTTGAAACCCCAAATCTAATTTGAAACCATAGTTTAAAACCCTAAACCTAATGTAAAACCCTAGTTTGAAGCATTAACCCTAATGTAAAACACTAGTTTGAAACGCTAACCCTAATGTTAAACCCTAATTTGAAACCCTAACCCTAATGTAAAACCCTAGTTTGAAACCCTAACCCTAATGATAAACCCTAGTTTGAAACCCTAACCCTACATTTAAACCCTAGTTTGAAACCCTAACCCTAATGTTAAACCCTAGTTTGAAACCCTAACCCTAATGTAAAACCCTTGTTTGAAACCCTAACCCTAATGTAAAACCCTAGTTTGAAACCCTAAGCCTAATTTGAAACCCTAGTTTGAAACCCTAACCCTAATGTAAAACCCTAGTTTGTAACCCTAACCCAAATGTAAAACCCTAGTTTGAAACCCTAACCCTAATGTAAAACCCTAGTTTGAAACCCTAACCCTAATGTAAAACCCTAGTTTGAAGCATTAACCCTAATGTAAAACCCTAGTTTAAAACCCTAACCCAAATGTTAAACCCTAGTTTGAAACCCTAACCCTAAATTGAAACCCAAGTTTGAAACCCTAACCCTAATGTAAAACCCTAGTTTGAAACCCTAACCCTAATGTAAAACCCTAGTTTGAAGCACTAACCCTAATGTAAAACACTAGTTTGAAACGCTAACCCTAATGTAAAACCCTAGTTTGAAACCCCAAATCTAATTTGAAACCATAGTTTAAAACCCTAAACCTAATATAAAACCCTAGTTTGAAACCCTAACCCTAATGTAAAACCCTAGTTTGAAACCCTAACCCTAATGTAAAACCCTAGTTTGAAACCCTAACCCAAATGTTAAACCCTAGTTTGAAACCCTAACCCTAAATTGAAACCCAAGTTTGAAACCCTAACCCTAATGTAAAACCCTAGTTTGAAACCCTAACCCTAATGTAAAACCCTAGTTTGTCACCCTAACCCTAATGTAAAACCCTAGTTTGAAACCCTAACGCTAATGTAAAACCCTAGTTTGAAACCCTAACCCTAATGTAAAACCCTAGTTTGAAGCACTAACCCTAATGTAAAACACTAGTTTGAAACCCTAACCCTAATGTAAAACACTAGTTTGAAACGCTAACCCTAATGTTAAACCCTAATTTGAAACCCTAACCCTAATGTAAAACCCTAGTTTGAAACCCTAACCCTAATGATAAACCCTAGTTTGAAACCCTAACCCTAATGTAAAACCCTAGTTTGAAACCCTAACCCTAATGTAAAATCCCTTGTTTGTAACCCTTACCCTAATTTGAAACCCTAGTTTGAAACCCTAACCCTAATGTTAAACCCTAGTTTGAAACCCTAACCCTAATGTAAAACCCTAGTTTGAAACCCTAACCCTAATTTGAAACCCTTGTTTGAAACCCTAACCCTAATTTGAAACCCCTGTTTGAAATCCTAACTCTAATGTGGAACCTTAGTTTGAAACCCTAACCCTCATAAAAAACCCTAGTTTGTAACCCTAACCCTAATGTAAAATCCTAGTTTGTAACCCTAACCCTAATGTAAAACCCTAGTTTGAAACCCTAACCCTAATGTAAAACCCTAGTTTGAAACCCCAACCCTAATTTGAAACCCTAGTTTGAAACCCTAACCCTAATGTAAAACCCTAGTTTGAAACCCTAACCCTAACGTTAAACCCTAGTTTGAAACCCTAACCGTAATGTAAAACCCTAGTTTGAAACCCTACCCCTAATTTGAAACCCGAGTTTGAAACCCTAGCGCTAATGTAAAACCCTAGTTTGCAACCCTAACCCTAATTTGAAACCCTAGTTTGAAACCCTAACCCTAATGTTAAACCCTATTTTTAAACCCTAACCCTAATGTAAAACCCTATTTTGAAACCCTAACCCTAATGTAAAACCCTAGTTTGAAACCCTAACCCTAATGTAAAACCCTAGTTTGAAACCCCAAACCTAATTTGAAACCATAGTTTGAAACCCTAACCCTAATGTAAAACCCTAGTTTGTAACCCTAATCCTAATGTAAAACCTCAATTTGAAACCCAAACCCTAATTTGAAACCCTAGTTTGAAACCCTAAACCTAATGTAAAACCCAAGTTTGAAACCCTAACCCTAATTTAAAACCCCTGTTTTGAAACCCTAACCCTAATGTAAAACCCTTGTTTGAAACCCTAACCCTAATGTAAAACCCTTGTTTGAAACCCTAACCCTAATTTGAAACCCTAGTTTGAAACCCTAACCCTAATATAAAACGCTAGTTTGAAACCCTAACCCTAATTAGAAACCCTAGTTTGAAACCCTAACCCTAATGTAAACCCTAGTTTGAAACCCTAACCCTAATGATAAACCCTAGATTAAAACCCTAACCCTAATTAGAAAGCCTAGTTTGAAACCCTAACCCTAATGTAAAACCCTAGTTTGAAACCCTAACCCTAATTATAAACCCTAGTTTAAAACCCTAACCCTAATTTGAAACCCTAGTTTGAAACCCTAACCCTAATTTGAAACCCTAGTTTGAAACCCTAACCTTAATGTAAAACCCTAGTTTGTAACCTTAACACTAATGTAAAACCCTAGTTTGGAACCCTAACCCTAATGTTAAACCCTAGTTTGAAACCCTAACCCTAATGTAAAACCCTTGTTTGAAACCCTAACCCTAATGTAAAACCCTAGTTTGAAGCAGTAACCCTAATGTAAAACCCTAGTTTGAAACTCTAACCCTAATTTGAAACCCTAGTTTGAAACCCTAACCCTAATATAAAAACCTAGTTTGAAAGCGTAACCCTAATGTAAAACCCTAGTTTGAAGCATTAACCCTAATGTAAAACCCTAGTTTGGAACCCTAACCCTAATGTTAAACCCTAGTTTGTAACCCTAACCCTAATGTAAAACCTTAGTGTGAAACCCTAACCCTAATGTAAAACCCTAGTTTGAAACCCTAACCCTAATGTAAAACCCTAGTTTGAAACCCTTACCCTAATTTGAAACCCTAGTTTGAAACCCTAACCCTAATGTAAAACCCTTTTTTGAAACCCTAACCCTAATGTAAAACCCTAGTTTGAAACCCTAACCCTAATGTTAAAGCCTAGTTTGTAACCCTAACCCTAATGTAAAACCCTAGTTTGAAACCCTACCCCAAATGTTAAACCCTAGTTTGAAACCCTAACCCTAATGTAAAACCCTTGTTTGAAACCCTAACCCTAATGTAAAACCCTAATTTGAAACCCTAAGCCTAATTTGAAACCCTAGTTTGAAACCCTAACCCTAATGTAAAACCCTAGTTTGTAACCCTAACCCAAATGTAAAACCCTAGTTTGAAACCCTAACCCTAATGTAAAACCCTAGTTTGAAACCCTAACCCTAATGTAAAACCCTAGTTTGAAGCATTAAACCTAATGTAAAACCCTAGTTTGAAACCCTAACCCAAATGTTAAACCCTAGTTTGAAACCCTTACCCTAAATTGAAACCCTAGTTTGAAACCCTAACCCTAATGTAAAACCCTAGTTTGAAACCCTAACCCTAATGTAAAACCCTAGTTTGTCACCCTAACCCTAATGTAAAACCCTAGTTTGAAACCCTAACGCTAATGTAAAACCCTAGTTTGAAACCCTAACCCTAATGTAAAACCCTAGTTTGAAACCCTAACCCTAATGGAAAACCCTAGTTTGAAGCACTAACCCTAATGTAAAACACTAGTTTGAAACGCTAACCCTAATGTAAAACCCTAGTTTGAAAACCCAAATCTAATTTGAAACCATAGTTTAAAACCCTAAACCTAATATAAAACCCTAGTTTGAAGCATTAACCCTAATGTAAAACACTAGTTTGAAACGCTAACCCTAATGTTAAACCCTAATTTGAAACCCTAACCCTAATGTAAAACCCTAGTTTGAAACCCTAACCCTAATGATAAACCCTAGTTTGAAACCCTAACCCTAAATTTAAACCCTAGTTTGAAACCCTAACCCTAAGGTAAAACCCTAGTTTGAAACCCTAACCCTAATGTAAAACCCTAGTTTGTAACCCTAACCCTAATGTAAAACCCTAGTTTGAAACCCTAACCCTAATGTAAAACCATAGTTTGAAGCATTAACCCTAATGTAAAACCCTAGTTTGAAGCACTAACCCTAATGTAAAACACTAGTTTGAAACGCTAACCCTAATGTAAAACCCTAGTTTGAAACCCCAAATCTAATTTGAAACCATAGTTTAAAACCCTAAACCTAATATAAAACCCTAGTTTGAAACCCTAACCCTAATGTAAAACCCTAGTTTGAAACCCTAACCCTAATGTAAAACCCTAGTTTGAAACCCTAACCCAAATGTTAAACCCTAGTTTGAAACCCTAACCCTAAATTGAAACCCAAGTTTGAAACCCTAACCCTAATGTAAAACCCTAGTTTGAAACCCTAACCCTAATGTAAAACCCTAGTTTGTCACCCTAACCCTAATGTAAAACCCTAGTTTGAAACCCTAACGCTAATGTAAAACCCTAGTTTGAAACCCTAACCCTAATGTAAAACCCTAGTTTGAAGCACTAACCCTAATGTAAAACACTAGTTTGAAACGCTAACCCTAATGTAAAACCCTAGTTTGAAACCCTAACCCTAATGTAAAACACTAGTTTGAAACGCTAACCCTAATGTTAAACCCTAATTTGAAACCCTAACCCTAATGTAAAACCCTAGTTTGAAACCCTAACCCTAATGATAAACCCTAGTTTGAAACCCTAACCCTAATGTAAAACCCTAGTTTGAAACCCTAACCCTAATGTAATACCCTAGTTTGTAACCCTAACTGTAATGTAAAACCCTAGTTTGAAACCCTAACCCTAATGTTAAACCCTAGTTTGAAACCCTAACCCTAATGTAAAACCCTAGTTTGAAACCCTAACCCTAATTTGAAACCCTAGTTTGAAACCCTAACCCTAATGTAAAATCCCTTGTTTGTAACCCTAACCCTAATTTGAAACCCTAGTTTGAAACCCTAACCCTAATGTTAAACCCTAGTTTGAAACCCTAACCCTAATGTAAAACCCTAGTTTGAAACCCTAACCCTAATGTAAAACCCTTGTTTGAAACCCTAACCCTAATTTTAAACCCGAGTTTGAAACCCTAACCCTAATGTAAAACCCTAGTTTGAAACCCTAACCCTAATGTAAAACCCCTTGTTTGTAACCCTAACCCTAATTTGAAACCCTAGTTTGAAAACCTAACCCTAATGTTAAACCCTAGTTTGAAACCCTAACCCTAATGTAAAACCCTAGTTTGAAACCCTAACCCTAATTTGAAACCCTAGTTTGAAACCCTAACCCTAATGTTAAACCCTAGTTTGAAACCCTAACCCTAATGTTAAACCCTAGTTTGAAACCCTAACACTAATGTAAAACCCTAGTTTGAAACCCTAACCCTAATTTGAAACCCTAGTTTGAAACCCTAACCCTAATGTAAAAGCCTAGTTTGAAACCCTAACCCTAATGATAAACCGTAGTTTGAAACCCTAACCCTAAATTTAAACCCTAGTTTGAAACCCTAACCCTAAGGTAAAACCCTAGTTTGAAACCCTAACCCTAATGTAAAACCCTAGTTTGTAACCCTAACCCTAATGTAAAACCATAGTTTAAAACCCTAACCCTAATTTAAAACCCTAGTTTGAAACCCTAACCCTAATGTAAAACCCTAGTTTGAAGCACTAACCCTAAATTATAACCCTAGTTTGAAACTCTTACCCTAATATAAAACCCCAGTTTGAACCCCTAACCATAATGTAAAACCCTAGTTTGTAACCCTAACCCTAATGTTAAACCCTAGTTTGAAACCCTAACCCTAATGTAAAACCCTAGTTTGAAACCCTAACCCTAATGATAAACCCTAGTTTGAAACCCTAACCCTAATGCAAAACCCTAGTTTGAAACCCTAACCCTAATGTTAAAGCCTAGTTTGTAACCCTAACCCTAATGTAAAACCCTAGTTTGAAACCCTAACCCTAATGTTAAACCCTAGTTTGAAACCCTAACCCTAATGTAAAACCCTTATTTGATACCCTAACCCTAATGTAAAACCCTAGTTTGAAACCCTAAGCCTAATTTGAAACCCTAGTTTGAAACCCTAACCCTAATGTAAAACCCTTACCCAAATGTAAAACCCTAGTTTGAAACCCTAACCCTAATGTAAAACCCTAGTTTGAAACCCTAACCCTATTGTAAAACCCTAGTTTGAAGCATTAACCCTAATGTAAAACCCTAGTTTGAAACCCTAACCCGAAATTGAAACCCTAGTTTGAAACCCTAACCCTAATGTAAAACCCTAGTTTGTAACCCTAACCCTAATGTAAAACCCTAGTTTGAAACCCTAACACTAATGTAAAACACTAGTTTGAAACGCTAACCCTAATGTAAAACCCTAGTTTGAAACCCCAAATCTAATTTGAAACCATAGTTTAAAACCGTAAACCTAATGTAAAACCCTAGTTTGAAGCATTAACCCTAATGTAAAACACTAGTTTGAAACGCTAACCCTAATGTTAAACCCTAATTTGAAACCCTAACCCTAATGTAAAACCCTAGTTTGAAACCCTAACCCTAATGATAAACCCTAGTTTGAAACCCTTACCCTACATTTAAACCCTAGTTTGAAACCCTAACCCTAATGTTAAACCCTAGTTTGAAACCCTAACCCTAATGTAAAACCCTTGTTTGAAACCCTAACCCTAATGTAAAACCCTAGTTTGAAACCCTAAGCCTAATTTGAAACCCTAGTTTGAAACCCTAACCCTAATGTAAAACCCTAGTTTGTAACCCTAACCCAAATGTAAAACCCTAGTTTGAAACCCTAACCCTAATGTAAAACCCTAGTTTGAAACCCTAACCCTAATGTAAAACCCTAGTTTGAAACCCTAACACTAATGTAAAACACTAGTTTGAAACGCTAACCCTAATGTAAAACCCTAGTTTGAAACCCCAAATCTAATTTGAAACCATAGTTTAAAACCCTAAACCTAATGTAAAACCCTAGTTTGAAGCATTAACCCTAATGTAAAACACTAGTTTGAAACCCTAACCCTAATGTTAAACCCTAATTTGAAACCCTAACCCTAATGTAAAACCCTAGTTTGAAACCCTAACCCTAATGATAAACCCTAGTTTGAAACCCTAACCCTACATTTAAACCCTAGTTTGAAACCCTAACCCTAATGTTAAACCCTAGTTTGAAACCCTAACCCTAATGTAAAACCCTTGTTTGAAACCCTAACCCTAATGTAAAACCCTAGTTTGAAACCCTAAGCCTAATTTGAAACCCTAGTTTGAAACCCTAACCCTAATGTAAAACCCTAGTTTGTAACCCTAACCCAAATGTAAAACCCTAGTTTGAAACCCTAACCCTAATGTAAAACCCTAGTTTGAAACCCTAACCCTAATGTAAAACCCTAGTTTGAAGCATTAACCCTAATGTAAAACCCTAGTTTGAAACCCTAACCCAAATGTTAAACCCTAGTTTGAAACCCTAACCCTAAATTGAAACCCAAGTTTGAAACCCTAACCCTAATGTAAAACCCTAGTTTGTAACCCTAACCCTAATGTAAAACCCTAGTTTGTCACCCTAACCCTAATGTAAAACCCTAGTTTGAAACCCTAACGCTAATGTAAAACCCTAGTTTGAAACCCTAACCCTAATGTAAAACCCTAGTTTGAAGCACTAACCCTAATGTAAAACACTAGTTTGAAACGCTAACCCTAATGTAAAACCCTAGTTTGAAACCCCAAATCTAATTTGAAACCATAGTTTAAAACCCTAAACCTAATATAAAACCCTAGTTTGAAACCCTAACCCTAATGTAAAACCCTAGTTTGAAACCCTAACCCTAATGTAAAACCCTAGTTTGAAACCCTAACCCAAATGTTAAACCCTAGTTTGAAACCCTAACCCTAAATTGAAACCCAAGTTTGAAACCCTAACCCTAATGTAAAACCCTAGTTTGAAACCCTAACCCTAATGTAAAACCCTAGTTTGTCACCCTAACCCTAATGTAAAACCCTAGTTTGAAACCCTAACGCTAATGTAAAACCCTAGTTTGAAACCCTAACCCTAATGTAAAACCCTAGTTTGAAGCACTAACCCTAATGTAAAACACTAGTTTGAAACCCTAACCCTAATGTAAAACACTAGTTTGAAACGCTAACCCTAATGTTAAACCCTAATTTGAAACCCTAACCCTAATGTAAAACCCTAGTTTGAAACCCTAACCCTAATGATAAACCCTAGTTTGAAACCCTAACCCTAATGTAAAACCCTAGTTTGAAACCCTAACCCTAATGTAAAATCCCTTGTTTGTAACCCTAACCCTAATTTGAAACCCTAGTTTGAAACCCTAACCCTAATGTTAAACCCTAGTTTGAAACCCTAACCCTAATGTAAAACCCTAGTTTGAAACCCTAACCCTAATTTGAAACCCTTGTTTGAAACCCTAACCCTAATTTGAAACCCCTGTTTGAAATCCTAACTCTAATGTGGAACCTTAGTTTGAAACCCTAACCCTCATAAAAAACCCTAGTTTGTAACCCTAACCCTAATGTAAAATCCTAGTTTGTAACCCTAACCCTAATGTAAAACCCTAGTTTGAAACCCTAACCCTAATGTAAAACCCTAGTTTGAAACCCCAACCCTAATTTGAAACCCTAGTTTGAAACCCTAACCCTAATGTAAAACCCTAGTTTGAAACCCTAACCCTAACGTTAAACCCTAGTTTGAAACCCTAACCGTAATGTAAAACCCTAGTTTGAAACCCTACCCCTAATTTGAAACCCGAGTTTGAAACCCTAGCGCTAATGTAAAACCCTAGTTTGCAACCCTAACCCTAATTTGAAACCCTAGTTTGAAACCCTAACCCTAATGTTAAACCCTATTTTTAAACCCTAACCCTAATGTAAAACCCTATTTTGAAACCCTAACCCTAATGTAAAACCCTAGTTTGAAACCCTAACCCTAATGTAAAACCCTTGTTTGAAACCCTAACCCTAATGTAAAACCCTTGTTTGAAACCCTAACCCTAATTTGAAACCCTAGTTTGAAACCCTAACCCTAATATAAAACGCTAGTTTGAAACCCTAACCCTAATTAGAAACCCTAGTTTGAAACCCTAACCCTAATGTAAACCCTAGTTTGAAACCCTAACCCTAATGATAAACCCTAGATTAAAACCCTAACCCTAATTAGAAAGCCTAGTTTGAAACCCTAACCCTAATGTAAAACCCTAGTTTGAAACCCTAACCCTAATGATAAACCCTAGTTTAAAACCCTAACCCTAATTTGAAACCCTAGTTTGAAACCCTAACCCTAATTTGAAACCCTAGTTTGAAACCCTAACCTTAATGTAAAACCCTAGTTTGTAACCTTAACACTAATGTAAAACCCTAGTTTGGAACCCTAACCCTAATGTTAAACCCTAGTTTGAAACCCTAACCCTAATGTAAAACCCTTGTTTGAAACCCTAACCCTAATGTAAAACCCTAGTTTGAAGCAGTAACCCTAATGTAAAACCCTAGTTTGAAACTCTAACCCTAATTTGAAACCCTAGTTTGAAACCCTAACCATAATATAAAAACCTAGTTTGAAAGCGTAACCCTAATGTAAAACCCTAGTTTGAAGCATTAACCCTAATGTAAAACCCTAGTTTGAAACCCTAACCCTAACGTTAAACCCTAGTTTGAAACCCTAACCGTAATGTAAAACCCTAGTTTGTAACCCTAACCCTAATGTAAAACCTTAGTGTGAAACCCTAACCCTAATGTAAAACCCTAGTTTGAAACCCTAACCCTAATGTAAAACCCTAGTTTGAAACCCTTACCCTAATTTGAAACCCTAGTTTGAAACCCTAACCCTAATGTAAAACCCTTTTTTGAAACCCTAACCCTAATGTAAAACCCTAGTTTGAAACCCTAACCCTAATGTTAAAGCCTAGTTTGTAACCCTAACCCTAATGTAAAACCCTAGTTTGAAACCCTACCCCAAATGTTAAACCCTAGTTTGAAACCCTAACCCTAATGTAAAACCCTTGTTTGAAACCCTAACCCTAATGTAAAACCCTAATTTGAAACCCTAAGCCTAATTTGAAACCCTAGTTTGAAACCCTAACCCTAATGTAAAACCCTAGTTTGTAACCCTAACCCAAATGTAAAACCCTAGTTTGAAACCCTAACCCTAATGTAAAACCCTAGTTTGAAACCCTAACCCTAATGTAAAACCCTAGTTTGAAGCATTAACCCTAATGTAAAACCCTAGTTTGAAACCCTAACCCAAATGTTAAACCCTAGTTTGAAACCCTTACCCTAAATTGAAACCCTAGTTTGAAACCCTAACCCTAATGTAAAACCCTAGTTTGAAACCCTAACCCTAATGTAAAACCCTAGTTTGTCACCCTAACCCTAATGTAAAACCCTAGTTTGAAACCCTAACGCTAATGTAAAACCCTAGTTTGAAACCCTAACCCTAATGTAAAACCCTAGTTTGAAACCCTAACCCTAATGGAAAACCCTAGTTTGAAGCACTAACCCTAATGTAAAACACTAGTTTGAAACGCTAACCCTAATGTAAAACCCTAGTTTGAAAACCCAAATCTAATTTGAAACCATAGTTTAAAACCCTAAACCTAATATAAAACCCTAGTTTGAAGCATTAACCCTAATGTAAAACACTAGTTTGAAACGCTAACCCTAATGTTAAACCCTAATTTGAAACCCTAACCCTAATGTAAAACCCTAGTTTGAAACCCTAACCCTAATGATAAACCCTAGTTTGAAACCCTAACCCTAAATTTAAACCCTAGTTTGAAACCCTAACCCTAAGGTAAAACCCTAGTTTGAAACCCTAACCCTAATGTAAAACCCTAGTTTGTAACCCTAACCCTAATGTAAAACCCTAGTTTGAAACCCTAACCCTAATGTAAAACCATAGTTTGAAGCATTAACCCTAATGTAAAACCCTAGTTTGAAGCACTAACCCTAATGTAAAACACTAGTTTGAAACGCTAACCCTAATGTAAAACCCTAGTTTGAAATCCCAAATCTAATTTGAAACCATAGTTTAAAACCCTAACCCTAATGTAAAACCCTAATTTGAAGCATTAACCCTAATGTAAAACACTAGTTTGAAACGCTAACCCTAATGTTAAACCCTAATTTGAAACCCTAACCCTAATGATAAACCCTAGTTTGAAACACTAACCCTAAATTTAAACCCTAGTTTGAAACCCTAACCCTAAGGTAAAACCCTAGTTTGAAACCCTAACCCTAATGTAAAACCCTAGTTTGTAACCCTAACCCTAATGTAAAAGCATAGTTTGAAACCCTAACCCTAATGTAAAACCCTAGTTTGAAACCCTAACCCTAATGTAAAACCCTAGTTTGTAACCCTAACTCTAATGTAAAACCCTAGTTTGAAACCCTAACCCTAATGTAAAACCCTAGTTTGAAACCCTAACCCTAATGTAAAACCCTTGTTTGAAACCCTAACCCTAATTTTAAACCCGAGTTTGAAACCCTAACCCTAATGTAAAACCCTAGTTTGAAACCCTAACCCTAATGTAAAACCCCTTGTTTGTAACCCTAACCCTAATTTGAAACCCTAGTTTGAAGCATTAACCCTAATGTAAAACCCTAGTTTGAAGCACTAACCCTAATGTAAAACACTAGTTTGAAACGCTAACCCTAATGTAAAACCCTAGTTTGAAATCCCAAATCTAATTTGAAACCATAGTTTAAAACCCTAAACCTAATGTAAAACCCTAGTTTGAAGCATTAACCCTAATGTAAAACACTAGTTTGAAACGCTAACCCTAATGTTAAACCCTAATTTGAAACCCTAACCCTAATGTAAAACCCTAGTTTGAAACCCTAACCCTAATGATAAACCCTAGTTTGAAACACTAACCCTAAATTTAAACCCTAGTTTGAAACCCTAACCCTAAGGTAAAACCCTAGTTTGAAACCCTAACCCTAATGTAAAACCCTAGTTTGTAACCCTAACCCTAATGTAAAAGCATAGTTTGAAACCCTAACCCTAATGTAAAACCCTAGTTTGAAACCCTAACCCTAATGTAAAACCCTAGTTTGTAACCCTAACTCTAATGTAAAACCCTAGTTTGAAACCCTAACCCTAATGTAAAACCCTAGTTTGAAACCCTAACCCTAATGTAAAACCCTTGTTTGAAACCCTAACCCTAATTTTAAACCCGAGTTTGAAACCCTAACCCTAATGTAAAACCCTAGTTTGAAACCCTAACCCTAATGTAAAACCCTAGTTTGAAACCCTAACCCTAATGTAAAACCCTAGTTTGTCACCCTAACCCTAATGTAAAACCCTAGTTTGAAACCCTAACGCTAATGTAAAACCCTAGTTTGAAACCCTAACCCTAATGTAAAACCCTAGTTTGAAACCCTAACCCTAATGGAAAACCCTAGTTTGAAGCACTAACCCTAATGTAAAACACTAGTTTGAAACGCTAACCCTAATGTAAAACCCTAGTTTGAAAACCCAAATCTAATTTGAAACCATAGTTTAAAACCCTAAACCTAAGGTAAAACCCTAGTTTGAAACCCTAACCCTAAATTTAAACCCTAGTTTGAAACCCTAACCCTAAGGTAAAACCCTAGTTTGAAACCCTAACCCTAATGTAAAACCCTAGTTTGTAACCCTAACCCTAATGTAAAACCCTAGTTTGAAAACCTAACCCTAATGTAAAACCATAGTTTGAAGCATTAACCCTAATGTAAAACCCTAGTTTGAAGCACTAACCCTAATGTAAAACACTAGTTTGAAACGCTAACCCTAATGTAAAACCCTAGTTTGAAATCCCAAATCTAATTTGAAACCATAGTTTAAAACCCTAACCCTAATGTAAAACCCTAATTTGAAGCATTAACCCTAATGTAAAACACTAGTTTGAAACGCTAACCCTAATGTTAAACCCTAATTTGAAACCCTAACCCTAATGATAAACCCTAGTTTGAAACACTAACCCTAAATTTAAACCCTAGTTTGAAACCCTAACCCTAAGGTAAAACCCTAGTTTGAAACCCTAACCCTAATGTAAAACCCTAGTTTGTAACCCTAACCCTAATGTAAAAGCATAGTTTGAAACCCTAACCCTAATGTAAAACCCTAGTTTGAAACCCTAACCCTAATGTAAAACCCTAGTTTGTAACCCTAACTCTAATGTAAAACCCTAGTTTGAAACCCTAACCCTAATGTAAAACCCTAGTTTGAAACCCTAACCCTAATGTAAAACCCTTGTTTGAAACCCTAACCCTAATTTTAAACCCGAGTTTGAAACCCTAACCCTAATGTAAAACCCTAGTTTGAAACCCTAACCCTAATGTAAAACCCCTTGTTTGTAACCCTAACCCTAATTTGAAACCCTAGTTTGAAGCATTAACCCTAATGTAAAACCCTAGTTTGAAGCACTAACCCTAATGTAAAACACTAGTTTGAAACGCTAACCCTAATGTAAAACCCTAGTTTGAAATCCCAAATCTAATTTGAAACCATAGTTTAAAACCCTAAACCTAATGTAAAACCCTAGTTTGAAGCATTAACCCTAATGTAAAACACTAGTTTGAAACGCTAACCCTAATGTTAAACCCTAATTTGAAACCCTAACCCTAATGTAAAACCCTAGTTTGAAACCCTAACCCTAATGATAAACCCTAGTTTGAAACACTAACACTAAATTTAAACCCTAGTTTGAAACCCTAACCCTAAGGTAAAACCCTAGTTTGAAACCCTAACCCTAATGTAAAACCCTAGTTTGTAACCCTAACCCTAATGTAAAAGCATAGTTTGAAACCCTAACCCTAATGTAAAACCCTAGTTTGAAACCCTAACCCTAATGTAAAACCCTAGTTTGTAACCCTAACTCTAATGTAAAACCCTAGTTTGAAACCCTAACCCTAATGTAAAACCCTAGTTTGAAACCCTAACCCTAATGTAAAACCCTTGTTTGAAACCCTAACCCTAATTTTAAACCCGAGTTTGAAACCCTAACCCTAATGCAAAACCCTAGTTTGAAGCACTAACCCTAAATTATAACCCTAGTTTGAAACTCTTACCCTAATGTAAAACCCCAGTTTGAAACCCTAACCATAATGTAAAACCCTAGTTTGTAACCCTAACCCTAATGTTAAACCCTAGTTTGAAACCCTAACCCTAATGTAAAACCCTAGTTTGAAACCCTAACCCTAATGATAAACCCTAGTTTGAAACCCTAACCCTAATGCAAAACCCTAGTTTGAAACCCTAACCCTAATGTTAAAGCCTAGTTTGTAACCCTAACCCTAATGTAAAACCCTAGTTTGAAACCCTAACCCTAATGTTAAACCCTAGTTTGAAACCCTAACCCTAATGTTAAACCCTAGTTTGAAACCCTAACCCTAATGTTAAACCCTTGTTTGAAATCCTAACCCTAATGTAAAACCCTAGTTTGAAACCCTAAGCCTAATGTAAAACCCTAGTTTGAAACCCTAACCCTAATGTAAAACCCTAGTTTGAAACCCTAACCCTAATGTAAAACCATAGTTTGAAGCATTAACCCTAATGTAAAACCCTAGTTTGAAGCACTAACCCTAATGTAAAACACTAGTTTGAAACGCTAACCCTAATGTAAAACCCTAGTTTGAAATCCCAAATCTAATTTGAAACCATAGTTTAAAACCCTAACCCTAATGTAAAACCCTAGTTTGAAGCATTAACCCTAATGTAAAACACTAGTTTGAAACGCTAACCCTAATGTTAAACCCTAATTTGAAACCCTAACCCTAATGATAAACCCTAGTTTGAAACACTAACCCTAAATTTAAACCCTAGTTTGAAACCCTAACCCTAAGGTAAAACCCTAGTTTGAAACCCTAACCCTAATGTAAAACCCTAGTTTGTAACCCTAACCCTAATGTAAAAGCATAGTTTGAAACCCTAACCCTAATGTAAAACCCTAGTTTGAAACCCTAACCCTAATGTAAAACCCTAGTTTGTAACCCTAACTCTAATGTAAAACCCTAGTTTGAAACCCTAACCCTAATGTAAAACCCTAGTTTGAAACCCTAACCCTAATGTAAAACCCTTGTTTGAAACCCTAACCCTAATTTTAAACCAGAGTTTGAAACCCTAACCCTAATGTAAAACCCTAGTTTGAAACCCTAACCCTAATGTAAAAACCCTTGTTTGTAACCCTAACCCTAATTTGAAACCCTAGTTTGAAGCATTAACCCTAATGTAAAACCCTAGTTTGAAGCACTAACCCTAATGTAAAACACTAGTTTGAAACGCTAACCCTAATGTAAAACCCTAGTTTGAAATCCCAAATCTAATTTGAAACCATAGTTTAAAATCCTAACCCTAATGTAAAACCCTAGTTTGAAGCATTAACCCTAATGTAAAACACTAGTTTGAAACGCTAACCCTAATGTTAAACCCTAATTTGAAACCCTAACCCTAATGTAAAACCCTAGTTTGAAACCCTAACCCTAATGATAAACCCTAGTTTGAAACACTAACCCTAAATTTAAACCCTAGTTTGAAACCCTAACCCTAAGGTAAAACCCTAGTTTGAAACCCTAACCCTAATGTAAAACCCTAGTTTGTAACCCTAACCCTAATGTAAAAGCATAGTTTGAAACCCTAACCCTAATGTAAAACCCTAGTTTGAAACCCTAACCCTAATGTAAAACCCTAGTTTGTAACCCTAACTCTAATGTAAAACCCTAGTTTGAAACCCTAACCCTAATGTAAAACCCTAGTTTGAAACCCTAACCCTAATGTAAAACCCTTGTTTGAAACCCTAACCCTAATTTTAAACCCGAGTTTGAAACCCTAACCCTAATGTAAAACCCTAGTTTGAAACCCTAACCCTAATTTGAAGCCCTAGTTTGAAACCCTAACCCTAATGTAAAACCCCTTGTTTGTAACCCTAACCCTAATTTGAAACCCTAGTTTGAAACCCTAACCCTAATGTAAAAGCCTAGTTTGAAACCCTAACCCAAATGATAAACCGTAGTTTGAAACCCTAACCCTAAATTTAAACCCTAGTTTGAAACCCTAACCCTAAGGTAAAACCCTAGTTTGAAACCCTAACCCTAATGTAAAACCCCTTGTTTGTAACCCTAACCCTAATTTGAAACCCTAGTTTGAAACCCTAACCCTAATGTTAAACCCTAGTTTGAAACCCTAACCCTAATGTAAAACCCTAGTTTGAAACCCTAACCCTAATTTGAAGCCCTAGTTTGAAACCCTAACCCTAATGTAAAACCCCTTGTTTGTAACCCTAACCCTAATTTGAAACCCTAGTTTGAAACCCTAACCCTAATGTAAAAGCCTAGTTTGAAACCCTAACCCAAATGATAAACCGTAGTTTGAAACCCTAACCCTAAATTTAAACCCTAGTTTGAAACCCTAACCCTAAGGTAAAACCCTAGTTTGAAACCCTAACCCTAATGTAAAACCCTAGTTTGTAACCCTAACCCTAATGTAAAACCATAGTTTAAAACCCTAACCCTAATTTAAAACCCTAGTTTGAAACCCTAACCCTAATGTAAAACCCTAGTTTGAAGCACTAACCCTAAATTATAACCCTAGTTTGAAACTCTTACCCTAATATAAAACCCCAGTTTGAAACCCTAACCATAATGTAAAACCCTAGTTTGTAACCCTAACCCTAATGTTAAACCCTAGTTTGAAACCCTAACCCTAATGTAAAACCCTAGTTTGAAACCCTAACCCTAATGATAAACCCTAGTTTGAAACCCTAACCCTAATGCAAAACCCTAGTTTGAAACCCTAACCCTAATGTTAAAGCCTAGTTTGTAACCCTAACCCTAATGTAAAACCCTAGTTTGAAACCCTAACCCTAATGTTAAACCCTAGTTTGAAACCCTAACCCTAATGTAAAACCCTTATTTGATACCCTAACCCTAATGTAAAACCCTAGTTTGAAACCCTAAGCCTAATTTGAAACCCTAGTTTGAAACCCTAACCCTAATGTAAAACCCTAACCCAAATGTAAAACCCTAGTTTGAAACCCTAACCCTAATGTAAAACCCTAGTTTGAAACCCTAACCCTATTGTAAAACCCTAGTTTGAAGCATTAACCCTAATGTAAAACCCTAGTTTGAAACCCTAACCCGAAATTGAAACCCTAGTTTGAAACCCTAACCCTAATGTAAAACCCTAGTTTGTAACCCTAACCCTAATGTAAAACCCTAGTTTGAAACCCTAACACTAATGTAAAACACTAGTTTGAAACGCTAACCCTAATGTAAAACCCTAGTTTGAAACCCCAAATCTAATATGAAACCATAGTTTAAAACCCTAAACCTAATGTAAAACCCTAGTTTGAAGCATTAACCCTAATGTAAAACACTAGTTTGAAACGCTAACCCTAATGTTAAACCCTAATTTGAAACCCTAACCCTAATGTAAAACCCTAGTTTGAAACCCTAACCCTAAAGATAAACCCTAGTTTGAAACCCTAACCCTACATTTAAACCCTAGTTTGAAACCCTAACCCTAATGTTAAACCCTAGTTTGAAACCCTAACCCTAATGTAAAACCCTTGTTTGAAACCCTAACCCTAATGTAAAACCCTAGTTTGAAACCCTAAGCCTAATTTGAAACCCTAGTTTGAAACCCTAACCCTAATGTAAAACCCTAGTTTGTAACCCTAACCCTAATGTAAAACCCTAGTTTGAAACCCTAACCCTAATGTAAAACCCTAGTTTGAAGCATTAACCCTAATGTAAAACCCTAGTTTGAAACCCTAACCCAAATGTTAAACCCTAGTTTGAAACCCTAACCCTAAATTGAAACCCAAGTTTGAAACCCTAACCCTAATGTAAAACCCTAGTTTGAAACCCTAACCCTAATGTAAAACCCTAGTTTGTCACCCTAACTCTAATGTAAAACCCTAGTTTGAAACCCTAACGCTAATGTAAAACCCTAGTTTGAAACCCTAACCCTAATGTAAAACCCTAGTTTGAAGCACTAACCCTAATGTAAAACACTAGTTTGAAACGCTAACCCTAATGTAAAACCCTAGTTTGAAACCCCAAATCTAATTTGAAACCATAGTTTAAAACCCTAAACCTAATATAAAACCCTAGTTTGAAGCATTAACCCTAATGTAAAACACTAGTTTGAAACGCTAACCCTAATGTTAAACCCTAATTTGAAACCCTAACCCTAAAGTAAAACCCTAGTTTGAAACCCTAACCCTAATGATAAACCCTAGTTTGAAACCCTACCCTAAATTTAAACCCTAGTTTGAAACCCTAACCCTAAGGTAAAACCCTAGTTTGAAACCCTAACCCTAATGTAAAACCCTAGTTTGTAACCCTAACCCTAATGTAAAACCATAGTTTGAAACCCTAACCCTAATTTAAAACCCTAGTTTGAAACCCTAACCCTAATGTAAAACCCTAGTTTGAAGCAGTAACCCTAAATTATAACCCTAGTTTGAAACTCTTACCCTAATGTAAAACCCCAGTTTGAAACCCTAACCGTAATGTAAAACCCTAGTTTGTAACCCTAACCCTAATGTTAAACCCTAGTTTGAAACCCTAACCCTAATGTAAAACCCTAGTTTGAAACCCTAACCCTAATGATAAACCCTAGTTTGAAACCCTAACCCTAATGCAAAACCCTAGTTTGAAACCCTACCCCTAATGTAAAACCCTTGTTTGTAACCCTAACCCAAATGTAAAACCCTAGTTTGAAACCCAACCCTAATGTAAAACCCTAGTTTGAAGCATTAACCCTAATGTAAAACACTAGTTTGAAACCCTAACCCTAATTATAAGCCCTAGTTTGAAACCCTAACCCTAATGTAAAACCCTAGTTTGAAAACCCTAACCCTAATGATAAACCCTAGTTTGAAACCCTAACCCTAAATTGAAACCCTAGTTTGAAACCCTAACCCTAATGTAAAACCCTAGTTTGAAACCCTAACCCTAATGTAAAACCCTAGTTTGTAACCCTAACCCTAATGTAAAATGACTGTTTTGAAACCCTAACCCTAATGTAAAAACCTAGTTTGAAACCCTAACCCTAATGTAAAACCCTTGTTTGAAACCCTAACCCTAATTTTAAACCCGAGTTTGAAACCCTAACCCTAATGTAAAACCCTAGTTTGAAACCCTAACCCTAATGTAAAACCCCTTGTTTGTAACCCTAACCCTAATTTGAAACCCTAGTTTGAAACCCTAACCCTAATGTTAAACCCTAGTTTGAAACCCTAACCCTAATGTAAAACCCTAGTTTGAAACCCTAACCCTAATTTGAAACCCTAGTTTGAAACCCTAACCCTAATGTAAAACCCCTTGTTTGTAACCCTAACCCTAATTTGAAACCCAAGTTTGAAACCCTAACCCTAATGTTAAACCCTAGTTTGAAACCCTAACCCTAATGTAAAACCCTAGTTTGAAACCCTAACCCTAATTTGAAACCCTAGTTTGAAACCCTAACTCTAATTTGAAACCCCTGTTTGAAATCCTAACTCGAATGTGAAACCTTAGTTTGAAACCCTAACCCTCATAAAAAACCCTAGTTTGTAACCCTAACCCTAATGTAAAATCCTAGTTTGAAACCCTAACACAAATGTTAAACCCTAGTTTGAAACCCTAACCCTAATGTAAAACCCTAGTTTGAAACCCTAACCCTAATGATAAACCCTAGTTTGAAACCCTAACCCTAATGCAAAACCCTAGTTTGAAACCCTAACCCTAATGTAAAACCCTAGTTTGTAAACCTAACCCAAATGTAAAATCCTAGTTTGAAACACTAACCCTAATGTAAAACCCTAGTTTGAAACGCTAACCCTAATGTAAAACCCTAGTTTGAAGCATTAACCCTAAAGTAAAACACTAGTTTGAAACCCTAACCCTAATGTTAAACCCTAGTTTGAAACCCTAACCCTAATGTAAAACCCTAGTTTGAAACCCTAACCCTAATGATAAACCCTAGTTTGAAACCCTAACCCTAAATTAAAACCCTAGTTTGAAACCCTAACCCTAATGTAAAACCCTAGTTTGAAACCCTAACCCTAATGTAAAACCCTAGTTTGAAACCCTAACCCTAATGTAAAACCATAGTTTGAAGCACTAACCCTAATGTAAAACCATAGTTTGAAGCACTAACCCTAATGTAAAACACTAGTTAGAAACGCTAACCCTAATGTAAAATCCTAGTTTGAAGCATTAACCCTAATGTTAAACCCTAGTTTGAAACCCTAACACTAAATTGAAACCCCAGTTTGAAACCCTAACACTAATGTAAAACCCTAGTTTGTAACCCTAACCCTAATGTAAAACCTTAGTGTGAAACCCTAACCCTAATGTAAAACCCTAGTTTGAAACCCTAACCCTAATGTAAAACCCTAGTTTGAAACCCTAACCCTAATTTGAAACCCTAGTTTGAAACCCTAACCCTAATGTAAAACCCTAGTTTGAAACCCTAACCCTAACGTTAAACCCTAGTTTGAAACCCTAACCGTAATGTAAAACCCTAGTTTGTAACCCTAACCCAAATGTAAAACCCTAGTTTGAAACCCTAACCCTAATGTAAAACCCTAGTTTGAAACCCTAACCCTAATGTAAAACCATAGTTTGAAGCATTAACCCTAATGTAAAACCCTAGTTTGAAGCACTAACCCTAATGTAAAACACTAGTTTGAAACGCTAATCCTAATGTAAAACCCTAGTTTGAAACCCTAACCCTAATTTGAAACCCTAGTTTGAAACCCTAACCCTAATGTAAAACCCTAGTTTGAAACCCTAACCCTAATGTAAAACAATAGTTTGAAACCCTAACCCTAATTTGAAACCCTAGTTTGAAACCCTAACCCTAATTTGAAATCCCTGTTTGAAATCCTAACTCTAATGTGAAACCTTAGTTTGAAACCCTAACCCTCATAAAAAACCCTAGTTTGTAACCCTAACCCTAATGTAAAATCCTAGTTTGAAACCCTAACACTAATGTAAAACCCTAGTTTGAAACCCTAACCCTAATGTAAAACCCTAGTTTGAAACCCTAACCCTAATGATAAACCCTAGTTTGAAACCCTAACCCTAATGCAAAACCCTAGTTTGAAACCCTAACCCTAATGTAAAACCCTAGTTTGTAAACCTAACCCAAATGTAAAATCCTAGTTTGAAACACTAACCCTAATGTAAAACCCTAGTTTGAAACGCTAACCCTAATGTAAAACCCTAGTTTGAAGCATTAACCCTAAAGTAAAACACTAGTTTGAAACCCTAACCCTAATGTAAAACCCTAGTTTGAAGCATTAACCCTAAAGTAAAACACTAGTTTGAAACCCTAACCCTAATTTTAAACCCTAGTTTGAAACCCTAACCCTAAATTGAAACCCTAGTTTGAAACCCTAACCCTAATGTAAAACCCTAGTTTGAAACCCTAACCCTAATGTAAAACCATAGTTTGAAGCACTAACCCTAATGATAAACCCTAGTTTGAAACCCTAACCCTAATGCAAAACCCTAGTTTGAAACCCTACCCCTAATGTAAAACCCTTGTTTGTAACCCTAACCCAAATGTAAAACCCTAGTTTGAAACCCAACCCTAATGTAAAACCCTAGTTTGAAGCATTAACCCTAATGTAAAACACTAGTTTGAAACCCTAACCCTAATTATAAGCCCTAGTTTGAAAACCCTAACCCTAATGATAAACCCTAGTTTGAAACCCTAACCCTAAATTGAAACCCTAGTTTGAAACCCTAACCCTAATGTAAAACCCTAGTTTGAAACCCTAACCCTAATGTAAAACCCTAGTTTGTAACCCTAACCCTAATGTAAAATGACTGTTTTGAAACCCTAACCCTAATGTAAAACCCTAGTTTGAAACCCTAACCCTAATGTAAAACCCTTGTTTGAAACCCTAACCCTAATTTTAAACCCGAGTTTGAAACCCTAACCCTAATGTAAAACCCTAGTTTGAAACCCTAACCCTAATGTAAAACCCCTTGTTTGTAACCCTAACCCTAATTTGAAACCCTAGTTTGAAACCCTAACCCTAATGTTAAACCCTAGTTTGAAACCCTAACCCTAATGTAAAACCCTAGTTTGAAACCCTAACCCTAATTTGAAACCCTAGTTTGAAACCCTAACCCTAATGTAAAACCCCTTGTTTGTAACCCTAACCCTAATTTGAAACCCAAGTTTGAAACCCTAACCCTAATGTTAAACCCTAGTTTGAAACCCTAACCCTAATGTAAAACCCTAGTTTGAAACCCTATCCCTAATTTGAAACCCTAGTTTGAAACCCTAACCCTAATTTGAAACCCCTGTTTGAAATCCTAACTCTAATGTGAAACCTTAGTTTGAAACCCTAACCCTCATAAAAAACCCTAGTTTGTAACCCTAACCCTAATGTAAAATCCTAGTTTGAAACCCTAACACTAATGTTAAACCCTAGTTTGAAACCCTAACCCTAATGTAAAACCCTAGTTTGAAACCCTAACCCTAATGATAAACCCTAGTTTGAAACCCTAACCCTAATGCAAAACCCTAGTTTGAAACCCTAACCCTAATGTAAAACCCTTGTTTGTAAACCTAACCCAAATGTAAAATCCTAGTTTGAAACACTAACCCTAATGTAAAACCCTAGTTTGAAACGCTAACCCTAATGTAAAACCCTAGTTTGAAGCATTAACCCTAAAGTAAAACACTAGTTTGAAACCCTAACCCTAATGTTAAACCCTAGTTTGAAACCCTAACCCTAATGTAAAACCCTAGTTTGAAACCCTAACCCTAATGATAAACCCTAGTTTGAAACCCTAACCCTAAATTGAAACCCTAGTTTGAAACCCTAACCCTAATGTAAAACCCTAGTTTGAAACCCTAACCCTAATGTAAAACCCTAGTTTGAAACCCTAACCCTAATGTAAAACCATAGTTTGAAGCACTAACCCTAATGTAAAACCATAGTTTGAAGCACTAACCCTAATGTAAAACACTAGTTTGAAACGCTAACCCTAATATAAAACCCTAGTTTGAAGCATTAACCCTAATGTTAAACCCTAGTTTGAAACCCTAACACTAAATTGAAACCCCAGTTTGAAACCCTAACACTAATGTAAAACCCTAGTTTGTAACCCTAACCCTAATGTAAAACCTTAGTGTGAAACCCTAACCCTAATGTAAAACCCTAGTTTGAAACCCTAACCCTAATGTAAAACCCTAGTTTGAAACCCGAACCCTAATTTGAAACCCTAGTTTGAAACCCTAACCCTAATGTAAAACCCTAGTTTGAAACCCTAACCCTAACGTTAAACCCTAGTTTGAAACCCTAACCGTAATGTAAAACCCTAGTTTGAAACCCTAACCCTAATGTAAAACCATAGTTTGAAGCATTAACCCTAATGTAAAACCCTAGTTTGAAGCACTAACCCTAATGTAAAACACTAGTTTGAAACGCTAATCCTAATGTAAAACCCTAGTTTGAAACCCTAACCCTAATTTGAAACCCTAGTTTGAAACCCTAACCCTAATGTAAAACCCCTTGTTTGTAACCCTAACCCTAATTTGAAACCCTAGTTTGAAACCCTAACCCTAATGTTAAACCCTAGTTTGAAACCCTAACCCTAATGTAAATTAATAGTTTGAAACCCTAACCCTAATTTGAAACCCTAGTTTGAAACCCTAACCCTAATTTGAAATCCCTGTTTGAAATCCTAACTCTAATGTGAAACCTTAGTTTGAAACCCTAACCCTCATAAAAAACCCTAGTTTGTAACCCTAACCCTAATGTAAAATCCTAGTTTGAAACCCTAACACTAATGTTAAACCCTAGTTTGAAACCCTAACCCTAATGTAAAACCCTAGTTTGAAACCTTACCCTAATGATAAACCCTAGTTTGAAACCCTAACCCTAATGCAAAACCCTAGTTTGAAACCCTAACCCTAATGTAAAACCCTAGTTTGTAAACCTAACCCAAATGTAAAATCCTAGTTTGAAACACTAACCCTAATGTAAAACCCTAGTTTGAAACGCTAACCCTAATGTAAAACCCTAGTTTGAAGCATTAACCCTAAAGTAAAACACTAGTTTGAAACCCTAACCCTAATGTAAAACCCTAGTTTGAAGCATTAACCCTAAAGTAAAACACTAGTTTGAAACCCTAACCCTAATTTTAAACCCTAGTTTGAAACCCTAACCCTAAATTGAAACCCTAGTTTGAAACCCTAACCCTAATGTAAAACCCTAGTTTGAAACCCTAACCCTAATGTAAAACCCTAGTTTGAAACCCTAACCCTAATGTAAAACCATAGTTTGAAGCACTAACCCTAATGTAAAACACTAGTTTGAAACGCTAACCCTAATGTAAAACCCTAGTTTGAAGCATTAACCCTAATGTTAAACCCTCGTTTGAAACCCTAACACTAAATTAAAACCCCAGTTTGAAACCCTAACACTAATGTAAAACCCTAGTTTGTAACCCTAACCCTAATGTAAAACCTTAGTGTGAAACCCTAACCCTAATGTAAAACCCTAGTTTGAAACCCTAACCCTAATGTAAAACCCTAGTTTGAAACCCTAACCCTAATTTGAAACCCTAGTTTGAAACTCTAACCCTAATGTAAAACCCTAGTTTGAAACCCTAACCCTAACGTTAAACCCTAGTTTGAAACCCTAACCGTAATGTAAAACCCTAGTTTGAAACCCTACCCCTAATTTGAAACCCGAGTTTGAAACCCTAGCGCTAATGTAAAACCCTAGTTTGCAACCCTAACCCTAATTTGAAACCCTAGTTTGAAACCCTAACCCTAATGTTAAACCCTATTTTGAAACCCTAACCCTAATGTAAAACCCTATTTTGAAACCCTAACCCTAATGTAAAACCCTAGTTTGAAACCCTAACCCTAATTTAAAACCCTAGTTTGAAACCCCAAACCTAATTTGAAACCATAGTTTGAAACCCTAACCCTAATGTAAAACCCTAGTTTGAAACCCCAAACCTAATTTGAAACCATAGTTTGAAACCCTTACCCTAATGTAAAACCCTAGTTTGTAACCCTAATCCTAATGTAAAACCTCAATTTGAAACACAAACCCTAATTTGAAACCCTAGTTTGAAACCCTAAACCTAATGTAAAACCCAAGTTTGAAACCCTAACCCTAATTTAAAACCCCTGTTTTGAAACCCTAACCCTAATGATAAACCCTAGTTTAAAACTCTAACCCTAATTTGAAACCCTAGTTTGAAACCCTAACCCTAATTTGAAACCCTAGTTTGAAACCCTAACCTTAATGTAAAACCCTAGTTTGTAACCTTAACACTAATGTAAAACCCTAGTTTGGAACCCTAACCCTAATGTTAAACCCTAGTTTGAAACCCTAACCCTAATGTAAAACCCTTGTTTGAAACCCTAACCCTAATGTAAAACCCTAGTTTGAAGCAGTAACCCTAATGTAAAACCCTAGTTTGAAACTCTAACCCTAATTTGAAACCCTAGTTTGAAACCCTAACCCTAATGTAAAACGCTAGTTTGAAAGCCTAACCCTAATGTAAAACCCTAGTTTGAAGCATTAACCCTAATGTAAAACCCTAGTTTGAAACCCTAACCCTAACGTTAAACCCTAGTTTGAAACCCTAACCGTAATGTTAAACCCTAGTTTGAAACCCTAAACCTAATGTAAAACCCTAGTTTGAAGCATTAACCCTAATGTAAAACCCTAGTTTGTAACCCTAACCCTAATGTAAAACCCTAGTTTGAAACCCTAACCCTAATGTTAAACCCTAGTTTGAAACCCTAACCCTAATGTAAAACCCTAGTTTGAAACCCTAACCCTAAAGTAAAACCCTAGTTTGAAACCCTAACCCTAATGCAAAACCCTAGTTTGAAACCCTAACCCTAATGTAAAACCCTAGTTTGTAAACCTAACCCAAATGTAAAATCCTAGTTTGAAACACTAACCCTAATGTAAAACCCTAGTTTGAAACGCTAACCCTAATGTAAAACCCTAGTTTGAAGCATTAACCCTAAAGTAAAACACTCAGTTTGAAACCCTAACCCTAATGTTAAACCCTAGTTTGAAACCCTAACCCTAATGTTAAACCCTAGTTTGAAACCCTAACCCTAATGTAAAACACTAGTTTGAAACCCTAACCCTAATGTTAAACCCTAGTTTGAAACCCTAACCCTAATGTTAAACCCTAGTTTGAAACACTAACCCTAATGTAAAACCCTAGTTTGAAACGCTAACCCTAATGTTAAACCCTAGTTTGAAGCATTAACCCTAAAGTAAAACACTAGTTTGAAACCCTAACCCTAATGTTAAACCCTAGTTTGAAACCCTAACCCTAATGTTGAACCCTAGTTTGAAACCTTAATCCTAATGTAAAACCCTAGTTTGAAGCACTAACCCTAATGTAAAACCCTAGTTTGAAACCCTAAGCCTATTTTGAAACCCTAGTTTGAAACCCTAACCCTAATGTAAAACCCTAGTTTGTTACCCTAACCCAAATGTAAAACCCTAGTTTGAAACCCTAACCCTAATGTAAAACCATAGTTTGAAGCATTAACCCTAATGTAAAACCCTAGTTTGAAGCACTAACCCTAATGTAAAACCCTAGTTTGAAACCCTAACCGTAATGTAAAACCCTAGTTTGTAACCCTAACCCTAATGTTAAACCCTAGTTTGAAACCCTAACCCTAATGTAAAACCCTAGTTTGAAACCCTAACCCTAATGATAAACCCTAGTTTGAAACCCTAACCCTAATGCAAAACCCTAGTTTGAAACGCTAACCCTAATGTAAAACCCTTGTTTGTAACCCTAACCCAAATGTAAAGCCCTAGTTTGAAACCCAACCCTAATGTAAAACCCTAGTTTGAAGCATTAACCCTAATGTAAAACACTAGTTTGAAACCCTAACCCTAATTATAAGCCCTAGTTTGAAACCTTAACCCTAATGTAAAACCCTAGTTTGAAACCCTAACCCTAATGATAAACCCTAGTTTGAAACCCTAACCCTAAATTGAAACCCTAGTATGAAACCCTAACCCTAATGTAAAACCCTAGTTTGAAACCCTAACCCTAATGATAAACCCTAGTTTGAAACCCTAACCCTAAATTGAAACCCTAGTATGAAACCCTAACCCTAATGTAAAACCCTAGTTTGAAACCCTAACCCTAATGTAAAACCCTAGTTTGTAACCCTAACCCTAATGTAAAACCCTAGTTTGAAACCCTAAACCTAATGTAAAACCCTAGTTTGAAACCCTAACCCTAATGTAAAACCCTTGTTTGAAACCCTAACCCTAAAACAAAACGCTAGATTGAAACCCTAAGCCTAATTTGAAACCCTTGTTTGAAACCCTAACCCTAATTTGAAACCCTAGTTTGAAACCCTAACCCTAATGTAAAACCCTAGTTTGAAACCCTAACCCTAATTAGAAACCCTAGTTTGAAACCCTAACCCTAATGTAAAACCCTAGTTTGTAACCCTAACCCTAATGTAAAATGACTGTTTTGAAACCCTAACCCTAATGTAAAACCCTTGTTTGAAACCCTAACCCTAATGTAAAACCCTAGTTTGAAAACCTAACCCTAATGTAAAACCCTAGTGTGAAACCCTAACCCTAAATTTAAACCCTAGTTTGAAACCCTAACCCTAATGTTAAACCCTAGTTTGAAACCCTAACCCTAATGTAAAACCCTAGTTTGAAACCCTAACCCTAATGTAAAACCCTAGTTTGTAACCCTAACCCTAATGTAAAATGACTGTTTTGAAACCCTAACCCTAATGTAAAACCCTTGTTTGAAACTCTAACCCTAATGTAAAACCCTAGTTTGAAACCCTAATCCTAAAGTTAAACCCAAATTTGTAACCCTAACCCTAATGTAAAACCCTAGTTTGAAACCCTAACCCTAATGTTAAACCCTAGTTTGAAACCCTAACCCTAATGTTAAACCCTTGTTTGAAACCCTAACCCTAATGTAAAACCCTAGTTTGAAACCCTAAGCCTAATTTGAAACCCTAGTTTGAAACCCTAACCCTAATGTAAAACCCTAGTTTGTAACCCTAACCCAAATGTAAAACCCTAGTTTGAAACCCTAACCCTAATGTAAAACCCTAGTTTGAAACCCTAACCCTAATGTAAAACCATAGTTTGAAGCATTAACCCTAATGTAAAACCCTAGTTTGAAGCACTAACCCTAATGTAAAACACTAGTTTGAAACGCTAACCCTAATGTAAAACCCTAGTTTGAAATCCCAAATCTAATTTGAAACCATAGTTTAAAACCCTAACCCTAATGTAAAACCCTAGTTTGAAGCATTAACCCTAATGTAAAACACTAGTTTGAAACGCTAACCCTAATGTTAAACCCTAATTTGAAACACTAACCCTAATGTAAAACCCTAGTTTGAAACCCTAACCCTAATGATAAACCCTAGTTTGAAACACTAACCCTAAATTTAAACCCTAGTTTGAAACCCTAACCCAAAGGTAAAACCCTAGTTTGAAACCCTAACCCTAATGTAAAACCCTAGTTTGTAACCCTAACCCTAATGTAAAAGCATAGTTTGAAACCCTAACCCTAATGTAAAACCCTAGTTTGAAACCCTAACCCTAATGTAAAACCCTAGTTTGTAACCCTAACTCTAATGTAAAACCCTAGTTTGAAACCCTAACCCTAATGTAAAACCCTAGTTTGAAACCCTAACCCTAATGTAAAACCCTTGTTTGAAACCCTAACCCTAATTTTAAACCCGAGTTTGAAACCCTAACCCTAATGTAAAACCCTAGTTTGAAACCCTAACCCTAATGTAAAACCCCTTGTTTGTAACCCTAACCCTAATTTGAAACCCTAGTTTGAAGCATTAACCCTAATGTAAAACCCTAGTTTGAAGCACTAACCCTAATGTAAAACACTAGTTTGAAACGCTAACCCTAATGTAAAACCCTAGTTTGAAATCCCAAATCTAATTTGAAACCATAGTTTAAAACCCTAACCCTAATGTAAAACCCTAATTTGAAACCCTAACCCTAATGTAAAACCCTAGTTTGAAACCCTAACCCTAATGATAAACCCTAGTTTGAAACACTAACCCTAAATTTAAACCCTAGTTTGAAACCCTAACCCTAAGGTAAAACCCTAGTTTGAAACCCTAACCCTAATGTAAATCCCTAGTTTGTAACCCTAACCCTAATGTAAAAGCATAGTTTGAAACCCTAACCCTAATGTAAAACCCTAGTTTGAAACCCTAACCCTAATGTAAAACCCTAGTTTGTAACCCTAACTCTAATGTAAAACCCTAGTTTGAAACCCTAACCCTAATGTAAAACCCTAGTTTGAAACCCTAACCCTAATGTAAAACCCTTGTTTGAAACCCTAACCCTAATTTTAAACCCGAGTTTGAAACCCTAACCCTAATGTAAAACCCTAGTTTGAAACCCTAACCCTAATGTAAAACCCCTTGTTTGTAACCCTAACCCTAATTTGAAACCCTAGTTTGAAACCCTAACCCTAATGTTAAACCCTAGTTTGAAACCCTAACCCTAATTTGAAACCCTTGTTTGGAACCCTAACCCTAATTTGAAACCCCTGTTTGAAATCCTAACTCTAATGTGAAACCTTAGTTTGAAACCCTAACCCTCATAAAAAACACTAGTTTGTAACCCTAACCCTAATGTAAAATCCTAGTTTGAAACCCTAACACTAATGTTAAACCCTAGTTTGAAACCCTAACCCTAATTTAAAACCCTAGTTTGAAACCCTAACCCTAATGTAAAATCCTAGTTTGAAACACTAACCCTAATTTGAAACCCTAGTTTGAAACCCTAACCCTAATGTAAAACCCTAGTTTGAAACCCTAACCCTAACGTTAAACCCTAGTTTGAAACCCTAACCGTAATGTAAAACCCTAGTTTGAAACCCTACCCCTAATTTGAAACCCGAGTTTGAAACCCTAGCGCTAATATAAAACCCTAGTTTGCAACCCTAACCCTAATTTGAAACCCTAGTTTGAAACCCTAACCCTAATGTTAAACCCTATTTTGAAACCCTAACCCTAATGTAAAACCCTATTTTGAAACCCTAACCCTAATGTAAAACCCTAGTTTGAAACCCTAACCCTAATGTAAAACCCTTGTTTGAAACCCTAACCCTAATGTAAAACCCTTGTTTGAAACCCTAACCCTAATTTAAAACCCTAGTTTGAAACCCTAACCCTAATATAAAACCCTAGTTTGAAACCCTAACCCTAATTAGAAACCCTAGTTTGAAACCCTAACCCTAATGTAAAACCCTAGTTTGAAACCCTAATTCTAATGATAAACCCTAGATTAAAACCCTAACCCTAATTAGAAAGCCTAGTTTGAAACCCTAACCCTAATGTAAAACCCTAGTTTGAAACCCTAACCCTAATGATAAACCCTAGTTTAAAACCCTAACCCTAATTTGAAACCCTAGTTTGAAACCCTAACCCTAATTTGAAACCCTAGTTTGAAACCCTAACCTTAATGTAAAACCCTAGTTTGTAACCTTAACACTAATGTAAAACCCTAGTTTGGAACCCTAACCCTAATGTTAAACCCTAGTTTGAAACCCTAACCCTAATGTAAAACCCTTGTTTGAAACCCTAACCCTAATGTAAAACCCTAGTTTGAAGCAGTAACCCTAATGTAAAACCCTAGTTTGAAACTCTAACCCTAATTTGAAACCCTAGTTTGAAACCCTAACCCTAATGTAAAACGCTAGTTTGAAAGCGTAACCCTAATGTAAAACCCCAGTTTGAAGCATTAACCCTAATGTAAAACCCTAGTTTGAAACCCTAACCCTAACGTTAAACCCTAGTTTGAAACCCTAACCGTAATGTAAAACCCTAGTTTGTAACCCTAACCCTAATGTAAAACCTTAGTGTGAAACCCTAACCCTAATGTAAAACCCTAGTTTGAAACCCTAACCCTAATGTAAAACCCTAGTTTGAAACCCTAACCCTAATTTGAAACCCTAGTTTGAAACCCTAACCCTAATGTAAAACCCTTTTTTGAAACCCTAACCCTAATGTAAAACCCTAGTTTCAAACCCTAACCCTAATGTTAAAGCCTAGTTTGTAACCCTAACCCTAATGTAAAACCCTAGTTTGAAACCCTAACCCTAATGTTAAACCCTAGTTTGAAACCCTAACCCTAATGTAAAACCCTTGTTTGAAACCCTAACCCTAATGTAAAACCCTAGTTTGAAACCCTAAGCCTAATTTGAAACCCTAGTTTGAAACCCTAACCCTAATGTAAAACCCTAGTTTGTAACCCTAACCCTAATTTGAAACCCTAGTTTGAAACCCTAACCCTAATGTTAAACCCTAGTTTGAAACCCTAACCCTATTGTAAAACCCTAGTTTGAAACATTAACCCTAATGTTAAACCCTAGTTTGAAAACCTAACACTAAATTGAAACCCCAGTTTGAAACCCTAACACTAATGTAAAACCCTAGTTTGTAACCCTAACCCTAATGTAAAACCTTAGTGTGAAACCCTAACCCTAATGTAAAACCCTAGTTTGAAACCCTAACCCTAATGTAAAACCCTAGTTTGAAACCCTAACCCTAATTTGAAACCCTAGTTTGAAACCCTAACCCTAATGTAAAACCCTAGTTTGAAACCCTAACCCTAACGTTAAACCCTAGTTTGAAACCCTAACCGTAATGTAAAACCCTAGTTTGAAACCCTAACCCTAATGTAAAACCATAGTTTGAAGCATTAACCCTAATGTAAAACCCTAGTTTGAAGCACTAACCCTAATGTAAAACACTAGTTTGAAACGCTAATCCTAATGTAAAACCCTAGTTTGAAACCCTAACCCTAATTTGAAACCCTAGTTTGAAACCCTAACCCTAATGTAAAACCCCTTGTTTGTAACCCTAACCCTAATTTGAAACCCTAGTTTGAAACCCTAACCCTAATGTTAAACCCTAGTTTGAAACCCTAACCCTAATGTAAAACAATAGTTTGAAACCCTAACCCTAATTTGAAACCCTAGTTTGAAACCCTAACCCTAATTTGAAATCCCTGTTTGAAATCCTAACTCTAATGTGAAACCTTAGTTTGAAACCCTAACCCTCATAAAAAACCCTAGATTGTAAACCTAACCCTAATGTAAAATCCTAGTTTGAAACCCTAACACTAATGTTAAACCCTAGTTTGAAACCCTAACCCTAATGTAAAACCCTAGTTTGAAACCTTACCCTAATGATAAACCCTAGTTTGAAACCCTAACCCTAATGCAAAACCCTAGTTTGAAACCCTAACCCTAATGTAAAACCCTAGTTTGTAAACCTAACCCAAATGTAAAATCCTAGTTTGAAACACTAACCCTAATGTAAAACCCTAGTTTGAAACGCTAACCCTAATGTAAAACCCTAGTTTGAAGCATTAACCCTAAAGTAAAACACTAGTTTGAAACCCTAACCCTAATGTAAAACCCTAGTTTGAAGCATTAACCCTAAAGTAAAACACTAGTTTGAAACCCTAACCCTAATTTTAAACCCTAGTTTGAAACCCTAACCCTAAATTGAAACCCTAGTTTGAAACCCTAACCCTAATGTAAAACCCTAGTTTGAAACCCTAACCCTAATGTAAAACCCTAGTTTGAAACCCTAACCCTAATGTAAAACCATAGTTTGAAGCACTAACCCTAATGTAAAACACTAGTTTGAAACGCTAACCCTAATGTAAAACCCTAGTTTGAAGCATTAACCCTAATGTTAAACCCTCGTTTGAAACCCTAACACTAAATTAAAACCCCAGTTTGAAACCCTAACACTAATGTAAAACCCTAGTTTGTAACCCTAACCCTAATGTAAAACCTTAGTGTGAAACCCTAACCCTAATGTAAAACCCTAGTTTGAAACCCTAACCCTAATGTAAAACCCTAGTTTGAAACCCTAACCCTAATTTGAAACCCTAGTTTGAAACTCTAACCCTAATGTAAAACCCTAGTTTGAAACCCTAACCCTAATGTAAAACCCTAGTTTGAAACCCTAACCCTAATTTGAAACCCTAGTTTGAAACCCTAACCCTAATGTAAAACCCCTTGTTTGTAACCCTAACCCTAATTTGAAACCCAAGTTTGAAACCCTAACCCTAATGTTAAACCCTAGTTTGAAACCCTAACCCTAATGTAAAACCCTAGTTTGAAACCCTAACCCTAATTTGAAACCCTAGTTTGAAACCCTAACCCTAATTTGAAACCCCTGTTTGAAATCCTAACTCGAATGTGAAACCTTAGTTTGAAACCCTAACCCTCATAAAAAACCCTAGTTTGTAACCCTAACCCTAATGTAAAATCCTAGTTTGAAACCCTAACACTAATGTTAAACCCTAGTTTGAAACCCTAACCCTAATGTAAAACCCTAGTTTGAAACCCTAACCCTAATGATAAACCCTAGTTTGAAACCCTAACCCTAATGCAAAACCCTAGTTTGAAACCCTAACCCTAATGTAAAACCCTAGTTTGTAAACCTAACCCAAATGTAAAATCCTAGTTTGAAACACTAACCCTAATGTAAAACCCTAGTTTGAAACGCTAACCCTAATGTAAAACCCTAGTTTGAAGCATTAACCCTAAAGTAAAACACTAGTTTGAAACCCTAACCCTAATGTTAAACCCTAGTTTGAAACCCTAACCCTAATGTAAAACCCTAGTTTGAAACCCTAACCCTAATGTAAAACCCTAGTTTGAAACCCTAACCCTAAATTGAAACCCTAGTTTGAAACCCTAACCCTAATGTAAAACCCTAGTTTGAAACCCTAACCCTAATGTAAAACCCTAGTTTGAAACCCTAACCCTAATGTAAAACCATAGTTTGAAGCACTAACCCTAATGTAAAACCATAGTTTGAAGCACTAACCCTAATGTAAAACACTAGTTTGAAACGCTAACCCTAATGTAAAACCCTAGTTTGAAACATTAACCCTAATGTTAAACCCTAGTTTGAAAACCTAACACTAAATTGAAACCCCAGTTTGAAACCCTAACACTAATGTAAAACCCTAGTTTGTAACCCTAACCCTAATGTAAAACCTTAGTGTGAAACCCTAACCCTAATGTAAAACCCTAGTTTGAAACCCTAACCCTAATGTAAAACCCTAGTTTGAAACCCTAACCCTAATTTGAAACCCTAGTTTGAAACCCTAACCCTAATGTAAAACCCTAGTTTGAAACCCTAACCCTAACGTTAAACCCTAAATTGAAACCCTAACCGTAATGTAAAACCCTAGTTTGAAACCCTAACCCTAATGTAAAACCATAGTTTGAAGCATTAACCCTAATGTAAAACCCTAGTTTGAAGCACTAACCCTAATGTAAAACACTAGTTTGAAACGCTAATCCTAATGTAAAACCCTAGTTTGAAACCCTAACCCTAATTTGAAACCCTAGTTTGAAACCCTAACCCTAATGTAAAACCCCTTGTTTGTAACCCTAACCCTAATTTGAAACCCTAGTTTGAAACCCTAACCCTAATGTTAAACCCTAGTTTGAAACCCTAACCCTAATGTAAAACAATAGTTTGAAACCCTAACCCTAATTTGAAACCCTAGTTTGAAACCCTAACCCTAATTTGAAATCCCTGTTTGAAATCCTAACTCTAATGTGAAACCTTAGTTTGAAACCCTAACCCTCATAAAAAACCCTAGATTGTAAACCTAACCCTAATGTAAAATCCTAGTTTGAAACCCTAACACTAATGTTAAACCCTAGTTTGAAACCCTAACCCTAATGTAAAACCCTAGTTTGAAACCTTACCCTAATGATAAACCCTAGTTTGAAACCCTAACCCTAATGCAAAACCCTAGTTTGAAACCCTAACCCTAATGTAAAACCCTAGTTTGTAAACCTAACCCAAATGTAAAATCCTAGTTTGAAACACTAACCCTAATGTAAAACCCTAGTTTGAAACGCTAACCCTAATGTAAAACCCTAGTTTGAAGCATTAACCCTAAAGTAAAACACTAGTTTGAAACCCTAACCCTAATGTAAAACCCTAGTTTGAAGCATTAACCCTAAAGTAAAACACTAGTTTGAAACCCTAACCCTAATTTTAAACCCTAGTTTGAAACCCTAACCCTAAATTGAAACCCTAGTTTGAAACCCTAACCCTAATGTAAAACCCTAGTTTGAAACCCTAACCCTAATGTAAAACCCTAGTTTGAAACCCTAACCCTAATGTAAAACCATAGTTTGAAGCACTAACCCTAATGTAAAACACTAGTTTGAAACGCTAACCCTAATGTAAAACCCTAGTTTGAAGCAATAACCCTAATGTTAAACCCTCGTTTGAAACCCTAACACTAAATTAAAACCCCAGTTTGAAACCCTAACACTAATGTAAAACCCTAGTTTGTAACCCTAACCCTAATGTAAAACCTTAGTGTGAAACCCTAACCCTAATGTAAAACCCTAGTTTGAAACCCTAACCCTAATGTAAAACCCTAGTTTGAAACCCTAACCCTAATTTGAAACCCTAGTTTGAAACTCTAACCCTAATGTAAAACCCTAGTTTGAAACCCTAACCCTAACGTTAAACCCTAGTTTGAAACCCTAACCGTAATGTAAAACCCTAGTTTGAAACCCTACCCCTAATTTGAAACCCGAGTTTGAAACCCTAGCGCTAATGTAAAACCCTAGTTTGCAACCCTAACCCTAATTTGAAACCCTAGTTTGAAACCCTAACCCTAATGTTAAACCCTATTTTGAAACCCTAACCCTAATGTAAAACCCTATTTTGAAACCCTAACCCTAATGTAAAACCCTTGTTTGAAACCCTAACCCTAATTTAAAACCCTAGTTTGAAACCCCAAACCTAATTTGAAACCATAGTTTGAAACCCTAACCCTAATGTAAAACCCTAGTTTGAAACCCCAAACCTAATTTGAAACCATAGTTTGAAACCCTTACCCTAATGTAAAACCCTAGTTTGTAACCCTAATCCTAATGTAAAACCTCAATTTGAAACACAAACCCTAATTTGAAACCCTAGTTTGAAACCCTAAACCTAATGTAAAACCCAAGTTTGAAACCCTAACCCTAATTTAAAACCCCTGTTTTGAAACCCTAACCCTAATGTAAAACCCTAGTTTGAAACCCTAACCCTAATGATAAACCCTAGTTTAAAACTCTAACCCTAATTTGAAACCCTAGTTTGAAACCCTAACCCTAATTTGAAACCCTAGTTTGAAACCCTAACCTTAATGTAAAACCCTAGTTTGTAACCTTAACACTAATGTAAAACCCTAGTTTGGAACCCTAACCCTAATGTTAAACCCTAGTTTGAAACCCTAACCCTAATGTAAAACCCTTGTTTGAAACCCTAACCCTAATGTAAAACCCTAGTTTGAAGCAGTAACCCTAATGTAAAACCCTAGTTTGAAACTCTAACCCTAATTTGAAACCCTAGTTTGAAACCCTAACCCTAATGTAAAACGCTAGTTTGAAAGCCTAACCCTAATGTAAAACCCTAGTTTGAAGCATTAACCCTAATGTAAAACCCTAGTTTGAAACCCTAACCCTAACGTTAAACCCTAGTTTGAAACCCTAACCGTAATGTTAAACCCTAGTTTGAAACCCTAAACCTAATGTAAAACCCTAGTTTGAAGCATTAACCCTAATGTAAAACCCTAGTTTGTAACCCTAACCCTAATGTAAAACCCTAGTTTGAAACCCTAACCCTAATGTTAAACCCTAGTTTGAAACCCTAACCCTAATGTAAAACCCTAGTTTGAAACCCTAACCCTAAAGTAAAACCCTAGTTTGAAACCCTAACCCTAATGCAAAACCCTAGTTTGAAACCCTAACCCTAATGTAAAACCCTAGTTTGTAAACCTAACCCAAATGTAAAATCCTAGTTTGAAACACTAACCCTAATGTAAAACCCTAGTTTGAAACGCTAACCCTAATGTAAAACCCTAGTTTGAAGCATTAACCCTAAAGTAAAACACTCAGTTTGAAACCCTAACCCTAATGTTAAACCCTAGTTTGAAACCCTAACCCTAATGTTAAACCCTAGTTTGAAACCCTAACCCTAATGTAAAACACTAGTTTGAAACCCTAACCCTAATGTTAAACCCTAGTTTGAAACCCTAACCCTAATGTTAAACCCTAGTTTGAAACACTAACCCTAATGTAAAACCCTAGTTTGAAACGCTAACCCTAATGTTAAACCCTAGTTTGAAGCATTAACCCTAAAGTAAAACACTAGTTTGAAACCCTAACCCTAATGTTAAACCCTAGTTTGAAACCCTAACCCTAATGTTGAACCCTAGTTTGAAACCCTAACCCTAATGTAAAACCCTAGTTTGAAGCACTAACCCTAATGTAAAACCCTAGTTTGAAACCCTAAGCCTATTTTGAAACCCTAGTTTGAAACCCTAACCCTAATGTAAAACCCTAGTTTGTTACCCTAACCCAAATGTAAAACCCTAGTTTGAAACCCTAACCCTAATGTAAAACCATAGTTTGAAGCATTAACCCTAATGTAAAACCCTAGTTTGAAGCACTAACCCTAATGTAAAACCCTAGTTTGAAACCCTAACCGTAATGTAAAACCCTAGTTTGTAACCCTAACCCTAATGTTAAACCCTAGTTTGAAACCCTAACCCTAATGTAAAACCCTAGTTTGAAACCCTAACCCTAATGATAAACCCTAGTTTGAAACCCTAACCCTAATGCAAAACCCTAGTTTGAAACGCTAACCCTAATGTAAAACCCTTGTTTGTAACCCTAACCCAAATGTAAAGCCCTAGTTTGAAACCCAACCCTAATGTAAAACCCTAGTTTGAAGCATTAACCCTAATGTAAAACACTAGTTTGAAACCCTAACCCTAATTATAAGCCCTAGTTTGAAACCTTAACCCTAATGTAAAACCCTAGTTTGAAACCCTAACCCTAATGATAAACCCTAGTTTGAAACCCTAACCCTAAATTGAAACCCTAGTATGAAACCCTAACCCTAATGTAAAACCCTAGTTTGAAACCCTAACCCTAATGATAAACCCTAGTTTGAAACCCTAACCCTAAATTGAAACCCTAGTATGAAACCCTAACCCTAATGTAAAACCCTAGTTTGAAACCCTAACCCTAATGTAAAACCCTAGTTTGTAACCCTAACCCTAATGTAAAACCCTAGTTTGAAACCCTAAACCTAATGTAAAACCCTAGTTTGAAACCCTAACCCTAATGTAAAACCCTTGTTTGAAACCCTAACCCTAAAACAAAACGCTAGATTGAAACCCTAAGCCTAATTTGAAACCCTTGTTTGAAACCCTAACCCTAATTTGAAACCCTAGTTTGAAACCCTAACCCTAATGTAAAACCCTAGTTTGAAACCCTAACCCTAATTAGAAACCCTAGTTTGAAACCCTAACCCTAATGTAAAACCCTAGTTTGTAACCCTAACCCTAATGTAAAATGACTGTTTTGAAACCCTAACCCTAATGTAAAACCCTTGTTTGAAACCCTAACCCTAATGTAAAACCCTAGTTTGAAAACCTAACCCTAATGTAAAACCCTAGTGTGAAACCCTAACCCTAAATTTAAACCCTAGTTTGAAACCCTAACCCTAATGTTAAACCCTAGTTTGAAACCCTAACCCTAATGTAAAACCCTAGTTTGAAACCCTAACCCTAATGTAAAACCCTAGTTTGTAACCCTAACCCTAATGTAAAATGACTGTTTTGAAACCCTAACCCTAATGTAAAACCCTTGTTTGAAACTCTAACCCTAATGTAAAACCCTAGTTTGAAACCCTAATCCTAAAGTTAAACCCAAATTTGTAACCCTAACCCTAATGTAAAACCCTAGTTTGAAACCCTAACCCTAATGTTAAACCCTAGTTTGAAACCCTAACCCTAATGTTAAACCCTTGTTTGAAACCCTAACCCTAATGTAAAACCCTAGTTTGAAACCCTAAGCCTAATTTGAAACCCTAGTTTGAAACCCTAACCCTAATGTAAAACCCTAGTTTGTAACCCTAACCCAAATGTAAAACCCTAGTTTGAAACCCTAACCCTAATGTAAAACCCTAGTTTGAAACCCTAACCCTAATGTAAAACCATAGTTTGAAGCATTAACCCTAATGTAAAACCCTAGTTTGAAGCACTAACCCTAATGTAAAACACTAGTTTGAAACGCTAACCCTAATGTAAAACCCTAGTTTGAAATCCCAAATCTAATTTGAAACCATAGTTTAAAACCCTAACCCTAATGTAAAACCCTAGTTTGAAGCATTAACCCTAATGTAAAACACTAGTTTGAAACGCTAACCCTAATGTTAAACCCTAATTTGAAACACTAACCCTAATGTAAAACCCTAGTTTGAAACCCTAACCCTAATGATAAACCCTAGTTTGAAACACTAACCCTAAATTTAAACCCTAGTTTGAAACCCTAACCCTAAGGTAAAACCCTAGTTTGAAACCCTAACCCTAATGTAAAACCCTAGTTTGTAACCCTAACCCTAATGTAAAAGCATAGTTTGAAACCCTAACCCTAATGTAAAACCCTAGTTTGAAACCCTAACCCTAATGTAAAACCCTAGTTTGTAACCCTAACTCTAATGTAAAACCCTAGTTTGAAACCCTAACCCTAATGTAAAACCCTAGTTTGAAACCCTAACCCTAATGTAAAACCCTTGTTTGAAACCCTAACCCTAATTTTAAACCCGAGTTTGAAACCCTAACCCTAATGTAAAACCCTAGTTTGAAACCCTAACCCTAATGTAAAACCCCTTGTTTGTAACCCTAACCCTAATTTGAAACCCTAGTTTGAAGCATTAACCCTAATGTAAAACCCTAGTTTGAAGCACTAACCCTAATGTAAAACACTAGTTTGAAACGCTAACCCTAATGTAAAACCCTAGTTTGAAATCCCAAATCTAATTTGAAACCATAGTTTAAAACCCTAACCCTAATGTAAAACCCTAGTTTGAAGCATTAACCCTAATGTAAAACCCTAGTTTGAAACCCTAACCCTAATGATAAACCCTAGTTTGAAACACTAACCCTAAATTTAAACCCTAGTTTGAAACCCTAACCCTAAGGTAAAACCCTAGTTTGAAACCCTAACCCTAATGTAAAACCCTAGTTTGTAACCCTAACCCTAATGTAAAAGCATAGTTTGAAACCCTAACCCTAATGTAAAACCCTAGTTTGAAACCCTAACCCTAATGTAAAACCCTAGTTTGAAACCCTAACCCTAATGATAAACCCTAGTTTGAAACACTAACCCTAAATTTAAACCCTAGTTTGAAACCCTAACCCAAAGGTAAAACCCTAGTTTGAAACCCTAACCCTAATGTAAAACCCTAGTTTGTAACCCTAACCCTAATGTAAAAGCATAGTTTGAAACCCTAACCCTAATGTAAAACCCTAGTTTGAAACCCTAACCCTAATGTAAAACCCTAGTTTGTAACCCTAACTCTAATGTAAAACCCTAGTTTGAAACCCTAACCCTAATGTAAAACCCTAGTTTGAAACCCTAACCCTAATGTAAAACCCTTGTTTGAAACCCTAACCCTAATTTTAAACCCGAGTTTGAAACCCTAACCCTAATGTAAAACCCTAGTTTGAAACCCTAACCCTAATGTAAAACCCCTTGTTTGTAACCCTAACCCTAATTTGAAACCCTAGTTTGAAGCATTAACCCTAATGTAAAACCCTAGTTTGAAGCACTAACCCTAATGTAAAACACTAGTTTGAAACGCTAACCCTAATGTAAAACCCTAGTTTGAAATCCCAAATCTAATTTGAAACCATAGTTTAAAACCCTAACCCTAATGTAAAACCCTAATTTGAAACCCTAACCCTAATGTAAAACCCTAGTTTGAAACCCTAACCCTAATGATAAACCCTAGTTTGAAACACTAACCCTAAATTTAAACCCTAGTTTGAAACCCTAACCCTAAGGTAAAACCCTAGTTTGAAACCCTAACCCTAATGTAAATCCCTAGTTTGTAACCCTAACCCTAATGTAAAAGCATAGTTTGAAACCCTAACCCTAATGTAAAACCCTAGTTTGAAACCCTAACCCTAATGTAAAACCCTAGTTTGTAACCCTAACTCTAATGTAAAACCCTAGTTTGAAACCCTAACCCTAATGTAAAACCCTAGTTTGAAACCCTAACCCTAATGTAAAACCCTTGTTTGAAACCCTAACCCTAATTTTAAACCCGAGTTTGAAACCCTAACCCTAATGTAAAACCCTAGTTTGAAACCCTAACCCTAATGTAAAACCCCTTGTTTGTAACCCTAACCCTAATTTGAAACCCTAGTTTGAAACCCTAACCCTAATGTTAAACCCTAGTTTGAAACCCTAACCCTAATTTGAAACCCTTGTTTGGAACCCTAACCCTAATTTGAAACCCCTGTTTGAAATCCTAACTCTAATGTGAAACCTTAGTTTGAAACCCTAACCCTCATAAAAAACACTAGTTTGTAACCCTAACCCTAATGTAAAATCCTAGTTTGAAACCCTAACACTAATGTTAAACCCTAGTTTGAAACCCTAACCCTAATTTAAAACCCTAGTTTGAAACCCTAACCCTAATGTAAAATCCTAGTTTGAAACACTAACCCTAATTTGAAACCCTAGTTTGAAACCCTAACCCTAATGTAAAACCCTAGTTTGAAACCCTAACCCTAACGTTAAACCCTAGTTTGAAACCCTAACCGTAATGTAAAACCCTAGTTTGAAACCCTACCCCTAATTTGAAACCCGAGTTTGAAACCCTAGCGCTAATATAAAACCCTAGTTTGCAACCCTAACCCTAATTTGAAACCCTAGTTTGAAACCCTAACCCTAATGTTAAACCCTATTTTGAAACCCTAACCCTAATGTAAAACCCTATTTTGAAACCCTAACCCTAATGTAAAACCCTAGTTTGAAACCCTAACCCTAATGTAAAACCCTTGTTTGAAACCCTAACCCTAATGTAAAACCCTTGTTTGAAACCCTAACCCTAATTTAAAACCCTAGTTTGAAACCCTAACCCTAATATAAAACCCTAGTTTGAAACCCTAACCCTAATTAGAAACCCTAGTTTGAAACCCTAACCCTAATGTAAAACCCTAGTTTGAAACCCTAATTCTAATGATAAACCCTAGATTAAAACCCTAACCCTAATTAGAAAGCCTAGTTTGAAACCCTAACCCTAATGTAAAACCCTAGTTTGAAACCCTAACCCTAATGATAAACCCTAGTTTAAAACCCTAACCCTAATTTGAAACCCTAGTTTGAAACCCTAACCCTAATTTGAAACCCTAGTTTGAAACCCTAACCTTAATGTAAAACCCTAGTTTGTAACCTTAACACTAATGTAAAACCCTAGTTTGGAACCCTAACCCTAATGTTAAACCCTAGTTTGAAACCCTAACCCTAATGTAAAACCCTTGTTTGAAACCCTAACCCTAATGTAAAACCCTAGTTTGAAGCAGTAACCCTAATGTAAAACCCTAGTTTGAAACTCTAACCCTAATTTGAAACCCTAGTTTGAAACCCTAACCCTAATGTAAAACGCTAGTTTGAAAGCGTAACCCTAATGTAAAACCCCAGTTTGAAGCATTAACCCTAATGTAAAACCCTAGTTTGAAACCCTAACCCTAACGTTAAACCCTAGTTTGAAACCCTAACCGTAATGTAAAACCCTAGTTTGTAACCCTAACCCTAATGTAAAACCTTAGTGTGAAACCCTAACCCTAATGTAAAACCCTAGTTTGAAACCCTAACCCTAATGTAAAACCCTAGTTTGAAACCCTAACCCTAATTTGAAACCCTAGTTTGAAACCCTAACCCTAATGTAAAACCCTTTTTTGAAACCCTAACCCTAATGTAAAACCCTAGTTTCAAACCCTAACCCTAATGTTAAAGCCTAGTTTGTAACCCTAACCCTAATGTAAAACCCTAGTTTGAAACCCTAACCCTAATGTTAAACCCTAGTTTGAAACCCTAACCCTAATGTAAAACCCTTGTTTGAAACCCTAACCCTAATGTAAAACCCTAGTTTGAAACCCTAAGCCTAATTTGAAACCCTAGTTTGAAACCCTAACCCTAATGTAAAACCCTAGTTTGTAACCCTAACCCTAATTTGAAACCCTAGTTTGAAACCCTAACCCTAATGTTAAACCCTAGTTTGAAACCCTAACCCTATTGTAAAACCCTAGTTTGAAACATTAACCCTAATGTTAAACCCTAGTTTGAAAACCTAACACTAAATTGAAACCCCAGTTTGAAACCCTAACACTAATGTAAAACCCTAGTTTGTAACCCTAACCCTAATGTAAAACCTTAGTGTGAAACCCTAACCCTAATGTAAAACCCTAGTTTGAAACCCTAACCCTAATGTAAAACCCTAGTTTGAAACCCTAACCCTAATTTGAAACCCTAGTTTGAAACCCTAACCCTAATGTAAAACCCTAGTTTGAAACCCTAACCCTAACGTTAAACCCTAGTTTGAAACCCTAACCGTAATGTAAAACCCTAGTTTGAAACCCTAACCCTAATGTAAAACCATAGTTTGAAGCATTAACCCTAATGTAAAACCCTAGTTTGAAGCACTAACCCTAATGTAAAACACTAGTTTGAAACGCTAATCCTAATGTAAAACCCTAGTTTGAAACCCTAACCCTAATTTGAAACCCTAGTTTGAAACCCTAACCCTAATGTAAAACCCCTTGTTTGTAACCCTAACCCTAATTTGAAACCCTAGTTTGAAACCCTAACCCTAATGTTAAACCCTAGTTTGAAACCCTAACCCTAATGTAAAACAATAGTTTGAAACCCTAACCCTAATTTGAAACCCTAGTTTGAAACCCTAACCCTAAATTGAAATCACTGTTTGAAATCCTAACTCTAATGTGAAACCTTAGTTTGAAACCCTAACCCTCATAAAAAACCCTAGATTGTAAACCTAACCCTAATGTAAAATCCTAGTTTGAAACCCTAACACTAATGTTAAACCCTAGTTTGAAACCCTAACCCTAATGTAAAACCCTAGTTTGAAACCTTACCCTAATGATAAACCCTAGTTTGAAACCCTAACCCTAATGCAAAACCCTAGTTTGAAACCCTAACCCTAATGTAAAACCCTAGTTTGTAAACCTAACCCAAATGTAAAATCCTAGTTTGAAACACTAACCCTAATGTAAAACCCTAGTTTGAAACGCTAACCCTAATGTAAAACCCTAGTTTGAAGCATTAACCCTAAAGTAAAACACTAGTTTGAAACCCTAACCCTAATGTAAAACCCTAGTTTGAAGCATTAACCCTAAAGTAAAACACTAGTTTGAAACCCTAACCCTAATTTTAAACCCTAGTTTGAAACCCTAACCCTAAATTGAAACCCTAGTTTGAAACCCTAACCCTAATGTAAAACCCTAGTTTGAAACCCTAACCCTAATGTAAAACCCTAGTTTGAAACCCTAACCCTAATGTAAAACCATAGTTTGAAGCACTAACCCTAATGTAAAACACTAGTTTGAAACGCTAACCCTAATGTAAAACCCTAGTTTGAAGCATTAACCCTAATGTTAAACCCTCGTTTGAAACCCTAACACTAAATTAAAACCCCAGTTTGAAACCCTAACACTAATGTAAAACCCTAGTTTGTAACCCTAACCCTAATGTAAAACCTTAGTGTGAAACCCTAACCCTAATGTAAAACCCTAGTTTGAAACCCTAACCCTAATGTAAAACCCTAGTTTGAAACCCTAACCCTAATTTGAAACCCTAGTTTGAAACTCTAACCCTAATGTAAAACCCTAGTTTGAAACCCTAACCCTAATGTAAAACCCTAGTTTGAAACCCTAACCCTAATTTGAAACCCTAGTTTGAAACCCTAACCCTAATGTAAAACCCCTTGTTTGTAACCCTAACCCTAATTTGAAACCCAAGTTTGAAACCCTAACCCTAATGTTAAACCCTAGTTTGAAACCCTAACCCTAATGTAAAACCCTAGTTTGAAACCCTAACCCTAATTTGAAACCCTAGTTTGAAACCCTAACCCTAATTTGAAACCCCTGTTTGAAATCCTAACTCGAATGTGAAACCTTAGTTTGAAACCCTAACCCTCATAAAAAACCCTAGTTTGTAACCCTAACCCTAATGTAAAATCCTAGTTTGAAACCCTAACACTAATGTTAAACCCTAGTTTGAAACCCTAACCCTAATGTAAAACCCTAGTTTGAAACCCTAACCCTAATGATAAACCCTAGTTTGAAACCCTAACCCTAATGCAAAACCCTAGTTTGAAACCCTAACCCTAATGTAAAACCCTAGTTTGTAAACCTAACCCAAATGTAAAATCCTAGTTTGAAACACTAACCCTAATGTAAAACCCTAGTTTGAAACGCTAACCCTAATGTAAAACCCTAGTTTGAAGCATTAACCCTAAAGTAAAACACTAGTTTGAAACCCTAACCCTAATGTTAAACCCTAGTTTGAAACCCTAACCCTAATGTAAAACCCTAGTTTGAAACCCTAACCCTAATGTAAAACCCTAGTTTGAAACCCTAACCCTAAATTGAAACCCTAGTTTGAAACCCTAACCCTAATGTAAAACCCTAGTTTGAAACCCTAACCCTAATGTAAAACCCTAGTTTGAAACCCTAACCCTAATGTAAAACCATAGTTTGAAGCACTAACCCTAATGTAAAACCATAGTTTGAAGCACTAACCCTAATGTAAAACACTAGTTTGAAACGCTAACCCTAATGTAAAACCCTAGTTTGAAACATTAACCCTAATGTTAAACCCTAGTTTGAAAACCTAACACTAAATTGAAACCCCAGTTTGAAACCCTAACACTAATGTAAAACCCTAGTTTGTAACCCTAACCCTAATGTAAAACCTTAGTGTGAAACCCTAACCCTAATGTAAAACCCTAGTTTGAAACCCTAACCCTAATGTAAAACCCTAGTTTGAAACCCTAACCCTAATTTGAAACCCTAGTTTGAAACCCTAACCCTAATGTAAAACCCTAGTTTGAAACCCTAACCCTAACGTTAAACCCTAGTTTGAAACCCTAACCGTAATGTAAAACCCTAGTTTGAAACCCTAACCCTAATGTAAAACCATAGTTTGAAGCATTAACCCTAATGTAAAACCCTAGTTTGAAGCACTAACCCTAATGTAAAACACTAGTTTGAAACGCTAATCCTAATGTAAAACCCTAGTTTGAAACCCTAACCCTAATTTGAAACCCTAGTTTGAAACCCTAACCCTAATGTAAAACCCCTTGTTTGTAACCCTAACCCTAATTTGAAACCCTAGTTTGAAACCCTAACCCTAATGTTAAACCCTAGTTTGAAACCCTAACCCTAATGTAAAACAATAGTTTGAAACCCTAACCCTAATTTGAAACCCTAGTTTGAAACCCTAACCCTAATTTGAAATCCCTGTTTGAAATCCTAACTCTAATGTGAAACCTTAGTTTGAAACCCTAACCCTCATAAAAAACCCTAGATTGTAAACCTAACCCTAATGTAAAATCCTAGTTTGAAACCCTAACACTAATGTTAAACCCTAGTTTGAAACCCTAACCCTAATGTAAAACCCTAGTTTGAAACCTTACCCTAATGATAAACCCTAGTTTGAAACCCTAACCCTAATGCAAAACCCTAGTTTGAAACCCTAACCCTAATGTAAAACCCTAGTTTGTAAACCTAACCCAAATGTAAAATCCTAGTTTGAAACACTAACCCTAATGTAAAACCCTAGTTTGAAACGCTAACCCTAATGTAAAACCCTAGTTTGAAGCATTAACCCTAAAGTAAAACACTAGTTTGAAACCCTAACCCTAATGTAAAACCCTAGTTTGAAGCATTAACCCTAAAGTAAAACACTAGTTTGAAACCCTAACCCTAATTTTAAACCCTAGTTTGAAACCCTAACCCTAAATTGAAACCCTAGTTTGAAACCCTAACCCTAATGTAAAACCCTAGTTTGAAACCCTAACCCTAATGTAAAACCCTAGTTTGAAACCCTAACCCTAATGTAAAACCATAGTTTGAAGCACTAACCCTAATGTAAAACACTAGTTTGAAACGCTAACCCTAATGTAAAACCCTAGTTTGAAGCAATAACCCTAATGTTAAACCCTCGTTTGAAACCCTAACACTAAATTAAAACCCCAGTTTGAAACCCTAACACTAATGTAAAACCCTAGTTTGTAACCCTAACCCTAATGTAAAACCTTAGTGTGAAACCCTAACCCTAATGTAAAACCCTAGTTTGAAACCCTAACCCTAATGTAAAACCCTAGTTTGAAACCCTAACCCTAATTTGAAACCCTAGTTTGAAACTCTAACCCTAATGTAAAACCCTAGTTTGAAACCCTAACCCTAACGTTAAACCCTAGTTTGAAACCCTAACCGTAATGTAAAACCCTAGTTTGAAACCCTACCCCTAATTTGAAACCCGAGTTTGAAACCCTAGCGCTAATGTAAAACCCTAGTTTGCAACCCTAACCCTAATTTGAAACCCTAGTTTGAAACCCTAACCCTAATGTTAAACCCTATTTTGAAACCCTAACCCTAATGTAAAACCCTATTTTGAAACCCTAACCCTAATGTAAAACCCTTGTTTGAAACCCTAACCCTAATTTAAAACCCTAGTTTGAAACCCCAAACCTAATTTGAAACCATAGTTTGAAACCCTAACCCTAATGTAAAACCCTAGTTTGAAACCCCAAACCTAATTTGAAACCATAGTTTGAAACCCTTACCCTAATGTAAAACCCTAGTTTGTAACCCTAATCCTAATGTAAAACCTCAATTTGAAACACAAACCCTAATTTGAAACCCTAGTTTGAAACCCTAAACCTAATGTAAAACCCAAGTTTGAAACCCTAACCCTAATTTAAAACCCCTGTTTTGAAACCCTAACCCTAATGTAAAACCCTAGTTTGAAACCCTAACCCTAATGATAAACCCTAGTTTAAAACTCTAACCCTAATTTGAAACCCTAGTTTGAAACCCTAACCCTAATTTGAAACCCTAGTTTGAAACCCTAACCTTAATGTAAAACCCTAGTTTGTAACCTTAACACTAATGTAAAACCCTAGTTTGGAACCCTAACCCTAATGTTAAACCCTAGTTTGAAACCCTAACCCTAATGTAAAACCCTTGTTTGAAACCCTAACCCTAATGTAAAACCCTAGTTTGAAGCAGTAACCCTAATGTAAAACCCTAGTTTGAAACTCTAACCCTAATTTGAAACCCTAGTTTGAAACCCTAACCCTAATGTAAAACGCTAGTTTGAAAGCCTAACCCTAATGTAAAACCCTAGTTTGAAGCATTAACCCTAATGTAAAACCCTAGTTTGAAACCCTAACCCTAACGTTAAACCCTAGTTTGAAACCCTAACCGTAATGTTAAACCCTAGTTTGAAACCCTAAACCTAATGTAAAACCCTAGTTTGAAGCATTAACCCTAATGTAAAACCCTAGTTTGTAACCCTAACCCTAATGTAAAACCCTAGTTTGAAACCCTAACCCTAATGTTAAACCCTAGTTTGAAACCCTAACCCTAATGTAAAACCCTAGTTTGAAACCCTAACCCTAAAGTAAAACCCTAGTTTGAAACCCTAACCCTAATGCAAAACCCTAGTTTGAAACCCTAACCCTAATGTAAAACCCTAGTTTGTAAACCTAACCCAAATGTAAAATCCTAGTTTGAAACACTAACCCTAATGTAAAACCCTAGTTTGAAACGCTAACCCTAATGTAAAACCCTAGTTTGAAGCATTAACCCTAAAGTAAAACACTCAGTTTGAAACCCTAACCCTAATGTTAAACCCTAGTTTGAAACCCTAACCCTAATGTTAAACCCTAGTTTGAAACCCTAACCCTAATGTAAAACACTAGTTTGAAACCCTAACCCTAATGTTAAACCCTAGTTTGAAACCCTAACCCTAATGTTAAACCCTAGTTTGAAACACTAACCCTAATGTAAAACCCTAGTTTGAAACGCTAACCCTAATGTTAAACCCTAGTTTGAAGCATTAACCCTAAAGTAAAACACTAGTTTGAAACCCTAACCCTAATGTTAAACCCTAGTTTGAAACCCTAACCCTAATGTTGAACCCTAGTTTGAAACCCTAACCCTAATGTAAAACCCTAGTTTGAAGCACTAACCCTAATGTAAAACCCTAGTTTGAAACCCTAAGCCTATTTTGAAACCCTAGTTTGAAACCCTAACCCTAATGTAAAACCCTAGTTTGTTACCCTAACCCAAATGTAAAACCCTAGTTTGAAACCCTAACCCTAATGTAAAACCATAGTTTGAAGCATTAACCCTAATGTAAAACCCTAGTTTGAAGCACTAACCCTAATGTAAAACCCTAGTTTGAAACCCTAACCGTAATGTAAAACCCTAGTTTGTAACCCTAACCCTAATGTTAAACCCTAGTTTGAAACCCTAACCCTAATGTAAAACCCTAGTTTGAAACCCTAACCCTAATGATAAACCCTAGTTTGAAACCCTAACCCTAATGCAAAACCCTAGTTTGAAACGCTAACCCTAATGTAAAACCCTTGTTTGTAACCCTAACCCAAATGTAAAGCCCTAGTTTGAAACCCAACCCTAATGTAAAACCCTAGTTTGAAGCATTAACCCTAATGTAAAACACTAGTTTGAAACCCTAACCCTAATTATAAGCCCTAGTTTGAAACCTTAACCCTAATGTAAAACCCTAGTTTGAAACCCTAACCCTAATGATAAACCCTAGTTTGAAACCCTAACCCTAAATTGAAACCCTAGTATGAAACCCTAACCCTAATGTAAAACCCTAGTTTGAAACCCTAACCCTAATGATAAACCCTAGTTTGAAACCCTAACCCTAAATTGAAACCCTAGTATGAAACCCTAACCCTAATGTAAAACCCTAGTTTGAAACCCTAACCCTAATGTAAAACCCTAGTTTGTAACCCTAACCCTAATGTAAAACCCTAGTTTGAAACCCTAAACCTAATGTAAAACCCTAGTTTGAAACCCTAACCCTAATGTAAAACCCTTGTTTGAAACCCTAACCCTAAAACAAAACGCTAGATTGAAACCCTAAGCCTAATTTGAAACCCTTGTTTGAAACCCTAACCCTAATTTGAAACCCTAGTTTGAAACCCTAACCCTAATGTAAAACCCTAGTTTGAAACCCTAACCCTAATTAGAAACCCTAGTTTGAAACCCTAACCCTAATGTAAAACCCTAGTTTGTAACCCTAACCCTAATGTAAAATGACTGTTTTGAAACCCTAACCCTAATGTAAAACCCTTGTTTGAAACCCTAACCCTAATGTAAAACCCTAGTTTGAAAACCTAACCCTAATGTAAAACCCTAGTGTGAAACCCTAACCCTAAATTTAAACCCTAGTTTGAAACCCTAACCCTAATGTTAAACCCTAGTTTGAAACCCTAACCCTAATGTAAAACCCTAGTTTGAAACCCTAACCCTAATGTAAAACCCTAGTTTGTAACCCTAACCCTAATGTAAAATGACTGTTTTGAAACCCTAACCCTAATGTAAAACCCTTGTTTGAAACTCTAACCCTAATGTAAAACCCTAGTTTGAAACCCTAATCCTAAAGTTAAACCCAAATTTGTAACCCTAACCCTAATGTAAAACCCTAGTTTGAAACCCTAACCCTAATGTTAAACCCTAGTTTGAAACCCTAACCCTAATGTTAAACCCTTGTTTGAAACCCTAACCCTAATGTAAAACCCTAGTTTGAAACCCTAAGCCTAATTTGAAACCCTAGTTTGAAACCCTAACCCTAATGTAAAACCCTAGTTTGTAACCCTAACCCAAATGTAAAACCCTAGTTTGAAACCCTAACCCTAATGTAAAACCCTAGTTTGAAACCCTAACCCTAATGTAAAACCATAGTTTGAAGCATTAACCCTAATGTAAAACCCTAGTTTGAAGCACTAACCCTAATGTAAAACACTAGTTTGAAACGCTAACCCTAATGTAAAACCCTAGTTTGAAATCCCAAATCTAATTTGAAACCATAGTTTAAAACCCTAACCCTAATGTAAAACCCTAGTTTGAAGCATTAACCCTAATGTAAAACACTAGTTTGAAACGCTAACCCTAATGTTAAACCCTAATTTGAAACACTAACCCTAATGTAAAACCCTAGTTTGAAACCCTAACCCTAATGATAAACCCTAGTTTGAAACACTAACCCTAAATTTAAACCCTAGTTTGAAACCCTAACCCTAAGGTAAAACCCTAGTTTGAAACCCTAACCCTAATGTAAAACCCTAGTTTGTAACCCTAACCCTAATGTAAAAGCATAGTTTGAAACCCTAACCCTAATGTAAAACCCTAGTTTGAAACCCTAACCCTAATGTAAAACCCTAGTTTGTAACCCTAACTCTAATGTAAAACCCTAGTTTGAAACCCTAACCCTAATGTAAAACCCTAGTTTGAAACCCTAACCCTAATGTAAAACCCTTGTTTGAAACCCTAACCCTAATTTTAAACCCGAGTTTGAAACCCTAACCCTAATGTAAAACCCTAGTTTGAAACCCTAACCCTAATGTAAAACCCCTTGTTTGTAACCCTAACCCTAATTTGAAACCCTAGTTTGAAGCATTAACCCTAATGTAAAACCCTAGTTTGAAGCACTAACCCTAATGTAAAACACTAGTTTGAAACGCTAACCCTAATGTAAAACCCTAGTTTGAAATCCCAAATCTAATTTGAAACCATAGTTTAAAACCCTAACCCTAATGTAAAACCCTAGTTTGAAGCATTAACCCTAATGTAAAACCCTAGTTTGAAACCCTAACCCTAATGATAAACCCTAGTTTGAAACACTAACCCTAAATTTAAACCCTAGTTTGAAACCCTAACCCTAAGGTAAAACCCTAGTTTGAAACCCTAACCCTAATGTAAAACCCTAGTTTGTAACCCTAACCCTAATGTAAAAGCATAGTTTGAAACCCTAACCCTAATGTAAAACCCTAGTTTGAAACCCTAACCCTAATGTAAAACCCTAGTTTGTAACCCTAACTCTAATGTAAAACCCTAGTTTGAAACCCTAACCCTAATGTAAAACACTAGTTTGAAACCCTAACCCTAATGTAAAACCCTTGTTTGAAACCCTAACCCTAATTTTAAACCCGAGTTTGAAACCCTAACCCTAATGTAAAACCCTAGTTTGAAACCCTAACCCTAATGTAAAACCCCTTGTTTGTAACCCTAACCCTAATTTGAAACCCTAGTTTGAAACCCTAACCCTAATGTTAAACCCTAGTTTGAAACCCTAACCCTAATTTGAAACCCTAGTTTGGAACCCTAACCCTAATTTGAAACCCCTGTTTGAAATCCTAACTCTAATGTGAAACCTTAGTTTGAAACCCTAACCCTCATAAAAAACACTAGTTTGTAACCCTAACCCTAATGTAAAATCCTAGTTTGAAACCCTAACACTAATGTTAAACCCTAGTTTGAAACCCTAACCCTAATATAAAACCCTAGTTTGAAACCCTAACCCTAATGTAAAATCCTAGTTTGAAACACTAACCCTAATTTGAAACCCTAGTTTGAAACCCTAACCCTAATGTAAAACCCTAGTTTGAAACCCTAACCCTAACGTTAAACCCTAGTTTGAAACCCTAACCGTAATGTAAAACCCTAGTTTGAAACCCTACCCCTAATTTGAAACCCGAGTTTGAAACCCTAGCGCTAATATAAAACCCTAGTTTGCAACCCTAACCCTAATTTGAAACCCTAGTTTGAAACCCTAACCCTAATGTTAAACCCTATTTTGAAACCCTAACCCTAATGTAAAACCCTATTTTGAAACCCTAACCCTAATGTAAAACCCTAGTTTGAAACCCTAACCCTAATGTAAAACCCTTGTTTGAAACCCTAACCCTAATGTAAAACCCTTGTTTGAAACCCTAACCCTAATTTAAAACCCTAGTTTGAAACCCTAACCCTAATATAAAACCCTAGTTTGAAACCCTAACCCTAATTAGAAACCCTAGTTTGAAACCCTAACCCTAATGTAAAACCCTAGTTTGAAACCCTAATTCTAATGATAAACCCTAGATTAAAACCCTAACCCTAATTAGAAAGCCTAGTTTGAAACCCTAACCCTAATGTAAAACCCTAGTTTGAAACCCTAACCCTAATGATAAACCCTAGTTTAAAACCCTAACCCTAATTTGAAACCCTAGTTTGAAACCCTAACCCTAATTTGAAACCCTAGTTTGAAACCCTAATCTTAATGTAAAACCCTAGTTTGTAACCTTAACACTAATGTAAAACCCTAGTTTGGAACCCTAACCCTAATGTTAAACCCTAGTTTGAAACCCTAACCCTAATGTAAAACCCTTGTTTGAAACCCTAACCCTAATGTAAAACCCTAGTTTGAAGCAGTAACCCTAATGTAAAACCCTAGTTTGAAACTCTAACCCTAATTTGAAACCCTAGTTTGAAACCCTAACCCTAATGTAAAACGCTAGTTTGAAAGCGTAACCCTAATGTAAAACCCTAGTTTGAAGCATTAACCCTAATGTAAAACCCTAGTTTGAAACCCTAACCCTAACGTTAAACCCTAGTTTGAAACCCTAACCGTAATGTAAAACCCTAGTTTGTAACCCTAACCCTAATGTAAAACCTTAGTGTGAAACCCTAACCCTAATGTAAAACCCTAGTTTGAAACCCTAACCCTAATGTAAAACCCTAGTTTGAAACCCTAACCCTAATTTGAAACCCTAGTTTGAAACCCTAACCCTAATGTAAAACCCTTTTTTGAAACCCTAACCCTAATGTAAAACCCTAGTTTCAAACCCTAACCCTAATGTTAAAGCCTAGTTTGTAACCCTAACCCTAATGTAAAACCCTAGTTTGAAACCCTAACCCTAATGTTAAACCCTAGTTTGAAACCCTAACCCTAATGTAAAACCCTTGTTTGAAACCCTAACCCTAATGTAAAACCCTAGTTTGAAACCCTAAGCCTAATTTGAAACCCTAGTTTGAAACCCTAACCCTAATGTGAAACCCTAGTTTGTAACCCTAACCCAAATGTAAAACCCTAGTTTGAAACCCTAACCCTAATGTTAAACCCTAGTTTGAAACCCTAACCCTAAATTGAAACCCAAGTTTGAAAACCTAACCCTAATGTAAAACCCTAGTTTGAAACCCTAACCCTAATGTTAAACCCTAGTTTGAAACCCTAACCCTAAATTGAAACCCAAGTTTGAAACCCTAACCCTAATGTAAAACCCTAGTTTGAAACCCTAACCCTAATGTAAAACCCTAGTTTGTCACCCTAACCCTAATGTAAAACCCTAGTTTGAAACCCTAACGCTAATGTAAAACCCTAGTTTGAAACCCTAACCCTAATGTAAAACCCTAGTTTGAAGCACTAACCCTAATGTAAAACACTAGTTTGAAACGCTAACCCTAATGTAAAACCCTAGTTTGAAACCCCAAATCTAATTTGAAACCATAGTTTAAAACCCTAAACCTAATATAAAACCCTAGTTTGAAGCATTAACCCTAATGTAAAACACTAGTTTGAAACGCTAACCCTAATGTTAAACCCTAATTTGAAAACCTAACCCTAAAGTAAAACCCTAGTTTGAAACCCTAACCCTAATGATAAACCCTAGTTTGAAACCCTAACCCTAAATTTAAACCCTAGTTTGAAACCCTAACCCTAAGGTAAAACCCTAGTTTGAAACCCTAACCCTAATGTAAAACCCTAGTTTGTAACCCTAACCCTAATGTAAAACCATAGTTTGAAACCCTAACCCTAATTTAAAACCCTAGTTTGAAACCCTAACCCTAATGTAAAACCCTAGTTTGAAGCAGTAACCCTAAATTATAACCCTAGTTTGAAACTCTTACCCTAATGTAAAACCCCAGTTTGAAACCCTAACCGTAATGTAAAACCCTAGTTTGTAACCCTAACCCTAATGTTAAACCCTAGTTTGAAACCCTAACCCTAATGTAAAACCCTAGTTTGAAACCCTAACCCTAATGATAAACCCTAGTTTGAAACCCTAACCCTAATGCAAAACCCTAGTTTGAAACCCTAACCCTAATGTAAAACCCTTGTTTGTAACCCTAACCCAAATGTAAAACCCTAGTTTGAAACCCAACCCTAATGTAAAACCCTAGTTTGAAGCATTAACCCTAATGTAAAACACTAGTTTGAAACCCTAACCCTAATTATAAGCCCTAGTTTGAAACCCTAACCCTAATGTAAAACCCTAGTTTGAAAACCCTAACCCTAATGATAAACCCTAGTTTGAAACCCTAACCCTAAATTGAATCCCTAGTTTGAAACCCTAACCCTAATGTAAAACCCTAGTTTGAAACCCTAACCCTAATGTAAAACCCTAGTTTGTAACCCTAACCCTAATGTAAAATGACTGTTTTGAAACCCTAACCCTAATGTAAAACCCTTGTTTGAAACCCTAACCCTAATGTAAAACCCTAGTTTGAAAACCTAACCCTAATGTAAAACCCTAGTGTGAAACCCTAACCCTAATTTTTAACCCCTGTTTTGAAACACTTACCCTAATGTAAAACCCTTGTTTGAAACCCTAACCCTATGGTAAAACCCTAGTTTGAAACCCTAAGCCTTATTTGAAACCCTAGTTTGAAACCCTCTCCTTAATGTAAAACCCTAGTTTGAAAACCTAACCCTAATGTAAAACCCTAGTGTGAAACCCTAACCCTAATTTTTAACCCGTTTTTAAACCCTAACCCTAATGTAAAACCCTAGTTTGAAACCCTAAACCTAATGTAAAACCCTAGTTTGAAACCCTAACCCTAATGTAAAACCCTAGTTTGAAACCCTAACCCTAATGATAAACCCTAGTTTGTAACCCTAACCCTAATTTGAAACCCTAGTTTGAAACCCTAACCCTAATTTGAAACCCTAGTTTGAAACCCTAACCTTAATGTAAAACCCTAGTTTGAAAACCTAACCCTAATGTAAAACCCTAGTGTGAAACCCTAACCCTAATTTTTAACCCCTGTTTTTAAACCCTAACCCTAATGTAAAACCCTAGTTTGAAACCCTAAACCTAATGTAAAACCCTAGTTTGAAACCCTAACCCTAATGTAAAACCCTAGTTTGAAACCCTAACCCTAATGTAAAACCCTAGTTTGTAACCCTAACCCTAATGTAAAATGACTGTTTTGAAACCCTAACCCTAATGTAAAACCCTTGTTTGAAACCCTAACCCTAATTTAAAACCCTATTTTTAAACCCTAAGCCTAATTTGAAACCCTAGTTTGAAACCCTAACCCTAATGTAAAACCCTAGTATGAAACCCTAACCCTAATGTAAAACCCTAGTTTGCAACCCTAACCCTAATGTAAAATGACTGTTTTGAAACCCTAACCCTAATGTAAAACCCTTGTTTGAAACTCTAACCCTAATGTAAAACCCTAGTTTGAAACCCTAATCCTAATGTTAAACCCTAGTTTGTAACCCTAACCCTAATGTAAAACCCTAGTTTGAAACCCTAACCCTAATGTTAAACCCTAGTTTGAAACCCTAACCCTAATGTAAAACCCTTGTTTGAAACCCTAACCCTAATGTAAAACCCTAGTTTGAAACCCTAAGCCTAATTTGAAACCCTAGTTTGAAACCCTAACCCTAATGTAAAACCCTAGTTTGTAACCCTAACCCAAATGTAAAACCCTAGTTTGAAACCCTAACCCTAATGTAAAACCCTAGTTTGAAACCCTAACCCTAATGTAAAACCCTAGTTTGAAACCCCAAATCTAATTTGAAACCATAGTTTAAAACCCTAACCCTAATGTAAAACCCTAGTTTGAAACACTAACCCTAATGATAAACCCTAGTTTGAAACACTAACCCTAAATTTAAACCCTAGTTTGAAACCCTAACCCTAAGGTAAAACCCTAGTTTGAAACCCTAACCCTAATGTAAAACCCTAGTTTGTAACCCTAAACCTAATGTAAAACCATAGTTTGAAACCCTAACCCTAATGTAAAACCCTAGTTTGAAACCCTAACCCTAATGTAAAACCCTAGTTTGTAACCCTAACTGTAATGTAAAACCCTAGTTTGAAACCCTAACCCTAATGTAAAACCCTAGTTTGAAACCCTAACCCTAATGTAAAACCCTAGTTTGAAACCCTAACCCTAATTTTAAACCCGAGTTTGAAACCCTAACCCTAATGTAAAACCCTAGTTTGAAACCCTAACCCTAATGTAAAACCCCTTGTTTGTAACCCTAACCCTAATTTGAAACCCTAGTTTGAATTCCTAACCCTAATGTTAAACCCTAGTTTGAAACCCTAACCCTAATTTGAAACCCTAGTTTGAAACCCTAACCCTAATGTAAAACCCTAGTTTGAAACCCTAACCCTAACGTTAAACCCTAGTTTGAAACCCTAACCGTAATGTAAAACCCTAGTTTGAAATCCTACCCCTAATTTAAAACCCGAGTTTGAAATCCTAGCGCTAATGTAAAACCCTAGTTTGCAACCCTAACCCTAATTTGAAACCCTAGTTTGAAACCCTAACCCTAATGTTAAACCCTATTTTGAAACCTTAACCCTAATGTAAAACCCTATTTTGAAACCCTAACCCTAATGTAAAACCCTAGTTTGAAACCCTAACCCTAATGTAAAACCCTAGTTTGAAACCCCAAACCTAATTTGAAACCATAGTTTGAAACCCTAACCCTAATGTAAAACCCTAGTTTGTAACCCTAATCCTAATAAAAAACCCTAGTTTGTAACCCTAACCCAAATGTAAAACCCTAGTTTGAAACCCTAACCCTAATGTAAAACCCTAGTTTGAAACCCTAACCCTAATGTAAAACCCTAGTTTGAAACCCCAAATCTAATTTGAAACCATAGTTTAAAACCCTAACCCTAATGTAAAACCCTAGTTTGAAACACTAACCCTAATGATAAACCCTAGTTTGAAACACTAACCCTAAATTTAAACCCTAGTTTGAAACCCTAACCCTAAGGTAAAACCCTAGTTTGAAACCCTAACCCTAATGTAAAACCCTAGTTTGTAACCCTAAACCTAATGTAAAACCATAGTTTGAAACCCTAACCCTAATGTAAAACCCTAGTTTGAAACCCTAACCCTAATGTAAAACCCTAGTTTGTAACCCTAACTGTAATGTAAAACCCTAGTTTGAAACCCTAACCCTAATGTAAAACCCTAGTTTGAAACCCTAACCCTAATGTAAAACCCTAGTTTGAAACCCTAACCCTAATTTTAAACCCGAGTTTGAAACCCTAACCCTAATGTAAAACCCTAGTTTGAAACCCTAACCCTAATGTAAAACCCCTTGTTTGTAACCCTAACCCTAATTTGAAACCCTAGTTTGAATTCCTAACCCTAATGTTAAACCCTAGTTTGAAACCCTAACCCTAATTTGAAACCCTAGTTTGAAACCCTAACCCTAATGTAAAACCCTAGTTTGAAACCCTAACCCTAACGTTAAACCCTAGTTTGAAACCCTAACCGTAATGTAAAACCCTAGTTTGAAATCCTACCCCTAATTTAAAACCCGAGTTTGAAATCCTAGCGCTAATGTAAAACCCTAGTTTGCAACCCTAACCCTAATTTGAAACCCTAGTTTGAAACCCTAACCCTAATGTTAAACCCTATTTTGAAACCCTAACCCTAATGTAAAACCCTATTTTGAAACCCTAACCCTAATGTAAAACCCTAGTTTGAAACCCTAACCCTAATGTAAAACCCTAGTTTGAAACCCTAACCCTAATGTAAAACCCTAGTTTGTAACCCTAACCCTAATGTAAAATGACTGTTTTGAAACCCTAACCCTAATGTAAAACCCTTGTTTGAAACCCTAACCCTAATTTAAAACCCTATTTTTAAACCCTAAGCCTAATTTGAAACCCTAGTTTGAAACCCTAACCCTAATGTAAAACCCTAGTATGAAACCCTAACCCTAATGTAAAACCCTAGTTTGCAACCCTAACCCTAATGTAAAATGACTGTTTTGAAACCCTAACCCTAATGTAAAACCCTTGTTTGAAACTCTAACCCTAATGTAAAACCCTAGTTTGAAACCCTAATCCTAATGTTAAACCCTAGTTTGTAACCCTAACCCTAATGTAAAACCCTAGTTTGAAACCCTAACCCTAATGTTAAACCCTAGTTTGAAACCCTAACCCTAATGTAAAACCCTTGTTTGAAACCCTAACCCTAATGTAAAACCCTAGTTTGAAACCCTAAGCCTAATTTGAAACCCTAGTTTGAAACCCTAACCCTAATGTAAAACCCTAGTTTGTAACCCTAACCCAAATATAAAACCCTAGTTTGAAACCCTAACCCTAATGTAAAACCCTAGTTTGAAACCCTAACCCTAATGTAAAACCCTAGTTTGAAACCCCAAATCTAATTTGAAACCATAGTTTAAAACCCTAACCCTAATGTAAAACCCTAGTTTGAAACACTAACCCTAATGATAAACCCTAGTTTGAAACACTAACCCTAAATTTAAACCCTAGTTTGAAACCCTAACCCTAAGGTAAAACCCTAGTTTGAAACCCTAACCCTAATGTAAAACCCTAGTTTGTAACCCTAAACCTAATGTAAAACCATAGTTTGAAACCCTAACCCTAATGTAAAACCCTAGTTTGAAACCCTAACCCTAATGTAAAACCCTAGTTTGTAACCCTAACTGTAATGTAAAACCCTAGTTTGAAACCCTAACCCTAATGTAAAACCCTAGTTTGAAACCCTAACCCTAATGTAAAACCCTAGTTTGAAACCCTAACCCTAATTTTAAACCCGAGTTTGAAACCCTAACCCTAATGTAAAACCCTAGTTTGAAACCCTAACCCTAATGTAAAACCCCTTGTTTGTAACCCTAACCCTAATTTGAAACCCTAGTTTGAATTCCTAACCCTAATGTTAAACCCTAGTTTGAAACCCTAACCCTAATTTGAAACCCTAGTTTGAAACCCTAACCCTAATGTAAAACCCTAGTTTGAAACCCTAACCCTAACGTTAAACCCTAGTTTGAAACCCTAACCGTAATGTAAAACCCTAGTTTGAAATCCTACCCCTAATTTAAAACCCGAGTTTGAAATCCTAGCGCTAATGTAAAACCCTAGTTTGCAACCCTAACCCTAATTTGAAACCCTAGTTTGAAACCCTAACCCTAATGTTAAACCCTATTTTGAAACCTTAACCCTAATGTAAAACCCTATTTTGAAACCCTAACCCTAATGTAAAACCCTAGTTTGAAACCCTAACCCTAATGTAAAACCCTAGTTTGAAACCCCAAACCTAATTTGAAACCATAGTTTGAAACCCTAACCCTAATGTAAAACCCTAGTTTGTAACCCTAATCCTAATAAAAAACCCTAGTTTGTAACCCTAACCCAAATGTAAAACCCTAGTTTGAAACCCTAACCCTAATGTAAAACCCTAGTTTGAAACCCTAACCCTAATGTAAAACCCTAGTTTGAAACCCCAAATCTAATTTGAAACCATAGTTTAAAACCCTAACCCTAATGTAAAACCCTAGTTTGAAACACTAACCCTAATGATAAACCCTAGTTTGAAACACTAACCCTAAATTTAAACACTAGTTTGAAACCCTAACCCTAAGGTAAAACCCTAGTTTGAAACCCTAACCCTAATGTAAAACCCTAGTTTGTAACCCTAAACCTAATGTAAAACCATAGTTTGAAACCCTAACCCTAATGTAAAACCCTAGTTTGAAACCCTAACCCTAATGTAAAACCCTAGTTTGTAACCCTAACTGTAATGTAAAACCCTAGTTTGAAACCCTAACCCTAATGTAAAACCCTAGTTTGAAACCCTAACCCTAATGTAAAACCCTAGTTTGAAACCCTAACCCTAATTTTAAACCCGAGTTTGAAACCCTAACCCTAATGTAAAACCCTAGTTTGAAACCCTAACCCTAATGTAAAACCCCTTGTTTGTAACCCTAACCCTAATTTGAAACCCTAGTTTGAATTCCTAACCCTAATGTTAAACCCTAGTTTGAAACCCTAACCCTAATTTGAAACCCTAGTTTGAAACCCTAACCCTAATGTAAAACCCTAGTTTGAAACCCTAACCCTAACGTTAAACCCTAGTTTGAAACCCTAACCGTAATGTAAAACCCTAGTTTGAAATCCTACCCCTAATTTAAAACCCGAGTTTGAAATCCTAGCGCTAATGTAAAACCCTAGTTTGCAACCCTAACCCTAATTTGAAACCCTAGTTTGAAACCCTAACCCTAATGTTAAACCCTATTTTGAAACCCTAACCCTAATGTAAAACCCTATTTTGAAACCCTAACCCTAATGTAAAACCCTAGTTTGAAACCCTAACCCTAATGTAAAACCCTAGTTTGAAACCCCAAACCTAATTTGAAACCATAGTTTGAAACCCTAACCCTAATGTAAAACCCTAGTTTGTAACCCTAATCCTAATAAAAAACCCTAGTTTGAAACACTAACTCTAATGTAAAACCCTAGTTTGAAACGCTAACCCTAATGTTAAACCCTAGTTTGAAGCATTAACCCTAAAGTAAAACACTAGTTTGAAACCCTAACCCTAATGTTAAACCCTAGTTTGAAACCCTAACCCTAATGTAAAACCCTAGTTTGAAACCCTAAGCCTATTTTGAAACCCTAGTTTGAAACCCTAACCCTAATGTAAAACCCTAGTTTGTTACCCTAACCCAAATGTAAAACCCTAGTTTGAAACCCTAACCCTAATGTAAAACCATAGTTTGAAGCATTAACCCTAATGTAAAACCCTAGTTTGAAGCACTAACCCTAATGTAAAACCCTAGTTTGAAACCCTAACCCTAATGATAAACCCTAGTTTGAAACCCTAACCCTAATGCAAAACCCTAGTTTGAAACGCTAACCCTAATGTAAAACCCTTGTTTGTAACCCTAACCCAAATGTAAAGCCCTAGTTTGAAACCCAACCCTAATGTAAAACCCTAGTTTGAAACCCTAACCCTAATTTTAAACCCGAGTTTGAAACCCTAACCCTAATGTAAAACCCTAGTTTGAAACCCTAACCCTAATGTAAAACCCCTTGTTTGTAACCCTAACCCTAATTTGAAACCCTAGTTTGAATTCCTAACCCTAATGTTAAACCCTAGTTTGAAACCCTAACCCTAATTTGAAACCCTAGTTTGAAACCCTAACCCTAATGTAAAACCCTAGTTTGAAACCCTAACCCTAACGTTAAACCCTAGTTTGAAACCCTAACCGTAATGTAAAACCCTAGTTTGAAATCCTACCCCTAATTTAAAACCCGAGTTTGAAATCCTAGCGCTAATGTAAAACCCTAGTTTGCAACCCTAACCCTAATTTGAAACCCTAGTTTGAAACCCTAACCCTAATGTTAAACCCTATTTTGAAACCCTAACCCTAATGTAAAACCCTATTTTGAAACCCTAACCCTAATGTAAAACCCTAGTTTGAAACCCTAACCCTAATGTAAAACCCTAGTTTGAAACCCCAAACCTAATTTGAAACCATAGTTTGAAACCCTAACCCTAATGTAAAACCCTAGTTTGTAACCCTAATCCTAATAAAAAACCCTAGTTTGAAACACTAACTCTAATGTAAAACCCTAGTTTGAAACGCTAACCCTAATGTTAAACCCTAGTTTGAAGCATTAACCCTAAAGTAAAACACTAGTTTGAAACCCTAACCCTAATGTTAAACCCTAGTTTGAAACCCTAACCCTAATGTAAAACCCTAGTTTGAAACCCTAAGCCTATTTTGAAACCCTAGTTTGAAACCCTAACCCTAATGTAAAACCCTAGTTTGTTACCCTAACCCAAATGTAAAACCCTAGTTTGAAACCCTAACCCTAATGTAAAACCATAGTTTGAAGCATTAACCCTAATGTAAAACCCTAGTTTGAAGCACTAACCCTAATGTAAAACCCTAGTTTGAAACCCTAACCGTAATGTAAAACCCTAGTTTGTAACCCTAACCCTAATGTTAAACCCTAGTTTGAAACCCTAACCCTAATGTAAAACCCTAGTTTGAAACCCTAACCCTAATGATAAACCCTAGTTTGAAACCCTAACCCTAATGCAAAACCCTAGTTTGAAACGCTAACCCTAATGTAAAACCCTTGTTTGTAACCCTAACCCAAATGTAAAGCCCTAGTTTGAAACCCAACCCTAATGTAAAACCCTAGTTTGAAGCATTAACCCTAATGTAAAACACTAGTTTGAAACCCTAACCCTAATTATAAGCCCTAGTTTGAAACCTTAACCCTAATGTAAAACCCTAGTTTGAAACCCTAACCCTAATGATAAACCCTAGTTTGAAACCCTAACCCTAAATTGAAACCCTAGTATGAAACCCTAACCCTAATGTAAAACCCTAGTTTGAAACCCTAACCCTAATGATAAACCCTAGTTTGAAATCCTAACCCTAAATTGAAACCCTAGTATGAAACCCTAACCCTAATGTAAAACCCTAGTTTGAAACCCTAACCCTAATGTAAAACCCTAGTTTGTAACCCTAACCCTAATGTAAAACCCTAGTTTGAAACCCTAAACCTAATGTAAAACCCTAGTTTGAAACCCTAACCCTAATGTAAAACCCTTGTTTGAAACCCTAACCCTAAAACAAAACGCTAGATTGAAACCCTAAGCCTAATTTGAAACCCTTGTTTGAAACCCTAACCCTAATTTGAAACCCTAGTTTGAAACCCTAACCCTAATGTAAAACCCTAGTTTGAAACCCTAACCCTAATTAGAAACCCTAGTTTGAAACCCTAACCTTAATGTAAAACCCTAGTTTGTAACCCTAACCCTAATGTAAAATGACTGTTTTGAAACCCTAACCCTAATGTAAAACCCTTGTTTGAAACCCTAACCCTAATGTAAAACCCTAGTTTGAAAACCTAACCCTAATGTAAAACCCTAGTGTGAAACCCTAACCCTAAATTTAAACCCTAGTTTGAAACCCTAACCCTAATGTTAAACCCTAGTTTGAAACCTTAACCCTAATGTAAAACCCTAGTTTGAAACCCTAACCCTAATGTAAAACCCTAGTTTGTAACCCTAACCCTAATGTAAAACCCTAGTTTGTAACCCTAATCCTAATAAAAAACCCTAGTTTGAAACACTAACCCTAATGTAAAACCCTAGTTTGAAACGCTAACCCTAATGTTAAACCCTAGTTTGAAGCATTAACCCTAAAGTAAAACACTAGTTTGAAACCCTAACCCTAATGTTAAACCCTAGTTTGAAACCCTAACCCTAATGTAAAACCCTAGTTTGAAACCCTAAGCCTATTTTGAAACCCTAGTTTGAAACCCTAACCCTAATGTAAAACCCTAGTTTGTTACCCTAACCCAAATGTAAAACCCTAGTTTGAAACCCTAACCCTAATGTAAAACCATAGTTTGAAGCATTAACCCTAATGTAAAACCCTAGTTTGAAGCACTAACCCTAATGTAAAACCCTAGTTTGAAACCCTAACCGTAATGTAAAACCCTAGTTTGTAACCCTAACCCTAATGTTAAACCCTAGTTTGAAACCCTAACCCTAATGTAAAACCCTAGTTTGAAACCCTAACCCTAATGATAAACCCTAGTTTGAAACCCTAACCCTAATGCAAAACCCTAGTTTGAAACGCTAACCCTAATGTAAAACCCTTGTTTGTAACCCTAACCCAAATGTAAAGCCCTAGTTTGAAACCCAACCCTAATGTAAAACCCTAGTTTGAAGCATTAACCCTAATGTAAAACACTAGTTTGAAACCCTAACCCTAATTATAAGCCCTAGTTTGAAACCTTAACCCTAATGTAAAACCCTAGTTTGAAACCCTAACCCTAATGATAAACCCTAGTTTGAAACCCTAACCCTAAATTGAAACCCTAGTATGAAACCCTAACCCTAATGTAAAACCCTAGTTTGAAACCCTAACCCTAATGATAAACCCTAGTTTGAAACCCTAACCCTAAATTGAAACCCTAGTATGAAACCCTAACCCTAATGTAAAACCCTAGTTTGAAACCCTAACCCTAATGTAAAACCCTAGTTTGTAACCCTAACCCTAATGTAAAACCCTAGTTTGAAACCCTAAACCTAATGTAAAACCCTAGTTTGAAACCCTAACCCTAATGTAAAACCCTTGTTTGAAACCCTAACCCTAAAACAAAACGCTAGATTGAAACCCTAAGCCTAATTTGAAACCCTTGTTTGAAACCCTAACCCTAATTTGAAACCCTAGTTTGAAACCCTAACCCTAATGTAAAACCCTAGTTTGAAACCCTAACCCTAATTAGAAACCCTAGTTTGAAACCCTAACCCTAATGTAAAACCCTAGTTTGTAACCCTAACCCTAATGTAAAATGACTGTTTTGAAACCCTAACCCTAATGTAAAACCCTTGTTTGAAACCCTAACCCTAATGTAAAACCCTAGTTTGAAAACCTAACCCTAATGTAAAACCCTAGTGTGAAACCCTAACCCTAAATTTAAACCCTAGTTTGAAACCCTAACCCTAATGTTAAACCCTAGTTTGAAACCCTAACCCTAATGTAAAACCCTAGTTTGAAACCCTAACCCTAATGTAAAACCCTAGTTTGTAACCCTAACCCTAATGTAAAATGACTGTTTTGAAACCCTAACCCTAATGTAAAACCCTTGTTTGAAACTCTAACCCTAATGTAAAACCCTAGTTTGAAACCCTAATCCTAAAGTAAAACCCAAATTTGTAACCCTAACCCTAATGTAAAACCCTAGTTTGAAACCCTAACCCTAATGTTAAACCCTAGTTTGAAACCCTAACCCTAATGTTAAACCCTTGTTTGAAACCCTAACCCTAATGTAAAACCCTAGTTTGAAACCCTAAGCCTAATTTGAAACCCTAGTTTGAAACCCTAACCCTAATGTAAAACCCTAGTTTGTAACCCTAACCCAAATGTAAAACCCTAGTTTGAAACCCTAACCCTAATGTAAAACCCTAGTTTGAAACCCTAACCCTAATGTAAAACCATAGTTTGAAGCATTAACCCTAATGTAAAACCCTAGTTTGAAGCACTAACCCTAATGTAAAACACTAGTTTGAAACGCTAACCCTAATGTAAAACCCTAGTTTGAAATCCCAAATCTAATTTGAAACCATAGTTTAAAACCCTAACCCTAATGTAAAACCCTAGTTTGAAGCATTAACCCTAATGTAAAACACTAGTTTGAAACGCTAACCCTAATGTTAAACCCTAATTTGAAACACTAACCCTAATGTAAAACCCTAGTTTGAAACCCTAACCCTAATGATAAACCCTAGTTTGAAACACTAACCCTAAATTTAAACCCTAGTTTGAAACCCTAACCCTAAGGTAAAACCCTAGTTTGAAACCCTAACCCTAATGTAAAACCCTAGTTTGTAACCCTAACCCTAATGTAAAAGCATAGTTTGAAACCCTAACCCTAATGTAAAACCCTAGTTTGAAACCCTAACCCTAATGTAAAACCCTAGTTTGTAACCCTAACTCTAATATAAAACCCTAGTTTGAAACCCTAACCCTAATGTAAAACCCTAGTTTGAAACCCTAACCCTAATGTAAAACCCTTGTTTGAAACCCTAACCCTAATTTTAAACCCGAGTTTGAAACCCTAACCCTAATGTAAAACCCTAGTTTGAAACCCTAACCCTAATGTAAAACCCCTTGTTTGTAACCCTAACCCTAATTTGAAACCCTAGTTTGAAGCATTAACCCTAATGTAAAACCCTAGTTTGAAGCACTAACCCTAATGTAAAACACTAGTTTGAAACGCTAACCCTAATGTAAAACCCTAGTTTGAAATCCCAAATCTAATTTGAAACCATAGTTTAAAACCCTAACCCTAATGTAAAACCCTAGTTTGAAGCATTAACCCTAATGTAAAACCCTAGTTTGAAACCCTAACCCTAATGATAAACCCTAGTTTGAAACACTAACCCTAAATTTAAACCCTAGTTTGAAACCCTAACCCTAAGGTAAAACCCTAGTTTGAAACCCTAACCCTAATGTAAAACCCTAGTTTGTAACCCTAACCCTAATGTAAAAGCATAGTTTGAAACCCTAACCCTAATGTAAAACCCTAGTTTGAAACCCTAACCCTAATGTAAAACCCTAGTTTGTAACCCTAACTCTAATGTAAAACCCTAGTTTGAAACCCTAACCCTAATTTGAAACCCTAGTTTGAAACCCTAACCCTAATGTTAAACCCTAGTTTGAAACCCTAACCCTAATTTGAAACCCTAGTTTGGAACCCTAACCCTAATTTGAAACCCCTGTTTGAAATCCTAACTCTAATGTGAAACCTTAGTTTGAAACCCTAACCCTCATAAAAAACACTAGTTTGTAACCCTAACCCTAATGTAAAATCCTAGTTTGAAACCCTAACACTAATGTTAAACCCTAGTTTGAAACCCTAACCCTAATTTAAAACCCTAGTTTGAAACCCTAACCCTAATGTAAAATCCTAGTTTGAAACACTAACCCTAATTTGAAACCCTAGTTTGAAACCCTAACCCTAATGTAAAACCCTAGTTTGAAACCCTAACCCTAACGTTAAACCCTAGTTTGAAACCCTAACCGTAATGTAAAACCCTAGTTTGAAACCCTACCCCTAATTTGAAACCCGAGTTTGAAACCCTAGCGCTAATATAAAACCCTAGTTTGCAACCCTAACCCTAATTTGAAACCCTAGTTTGAAACCCTAACCCTAATGTTAAACCCTATTTTGAAACCCTAACCCTAATGTAAAACCCTATTTTGAAACCCTAACCCTAATGTAAAACCCTAGTTTGAAACCCTAACCCTAATGTAAAACCCTTGTTTGAAACCCTAACCCTAATGTAAAACCCTTGTTTGAAACCCTAACCCTAATTTAAAACCCTAGTTTGAAACCCTAACCCTAATATAAAACCCTAGTTTGAAACCCTAACCCTAATTAGAAACCCTAGTTTGAAACCCTAACCCTAATGTAAAACCCTAGTTTGAAACCCTAATTCTAATGATAAACCCTAGATTAAAACCCTAACCCTAATTAGAAAGCCGAGTTTGAAACCCTAACCCTAATGTAAAACCCTAGTTTGAAACCCTAACCCTAATGATAAACCCTAGTTTAAAACCCTAACCCTAATTTGAAACCCTAGTTTGAAACCCTAACCCTAATTTGAAACCCTAGTTTGAAACCCTAATCTTAATGTAAAACCCTAGTTTGTAACCTTAACACTAATGTAAAACCCTAGTTTGGAACCCTAACCCTAATGTTAAACCCTAGTTTGAAACCCTAACCCTAATGTAAAACCCTTGTTTGAAACCCTAACCCTAATGTAAAACCCTAGTTTGAAGCAGTAACCCTAATGTAAAACCCTAGTTTGAAACTCTAACCCTAATTTGAAACCCTAGTTTGAAACCCTAACCCTAATGTAAAACGCTAGTTTGAAAGCGTAACCCTAATGTAAAACCCTAGTTTGAAGCATTAACCCTAATGTAAAACCCTAGTTTGAAACCCTAACCCTAACGTTAAACCCTAGTTTGAAACCCTAACCGTAATGTAAAACCCTAGTTTGTAACCCTAACCCTAATGTAAAACCTTAGTGTGAAACCCTAACCCTAATGTAAAACCCTAGTTTGAAACCCTAACCCTAATGTAAAACCCTAGTTTGAAACCCTAACCCTAATTTGAAACCCTAGTTTGAAACCCTAACCCTAATGTAAAACCCTTTTTTGAAACCCTAACCCTAATGTAAAACCCTAGTTTCAAACCCTAACCCTAATGTTAAAGCCTAGTTTGTAACCCTAACCCTAATGTAAAACCCTAGTTTGAAACCCTAACCCTAATGTTAAACCCTAGTTTGAAACCCTAACCCTAAATTGAAACCCAAGTTTGAAACCCTAACCCTAATGTAAAACCCTAGTTTGAAACCCTAACCCTAATGTAAAACCCTAGTTTGTCACCCTAACCCTAATGTAAAACCCTAGTTTGAAACCCTAACGCTAATGTAAAACCCTAGTTTGAAACCCTAACCCTAATGTAAAACCCTAGTTTGAAGCACTAACCCTAATGTAAAACACTAGTTTGAAACGCTAACCCTAATGTAAAACCCTAGTTTGAAACCCCAAATCTAATTTGAAACCATAGTTTAAAACCCTAAACCTAATATAAAACCCTAGTTTGAAGCATTAACCCTAATGTAAAACACTAGTTTGAAACGCTAACCCTAATGTTAAACCCTAATTTGAAACCCTAACCCTAAAGTAAAACCCTAGTTTGAAACCCTAACCCTAATGATAAACCCTAGTTTGAAACCCTAACCCTAAATTTAAACCCTAGTTTGAAACCCTTACCCTAAGGTAAAACCCTAGTTTGAAACCCTAACCCTAATGTAAAACCCTAGTTTGTAACCCTAACCCTAATGTAAAACCATAGTTTGAAACCCTAACCCTAATTTAAAACCCTAGTTTGAAACCCTAACCCTAATGTAAAACCCTAGTTTGAAGCAGTAACCCTAAATTATAACCCTAGTTTGAAACTCTTACCCTAATGTAAAACCCCAGTTTGAAACCCTAACCGTAATGTAAAACCCTAGTTTGTAACCCTAACCCTAATGTTAAACCCTAGTTTGAAACCCTAACCCTAATGTAAAACCCTAGTTTGAAACCCTAACCCTAATGATAAACCCTAGTTTGAAACCCTAACCCTAATGCAAAACCCTAGTTTGAAACCCTAACCCTAATGTAAAACCCTTGTTTGTAACCCTAACCCAAATGTAAAACCCTAGTTTGAAACCCAACCCTAATGTAAAACCCTAGTTTGAAGCATTAACCCTAATGTAAAACACTAGTTTGAAACCCTAACCCTAATTATAAGCCCTAGTTTGAAACCCTAACCCTAATGTAAAACCCTAGTTTGAAAACCCTAACCCTAATGATAAACCCTAGTTTGAAACCCTAACCCTAAATTGAATCCCTAGTTTGAAACCCTAACCCTAATGTAAAACCCTAGTTTGAAACCCTAACCCTAATGTAAAACCCTAGTTTGTAACCCTAACCCTAATGTAAAATGACTGTTTTGAAACCCTAACCCTAATGTAAAACCCTTGTTTGAAACCCTAACCCTAATGTAAAACCCTAGTTTGAAAACCTAACCCTAATGTAAAACCCTAGTGTGAAACCCTAACCCTAATTTTTAACCCCTGTTTTGAAACACTTACCCTAATGTAAAACCCTTGTTTGAAACCCTAACCCTATGGTAAAACCCTAGTTTGAAACCCTAAGCCTTATTTGAAACCCTAGTTTGAAACCCTCTCCTTAATGTAAAACCCTAGTTTGAAAACCTAACCCTAATGTAAAACCCTAGTGTGAAACCCTAACCCTAATTTTTAACCCGTTTTTAAACCCTAACCCTAATGTAAAACCCTAGTTTGAAACCCTAAACCTAATGTAAAACCCTAGTTTGAAACCCTAACCCTAATGTAAAACCCTAGTTTGAAACCCTAACCCTAATGATAAACCCTAGTTTGTAACCCTAACCCTAATTTGAAACCCTAGTTTGAAACCCTAACCCTAATTTGAAACCCTAGTTTGAAACCCTAACCTTAATGTAAAACCCTAGTTTGAAAACCTAACCCTAATGTAAAACCCTAGTGTGAAACCCTAACCCTAATTTTTAACCCCTGTTTTTAAACCCTAACCCTAATGTAAAACCCTAGTTTGAAACCCTAAACCTAATGTAAAACCCTAGTTTGAAACCCTAACCCTAATGTAAAACCCTAGTTTGAAACCCTAACCCTAATGTAAAACCCTAGTTTGTAACCCTAACCCTAATGTAAAATGACTGTTTTGAAACCCTAACCCTAATGTAAAACCCTTGTTTGAAACCCTAACCCTAATTTAAAACCCTATTTTTAAACCCTAAGCCTAATTTGAAACCCTAGTTTGAAACCCTAACCCTAATGTAAAACCCTAGTATGAAACCCTAACCCTAATGTAAAACCCTAGTTTGCAACCCTAACCCTAATGTAAAATGACTGTTTTGAAACCCTAACCCTAATGTAAAACCCTTGTTTGAAACTCTAACCCTAATGTAAAACCCTAGTTTGAAACCCTAATCCTAATGTTAAACCCTAGTTTGTAACCCTAACCCTAATGTAAAACCCTAGTTTGAAACCCTAACCCTAATGTTAAACCCTAGTTTGAAACCCTAACCCTAATGTAAAACCCTTGTTTGAAACCCTAACCCTAATGTAAAACCCTAGTTTGAAACCCTAAGCCTAATTTGAAACCCTAGTTTGAAACCCTAACCCTAATGTAAAACCCTAGTTTGTAACCCTAACCCAAATGTAAAACCCTAGTTTGAAACCCTAACCCTAATGTAAAACCCTAGTTTGAAACCCTAACCCTAATGTAAAACCCTAGTTTGAAACCCCAAATCTAATTTGAAACCATAGTTTAAAACCCTAACCCTAATGTAAAACCCTAGTTTGAAACACTAACCCTAATGATAAACCCTAGTTTGAAACACTAACCCTAAATTTAAACCCTAGTTTGAAACCCTAACCCTAAGGTAAAACCCTAGTTTGAAACCCTAACCCTAATGTAAAACCCTAGTTTGTAACCCTAAACCTAATGTAAAACCATAGTTTGAAACCCTAACCCTAATGTAAAACCCTAGTTTGAAACCCTAACCCTAATGTAAAACCCTAGTTTGTAACCCTAACTGTAATGTAAAACCCTAGTTTGAAACCCTAACCCTAATGTAAAACCCTAGTTTGAAACCCTAACCCTAATGTAAAACCCTAGTTTGAAACCCTAACCCTAATGTAAAACCCCTTGTTTGTAACCCTAACCCTAATTTGAAACCCTAGTTTGAATTCCTAACCCTAATGTTAAACCCTAGTTTGAAACCCTAACCCTAATTTGAAACCCTAGTTTGAAACCCTAACCCTAATGTAAAACCCTAGTTTGAAACCCTAACCCTAACGTTAAACCCTAGTTTGAAACCCTAACCGTAATGTAAAACCCTAGTTTGAAATCCTACCCCTAATTTAAAACCCGAGTTTGAAATCCTAGCGCTAATGTAAAACCCTAGTTTGCAACCCTAACCCTAATTTGAAACCCTAGTTTGAAACCCTAACCCTAATGTTAAACCCTATTTTGAAACCCTAACCCTAATGTAAAATGACTGTTTTGAAACCCTAACCCTAATGTAAAACCCTTGTTTGAAACCCTAACCCTAATGTAAAACCCTATTTTTAAACCCTAAGTCTAATTTGAAACCCTAGTTTGAAACCCTAACCCTAATGTAAAACCCTAGTTTGCAACCCTAACCCTAATGTAAAATGACTGTTTTGAAACCCTAACCCTAATGTAAAACCCTTTTTTGAAACTCTAACCCTAATGTAAAACCCTAGTTTGAAACCCTAATCCTAATGTTAAACCCTAGTTTGTAACCCTAACCCTAATGTAAAACCCTAGTTTGAAACCCTAACCCTAATGTTAAACCCTAGTTTGAAACCCTAACCCTAATGTAAAACCCTTGTTTGAAACCCTAACCCTAATGTAAAACCCTAGTTTGAAACCCTAAGCCTAATTTCAAACCCTAGTTTGAAACCCTAACCCTAATGTAAAACCCTAGTTTGTAACCCTAACCCAAATGTAAAACCCTAGTTTGAAACCCTAACCCTAATGTAAAACCATAGTTTGAAGCATTAACCCTAATGTAAAACCCTAGTTTGAAGCACTAAACCTAATGTAAAACACAAGTTTGAAACGCTAACGCTAATATAAAACCCTAGTTTGAAACCCCAAATCTAATTTGAAACCATAGTTTAAAACCCTAACCCTAATGTAAAACCCTAGTTTGAAGCATTAACCCTAATGTAAAACACTAGTTTGAAACGCTAACCCTAATGTTAAACCCTAATTTGAAACCCTAACCCTAATGTAAAACGCTAGTTTGAAACCCTAACCCTAATGATAAACCCTAGTTTGAAATACTAACCCTAAATTTAAACCCTAGTTTGAAACCCTAACCCTAAGGTAAAACCCTAGTTTGAAACCCTAAACCTAATGTAAAACCCTAGTTTGTAACCCTAACCCTAATGTAAAACCATAGTTTGAAACCCTAACCCTAATGTAAAACCCTAGTTTGAAACCCTAACCCTAATGTAAAACCCTAGTTTGTAACCCTAACTGTAATGTAAAACCCTAGTTTGAAACCCTAACCCTAATGTAAAACCCTAGTTTGAAACCCTAACCCTAATGTAAAACCCCTTGTTTGTAACCCTAACCATAATTTGAAACCCTAGTTTGAAACCCTAACCCTAATGTTAAACCCTAGTTTGAAACCCTAACCCTAATGTAAAACCCTAGTTTGAAACCCTAACCCTAATTTGAAACCCTAGTTTGAAACCCTAACCCTAATTTGAAACCCCTGTTTTAAATCCTAACTCTAATGTGGAACCTTAGTTTGAAACCCTAACCCTCATAAAAAACCCTAGTTTGTAACCCTAACCCTAATGTAAAATCCTAGTTTGTAACCCTAACCCTAATGTAAAACCCTAGTTTGAAACCCTAACCCTAATGTAAAACCCTAGTTTGAAACCCTAACCCTAATTTGAAACCCTAGTTTGAAACCCTAACCCTAATGTAAAACGCTAGTTTGAAACCCTAACCCTAATGTAAAACCCTAGTTTGAAACCCCAAACCTAATTTGAAACCATAGTTTGAAACCCTAACCCTAATGTAAAACCCTAGTTTGTAACCCTAATCCTAATGTAAAACCTCAATTTGAAACCCAAACCCTAATTTGAAACCCTAGTTTGAAACCCTAAACCTAATGTAAAACCCAAGTTTGAAACCCTAACCCTAATTTAAAACCCCTGTTTTGAAACCCTAACCCTAATGTAAAACACTTGTTTGAAACCCTAACCCTAATGTAAAACCCTTGTTTGAAACCCTAACCCTAATTTGAAACCCTAGTTTGAAACCCTAACCCTAATATAAAACCCTAGTTTGAAGCCCTAACCCTAATTAGAAACCCTAGTTTGAAACCCTAACCCTAATGTAAACCCTAGTTTGAAACCCTAACCCTAATGATAAACCCTAGATTAAAACCCTAACCCTAATTAGAAAGCCTAGTTTGAAACCCTAACCCTAATGTAAAACCCTAGTTTGAAACCCTAACCCTAATGATATACCCTAGTTTAAAACCCTAACCCTAATTTGAAACCCTAGTTTGAAACCCTAACCCTAATTTGAAACCCTAGTTTGAAACCCTAACCTTAATGTAAAACCCTAGTTTGTAACCTTAACACTAATGTAAAACCCTAGTTTGGAACCCTAACCCTAATGTAAAACCCTAGTTTGAAACCCTAACCCTAATGTAAAACCCTTGTTTGAAACCCTAACCCTAATGTAAAACCCTAGTTTGAAGCAGTAACCCTAATGTAAAACCCTAGTTTGAAACTCTAACCCTAATTTGAAACCCTAGTTTGAAACCCTAACCCTAATGTAAAACCCTAGTTTGAAAGCGTAACCCTAATGTAAAACCCTAGTATGAAGCATTAACCCTAATGTAAAACCCTAGTTTGAAAACCTAACCCTAACGTTAAACCCTAGTTTGAAACCCTAACCGTAATGTAAAACCCTAGTTTGTAACCCTAACCCTAATGTAAAACCTTAGTGTGAAACCCTAACCCTAATGTAAAACCCTAGTTTGAAACCCTAACCCTAATGTAAAACCCTAGTTTGATACCCTAACCCTAATTTGAAACCCTAGTTTGAAACCCTAACCCTAATGTAAAACCCTTTTTTGAAACCCTAACCCTAATGTTAAACCCTAGTTTGAAACCCTAACCCTAATGTTAAAGCCTAGTTTGTAACCCTAACCCTAATGTAAAACCCTAGTTTGAAACCCTAACCCTAATGTTAAACCCTAGTTTGAAACCCTAACCCTAATGTAAAACCCTTGTTTGAAACGCTAACCCTAATGTAAAACCCTAGTTTGAAACCCTAAGCCTAATTTGAAACCCTAGTTTGAAACCCTTACCCTAATGTAAAATCCTAGTTTGTAACCCTAACCCAAATGTAAAACCCTAGTTTGAAACCCTAACCCTAATGTAAAACCCTAGTTTGAAACCCTAACCCTAATGTAAAACCCTAGTTTGAAGCATTAACCCTAATGTAAAACCCTAGTTTGAAACCCTAACCCAAATGTTAAACCCTAGTTTGAAACCCTAACCCTAAATTGAAAACCTAGTTTGAAACCCTAACCCTAATGTAAAACCCTAGTTTGAAACACTAACCCTAATGTAAAACCCTAGTTTGTCACCCTAACCCTAATGTAAAACCCTAGTTTGAAACCCTAACGCTAATGTAAAACCCTAGTTTGAAACCCTAACCCTAATGTAAAACCCTAGTTTGAAGCACTAACCCTAATGTAAAACACTAGTTTGAAACGCTAACCCTAATGTAAAACCCTAGTTTGAAACCCTAACCCTAATGTAAAAGCCTAGTTTGAAACCCTAACCCTAATGATAAACCGTAGTTTGAAACCCTAACCCTAAATTTAAACCCTAGTTTGAAACCCTAACCCTAAGGTAAAACCCTAGTTTGAAACCCTAACCCTAATGATAAACCGTAGTTTGAAACCCTAACCCTAAATTTAAACCCTAGTTTGAAACCCTAACCCTAAGGTAAAACCCTAGTTTGAAACCCTAACCCTAATGTAAAACCCTAGTTTGTAACCCTAACCCTAATGTAAAACCATAGTTTAAAACCCTAACCCTAATTTAAAACCCTAGTTTGAAACCCTAACCCTAATGTAAAACCCTAGTTTGAAGCACTAACCCTAAATTATAACCCTAGTTTGAAACTCTTACCCTAATGTAAAACCCCAGTTTGAAACCCTAACCGTAATGTAAAACCCTAGTTTGTAACCCTAACCCTAATGTTAAACCCTAGTTTGAAACCCTAACCCTAATGTAAAACCCTAGTTTGAAACCCTAACCCTAATGATAAACCCTAGTTTGAAACCCTAACCCTAATGCAAAACCCTAGTTTGAAACCCTAACCCTAATGTTAAAGCCTAGTTTGTAACCCTAACCCTAATGTAAAACCCTAGTTTGAAACCCTAACCCTAATGTTAAACCCTAGTTTGAAACCCTAACCCTAATGTAAAACCCTTATTTGAAACCCTAACCCTAATGTAAAACCCTAGTTTGAAACCCTAAGCCTAATTTGAAACCCTAGTTTGAAACCCTAACCCTAATGTAAAACCCTAACCCAAATGTAAAACCCTAGTTTGAAACCCTAACCCTAATGTAAAACCCTAGTTTGAAACCCTAACCCTAATGTAAAACCCTAGTTTGAAGCATTAACCCTAATGTAAAACCCTAGTTTGAAACCCTAACCCGAAATTGAAACCCTAGTTTGAAACCCTAACCCTAATGTAAAACCCTAGTTTGTAACCCTAACCCTAATGTAAAACCCTAGTTTGAAACCCTAACACTAATGTAAAACACTAGTTTGAAACGCTAACCCTAATGTAAAACCCTAGTTTGAAACCCCAAATCTAATTTGAAACCATAGTTTAAAACCCTAAACCTAATGTAAAACCCTAGTTTGAAGCATTAACCCTAATGTAAAACACTAGTTTGAAACGCTAACCCTAATGTTAAACCCTAATTTGAAACCCTAACCCTAATGTAAAACCCTAGTTTGAAACCCTAACCCTAATGATAAACCCTAGTTTGAAACCCTAACCCTACATTTAAACCCTAGTTTGAAACCCTAACCCTAAGGTAAAACCCTAGTTTGAAACCCTAACCCTAATGTAAAACCCTAGTTTGTAACCCTAACCCTAATGTAAAACCATAGTTTGAAACCCTAACCCTAATGTAAAACCCTAGTTTGAAACCCTAACCCTAATGTAAAACCCTAGTTTGAAGCAATAACCCTAAATTATAACCCTAGTTTGAAACTCTTACCCTAATGTAAAACCCTACTTTGAAACCCTAACCGTAATGTAAAACCCTAGTTTGTAATCCTAACCCTAATGTTAAACCCTAGTTCGAAACCCTAACCCTAATGTAAAACCCTAGTTTGAAACCCTAACCCTAATGATAAACCCTAGTTTGAAACCCTAACCCTAATGCAAAACCCTAGTTTGAAACCCTAACCCTAATGTAAAACCCTTGTTTGTAACCCTAACCCAAATGTAAAGCCCTAGTTTGAAACCCAACCCTAATGTAAAACCCTAGTTTGAAGCATGAACCCTAATGTAAAACACTAGTTTGAAACCCTAACCCTAATTATAAGCCCTAGTTTGAAACCCTAACCCTAATGTAAAACCCTAGTTTGAAACCCTAACCCTAATGATAAACCCTAGTTTGAAACCCTAACCCTAAATTGAAACCCTAGTTTGAAACCCTAACCCTAATGTAAAACCCTAGTTTGAAACCCTAACCCTAATGTAAAACCCTAGTTTGTAACCCTAACCCTAATGTAAAATGACTGTTTTGAAACCCTAACCCTAATGTAAAACCCTTGTTTGAAACCCTAACCCTAATGTAAAACCCTAGATTGAAAACCTAACCCTAATGTAAAACCCTAGTGTGAAACCCTAACCCTAATTTTTAACCCCTGTTTTGAAACACTTACCCTAATGTAAAACCCTTGTTTGAAACCCTAACCCTATGGTAAAACCCTAGTTTGAAACCCTAACCCTAATGTAAAACCCTAGTTTGAAGCACTAACCCTAAATTATAACCCTAGTTTGAAACTCTTACCCTAATGTAAAACCCCAGTTTGAAACCCTAACCGTAATGTAAAACCCTAGTTTGTAACCCTAACCCTAATGTTAAACCCTAGTTTGGAACCCTAACCCTAATGTTAAACCCTAGTTTGAAACCCTAACCCTAATGTAAAACCCTTGTTTGAAACCCTAACCCTAATGTAAAACCCTAGTTTGAAGCAGTAACCCTAATGTAAAACCCTAGTTTGAAACTCTAACCCTAATTTGAAACCCTAGTTTGAAACCCTAACCCTAATGTAAAACCCTAGTTTGAAAGCGTAACCCTAATGTAAAACCATAGTTTGAAGCATTAACCCTAATGTAAAACCCTAGTTTGAAAACCTAACCCTAACGTTAAACCCTAGTTTGAAACCCTAACCGTAATGTAAAACCCTAGTTTGTAACCCTAACCCTAATGTAAAACCTTAGTGTGAAACCCTAACCCTAATGTAAAACCCTAGTTTGAAACCCTAACCCTAATGTAAAACCCTAGTTTGATACCCTAACCCTAATTTGAAACCCTAGTTTGAAACCCTAACCCTAATGTAAAACCCTTTTTTGAAACCCTAACCCTAATGTAAAACCCTAGTTTGAAACCCTAACCCTAATGTTAAAGCCTAGTTTGTAACCCTAACCCTAATGTAAAACCCTAGTTTGAAACCCTAACCCTAATGTTAAACCCTAGTTTGAAACCCTAACCCTAATGTAAAACCCTTGTTTGAAACGCTAACCCTAATGTAAAACCCTAGTTTGAAACCCTAAGCCTAATTTGAAACCCTAGTTTGAAACCCTTACCCTAATGTAAAATCCTAGTTTGTAACCCTAACCCAAATGTAAAACCCTAGTTTGAAACCCTAACCCTAATGTAAAACCCTAGTTTGAAACCCAAACCCTAATGTAAAACCCTAGTTTGAAGCATTAACCCTAATGTAAAACCCTAGTTTGAAACCCTAACCCAAATGTTAAACCCTAGTTTGAAACCCTAACCCTAAATTGAAAACCTAGTTTGAAACCCTAACCCTAATGTAAAACCCTAGTTTGAAACACTAACCCTAATGTAAAACCCTAGTTTGTCACCCTAACCCTAATGTAAAACCCTAGTTTGAAACCCTAACGCTAATGTAAAACCCTAGTTTGAAACCCTAACCCTAATGTAAAACCCTAGTTTGAAGCACTAACCCTAATGTAAAACACTAGTTTGAAACGCTAACCCTAATGTAAAACCCTAGTTTGAAACCCCAAATCTAATTTGAAACCATAGTTTAAAACCCTAAACTTAATATAAAACCCTAGTTTGAAGCATTAACCCTAATGTAAAACACTAGTTTGAAACGCTAACCCTAATGTTAAACCCTAATTTGAAACCCTAACCCTAATGTAAAAGCCTAGTTTGAAACCCTAACCCTAATGATAAACCGTAGTTTGAAACCCTAACCCTAAATTTAAACCCTAGTTTGAAACCCTAACCCTAAGGTAAAACCCTAGTTTGAAACCCTAACCCTAATGTAAAACCCTAGTTTGTAACCCTAACCCTAATGTAAAACCATAGTTTAAAACCCTAACCCTAATTTAAAACCCTAGTTTGAAACCCTAACCCTAATGTAAAACCCTAGTTTGAAGCACTAACCCTAAATTATAACCCTAGTTTGAAACTCTTACCCTAATGTAAAACCCCAGTTTGAAACCCTAACCGTAATGTAAAACCCTAGTTTGTAACCCTAACCCTAATGTTAAACCCTAGTTTGAAACCCTAACCCTAATGTAAAACCCTAGTTTGAAACCCTAACCCTAATGATAAACCCTAGTTTGAAACCCTAACCCTAATGCAAAACCCTAGTTTGAAACCCTAACCCTAATGTTAAAGCCTAGTTTGTAACCCTAACCCTAATGTAAAACCCTAGTTTGAAACCCTAACCCTAATGTTAAACCCTAGTTTGAAACCCTAACCCTAATGTAAAACCCTTATTTGAAACCCTAACCCTAATGTAAAACCCTAGTTTGAAACCCTAAGCCTAATTTGAAACCCTAGTTTGAAACCCTAACCCTAATGTAAAACCCTAACCCAAATGTAAAACCCTAGTTTGAAACCCTAACCCTAATGTAAAACCCTAGTTTGAAACCCTAACCCTAATGTAAAACCCTAGTTTGAAGCATTAACCCTAATGTAAAACCCTAGTTTGAAACCCTAACCCGAAATTGAAACCCTAGTTTGAAACCCTAACCCTAATGTAAAACCCTAGTTTGTAACCCTAACCCTAATGTAAAACCCTAGTTTGAAACCCTAACACTAATGTAAAACACTAGTTTGAAACGCTAACCCTAATGTAAAACCCTAGTTTGAAACCCCAAATCTAATTTGAAACCATAGTTTAAAACCCTAAACCTAATGTAAAACCCTAGTTTGAAGCATTAACCCTAATGTAAAACACTAGTTTGAAACGCTAACCCTAATGTTAAACCCTAATTTGAAACCCTAACCCTAATGTAAAACCCTAGTTTGAAACCCTAACCCTAATGATAAACCCTAGTTTGAAACCCTAACCCTACATTTAAACCCTAGTTTGAAACCCTAACCCTAAGGTAAAACCCTAGTTTGAAACCCTAACCCTAATGTAAAACCCTAGTTTGTAACCCTAACCGTAATGTAAAACCCTAGTTTGTAACCCTAACCCTAATGTTAAACCCTAGTTTGAAACCCTAACCATAATGTAAAACCCTAGTTTGAAACCCTAACCCTAATGATAAACCCTAGTTTGAAACCCTAACCCTAATGCAAAACACTAGTTTGAAACCCTAACCCTAATGTAAAACCCTTGTTTGTAACCCTAACCCAAATGTAAAGCCCTAGTTTGAAACCCAACCCTAATGTAAAACCCTAGTTTGAAGCATGAACCCTAATGTAAAACACTAGTTTGAAACCCTAACCCTAATTATAAGCCCTAGTTTGAAACCCTAACCCTAATGTAAAACCCTAGTTTGAAACCCTAACCCTAATGATAAACCCTAGTTTGAAACCCTAACCCTAAATTGAAACCCTAGTTTGAAACCCTAACCCTAATGTAAAACCCTAGTTTGAAACCCTAACCCTAATGTAAAACCCTAGTTTGTAACCCTAACCCTAATGTAAAATGACTGTTTTGAAACCCTAACCCTAATGTAAAACCCTTGTTTGAAACCCTAACCCTAATGTAAAACCCTAGATTGAAAACCTAACCCTAATGTAAAACCCTAGTGTGAAACCCTAACCCTAATTTTTAACCCCTGTTTTGAAACATTTACCCTAATGTAAAACCCTTGTTTGAAACCCTAACCCTATGGTAAAACCCTAGTTTGAAACCCTAACCCTAATGTAAAACCCTAGTTTGAAGCACTAACCCTAAATTATAACCCTAGTTTGAAACTCTTACCCTAATGTAAAACCCCAGTTTGAAACCCTAACCGTAATGTAAAACCCTAGTTTGTAACCCTAACCCTAATGTTAAACCCTAGTTTGAAACCCTAACCCTAATGTAAAACCCTAGTTTGAAACCCTAACCCTAATGATAAACCCTAGTTTGAAACCCTAACCCTAATGCAAAACCCTAGTTTGAAACCCTAACCCTAATGTTAAAGCCTAGTTTGTAACCCTAACCCTAATGTAAAACCCTAGTTTGAAACCCTAACCCTAATGTTAAACCCTAGTTTGAAACCCTAACCCTAATGTAAAACCCTTATTTGAAACCCTAACCCTAATGTAAAACCCTAGTTTGAAACCCTAAGCCTAATTTGAAACCCTAGTTTGAAACCCTAACCCTAATGTAAAACCCTAACCCAAATGTAAAACCCTAGTTTGAAACCCTAACCCTAATGTAAAACCCTAGTTTGAAACCCTAACCCTAATGTAAAACCCTAGTTTGAAGCATTAACCCTAATGTAAAACCCTAGTTTGAAACCCTAACCCGAAATTGAAACCCTAGTTTGAAACCCTAACCCTAATGTAAAACCCTAGTTTGTAACCCTAACCCTAATGTAAAACCCTAGTTTGAAACCCTAACACTAATGTAAAACACTAGTTTGAAACGCTAACCCTAATGTAAAACCCTAGTTTGAAACCCCAAATCTAATTTGAAACCATAGTTTAAAACCCTAAACCTAATGTAAAACCCTAGTTTGAAGCATTAACCCTAATGTAAAACACTAGTTTGAAACGCTAACCCTAATGTTAAACCCTAGTTTGAAACCCTAACCCTAATGATAAACCCTAGTTTGAAACCCTAACCCTACATTTAAACCCTAGTTTGAAACCCTAACCCTAAGGTAAAACCCTAGTTTGAAACCCTAACCCTAATGTAAAACCCTAGTTTGTAACCCTAACCCTAATGTAAAACCATAGTTTGAAACCCTAACCCTAATGTAAAACCCTAGTTTGAAACCCTAACCCTAATGTAAAACCCTAGTTTGAAGCAATAACCCTAAATTATAACCCTAGTTTGAAACTCTTACCCTAATGTAAAACCCTACTTTGAAACCCTAACCGTAATGTAAAACCCTAGTTTGTAACCCTAACCCTAATGTTAAACCCTAGTTTGAAACCCTAACCCTAATGTAAAACCCTAGTTTGAAACCCTAACCCTAATGATAAACCCTAGTTTGAAACCCTAACCCTAATGCAAAACCCTAGTTTGAAACCCTAACCCTAATGTAAAACCCTTGTTTGTAACCCTAACCCAAATGTAAAGCCCTAGTTTGAAACCCAACCCTAATGTAAAACCCTAGTTTGAAGCATGAACCCTAATGTAAAACACTAGTTTGAAACCCTAACCCTAATTATAAGCCCTAGTTTGAAACCCTAACCCTAATGTAAAACCCTAGTTTGAAACCCTAACCCTAATGATAAACCCTAGTTTGAAACCCTAACCCTAAATTGAAACCCTAGTTTGAAACCCTAACCCTAATGTAAAACCCTAGTTTGAAACCCTAACCCTAATGTAAAACCCTAGTTTGTAACCCTAACCCTAATGTAAAATGACTGTTTTGAAACCCTAACCCTAATGTAAAACCCTTGTTTGAAACCCTAACCCTAATGTAAAACCCTAGATTGAAAACCTAACCCTAATGTAAAACCCTAGTGTGAAACCCTAACCCTAATTTTTAACCCCTGTTTTGAAACACTTACCCTAATGTAAAACCCTTGTTTGAAACCCTAACCCTATGGTAAAACCCTAGTTTGAAACCCTAAGCCTTATTTGAAACCCTAGTTTGAAACCCTAACCCTAATGTAAAACCCTAGTTTGAAACCCTAACCCTAATGTAAAACCCTAGTTTGTAACCCTAACCCTAATGTAAAATGACTGTTTTGAAACCCTAACCCTAATGTAAAACCCTTGTTTGAAACCCTAACCCTAATGTAAAACCCTAGTTTGAAACCCTAATCCTAATGTTAAACCCTAGTTTGTAACCCTAACCCTAATGTAAAACCTTAGTTTGAAAACCTAACCCTAATGTAAAACCCTACTGTGAAACCCTAACCCTAATGTAAAACCCTAGTGTGAAACCCTAACCCTAATTTTTAACCACTGTTTTTAAACCCTAACCTTAATGTAAAACCCTAGTTTGAAACCCTAAACCTAATGTAAAACCCTAGTTTGAAACCCTAACCCTAATGTAAAACCCTAGTTTGAAACCCAAACCCTAATGTAAAACCCTACTTTGTAACCCTAACCCTAATGTAAAATGACTGTTTTGAAACCCTAACCCTAATGTAAAACCCTTGTTTGAAACCCTAACCCTAATGTAAAACCCTAGTTTGAAACCCTAAGCCTAATTTGAAACCCTAGTTTGAAACACTAACCCTAATGTAAAACCCTAGTTTGAAACCCTAACCCTAATGTAAAACCCTAGTTTGCAACCCTAACCCTGATGTAAAATGACTGTTTTGAAACCCTAACCCTAATGTAAAACCCTTGTTTGAAACTCTAACCCTAATGTAAAACCCTAGTTTGAAACCCTAATCCTAATGTTAAACCCTAGTTTGTAACCCTAACCCTAATGTAAAACCCTAGTTTGAAACCCTAACCCTAATGTTAAACCCTAGTTTGAAACCCTAACCCTAAAGTAAAACCCTTGTTTGAAACCCTAACCCTAATGTAAAACCCTAGTTTGAAACCCTAAGCCTAATTTGAAACCCTAGTTTGAAACCCTAACCCTAATGTAAAACCCTAGTTTGTAACCCTAACCCAAATGTAAAACCCTAGTTTGAAACCCTAACCCTAATGTAGAACCCTAGTTTGAAACCCTAACCCTAATGTAAAACCATAGTTTGAAGCATTAACCCTAATGTAAAACCCTAGTTTGAAGCACTAACCCTAATGTAAAACACTAGTTTGAAACGCTAACCCTAATGTAAAACCCTAGTTTGAAACCCCAAATCTAATTTGAAACCATAGTTTAAAACCCTAACCCTAATGTAAAACCCTAGTTTGAAGCATTAACCCTAATGTAAAACACTAGTTTGAAACGCTAATCCTAATGTAAAACCATAGTTTGAAACCCTAACCCTAATGTAAAACCCTAGTTTGAAACCCTAACCCTAATGATAAACCCTAGTTTGAAACACTAACCCTAAATTTAAACCCTAGTTTGAAACCCTAACCCTAAGGTAAAACCCTAGTTTGAAACCCTAACCCTAATGTAAAACCCTAGTTTGTAACCCTAATCCTAATGTAAAACCATAGTTTGAAACCCTAACCCTAATGTAAAACCCTAGTTTGAAACCCTAACCCTAATGTAATACCCTAGTTTGTAACCCTAACTGTAATGTAAAACCCTAGTTTGAAACCCTAACCCTAATGTTAAACCCTAGTTTGAAACCCTAACCCTAATGTAAAACCCTAGTTTGAAACCCTAACCCTAATTTGAAACCCTAGTTTGAAACCCTAACCCTAATGTAAAACCCCTTGTTTGTAACCCTAACCCTAATTTGAAACCCTAGTTTGAAACCCAAACCCTAATGTTAAACCCTAGTTTGAAACCCTAACCCTAATGTAAAACCCTAGTTTGAAACCCTAACCCTAATTTGAAACCCTTGTTTGAAACCCTAACCCTAATTTGAAACCCCTGTTTGAAATCCTAACTCTAATGTGGAACCTTAGTTTGAAACCCTAACCCTCATAAAAAACCCTAGTTTGTAACCCTAACCCTAATGTAAAATCCTAGTTTGTAACCCTAACCCTAATGTAAAACCCTAGTTTGAAACCCTAACCCAAATGTAAAACCCTAGTTTGAAACCCTAACCCTAATTTGAAACCCTTGTTTGAAACCCTAACCCTAATGTAAAACCCTAGTTTGAAACCCTAACCCTAACGTTAAACCCTAGTTTGAAACCCTAACCGTAATGTAAAACCCTAGTTTGAAACCCTACCCCTAATTTGAAACCCGAGTTTGAAACCCTAGCGCTAATGTAAAACCCTAGTTTGCAACCCTAACCCTAATTTGAAACCCTAGTTTGAAACCCTAACCCTAATGTTAAACCCTATTTTGAAACCCTAACCCTAATGTAAAACCCTATTTTGAAACCCTAACCCTAATGTAAAACCCTAGTTTGAAACCCTAACCCTAATGTAAAACCCTAGTTTGAAACCCCAAACCTAATTTGAAACCATAGTTTGAAACCCTAACCCTAATGTAAAACCCTAGTTTGTAACCCTAATCCTAATGTAAAACCTCAATTTGAAACCCAAACCCTAATTTGAAACCCTAGTTTGAAACCCTAAACCTAATGTAAAACCCAAGTTTGAAACCCTAACCCTAATTTAAAACCCCTGTTTTGAAACCCTAACCCTAATGTAAAACCCTTGTTTGAAACCCTAACCCTAATGTAAAACCCTTGTTTGAAACCCTAACCCTAATTTGAAACCCTAGTTTGAAACCCTAACCCTAATATAAAACGCTAGTTTGAAACCCTAACCCTAATTAGAAACCCTAGTTTGAAACCCTAACCCTAATGTAAACCCTAGTTTGAAACCCTAACCCTAATGATAAACCCTAGATTAAAACCCTAACCCTAATTAGAAAGCCTAGTTTGAAACCCTAACCCTAATGTAAAACCCTAGTTTGAAACCCTAACCCTAATGATAAACCCTAGTTTAAAACCCTAACCCTAATTTGAAACCCTAGTTTGAAACCCTAACCCTAATTTGAAACCCTAGTTTGAAACCCTAACCTTAATGTAAAACCCTAGTTTGTAACCTTAACACTAATGTAAAACCCTAGTTTGGAACCCTAACCCTAATGTTAAACCCTAGTTTGAAACCCTAACCCTAATGTAAAACCCTTGTTTGAAACCCTAACCCTAATGTAAAACCCTAGTTTGAAGCAGTAACCCTAATGTAAAACCCTAGTTTGAAACTCTAACCCTAATTTGAAACCCTAGTTTGAAACCCTAACCCTAATATAAAAACCTAGTTTGAAAGCGTAACCCTAATGTAAAACCCTAGTTTGAAGCATTAACCCTAATGTAAAACCCTAGTTTGAAACCCTAACCCTAACGTTAAACCCTAGTTTGAAACCCTAACCGTAATGTAAAACCCTAGTTTGTAACCCTAACCCTAATGTAAAACCTTAGTGTGAAACCCTAACCCTAATGTAAAACCCTAGTTTGAAACCCTAACCCTAATGTAAAACCCTAGTTTGAAACCCTTACCCTAATTTGAAACCCTAGTTTGAAACCCTAACCCTAATGTAAAACCCTTTTTTGAAACCCTAACCCTAATGTAAAACCCTAGTTTGAAACCCTAACCCTAATGTTAAAGCCTAGTTTGTAACCCTAACCCTAATGTAAAACCCTAGTTTGAAACTCTACCCCAAATGTTAAACCCTAGTTTGAAACCCTAACCCTAATGTAAAACCCTTGTTTGAAACCCTAACCCTAATGTAAAACCCTAATTTGAAACCCTAAGCCTAATTTGAAACCCTAGTTTGAAACCCTGTCAGGTTCAGATGTAGACATTTATCAAATAAAGAGAGAAGAAGCATCTGGTTCCAAATTTATTACTCATGATTGGTCATGAGGAAGAGAAAACTGCAGCCTTAGTTTGATCGGTACAGAGTCTCTCTTGGTTCATCATTCAAATAGTCCCCTTATATGTATTAATCGGGGCATCTGATTACATGACAGAAAGAGAAAAACAACTCCTATCTCACTTCACACTCTCTAATGCGGCATGCAAGTCCAGGGACCCTGGCGTTGACGTGCGTCACGTCTTCTTATCAGTTGTCCCCACTCGGCAGCTGAGTCGTCCACTTGCAACTTCACCAAATACAATAACACTCCTTTGCAATACATAGCAATCATAAACAGAAATTACTACACTATTACGTTGACTTGTGTTTCCCAAGAGGCAATTTACTTCAACACGGCAAATGTATAATAATCCTCCAAAATAATTCTTACATTTCCCTCCTGTTTATTCTACATTTGCCTCCAAAAATTTTGTCATCAAAAGAACTTTGATTTAAAGGTTTTATTTAGTTGAATCATTTACTGGATGACAAACTTAAACATTCCATCATGTCCCCTTTCTATGTTTTAAGTTTTAAGGTGTGTAAAATAGGACGGCAGGAGAAATTATCTCATCATTGGTTTGGTCATTAGTGTCCCCTCCATCACCACAATTTGCAGAAATAAGCAAAGGGTACCTCTCTTGTAATTTAGAATTTGTGGGAGCGACGACGGTTGAGATAAGTCGGACGAGTAATGCGCGAATGCAGGGAATACGACAACATCCACACAGCACAAGAATTGAGGTGAACAGAGTCATAGAAATCATGACAGAAAATACCAAACTTTTATATTTTCCAAACGTTTTTTCCCACCACTCGTCCCATGCTGAGGTGGACACACCTGAGTGTTCTTTCATCTTTCGATTCAGGGTGCGCAGGCCTTCAATGGCTCTCGTGAGGGACCCATCCGGAGATGTGTTGTTTGGTATAAATGTACAACACTGGTCCCCAAACATAGCGCAAACGCCACCTCACTCTGCCAGTAGCATGTCGACTGCAATGCGGTTCTGGAACGCCATGAGTGATGTTGCAGCCAATTGTTCTCTGACAGCTATAAATCCTTCTTCAGTATAATTCCCCAATTTTTGTACATTGTAATGGATGTAGTTGATTTGGTCTACATTTTTATTGGGTGTGACCCATATGAAAATCCTCTATTCTTGTTTATCAGTGCGTGATTTGGTGAATGAATAGCCTTCACGGTCACAAAGACCACACAACATAGTACCGCAAATCTTATCCACTCAATAGCCATGTCGACCGAGAACCCCTAATTAGGTTAGGCGTCTTGGAAAACTTCACTGACCGCAGGTATTTTCAGATTCTATATATCTGCTCCCACCTTTGAATCAGACTTTCGCTCACCCTCCCTGTTGGGTTTGTCGGTTGAGATGACCTTTTTACAATGCGTAAGATGTATCCAAGTGCTCCTTGCTTCAATCTCTATGGCCGTCGGCGTGGTCAGCAGCACTTGATGATGGCCTTCCCACTTTGGAGAATTCCAGTGCTTCTTTTTGAGGCTTCGGATCAGTACCCAGTCTCCTGGAGCTACTAGTTCTTCCTGTTGGAGAGAAGCACAATCGCCTTCTGGTAATTTCAATTCATCTCTTTTCTCTAATGTTTTTCGCATGTAATCGGCCAAACTGGCTTCGTTGCCACTGTTAATGATAATAAATAATAATAATAATAAAATTTTTTGAGAATAAATTAAAGCCATATGTCGTATACATTCTGTGTATCCGTCCTACCATTCCCCCTGTTGACACATGGGTCACACCATGTGTCAATATAGCGGCCCACTTATAAAGATTTTTATTTAATTTAATGTCACATTTTCTTCGATGGCTTTTTGTTTGTCATCCTGTTGGGAAGCTGATTTTTCTAGTCGTGTATTTTTTCTATTGTGGGGACAGTGCCTCAAAAAATGCCCTGTCTCCCCACAACACCAACAGGTGACTTCTTTTGGGCCTGTGGCGTAGCCGCGCCCCTTGCCGGTGAGTCCTATTTTAAATTGAGGTCTACCCCTTCCTCGGCCCCTGTTTTGGTAAAAACCTTTTACTCGTCTTTGAAAGTAGAATTCGTTCCCCTCGTTCTCAATAATAAATGTGTCTGTCTTTATTTTATCTTGCAAGTTAAATATTTTTTGTATATTAAGCTGGCCAGCAAATTCATATTTCGTTATCCACAAATTTAAATGTTTTGTTTTAGAAGGACATTGGTTTTCTACAAACTTGCAGTCCTTACATGTTAACTGTTGTTTCGGGTCTTTCTTGTTGGCTTTTTTGCTATTTGTTTTCTCCATGTTGGAGTCAGCGATTCTCTTAAGGAGATTAAACTGACTTTAAATCCCCGAACAAACAATAATGAGGTAGCGAACCTCCACTCACACCGAGGTAGCGAACCTCCACTCACACCCCCTCTTTATTTACGCGCGTAGGACACCGTTGCCCTCTTTTATAGACTCTCTCTGTCTCTCTTTTATAGACTCTCTGTCTCTTTACGCAACATTGACTAGTATTCTTACGGTTTTTTATTCTATCCCACTTTTCCTCAATTTTATAGACTCCCTCTGTCTATTTCTCAGTCCCCTTTTCCTCAGTTTTATAGACTCCCTCTGTCTATTTCTCAGTCCCCTTTTCCTCAGTTTTATAGACTCCCTCTGTCTATTTTTCAGTCCCCTTTTCCTCAGTTTTATAGACTCCCTCTGTCTATTTCTTTTATCCACGGAGTTTAAATACGTACAGGACACCGTCGCCCTCTTCTCCACGGAGTTTAAACGCGCGTAGGACACCGTCGCCCTTAACTTTAAACGGACACTTATTTACCAAAAATCCGCCAATGAAAATATAAGTGTCCTACCAGTGTTGCCTTCTCTCTTCCTGGCTTGCTTCAATTTTCAGTCCCCAGAAACAGGGCCGAGGTCCAGTCCCCTAAAAAGGGACAGCTGCCGTGGCCACGGTCTTTCTTGGTCGTCGGCTCTGCCTCTGGGCACCTCCGGTATGTTGCAATCCGGCTAAGAAGGACCAATTTAAATGTCAGGTTCAGATGTAGACATTTATCAAATAAAGAGAGAAGAAGCATCTGGTTCCAAATTTATTACTCATGATTGGTCATGAGGAAGAGAAAACTGCAGCCTTAGTTTGATCGGTACAGAGTCTCTCTTGGTTCATCATTCAAATAGTCCCCTTATATGTATTAATCGGGGCATCTGATTACATGACAGAAAGAGAAAAACAACTCCTATCTCACTTCACACTCTCTAATGCGGCATGCAAGTCCAGGGACCCTGGCGTTGACGTGCGTCACGTCTTCTTATCAGTTGTCCCCACTCGGCAGCTGAGTCGTCCACTTGCAACTTCACCAAATACAATAACACTCCTTTGCAATACATAGCAATCATAAACAGAAATTACTACACTATTACGTTGACTTGTGTTTCCCAAGAGGCAATTTACTTCAACACGGCAAATGTATAATAATCCTCCAAAATAATTCTTACAAACCCTAACCCTAATGTAAAACCCTAGTTTGAAGCATTAACCCTAATGTAAAACCCTAGTTTGAAACCCTAACCCAAATGTTAAACCCTAGTTTGAAACCCTTACCCTAAATTGAAACCCTAGTTTGAAACCCTAACCCTAATGTAAAACCCTAGTTTGAAACCCTAACCCTAATGTAAAACCCTAGTTTGTCACCCTAACCCTAATGTAAAACCCTAGTTTGAAACCCTAACGCTAATGTAAAACCCTAGTTTGAAACCCTAACCCTAATGTAAAACCCTAGTTTGAAACCCTAACCCTAATGGAAAACCCTAGTTTGAAGCACTAACCCTAATGTAAAACACTAGTTTGAAACGCTAACCCTAATGTAAAACCCTAGTTTGAAAACCCAAATCTAATTTGAAACCATAGTTTAAAACCCTAAACCTAATATAAAACCCTAGTTTGAAGCATTAACCCTAATGTAAAACACTAGTTTGAAACGCTAACCCTAATGTTAAACCCTAATTTGAAACCCTAACCCTAATGTAAAACCCTAGTTTGAAACCCTAACCCTAATGATAAACCCTAGTTTGAAACCCTAACCCTAAATTTAAACCCTAGTTTGAAACCCTAACCCTAAGGTAAAACCCTAGTTTGAAACCCTAACCCTAATGTAAAACCCTAGTTTGTAACCCTAACCCTAATGTAAAACCATAGTTTGAAACCCTAATTTAAAACCCTAGTTTGAAACCCTAACCCTAATGTAAAACCCTAGTTTGAAGCACTAACCCTAAATTATAACCCTAGTTTGAAACTCTTACCCTAATGTAAAACCCCAGTTTGAAACCCTAACCGTAATGTAAAACCCTAGTTTGTAACCCTAACCCTAATGTTAAACCCTAGTTTGAAACCCTAACCCTAATGTAAAACCCTAGTTTGAAACCCTAACCCTAATGATAAACCCTAGTTTGAAACCCTAACCCTAATGCAAAACCCTAGTTTGAAACCCTAACCCTAATGTAAAACCCTTGTTTGTAACCCTAACCCAAATGTAAAGCCCTAGTTTGAAACCCAACCCTAATGTAAAACCCTAGTTTGAAGCATGAACCCTAATGTAAAACACTAGTTTGAAACCCTAACCCTAATTATAAGCCCTAGTTTGAAACCCTAACCCTAATGTAAAACCCTAGTTTGAATACCTAACCCTAATGATAAACCCTAGTTTGAAACCCTAACCCTAAATTGAAACCCTATTTTGAAACCCTAACCCTAATGTAAAACCCTAGTTTGAAACCCTAACCCTAATGTAAAACCCTAGTTTGTAACCCTAACCCTGATGTAAAATGACTGTTTTGAAACCCTAAACCTAATGTAAAACCCTTGTTTGAAACCCTAACCCTAATGTAAAACCCTAGTTTGAAAACCTAACCCTAATGTAAAACCCTAGTGTGAAACCCTAACCCTAATTTGTAACCCCTGTTTTGAAAGACTTACCCTAATGTAAAACCCTTGTTTAAAACCCTAACCCTATGGTAAAACCCTAGTTTGAAACCCTAAGCCTTATTTGAAACCCTAGTTTGAAACCCTAACCCTAATGTAAAACCCTAGTTTGAAACCCTAACCCTAATGTAAAACCCTAGTTTGTAACCCTAACCCTAATGTAAAATGACTGTTTTGAAACCCTAACACTAATGTAAAACCCTTGTTTGAAACCCTAACCCTAATGTAAAACCCTAGTTTGAAACCCTAATCATAATGTTAAACCCTAGTTTGTAACCCTAACCCTAATGTAAAACCCTAGTTTGAAAACCTAACCCTAATGTAAAACCCTAGTGTGAAACCCTAACCCTAATTTTTAACCCCTGTTTTTAAACCCTAACCCTAATGTAAAACCCTAGTTTGAAACCCTAAACCTAATGTAAAACAATAGTTTGAAACTCTAACCCTAATGTAAAACCCTAGTTTGAAACCCTAACCCTAATGTAAAACCCTAGTTTGTAACCCTAACCCGAATGTAAAATGACTGTTTTGAAACCCTAACCCTAATGTAAAACCCTTGTTTGAAACCCTAACCCTAATGTAAAACCCTAGTTTGAAACCCTAAGCCTAATTTAAAACCCTAGTTTGAAACCCTAACCCTAATGTAAAACCCTAGTTTGAAACCCTAACCCTAATGTAAAACCCTAGTTTGCAACCCTAACCCTAATGTAAAATGACTGTTTTGAAACCCTAACCCTAATGTAAAACCCTTGTTTGAAACTCTAACCCTAATGTAAAACCCTAGTTTGAAACCCTAATACTAATGTTAAACCCTAGTTTGTAACCCTAACCCTAATGTAAAACCCTAGTTTGAAACCCTAACCCTAATGTAAAACCCTAGTTTGAAACCCTAACCCTAATTTGAAACCCTAGTTTGAAACCCTAACCCTAATGTAAAACCCTTTTTTGAAACCCTAACCCTAATGTAAAACCCTAGTTTGAAACCCTAACCCTAATGTTAAAGCCTAGTTTGTAACCCTAACCCTAATTTAAAACCCTAGTTTGAAACCCTACTCCAAATGTTAAACCCTAGTTTGAAACCCTAACCCTAATGTAAAACCCTTGTTTGAAACCCTAACCCTAATGTAAAACCCTAATTTGAAACCCTAAGCCTAATTTGAAACCCTAGTTTGAAACCCTAACCCTAATGTAAAACCCTAGTTTGTAACCCTAACCCAAATGTAAAACCCTAGTTTGAAACCCTAACCCTAATGTAAAACCCTAGTTTGAAACCCTAACCCAAATGTTAAACCCTAGTTTGAAACCCTTACCCTAAATTGAAACCCTAGTTTGAAACCCTAACCCTAATGTAAAACCCTAGTTTGAAACCCTAACCCTAATGTAAAACCCTAGTTTGTCACCCTAACCCTAATGTAAAACCCTAGTTTGAAACCCTAACGCTAATGTAAAACCCTAGTTTGAAACACTAACCCTAATGTAAAACCCTAGTTTGAAACCCTAACCCTAATGTAAAACCCTAGTTTGAAGCACTAACCCTAATGTAAAACACTAGTTTGAAACGCTAACCCTAATGTAAAACCCTTGTTTGAAACCCTAACCCTAATGTAAAACCCTTGTTTGAAACCCTAACCCTAATTTGAAACCCTAGTTTGAAACCCTAACCCTAATATAAAACGCTAGTTTGAAACCCTAACCCTAATTAGAAACCCTAGTTTGAAACCCTAACCCTAATGTAAACCCTAGTTTGAAACCCTAACCCTAATGATAAACCCTAGATTAAAACCCTAACCCTAATTAGAAAGCCTAGTTTGAAACCCTAACCCTAATGTAAAACCCTAGTTTGAAACCCTAACCCTAATGATAAACCCTAGTTTAAAACCCTAACCCTAATTTGAAACCCTAGTTTGAAACCCTAACCCTAATTTGAAACCCTAGTTTGAAACCCTAACCTTAATGTAAAACCCTAGTTTGTAACCTTAACACTAATGTAAAACCCTAGTTTGGAACCCTAACCCTAATGTTAAACCCTAGTTTGAAACCCTAACCCTAATGTAAAACCCTTGTTTGAAACCCTAACCCTAATGTAAAACCCTAGTTTGAAGCAGTAACCCTAATGTAAAACCCTAGTTTGAAACTCTAACCCTAATTTGAAACCCTAGTTTGAAACCCTAACCCTAATATAAAAACCTAGTTTGAAAGCGTAACCCTAATGTAAAACCCTAGTTTGAAGCATTAACCCTAATGTAAAACCCTAGTTTGAAACCCTAACCCTAACGTTAAACCCTAGTTTGAAACCCTAACCGTAATGTAAAACCCTAGTTTGTAACCCTAACCCTAATGTAAAACCTTAGTGTGAAACCCTAACCCTAATGTAAAACCCTAGTTTGAAACCCTAACCCTAATGTAAAACCCTAGTTTGAAACCCTTACCCTAATTTGAAACCCTAGTTTGAAACCCTAACCCTAATGTAAAACCCTTTTTTGAAACCCTAACCCTAATGTAAAACCCTAGTTTGAAACCCTAACCCTAATGTTAAAGCCTAGTTTGTAACCCTAACCCTAATGTAAAACCCTAGTTTGAAACTCTACCCCAAATGTTAAACCCTAGTTTGAAACCCTAACCCTAATGTAAAACCCTTGTTTGAAACCCTAACCCTAATGTAAAACCCTAATTTGAAACCCTAAGCCTAATTTGAAACCCTAGTTTGAAACCCTAACCCTAATGTAAAACCCTAGTTTGAAGCATTAACCCTAATGTAAAACCCTAGTTTGAAACCCTAACCCAAATGTTAAACCCTAGTTTGAAACCCTTACCCTAAATTGAAACCCTAGTTTGAAACCCTAACCCTAATGTAAAACCCTAGTTTGAAACCCTAACCCTAATGTAAAACCCTAGTTTGTCACCCTAACCCTAATGTAAAACCCTAGTTTGAAACCCTAACGCTAATGTAAAACCCTAGTTTGAAACCCTAACCCTAATGTAAAACCCTAGTTTGAAACCCTAACCCTAATGGAAAACCCTAGTTTGAAGCACTAACCCTAATGTAAAACACTAGTTTGAAACGCTAACCCTAATGTAAAACCCTAGTTTGAAAACCCAAATCTAATTTGAAACCATAGTTTAAAACCCTAAACCTAATATAAAACCCTAGTTTGAAGCATTAACCCTAATGTAAAACACTAGTTTGAAACGCTAACCCTAATGTTAAACCCTAATTTGAAACCCTAACCCTAATGTAAAACCCTAGTTTGAAACCCTAACCCTAATGATAAACCCTAGTTTGAAACCCTAACCCTAAATTTAAACCCTAGTTTGAAACCCTAACCCTAAGGTAAAACCCTAGTTTGAAACCCTAACCCTAATGTAAAACCCTAGTTTGTAACCCTAACCCTAATGTAAAACCATAGTTTGAAACCCTAATTTAAAACCCTAGTTTGAAACCCTAACCCTAATGTAAAACCCTAGTTTGAAGCACTAACCCTAAATTATAACCCTAGTTTGAAACTCTTACCCTAATGTAAAACCCCAGTTTGAAACCCTAACCGTAATGTAAAACCCTAGTTTGTAACCCTAACCCTAATGTTAAACCCTAGTTTGAAACCCTAACCCTAATGTAAAACCCTAGTTTGAAACCCTAACCCTAATGATAAACCCTAGTTTGAAACCCTAACCCTAATGCAAAACCCTAGTTTGAAACCCTAACCCTAATGTAAAACCCTTGTTTGTAACCCTAACCCAAATGTAAAGCCCTAGTTTGAAACCCAACCCTAATGTAAAACCCTAGTTTGAAGCATGAACCCTAATGTAAAACACTAGTTTGAAACCCTAACCCTAATTATAAGCCCTAGTTTGAAACCCTAACCCTAATGTAAAACCCTAGTTTGAATACCTAACCCTAATGATAAACCCTAGTTTGAAACCCTAACCCTAAATTGAAACCCTATTTTGAAACCCTAACCCTAATGTAAAACCCTAGTTTGAAACCCTAACCCTAATGTAAAACCCTAGTTTGTAACCCTAACCCTGATGTAAAATGACTGTTTTGAAACCCTAACCCTAATGTAAAACCCTTGTTTGAAACCCTAACCCTAATGTAAAACCCTAGTTTGAAAACCTAACCCTAATGTAAAACCCTAGTGTGAAACCCTAACCCTAATTTGTAACCCCTGTTTTGAAAGACTTACCCTAATGTAAAACCCTTGTTTAAAACCCTAACCCTATGGTAAAACCCTAGTTTGAAACCCTAAGCCTTATTTGAAACCCTAGTTTGAAACCCTAACCCTAATGTAAAACCCTAGTTTGAAGCATTAACCCTAATGTTAAACCCTAATTTGAAACCCTAAGCCTAATTTGAAACCCTAGTTTGAAACCCTAACCCTAATGTAAAACCCTAGTTTGTAACCCTAACCCAAATGTAAAACCCTAGTTTGAAACCCTAACCCTAATGTAAAACCCTAGTTTGAAACCCTAACCCAAATGTTAAACCCTAGTTTGAAACCCTTACCCTAAATTGAAACCCTAGTTTGAAACCCTAACCCTAATGTAAAACCCTAGTTTGAAACCCTAACCCTAATGTAAAACCCTAGTTTGTCACCCTAACCCTAATGTAAAACCCTAGTTTGAAACCCTAACGCTAATGTAAAACCCTAGTTTGAAACACTAACCCTAATGTAAAACCCTAGTTTGAAACCCTAACCCTAATGTAAAACCCTAGTTTGAAGCACTAACCCTAATGTAAAACACTAGTTTGAAACGCTAACCCTAATGTAAAACCCTTGTTTGAAACCCTAACCCTAATGTAAAACCCTTGTTTGAAACCCTAACCCTAATTTGAAACCCTAGTTTGAAACCCTAACCCTAATATAAAACGCTAGTTTGAAACCCTAACCCTAATTAGAAACCCTAGTTTGAAACCCTAACCCTAATGTAAACCCTAGTTTGAAACCCTAACCCTAATGATAAACCCTAGATTAAAACCCTAACCCTAATTAGAAAGCCTAGTTTGAAACCCTAACCCTAATGTAAAACCCTAGTTTGAAACCCTAACCCTAATGATAAACCCTAGTTTAAAACCCTAACCCTAATTTGAAACCCTAGTTTGAAACCCTAACCCTAATTTGAAACCCTAGTTTGAAACCCTAACCTTAATGTAAAACCCTAGTTTGTAACCTTAACACTAATGTAAAACCCTAGTTTGGAACCCTAACCCTAATGTTAAACCCTAGTTTGAAACCCTAACCCTAATGTAAAACCCTTGTTTGAAACCCTAACCCTAATGTAAAACCCTAGTTTGAAGCAGTAACCCTAATGTAAAACCCTAGTTTGAAACTCTAACCCTAATTTGAAACCCTAGTTTGAAACCCTAACCCTAATATAAAAACCTAGTTTGAAAGCGTAACCCTAATGTAAAACCCTAGTTTGAAGCATTAACCCTAATGTAAAACCCTAGTTTGAAACCCTAACCCTAACGTTAAACCCTAGTTTGAAACCCTAACCGTAATGTAAAACCCTAGTTTGTAACCCTAACCCTAATGTAAAACCTTAGTGTGAAACCCTAACCCTAATGTAAAACCCTAGTTTGAAACCCTAACCCTAATGTAAAACCCTAGTTTGAAACCCTTACCCTAATTTGAAACCCTAGTTTGAAACCCTAACCCTAATGTAAAACCCTTTTTTGAAACCCTAACCCTAATGTAAAACCCTAGTTTGAAACCCTAACCCTAATGTTAAAGCCTAGTTTGTAACCCTAACCCTAATGTAAAACCCTAGTTTGAAACTCTACCCCAAATGTTAAACCCTAGTTTGAAACCCTAACCCTAATGTAAAACCCTTGTTTGAAACCCTAACCCTAATGTAAAACCCTAATTTGAAACCCTAAGCCTAATTTGAAACCCTAGTTTGAAACCCTAACCCTAATGTAAAACCCTAGTTTGAAGCATTAACCCTAATGTAAAACCCTAGTTTGAAACCCTAACCCAAATGTTAAACCCTAGTTTGAAACCCTTACCCTAAATTGAAACCCTAGTTTGAAACCCTAACCCTAATGTAAAACCCTAGTTTGAAACCCTAACCCTAATGTAAAACCCTAGTTTGTCACCCTAACCCTAATGTAAAACCCTAGTTTGAAACCCTAACGCTAATGTAAAACCCTAGTTTGAAACCCTAACCCTAATGTAAAACCCTAGTTTGAAACCCTAACCCTAATGGAAAACCCTAGTTTGAAGCACTAACCCTAATGTAAAACACTAGTTTGAAACGCTAACCCTAATGTAAAACCCTAGTTTGAAAACCCAAATCTAATTTGAAACCATAGTTTAAAACCCTAAACCTAATATAAAACCCTAGTTTGAAGCATTAACCCTAATGTAAAACACTAGTTTGAAACGCTAACCCTAATGTTAAACCCTAATTTGAAACCCTAACCCTAATGTAAAACCCTAGTTTGAAACCCTAACCCTAATGATAAACCCTAGTTTGAAACCCTAACCCTAAATTTAAACCCTAGTTTGAAACCCTAACCCTAAGGTAAAACCCTAGTTTGAAACCCTAACCCTAATGTAAAACCCTAGTTTGTAACCCTAACCCTAATGTAAAACCATAGTTTGAAACCCTAATTTAAAACCCTAGTTTGAAACCCTAACCCTAATGTAAAACCCTAGTTTGAAGCACTAACCCTAAATTATAACCCTAGTTTGAAACTCTTACCCTAATGTAAAACCCCAGTTTGAAACCCTAACCGTAATGTAAAACCCTAGTTTGTAACCCTAACCCTAATGTTAAACCCTAGTTTGAAACCCTAACCCTAATGTAAAACCCTAGTTTGAAACCCTAACCCTAATGATAAACCCTAGTTTGAAACCCTAACCCTAATGCAAAACCCTAGTTTGAAACCCTAACCCTAATGTAAAACCCTTGTTTGTAACCCTAACCCAAATGTAAAGCCCTAGTTTGAAACCCAACCCTAATGTAAAACCCTAGTTTGAAGCATGAACCCTAATGTAAAACACTAGTTTGAAACCCTAACCCTAATTATAAGCCCTAGTTTGAAACCCTAACCCTAATGTAAAACCCTAGTTTGAATACCTAACCCTAATGATAAACCCTAGTTTGAAACCCTAACCCTAAATTGAAACCCTATTTTGAAACCCTAACCCTAATGTAAAACCCTAGTTTGAAACCCTAACCCTAATGTAAAACCCTAGTTTGTAACCCTAACCCTGATGTAAAATGACTGTTTTGAAACCCTAACCCTAATGTAAAACCCTTGTTTGAAACCCTAACCCTAATGTAAAACCCTAGTTTGAAAACCTAACCCTAATGTAAAACCCTAGTGTGAAACCCTAACCCTAATTTGTAACCCCTGTTTTGAAAGACTTACCCTAATGTAAAACCCTTGTTTAAAACCCTAACCCTATGGTAAAACCCTAGTTTGAAACCCTAAGCCTTATTTGAAACCCTAGTTTGAAACCCTAACCCTAATGTAAAACCCTAGTTTGAAGCATTAACCCTAATGTTAAACCCTAGTTTGAAACCCTAACACTAAATTGAAACCCCAGTTTGAAACCCTAACACTAATGTAAAACCCTAGTTTGTAACCCTAACCCTAATGTAAAACCTTAGTATGAAACCCTAACACTAATGTAAAACCCTTGTTTGAAACCCTAACCCTAATGTAAAACCCTAGTTTGAAACCCTAATCATAATGTTAAACCCTAGTTTGTAACCCTAACCCTAATGTAAAACCCTAGTTTGAAAACCTAACCCTAATGTAAAACCCTAGTGTGAAACCCTAACCCTAATTTTTAACCCCTGTTTTTAAACCCTAACCCTAATGTAAAACCCTAGTTTGAAACCCTAAACCTAATGTAAAACAATAGTTTGAAACTCTAACCCTAATGTAAAACCCTAGTTTGAAACCCTAACCCTAATGTAAAACCCTAGTTTGTAACCCTAACCCGAATGTAAAATGACTGTTTTGAAACCCTAACCCTAATGTAAAACCCTTGTTTGAAACCCTAACCCTAATGTAAAACCCTAGTTTGAAACCCTAAGCCTAATTTAAAACCCTAGTTTGAAACCCTAACCCTAATGTAAAACCCTAGTTTGAAACCCTAACCCTAATGTAAAACCCTAGTTTGCAACCCTAACCCTAATGTAAAATGACTGTTTTGAAACCCTAACCCTAATGTAAAACCCTTGTTTGAAACTCTAACCCTAATGTAAAACCCTAGTTTGAAACCCTAATACTAATGTTAAACCCTAGTTTGTAACCCTAACCCTAATGTAAAACCCTAGTTTGAAACCCTAACCCTAATGTAAAACCCTAGTTTGAAACCCTAACCCTAATTTGAAACCCTAGTTTGAAACCCTAACCCTAATGTAAAACCCTTTTTTGAAACCCTAACCCTAATGTAAAACCCTAGTTTGAAACCCTAACCCTAATGTTAAAGCCTAGTTTGTAACCCTAACCCTAATTTAAAACCCTAGTTTGAAACCCTACTCCAAATGTTAAACCCTAGTTTGAAACCCTAACCCTAATGTAAAACCCTTGTTTGAAACCCTAACCCTAATGTAAAACCCTAATTTGAAACCCTAAGCCTAATTTGAAACCCTAGTTTGAAACCCTAACCCTAATGTAAAACCCTAGTTTGTAACCCTAACCCAAATGTAAAACCCTAGTTTGAAACCCTAACCCTAATGTAAAACCCTAGTTTGAAACCCTAACCCAAATGTTAAACCCTAGTTTGAAACCCTTACCCTAAATTGAAACCCTAGTTTGAAACCCTAACCCTAATGTAAAACCCTAGTTTGAAACCCTAACCCTAATGTAAAACCCTAGTTTGTCACCCTAACCCTAATGTAAAACCCTAGTTTGAAACCCTAACGCTAATGTAAAACCCTAGTTTGAAACACTTACCCTAATGTAAAACCCTAGTTTGAAACCCTAACCCTAATGTAAAACCCTAGTTTGAAGCACTAACCCTAATGTAAAACACTAGTTTGAAACGCTAACCCTAATGTAAAACCCTAGTTTGAAAACCCAAATCTAATTTGAAACCATAGTTTAAAACCCTAAACCTAATATAAAACCCTAGTTTGAAGCATTAACCCTAATGTAAAACACTAGTTTGAAACCCTAACCCAAATGTTAAACCCTAGTTTGAAACCCTTACCCTAAATTGAAACCCTAGTTTGAAACCCTAACCCTAATGTAAAACCCTAGTTTGAAACCCTAACCCTAATGTAAAACCCTAGTTTGAAACCCTAAACCTAATGTAAAACCCTAGTTTGCAACCCTAACCCTAATGTAAAATGACTGTTTTGAAACCCTAACCCTAATGTAAAACCCTTGTTTGAAACTCTAACCCTAATGTAAAACCCTAGTTTGAAACCCTAATACTAATGTTAAACCCTAGTTTGTAACCCTAACCCTAATGTAAAACCCTAGTTTGAAACCCTAACCCTAATGTAAAACCCTAGTTTGAAACCCTAACCCTAATTTGAAACCCTAGTTTGAAACCCTAACCCTAATGTAAAACCCTTTTTTGAAACCCTAACCCTAATGTAAAACCCTAGTTTGAAACCCTAACCCTAATGTTAAAGCCTAGTTTGTAACCCTAACCCTAATTTAAAACCCTAGTTTGAAACCCTACTCCAAATGTTAAACCCTAGTTTGAAACCCTAACCCTAATGTAAAACCCTTGTTTGAAACCCTAACCCTAATGTAAAACCCTAATTTGAAACCCTAAGCCTAATTTGAAACCCTAGTTTGAAACCCTAACCCTAATGTAAAACCCTAGTTTGTAACCCTAACCCAAATGTAAAACCCTAGTTTGAAACCCTAACCCTAATGTAAAACCCTAGTTTGAAACCCTAACCCAAATGTTAAACCCTAGTTTGAAACCCTTACCCTAAATTGAAACCCTAGTTTGAAACCCTAACCCTAATGTAAAACCCTAGTTTGAAACCCTAACCCTAATGTAAAACCCTAGTTTGTCACCCTAACCCTAATGTAAAACCCTAGTTTGAAACCCTAACGCTAATGTAAAACCCTAGTTTGAAACCCTAACCCTAATGTAAAACCCTAGTTTGAAACCCTAACCCTAATGTAAAACCCTAGTTTGAAGCACTAACCCTAATGTAAAACACTAGTTTGAAACGCTAACCCTAATGTAAAACCCTAGTTTGAAAACCCAAATCTAATTTGAAACCATAGTTTAAAACCCTAAACCTAATATAAAACCCTAGTTTGAAGCATTAACCTTAATGTAAAACACTAGTTTGAAACGCTAACCCTAATGTTAAACCCTAATTTGAAACCCTAACCCTAATGTATACCCTAGTTTGAAACCCTAACCCTAATGATAAACCCTAGTTTGAAACCCTAACCCTAAATTTAAACCCTAGTTTGAAACCCTAACCCTAAGGTAAAACCCTAGTTTGAAACCCTAACCCTAATGTAAAACCCTAGTTTGTAACCCTAACCCTAATGTAAAACCATAGTTTGAAACCCTAACCCTAATTTAAAACCCTAGTTTGAAACCCTAACCCTAATGTAAAACCCTAGTTTGAAGCACTAACCCTAAATTATAACCCTAGTTTGAAACTCTTACCCTAATGTAAAACCCCAGTTTGAAACCCTAACCGTAATGTAAAACCCTAGTTTGTAACCCTAACCCTAATGTTAAACCCTAGTTTGAAACCCTAACCCTAATGTAAAACCCTAGTTTGAAACCCTAACCCTAATGATAAACCCTAGTTTGAAACCCTAACCCTAATGCAAAACCCTAGTTTGAAACCCTAACCCTAATGTAAAACCCTTGTTTGTAACCCTAACCCAAATGTAAAACCCTAGTTTGAAACCCAACCCTAATGTAAAACCCTAGTTTGAAGCATTAACCCTAATGTAAAACACTAGTTTGAAACCCTAACCCTAATTATAAGCCCTAGTTTGAAACCCTAACCCTAATGTAAAACCCTAGTTTGAATCCCTAACCCTAATGATAAACCCTAGTTTGAAACCCTAACCCTAAATTGAAACCCTAGTTTGAAACCCTAACCCTAATGTAAAACCCTAGTTTGAAACCCCAAACCTAATTTGAAACCATAGTTTGAAACCCTAACCCTAATGTAAAACCCTAGTTTGTAACCCTAATCCTAATGTAAAACCTCAATTTGAAACCCAAACCCTAATTTGAAACCCTAGTTTGAAACCCTAAACCTAATGTAAAACCCTAGTTTGAAGCACTAACCCTAATGTAAAACCCTAGTTTGTAACCCTAACCCTAATGTAAAACCATAGTTTGAAACCCTAACCCTAATTTAAAACCCTAGTTTGAAACCCTCACCCTAATGTAAAACCCTAGTTTGAAGCACTAACCCTAAATTATAACCCTAGTTTGAAACTCTTACCCTAATGTAAAACCCCAGTTTGAAACCCTAACCGTAATGTAAAACTCTAGTTTGTAACCCTAACCCTAATGTTAAACCCTAGTTTGAAACCCTAACCCTAATGTAAAACCCTAGTTTGAAACCCTAACCCTAATGATAAACCCTAGTTTGAAACCCTAACCCTAATGCAAAACCCTAGTTTGAAACCCTAACCCTAATGTAAAACCCTAGTTTGAAGCACTAACCCTAATGTAAAACACTAGTTTGAAACGCTATTCCTAATGTAAAACCCTAGTTTGAAAACCCAAATCTAATTTGAAACCATAGTTTAAAACCCTAAACCTAATATAAAACCCTAGTTTGAAACCCTAACCCTAATGTAAAACCCTAGTTTGAAACCCTAACCCTAATGTAAAACCCTAGTTTGAAGCACTAACCCTAATGTAAAACACTAGTTTGAAACGCTATTCCTAATGTAAAACCCTAGTTTGAAAACCCAAATCTAATTTGAAACCATAGTTTAAAACCCTAAACCTAATATAAAACCCTAGTTTGAAGCATTAACCCTAATGTAAAACACTAGTTTGAAACGCTAACCCTAATGTTAAACCCTAATTTGAAACCCTAACCCTAATGTATACCCTAGTTTGAAACCCTAACCCTAATGATAAACCCTAGTTTGAAACTCTAACCCTAATGTAAAACCCTAGTTTGAAACCCTAAACCTAATGTAAAACCCTAGTTTGCAACCCTAACCCTAATGTAAAATGACTGTTTTGAAACCCTAACCCTAATGTAAAACCCTTGTTTGAAACTCTAACCCTAATGTAAAACCCTAGTTTGAAACCCTAATACTAATGTTAAACCCTAGTTTGTAACCCTAACCCTAATGTAAAACCCTAGTTTGAAACCCTAACCCTAATGTAAAACCCTAGTTTGAAACCCTAACCCTAATTTGAAACCCTAGTTTGAAACCCTAACCCTAATGTAAAACCCTTTTTTGAAACCCTAACCCTAATGTAAAACCCTAGTTTGAAACCCTAACCCTAATGTTAAAGCCTAGTTTGTAACCCTAACCCTAATTTAAAACCCTAGTTTGAAACCCTACTCCAAATGTTAAACCCTAGTTTGAAACCCTAACCCTAATGTAAAACCCTTGTTTGAAACCCTAACCCTAATGTAAAACCCTAATTTGAAACCCTAAGCCTAATTTGAAACCCTAGTTTGAAACCCTAACCCTAATGTAAAACCCTAGTTTGTAACCCTAACCCAAATGTAAAACCCTAGTTTGAAACCCTAACCCTAATGTAAAACCCTAGTTTGAAACCCTAACCCAAATGTTAAACCCTAGTTTGAAACCCTTACCCTAAATTGAAACCCTAGTTTGAAACCCTAACCCTAATGTAAAACCCTAGTTTGAAACCCTAACCCTAATGTAAAACCCTAGTTTGTCACCCTAACCCTAATGTAAAACCCTAGTTTGAAACCCTAACGCTAATGTAAAACCCTAGTTTGAAACCCTAACCCTAATGTAAAACCCTAGTTTGAAACCCTAACCCTAATGTAAAACCCTAGTTTGAAGCACTAACCCTAATGTAAAACACTAGTTTGAAACGCTAACCCTAATGTAAAACCCTAGTTTGAAAACCCAAATCTAATTTGAAACCATAGTTTAAAACCCTAAACCTAATATAAAACCCTAGTTTGAAGCATTAACCCTAATGTAAAACACTAGTTTGAAACGCTAACCCTAATGTTAAACCCTAATTTGAAACCCTAACCCTAATGTATACCCTAGTTTGAAACCCTAACCCTAATGATAAACCCTAGTTTGAAACCCTAACCCTAAATTTAAACCCTAGTTTGAAACCCTAACCCTAAGGTAAAACCCTAGTTTGAAACCCTAACCCTAATGTAAAACCCTAGTTTGTAACCCTAACCCTAATGTAAAACCATAGTTTGAAACCCTAACCCTAATTTAAAACCCTAGTTTGAAACCCTAACCCTAATGTAAAACCCTAGTTTGAAGCACTAACCCTAAATTATAACCCTAGTTTGAAACTCTTACCCTAATGTAAAACCCCAGTTTGAAACCCTAACCGTAATGTAAAACCCTAGTTTGTAACCCTAACCCTAATGTTAAACCCTAGTTTGAAACCCTAACCCTAATGTAAAACCCTAGTTTGAAACCCTAACCCTAATGATAAACCCTAGTTTGAAACCCTAACCCTAATGCAAAACCCTAGTTTGAAACCCTAACCCTAATGTAAAACCCTTGTTTGTAACCCTAACCCAAATGTAAAACCCTAGTTTGAAACCCAACCCTAATGTAAAACCCTAGTTTGAAGCATTAACCCTAATGTAAAACACTAGTTTGAAACCCTAACCCTAATTATAAGCCCTAGTTTGAAACCCTAACCCTAATGTAAAACCCTAGTTTGAATCCCTAACCCTAATGATAAACCCTAGTTTGAAACCCTAACCCTAAATTGAAACCCTAGTTTGAAACCCTAACCCTAATGTAAAACCCTAGTTTGAAACCCCAAACCTAATTTGAAACCATAGTTTGAAACCCTAACCCTAATGTAAAACCCTAGTTTGTAACCCTAATCCTAATGTAAAACCTCAATTTGAAACCCAAACCCTAATTTGAAACCCTAGTTTGAAACCCTAAACCTAATGTAAAACCCTAGTTTGAAGCACTAACCCTAATGTAAAACCCTAGTTTGTAACCCTAACCCTAATGTAAAACCATAGTTTGAAACCCTAACCCTAATTTAAAACCCTAGTTTGAAACCCTCACCCTAATGTAAAACCCTAGTTTGAAGCACTAACCCTAAATTATAACCCTAGTTTGAAACTCTTACCCTAATGTAAAACCCCAGTTTGAAACCCTAACCGTAATGTAAAACTCTAGTTTGTAACCCTAACCCTAATGTTAAACCCTAGTTTGAAACCCTAACCCTAATGTAAAACCCTAGTTTGAAACCCTAACCCTAATGATAAACCCTAGTTTGAAACCCTAACCCTAATGCAAAACCCTAGTTTGAAACCCTAACCCTAATGTAAAACCCTAGTTTGAAGCACTAACCCTAATGTAAAACACTAGTTTGAAACGCTATTCCTAATGTAAAACCCTAGTTTGAAAACCCAAATCTAATTTGAAACCATAGTTTAAAACCCTAAACCTAATATAAAACCCTAGTTTGAAACCCTAACCCTAATGTAAAACCCTAGTTTGAAACCCTAACCCTAATGTAAAACCCTAGTTTGAAGCACTAACCCTAATGTAAAACACTAGTTTGAAACGCTATTCCTAATGTAAAACCCTAGTTTGAAAACCCAAATCTAATTTGAAACCATAGTTTAAAACCCTAAACCTAATATAAAACCCTAGTTTGAAGCATTAACCCTAATGTAAAACACTAGTTTGAAACGCTAACCCTAATGTTAAACCCTAATTTGAAACCCTAACCCTAATGTATACCCTAGTTTGAAACCCTAACCCTAATGATAAACCCTAGTTTGAAACCCTAACCCTAATGTAAAACCCTAGTTTGTAACCCTAACCCTAATGTAAAACCATAGTTTGAAACCCTAACCCTAATTTAAAACCCTAGTTTGAAACCCTCACCCTAATGTAAAACCCTAGTTTGAAGCACTAACCCTAAATTATAACCCTAGTTTGAAACTCTTACCCTAATGTAAAACCCCAGTTTGAAACCCTAACCGTAATGTAAAACTCTAGTTTGTAACCCTAACCCTAATGTTAAACCCTAATTTGAAACCCTAACCCTAATGTAAAACCCTAGTTTGAAACCCTAACCCTAATGATAAACCCTAGTTTGAAACCCTAACCCTAATGCAAAACCCTAGTTTGAAACCCTAACCCTAATGTAAAACCCTTGTTTGTAACCCTAACCCAAATGTAAAACCCTAGTTTGAAACCCAACCCTAATGTAAAACCCTAGTTTGAAGCATTAACCCTAATGTAAAACACTAGTTTGAAACCCTAACCCTAATTATAAGCCCTAGTTTGAAACCCTAACCCTAATGTAAAACCCTAGTTTGAATCCCTAACCCTAATGATAAACCCTAGTTTGAAACCCTAACCCTAAATTGAAACCCTAGTTTGAAACCCTAACCCTAATGTAAAACCCTAATTTGAAACCCTAACCCTAATGTAAAACCCTAGTTTGTAACCCTAACCCTGATGTAAAATGACTGTTTTGAAACCCTAACCCTAATGTAAAACCCTAGTTTGTAACCATAACCCTAATTTAAAACCCCTGTTTTGAAACCCTAACCCTAATGTAAAACCCTTGTTTGAAACCCTAACCCTAATGTAAAACCCTTGTTTGAAACCCTAACCCTAATTTGAAACCCTAGTTTGAAACCCTAACCCTAATATAAAACGCTAGTTTGAAACCCTAACCCTAATTAGAAACCCTAGTTTGAAACCCTAACCCTAATGTAAACCCTAGTTTGAAACCCTAACCCTAATGATAAACCCTAGATTAAAACCCTAACCCTAATTAGAAAGCCTAGTTTGAAACCCTAACCCTAATGTAAAACCCTAGTTTGAAACCCTAACCCTAATGATAAACCCTAGTTTAAAACCCTAACCCTAATTTGAAACCCTAGTTTGAAACCCTAACCCTAATGTAAAACCCTAGTTTGAAAACCTAACCCTAATGTAAAACCCTAGTGTGAAACCCTAACCCTAATTTTTAACCCCTGTTTTTAAACCCTAACCCTAATGTAAAACCCTAGTTTGAAACCCTAAACCTAATGTAAAACAATAGTTTGAAACTCTAACCCTAATGTAAAACCCTAGTTTGAAACCCTAACCCTAATGTAAAACCCTAGTTTGTAACCCTAACCCGAATGTAAAATGACTGTTTTGAAACCCTAACCCTAATGTAAAACCCTTGTTTGAAACCCTAACCCTAATGTAAAACCCTAGTTTGAAACCCTAAGCCTAATTTGAAACCCTAGTTTGAAACCCTAACCCTAATGTAAAACCCTAGTTTGAAACCCTAACCCTAATGTAAAACCCTAGTTTGCAACCCTAACCCTAATGTAAAATGACTGTTTTGAAACCCTAACCCTAATGTAAAACCCTTGTTTGAAACTCTAACCCTAATGTAAAACCCTAGTTTGAAACCCTAATCCTAATGTTAAACCCTAGTTTGTAACCCTAACCCTAATGTAAAACCCTAGTTTGAAACCCTAACCCTAATGTAAAACCCTAGTTTGAAACCCTAACCCTAATTTGAAACCCTAGTTTGAAACCCTAACCCTAATGTAAAACCCTTTTTTGTAACCCTAACCCAAATGTAAAACCCTAGTTTGAAACCCAACCCTAATGTAAAACCCTAGTTTGAAGCATTAACCCTAATGTAAAACACTAGTTTGAAACCCTAACCCTAATTATAAGCCCTAGTTTGAAACCCTAACCCTAATGTAAAACCCTAGTTTGAATCCCTAACCCTAATGATAAACCCTAGTTTGAAACCCTAACCCTAAATTGAAACCCTAGTTTGAAACCCTAACCCTAATGTAAAACCCTAGTTTGAAACCCCAAACCTAATTTGAAACCATAGTTTGAAACCCTAACCCTAATGTAAAACCCTAGTTTGTAACCCTAATCCTAATGTAAAACCTCAATTTGAAACCCAAACCCTAATTTGAAACCCTAGTTTGAAACCCTAAACCTAATGTAAAACCCAAGTTTGAAACCCTAACCCTAATTTAAAACCCCTGTTTTGAAACCCTAACCCTAATGTAAAACCCTTGTTTGAAACCCTAACCCTAATGTAAAACCCTTGTTTGAAACCCTAACCCTAATTTGAAACCCTAGTTTGAAACCCTAACCCTAATATAAAACGCTAGTTTGAAACCCTAACCCTAATTAGAAACCCTAGTTTGAAACCCTAACCCTAATGATAAACCCTAGATTAAAACCCTAACCCTAATTAGAAAGCCTAGTTTGAAACCCTAACCCTAATGTAAAACCCTAGTTTGAAACCCTAACCCTAATGATAAACCCTAGTTTAAAACCCTAACCCTAATTTGAAACCCTAGTTTGAAACCCTAACCCTAATGTAAAACCCTAGTTTGAAACCCTAATCATAATGTTAAACCCTTGTTTGTAACCCTAACCCTAATGTAAAACCCTAGTTTGAAAACCTCACCCTAATGTAAAACCCTAGTGTGAAACCCTAACCCTAATTTTTAACCCCTGTTTTTAAACCCTAACCCTAATGTAAAACCCTAGTTTGAAACCCTAAACCTAATGTAAAACAATAGTTTGAAACTCTAACCCTAATGTAAAACCCTAGTTTGAAACCCTAACCCTAATGTAAAACCCTAGTTTGTAACCCTAACCCGAATGTAAAATGACTGTTTTGAAACCCTAACCCTAATGTAAAACCCTTGTTTGAAACCCTTACCCTAATGTAAAACCCTAGTTTGAAACCCTAAGCCTAATTTGAAACCCTAGTTTGAAGCCCTAACCCTAATGTAAAACCCTAGTTTGAAACCCTAACCCTAATGTAAAACCCTAGTTTGCAACCCTAACCCTAATGTAAAATGACTGTTTTGAAACCCTAACCCTAATGTAAAACCCTTGTTTGAAACTCTAACCCTAATGTTAAACCCTAGTTTGTAACCCTAACCCTAATGTAAAACCCTAGTTTGAAACCCTAACCCTAATGTAAAACCCTAGTTTGAAACCCTAACCCTAATTTGAAACCCTAGTTTGAAACCCTAACCCTAATGTAAAACCCTTTTTTGAAACCCTAACCCTAATGTAAAACCCTAGTTTGAAACCCTAACCCTAATGTTAAAGCCTAGTTTGTAACCCTAACCCTAATTTAAAACCCTAGTTTGAAACCCTACCCCACATGTTAAACCCTAGTTTGAAACCCTAACCCTAATGTAAAACCCTTGTTTGAAACCCTAACCCTAATGTAAAACCCTAATTTGAAAACCTAAGCCTAATTTGAAACCCTAGTTTGAAACCCTAACCCTAATGTAAAACCCTAGTTTGTAACCCTAACCCAAATGTAAAACCCTAGTTTGAAACCCTAACCCTAATGTAAAACCCTAGTTTGAAACCCTAACCCAAATGTTAAACCCTAGTTTGAAATCCTTACCCTAAATTGAAACCCTAGTTTGAAACCCTAACCCTAATGTAAAACCCTAGTTTGAAACCCTAACCCTAATGTAAAACCCTAGTTTGTCACCCTAACCCTAATGTAAAACCCTAGTTTGAAACCCTAACGCTAATGTAAAACCCTAGTTTGAAACCCTAACCCTAATGTAAAACCCTAGTTTGAAACCCTAACCCTAATGTAAAACCCTAGTTTGAAGCACTAACCCTAATGTAAAACACTAGTTTGAAACGCTATTCCTAATGTAAAACCCTAGTTTGAAAACCCAAATCTAATTTGAAACCATAGTTTAAAACCCTAAACCTAATATAAAACCCTAGTTTGAAGCATTAACCCTAATGTAAAACACTAGTTTGAAACGCTAACCCTAATGTTAAACCCTAATTTGAAACCCTAACCCTAATGTATACCCTAGTTTGAAACCCTAACCCTAATGATAAACCCTAGTTTGAAACCCTAACCCTAAATTTAAACCCTAGCTTGAAACCCTAACCCTAAGGTAAAACCCTAGTTTGAAACCCTAACCCTAATGTAAAACCCTAGTTTGTAACCCTAACCCTAATGTAAAACCATAGTTTGAAACCCTAACCCTAATTTAAAACCCTAGTTTGAAACCCTCACCCTAATGTAAAACCCTAGTTTGAAGCACTAACCCTAAATTATAACCCTAGTTTGAAACTCTTACCCTAATGTAAAACCCCAGTTTGAAACCCTAACCGTAATGTAAAACTCTAGTTTGTAACCCTAACCCTAATGTTAAACCCTAGTTTGAAACCCTAACCCTAATGTAAAACCCTAGTTTGAAACCCTAACCCTAATGATAAACCCTAGTTTGAAACCCTAACCCTAATGCAAAACCCTAGTTTGAAACCCTAACCCTAATGTAAAACCCTTGTTTGTAACCCTAACCCAAATGTAAAACCCTAGTTTGAAACCCAACCCTAATGTAAAACCCTAGTTTGAAGCATTAACCCTAATGTAAAACACTAGTTTGAAACCCTAACCCTAATTATAAGCCCTAGTTTGAAACCCTAACCCTAATGTAAAACCCTAGTTTGAATCCCTAACCCTAATGATAAACCCTAGTTTGAAACCCTAACCCTAAATTGAAACCCTAGTTTGAAACCCTAACCCTAATGTAAAACCCTAGTTTGAAACCCTAACCCTAATGTAAAACCCTAGTTTGTAACCCTAACCCTGATGTAAAATGACTGTTTTGAAACCCTAACCCTAATGTAAAACCCTAGTTTGTAACCATAACCCGAATGTAAAATGACTGTTTTGAAACCCTAACCCTAATGTAAAACCCTTGTTTGAATCCCTAACCCTAATGATAAACCCTAGTTTGAAACCCTAACTCTAAATTGAAACCCTAGTTTGAAACCCTATCCCTAATGTAAAACCCTAGTTTGAAACCCTAACCCTAATGTAAAACCCTAGTTTGAAACTCTAACCCTAATGTAAAACCCTAGTTTGAAACCCTAACCCTAATGTAAAACCCTAGTTTGTAACCCTAACCCGAATGTAAAATGACTGTTTTGAAACCCTAACCCTAATGTAAAACCCTTGTTTGAAACCCTAACCCTAATGTAAAACCCTAGTTTGAAACCCTAAGCCTAATTTGAAACCCTAGTTTGAAACCCTAACCCTAATGTAAAACCCTAGTTTGAAACCCTAACCCTAATGTAAAACCCTAGTTTGCAACCCTAACCCTAATGTAAAATGACTGTTTTGAAACCCTAACCCTAATGTAAAACCCTTGTTTGAAACTCTAACCCTAATGTAAAACCCTAGTTTGAAACCCTAATCCTAATGTTAAACCCTAGTTTGTAACCCTAACCCTAACCCTAACCCTAACCCTAACCCTAACCCTAACCCCTAACCCTAACCCTAACCCTAACCCTAACCCTAACCCTAACCCTAACCCTAAAACCATAGTTTGAAACCCTAACCCTAATGTAAAACCCTAGTTTGAAACCCTAACCCTAATTTGAAACCCTAGTTTGAAACCCTAACCCTAATGTAAAACCCTTTTTTGAAACCCTAACCCTAATGTAAAACCCTAGTTTGAAACCCTAACCCTAATGTTAAAGCCTAGTTTGTAACCCTAACCCTAATTTAAAACCCTAGTTTGAAACCCTACCCCAAATGTTAAACCCTAGTTTGAAACCCTAACCCTAATGTAAAACCCTTGTTTGAAACCCTAACCCTAATGTAAAACCCTAATTTGAAACCCTAAGCCTAATTTGAAACCCTAGTTTGAAACCCTAACCCTAATGTAAAACCCTAGTTTGTAACCCTAACCCAAATGTAAAACCCTAGTTTGAAACCCTAACCCTAATGTAAAACCCTAGTTTGAAACCCTAACCCAAATGTTAAACCCTAGTTTGAAACCCTTACCCTAATGTAAAACCCTAGTTTGAAACCCTAACGCTAATGTAAAACCCTAGTTTGAAACCCTAACCCTAATGTTAAACCCTAGTTTGAAACCCTAACCCTAATGTAAAACCCTAGTTTGAAACCCTAACCCTAATGATAAACCCTAGTTTGAAACCCTAACCCTAATGCAAAACCCTAGTTTGAAACCCTAACCCTAATGTAAAACCCTTGTTTGTAACCCTAACCCAAATGTAAAGCCCTAGTTTGAAACCCAACCCTAATGTAAAACCCTAGTTTGAAGCATGAACCCTAATGTAAAACACTAGTTTGAAACCCTAACCCTAATTATAAGCCCTAGTTTGAAACCCTAACCCTAATGTAAAACCCTAGTTTGAATACCTAACCCTAATGATAAACCCTAGTTTGAAACCCTAACCCTAAATTGAAACCCTATTTTGAAACCCTAACCCTAATGTAAAACCCTAGTTTGAAACCCTAACCCTAATGTAAAACCCTAGTTTGTAACCCTAACCCTGATGTAAAATGACTGTTTTGAAACCCTAACCCTAATGTAAAACCCTTGTTTGAAACCCTAACCCTAATGTAAAACCCTAGTTTGAAAACCTAACCCTAATGTAAAACCCTAGTGTGAAACCCTAACCCTAATTTGTAACCCCTGTTTTGAAAGACTTACCCTAATGTAAAACCCTTGTTTAAAACCCTAACCCTATGGTAAAACCCTAGTTTGAAACCCTAAGCCTTATTTGAAACCCTAGTTTGAAACCCTAACCCTAATGTAAAACCCTAGTTTGAAACCCTAACCCTAATGTAAAACCCTAGTTTGTAACCCTAACCCTAATGTAAAATGACTGTTTTGAAACCCTAACCCTAATGTAAAACCCTTGTTTGAAACCCTAACCCTAATGTAAAACCCTAGTTTGAAACCCTAATCATAATGTTAAACCCTAGTTTGTAACCCTAACCCTAATGTAAAACCCTAGTTTGAAAACCTAACCCTAATGTAAAACCCTAGTGTGAAACCCTAACCCTAATTTTTAACCCCTGTTTTTAAACCCTAACCCTAATGTAAAACCCTAGTTTGAAACCCTAAACCTAATGTAAAACAATAGTTTGAAACTCTAACCCTAATGTAAAACCCTAGTTTGAAACCCTAACCCTAATGTAAAACCCTAGTTTGTAACCCTAACCCGAATGTAAAATGACTGTTTTGAAACCCTAACCCTAATGTAAAACCCTTGTTTGAAACCCTAACCCTAATGTAAAACCCTAGTTTGAAACCCTAAGCCTAATTTGAAACCCTAGTTTGAAACCCTAACCCTAATGTAAAACCCTAGTTTGAAACCCTAACCCTAATGTAAAACCCTAGTTTGCAACCCTAACCCTAATGTAAAATGACTGTTTTGAAACCCTAACCCTAATGTAAAACCCTTGTTTGAAACTCTAACCCTAATGTAAAACCCTAGTTTGAAACCCTAATACTAATGTTAAACCCTAGTTTGTAACCCTAACCCTAATGTAAAACCCTAGTTTGAAACCCTAACCCTAATGTAAAACCCTAGTTTGAAACCCTAACCCTAATTTGAAACCCTAGTTTGAAACCCTAACCCTAATGTAAAACCCTTTTTTGAAACCCTAACCCTAATGTAAAACCCTAGTTTGAAACCCTAACCCTAATGTTAAAGCCTAGTTTGTAACCCTAACCCTAATTTAAAACCCTAGTTTGAAACCCTACTCCAAATGTTAAACCCTAGTTTGAAACCCTAACCCTAATGTAAAACCCTTGTTTGAAACCCTAACCCTAATGTAAAACCCTAATTTGAAACCCTAAGCCTAATTTGAAACCCTAGTTTGAAACCCTAACCCTAATGTAAAACCCTAGTTTGTAACCCTAACCCAAATGTAAAACCCTAGTTTGAAACCCTAACCCTAATGTAAAACCCTAGTTTGAAACCCTAACCCAAATGTTAAACCCTAGTTTGAAACCCTTACCCTAAATTGAAACCCTAGTTTGAAACCCTAACCCTAATGTAAAACCCTAGTTTGAAACCCTAACCCTAATGTAAAACCCTAGTTTGTCACCCTAACCCTAATGTAAAACCCTAGTTTGAAACCCTAACGCTAATGTAAAACCCTAGTTTGAAACCCTAACCCTAATGTAAAACCCTAGTTTGAAACCCTAACCCTAATGTAAAACCCTAGTTTGAAGCACTAACCCTAATGTAAAACACTAGTTTGAAACGCTAACCCTAATGTAAAACCCTAGTTTGAAAACCCAAATCTAATTTGAAACCATAGTTTAAAACCCTAAACCTAATATAAAACCCTAGTTTGAAGCATTAACCCTAATGTAAAACACTAGTTTGAAACGCTAACCCTAATGTTAAACCCTAATTTGAAACCCTAACCCTAATGTATACCCTAGTTTGAAACCCTAACCCTAATGATAAACCCTAGTTTGAAACCCTAACCCTAAATTTAAACCCTAGTTTGAAACCCTAACCCTAAGGTAAAACCCTAGTTTGAAACCCTAACCCTAATGTAAAACCCTAGTTTGTAACCCTAACCCTAATGTAAAACCATAGTTTGAAACCCTAACCCTAATTTAAAACCCTAGTTTGAAACCCTAACCCTAATGTAAAACCCTAGTTTGAAGCACTAACCCTAAATTATAACCCTAGTTTGAAACTCTTACCCTAATGTAAAACCCCAGTTTGAAACCCTAACCGTAATGTAAAACCCTAGTTTGTAACCCTAACCCTAATGTTAAACCCTAGTTTGAAACCCTAACCCTAATGTAAAACCCTAGTTTGAAACCCTAACCCTAATGATAAACCCTAGTTTGAAACCCTAACCCTAATGCAAAACCCTAGTTTGAAACCCTAACCCTAATGTAAAACCCTTGTTTGTAACCCTAACCCAAATGTAAAACCCTAGTTTGAAACCCAACCCTAATGTAAAACCCTAGTTTGAAGCATTAACCCTAATGTAAAACACTAGTTTGAAACCCTAACCCTAATTATAAGCCCTAGTTTGAAACCCTAACCCTAATGTAAAACCCTAGTTTGAATCCCTAACCCTAATGATAAACCCTAGTTTGAAACCCTAACCCTAAATTGAAACCCTAGTTTGAAACCCTAACCCTAATGTAAAACCCTAGTTTGAAACCCCAAACCTAATTTGAAACCATAGTTTGAAACCCTAACCCTAATGTAAAACCCTAGTTTGTAACCCTAATCCTAATGTAAAACCTCAATTTGAAACCCAAACCCTAATTTGAAACCCTAGTTTGAAACCCTAAACCTAATATAAAACGCTAGTTTGAAACCCTAACCCTAATTAGAAACCCTAGTTTGAAACCCTAACCCTAATGTAAACCCTAGTTTGAAACCCTAACCCTAATGATAAACCCTAGATTAAAACCCTAACCCTAATTAGAAAGCCTAGTTTGAAACCCTAACCCTAATGTAAAACCCTAGTTTGAAACCCTAACCCTAATGATAAACCCTAGTTTAAAACCCTAACCCTAATTTGAAACCCTAACCCTAATGTAAAACCCTAGTTTGAAACCCTAACCCTAATGTAAAACCCTAGTTTGTAACCCTAACCCGAATGTAAAATGACTGTTTTGAAACCCTAACCCTAATGTAAAACCCTTGTTTGAAACCCTAACCCTAATGTAAAACCCTAGTTTGAAACCCTAAGCCTAATTTGAAACCCTAGTTTGAAACCCTAACCCTAATGTAAAACCCTAGTTTGAAACCCTAACCCTAATGTAAAACCCTAGTTTGCAACCCTAACCCTAATGTAAAATGACTGTTTTGAAACCCTAACCCTAATGTAAAACCCTTGTTTGAAACTCTAACCCTAATGTAAAACCCTAGTTTGAAACCCTAATCCTAATGTTAAACCCTAGTTTGTAACCCTAACCCTAATGTAAAACCCTAGTTTGAAACCCTAACCCTAATGTAAAACCCTAGTTTGAAACCCTAACCCTAATTTGAAACCCTAGTTTGAAACCCTAACCCTAATGTAAAACCCTTTTTTGTAACCCTAACCCAAATGTAAAACCCTAGTTTGAAACCCAACCCTAATGTAAAACCCTAGTTTGAAGCATTAACCCTAATGTAAAACACTAGTTTGAAACCCTAACCCTAATTATAAGCCCTAGTTTGAAACCCTAACCCTAATGTAAAACCCTAGTTTGAATCCCTACCCCTAATGATAAACCCTAGTTTGAAACCCTAACCCTAAATTGAAACCCTAGTTTGAAACCCTAACCCTAATGTAAAACCCTAGTTTGAAACCCCAAACCTAATTTGAAACCATAGTTTGAAACCCTAACCCTAATGTAAAACCCTAGTTTGTAACCCTAATCCTAATGTAAAACCTCAATTTGAAACCCAAACCCTAATTTGAAACCCTAGTTTGAAACCCTAAACCTAATGTAAAACCCAAGTTTGAAACCCTAACCCTAATTTAAAACCCCTGTTTTGAAACCCTAACCCTAATGTAAAACCCTTGTTTGAAACCCTAACCCTAATGTAAAACCCTTGTTTGAAACCCTAACCCTAATTTGAAACCCTAGTTTGAAACCCTAACCCTAATATAAAACGCTAGTTTGAAACCCTAACCCTAATTAGAAACCCTAGTTTGAAACCCTAACCCTAATGATAAACCCTAGATTAAAACCCTAACCCTAATTAGAAAGCCTAGTTTGAAACCCTAACCCTAATGTAAAACCCTAGTTTGAAACCCTAACCCTAATGATGAACCCTAGTTTAAAACCCTAACCCTAATTTGAAACCCTAGTTTGAAACCCTAACCCTAATGTAAAACCCTAGTTTGAAACCCTAATCATAATGTTAAACCCTTGTTTGTAACCCTAACCCTAATGTAAAACCCTAGTTTGAAAACCTAACCCTAATGTAAAACCCTAGTGTGAAACCCTAACCCTAATTTTTAACCCCTGTTTTTAAACCCTAACCCTAATGTAAAACCCTAGTTTGAAACCCTAAACCTAATGTAAAACAATAGTTTGAAACTCTAACCCTAATGTAAAACCCTAGTTTGAAACACTAACCCTAATGTAAAACCCTAGTTTGTAACCCTAACCCGAATGTAAAATGACTGTTTTGAAACCCTAACCCTAATGTAAAACCCTTGTTTGAAACCCTTACCCTAATGTAAAACCCTAGTTTGAAACCCTAAGCCTAATTTGAAACCCTAGTTTGAAGCCCTAACCCTAATGTAAAACCCTAGTTTGAAACCCTAACCCTAATGTAAAACCCTAGTTTGCAACCCTAACCCTAATGTAAAATGACTGTTTTGAAACCCTAACCCTAATGTAAAACCCTTGTTTGAAACTCTAACCCTAATGTTAAACCCTAGTTTGTAACCCTAACCCTAATGTAAAACCCTAGTTTGAAACCCTAACCCTAATGTAAAACCCTAGTTTGAAACCCTAACCCTAATTTGAAACCCTAGTTTGAAACCCTAACCCTAATGTAAAACCCTTTTTTGAAACCCTAACCCTAATGTAAAACCCTAGTTTGAAACCCTAACCCTAATGTTAAAGCCTAGTTTGTAACCCTAACCCTAATTTAAAACCCTAGTTTGAAACCCTACCCCAAATGTTAAACCCTAGTTTGAAACCCTAACCCTAATGTAAAACCCTTGTTTGAAACCCTAACCCTAATGTAAAACCCTAATTTGAAACCCTAAGCCTAATTTGAAACCCTAGTTTGAAACCCTAACCCTAATGTAAAACCCTAGTTTGTAACCCTAACCCAAATGTAAAACCCTAGTTTGAAACCCTAACCCTAATGTAAAACCCTAGTTTGAAACCCTAACCCAAATGTTAAACCCTAGTTTGAAACCCTTACCCTAAATTGAAACCCTAGTTTGAAACCCTAACCCTAATGTAAAACCCTAGTTTGAAACCCTAACCCTAATGTAAAACCCTAGTTTGTCACCCTAACCCTAATGTAAAACCCTAGTTTGAAACCCTAACGCTAATGTAAAACCCTAGTTTGAAACCCTAACCCTAATGTAAAACCCTAGTTTGAAACCCTAACCCTAATGTAAAACCCTAGTTTGAAGCACTAACCCTAATGTAAAACACTAGTTTGAAACGCTATTCCTAATGTAAAACCCTAGTTTGAAAACCCAAATCTAATTTGAAACCATAGTTTAAAACCCTAAACCTAATATAAAACCCTAGTTTGAAGCATTAACCCTAATGTAAAACACTAGTTTGAAACGCTAACCCTAATGTTAAACCCTAATTTGAAACCCTAACCCTAATGTATACCCTAGTTTGAAACCCTAACCCTAATGATAAACCCTAGTTTGAAACCCTAACCCTAAATTTAAACCCTAGTTTGAAACCCTAACCCTAAGGTAAAACCCTAGTTTGAAACCCTAACCCTAATGTAAAACCCTAGTTTGTAACCCTAACCCTAATGTAAAACCATAGCTTGAAACCCTAACCCTAATTTAAAACCCTAGTTTGAAACCCTCACCCTAATGTAAAACCCTAGTTTGAAGCACTAACCCTAAATTATAACCCTAGTTTGAAACTCTTACCCTAATGTAAAACCCCAGTTTGAAACCCTAACCGTAATGTAAAACCCTAGTTTGTAACCCTAACCCTAATGTTAAACCCTAGTTTGAAACCCTAACCCTAATGTAAAACCCTAGTTTGAAACCCTAACCCTAATGATAAACCCTAGTTTGAAACCCTAACCCTAATGCAAAACCCTAGTTTGAAACCCTAACCCTAATGTAAAACCCTTGTTTGTAACCCTAACCCAAATGTAAAACCCTAGTTTGAAACCCAACCCTAATGTAAAACCCTAGTTTGAAGCATTAACCCTAATGTAAAACACTAGTTTGAAACCCTAACCCTAATTATAAGCCCTAGTTTGAAAACATAACCCTAATGTAAAACCCTAGTTTGAATCCCTAACCCTAATGATAAACCCTAGTTTGAAACCCTAACCCTAAATTGAAACCCTAGTTTGAAACCCTAACCCTAATGTAAAACCCTAGTTTGAAACCCTAACCCTAATGTAAAACCCTAGTTTGTAACCCTAACCCTGATGTAAAATGACTGTTTTGAAACCCTAACCCTAATGTAAAACCCTAGTTTGTAACCATAACCCGAATGTAAAATGACTGTTTTGAAACCCTAACCCTAATGTAAAACCCTTGTTTGAATCCCTAACCCTAATGATAAACCCTAGTTTGAAACCCTAACTCTAAATTGAAACCCTAGTTTGAAACCCTATCCCTAATGTAAAACCCTAGTTTGAAACCCTAACCCTAATGTAAAACCCTAGTTTGAAACTCTAACCCTAATGTAAAACCCTATTTTGAAACCCTAACCCTAATGTAAAACCCTAGTTTGTAACCCTAACCCGAATGTAAAATGACTGTTTTGAAACCTTAACCCTAATGTAAAACCCTTGTTTGAAACCCTAACCCTAATGTAAAACCCTAGTTTGAAACCCTAAGCCTAATTTGAAACCCTAGTTTGAAACCCTAACCCTAATGTAAAACCCTAGTTTGAAACCCTAACCCTAATGTAAAACCCTAGTTTGCAACCCTAACCCTAATGTAAAATGACTGTTTTGAAACCCTAACCCTAATGTAAAACCCTTGTTTGAAACTCTAACCCTAATGTAAAACCCTAGTTTGAAACCCTAATCCTAATGTTAAACCCTAGTTTGTAACCCTAACCCTAACCCTAACCCTAACCCTAACCCTAACCCTAACCCTAACCCTAACCCCTAACCCTAACCCTAACCCTAACCCTAACCCTAACCCTAACCCTAACCCTAACCCTAACCCTAAAACCATAGTTTGAAACCCTAACCCTAATGTAAAACCCTAGTTTGAAACCCTAACCCTAATTTGAAACCCTAGTTTGAAACCCTAACCCTAATGTAAAACCCTTTTTTGAAACCCTAACCCTAATGTAAAACCCTAGTTTGAAACCCTAACCCTAATGTTAAAGCCTAGTTTGTAACCCTAACCCTAATTTAAAACCCTAGTTTGAAACCCTACCCCAAATGTTAAACCCTAGTTTGAAACCCTAACCCTAATGTAAAACCCTTGTTTGAAACCCTAACCCTAATGTAAAACCCTAATTTGAAACCCTAAGCCTAATTTGAAACCCTAGTTTGAAACCCTAACCCTAATGTAAAACCCTAGTTTGTAACCCTAACCCAAATGTAAAACCCTAGTTTGAAACCCTAACCCTAATGTAAAACCCTAGTTTGAAACCCTAACCCAAATGTTAAACCCTAGTTTGAAACCCTTACCCTAATGTAAAACCCTAGTTTGAAACCCTAACGCTAATGTAAAACCCTAGTTTGAAACCCTAACCCTAATGTAAAACCCTAGTTTGAAACCCTAACCCTAATGTAAAACCCTAGTTTGAAGCACTAACCCTAATTTAAAACACTAGTTTGAAACGCTAACCCTAATGTAAAACCCTAGTTTGAAAACCCAAATCTAATTTGAAACCATAGTTTAAAACCCTAAACCTAATATAAAACCCTAGTTTGAAGCATTAACCCTAATGTAAAACACTAGTTTGAAACGCTAACCCTAATGTTAAACCCTAATTTGAAACCCTAACCCTAATGTATACCCTAGTTTGAAACCCTAACCCTAATGATAAACCCTAGTTTGAAACCCTAACCCTAAATTTAAACCCTAGTTTGAAACCCTAACCCTAAGGTAAAACCCTAGTTTGAAACCCTAACCCTAATGTAAAACCCTAGTTTGTAACCCTAACCCTAATGTAAAACCATAGTTTGAAACCCTAACCCTAATTTAAAACCCTAGTTTGAAACCCTAACCCTAATGTAAAACCCTAGTTTGAAGCACTAACCCTAAATTATAACCCTAGTTTGAAACTCTTACCCTAATGTAAAACCCCAGTTTGAAACCCTAACCGTAATGTAAAACCCTAGTTTGTAACCCTAACCCTAATGTTAAACCCTAGTTTGAAACCCTAACCCTAATGTAAAACCCTAGTTTGAAACCCTAACCCTAATGATAAACCCTAGTTTGAAACCCTAACCCTAATGCAAAACCCTAGTTTGAAACCCTAACCCTAATGTAAAACCCTTGTTTGTAACCCTAACCCAAATGTAAAACCCTAGTTTGAAACCCAACCCTAATGTAAAACACTAGTTTGAAACCCTAACCCTAATTATAAGCCCTAGTTTGAAACCCTAACCCTAATGTAAAACCCTAGTTTGAATCCCTAACCCTAATGATAAACCCTAGTTTGAAACCCTAACCCTAAATTGAAACCCTAGTTTGAAACCCTAACCCTAATGTAAAACCCTAGTTTGAAACCCTAACCCTAATGTAAAACCCTAGTTTGTAACCCTAACCCTGATGTAAAATGACTGTTTTGAAACCCTAACCCTAATGTAAAACCCTAGTTTGTAACCCTAACCCGAATGTAAAATGACTGTTTTGAAACCCTAACCCTAATGTAAAACCCTTGTTTGAATCCCTAACCCTAATGATAAACCCTAGTTTGAAACCCTAACCCTAAATTGAAACCCTAGTTTGAAACCCTAACCCTAATGTAAAACCCTAGTTTGAAACCCTAACCCTAATGTAAAACCCTAGTTTGAAACTCTAACCCTAATGTAAAACCCTAGTTTGAAACCCTAACCCTAATGTAAAACCCTAGTTTGTAACCCTAACCCGAATGTAAAATGACTGTTTTGAAACCCTAACCCTAATGTAAAACCCTTGTTTGAAACCCTAACCCTAATGTAAAACCCTAGTTTGAAACCCTAAGCCTAATTTGAAACCCTAGTTTGAAACCCTAACCCTAATGTAAAACCCTAGTTTGAAACCCTAACCCTAATGTAAAACCCTAGTTTGAAACCCTAACCCTAATGTAAAACCCTAGTTTGAAACCCTAACCCTAATGATAAACCCTAGTTTAAAACCCTAACCCTAATTTGAAACCCTAGTTTGAAACCCTAACCCTAATTTGAAACCCTAGTTTGAAACCCTAACCTTAATGTAAAACCCTAGTTTGTAACCTTAACACTAATGTAAAACCCTAGTTTGGAACCCTAAAGCTAATGTTAAACCCTAGTTTGAAACCCTAACCCTAATGTAAAACCCTTGTTTGAAACCCTAACCCTAATGTAAAACCCTAGTTTGAAACCCTAACCCTAATGTAAAACCCTAGTTTGTAACCCTAACCCGAATGTAAAATGACTGTTTTGAAACCTTAACCCTAATGTAAAACCCTTGTTTGAAACCCTAACCCTAATGTAAAACCCTAGTTTGAAACCCTAAGCCTAATTTGAAACCCTAGTTTGAAACCCTAACCCTAATGTAAAACCCTAGTTTGAAACCCTAACCCTAATGTAAAACCCTAGTTTGCAACCCTAACCCTAATGTAAAATGACTGTTTTGAAACCCTAACCCTAATGTAAAACCCTTGTTTGAAACTCTAACCCTAATGTAAAACCCTAGTTTGAAACCCTAATCCTAATGTTAAACCCTAGTTTGTAACCCTAACCCTAACCCTAACCCTAACCCTAACCCTAACCCTAACCCTAACCCCTAACCCTAACCCTAACCCTAACCCTAACCCTAACCCTAACCCTAACCCTAACCCTAACCCTAAAACCATAGTTTGAAACCCTAACCCTAATGTAAAACCCTAGTTTGAAACCCTAACCCTAATTTGAAACCCTAGTTTGAAACCCTAACCCTAATGTAAAACCCTTTTTTGAAACCCTAACCCTAATGTAAAACCCTAGTTTGAAACCCTAACCCTAATGTTAAAGCCTAGTTTGTAACCCTAACCCTAATTTAAAACCCTAGTTTGAAACCCTACCCCAAATGTTAAACCCTAGTTTGAAACCCTAACCCTAATGTAAAACCCTTGTTTGAAACCCTAACCCTAATGTAAAACCCTAATTTGAAACCCTAAGCCTAATTTGAAACCCTAGTTTGAAACCCTAACCCTAATGTAAAACCCTAGTTTGTAACCCTAACCCAAATGTAAAACCCTAGTTTGAAACCCTAACCCTAATGTAAAACCCTAGTTTGAAACCCTAACCCAAATGTTAAACCCTAGTTTGAAACCCTTACCCTAATGTAAAACCCTAGTTTGAAACCCTAACGCTAATGTAAAACCCTAGTTTGAAACCCTAACCCTAATGTAAAACCCTAGTTTGAAACCCTAACCCTAATGTAAAACCCTAGTTTGAAGCACTAACCCTAATTTAAAACACTAGTTTGAAACGCTAACCCTAATGTAAAACCCTAGTTTGAAAACCCAAATCTAATTTGAAACCATAGTTTAAAACCCTAAACCTAATATAAAACCCTAGTTTGAAGCATTAACCCTAATGTAAAACACTAGTTTGAAACGCTAACCCTAATGTTAAACCCTAATTTGAAACCCTAACCCTAATGTATACCCTAGTTTGAAACCCTAACCCTAATGATAAACCCTAGTTTGAAACCCTAACCCTAAATTTAAACCCTAGTTTGAAACCCTAACCCTAAGGTAAAACCCTAGTTTGAAACCCTAACCCTAATGTAAAACCCTAGTTTGTAACCCTAACCCTAATGTAAAACCATAGTTTGAAACCCTAACCCTAATTTAAAACCCTAGTTTGAAACCCTAACCCTAATGTAAAACCCTAGTTTGAAGCACTAACCCTAAATTATAACCCTAGTTTGAAACTCTTACCCTAATGTAAAACCCCAGTTTGAAACCCTAACCGTAATGTAAAACCCTAGTTTGTAACCCTAACCCTAATGTTAAACCCTAGTTTGAAACCCTAACCCTAATGTAAAACCCTAGTTTGAAACCCTAACCCTAATGATAAACCCTAGTTTGAAACCCTAACCCTAATGCAAAACCCTAGTTTGAAACCCTAACCCTAATGTAAAACCCTTGTTTGTAACCCTAACCCAAATGTAAAACCCTAGTTTGAAACCCAACCCTAATGTAAAACACTAGTTTGAAACCCTAACCCTAATTATAAGCCCTAGTTTGAAACCCTAACCCTAATGTAAAACCCTAGTTTGAATCCCTAACCCTAATGATAAACCCTAGTTTGAAACCCTAACCCTAAATTGAAACCCTAGTTTGAAACCCTAACCCTAATGTAAAACCCTAGTTTGAAACCCTAACCCTAATGTAAAACCCTAGTTTGTAACCCTAACCCTGATGTAAAATGACTGTTTTGAAACCCTAACCCTAATGTAAAACCCTAGTTTGTAACCCTAACCCGAATGTAAAATGACTGTTTTGAAACCCTAACCCTAATGTAAAACCCTTGTTTGAATCCCTAACCCTAATGATAAACCCTAGTTTGAAACCCTAACCCTAAATTGAAACCCTAGTTTGAAACCCTAACCCTAATGTAAAACCCTAGTTTGAAACCCTAACCCTAATGTAAAACCCTAGTTTGAAACTCTAACCCTAATGTAAAACCCTAGTTTGAAACCCTAACCCTAATGTAAAACCCTAGTTTGTAACCCTAACCCGAATGTAAAATGACTGTTTTGAAACCCTAACCCTAATGTAAAACCCTTGTTTGAAACCCTAACCCTAATGTAAAACCCTAGTTTGAAACCCTAAGCCTAATTTGAAACCCTAGTTTGAAACCCTAACCCTAATGTAAAACCCTAGTTTGAAACCCTAACCCTAATGTAAAACCCTAGTTTGAAACCCTAACCCTAATGTAAAACCCTAGTTTGAAACCCTAACCCTAATGATAAACCCTAGTTTAAAACCCTAACCCTAATTTGAAACCCTAGTTTGAAACCCTAACCCTAATTTGAAACCCTAGTTTGAAACCCTAACCTTAATGTAAAACCCTAGTTTGTAACCTTAACACTAATGTAAAACCCTAGTTTGGAACCCTAAAGCTAATGTTAAACCCTAGTTTGAAACCCTAACCCTAATGTAAAACCCTTGTTTGAAACCCTAACCCTAATGTAAAACCCTAGTTTGAAGCAGTAACCCTAATGTAAAACCCTAGTTTGAAACTCTAACCCTAATTTGAAACCCTAGTTTGAAACCCTAACCCTAATATAAAAACCTAGTTTGAAAGCGTAACCCTAATGTAAAACCCTAGTTTGAAGCATTAACCCTAATGTAAAACCCTAGTTTGAAACCCTAACCCTAACGTTAAACCCTAGTTTGAAACCCTAACCGTAATGTAAAACCCTAGTTTGTAACCCTAACCCTAATGTAAAACCTTAGTGTGAAACCCTAACCCTAATGTAAAACCCTAGTTTGAAACCCTAACCCTAATGTAAAACCCTAGTTTGAAACCCTTACCCTAATTTGAAACCCTAGTTTGAAACCCTAACCCTAATGTAAAACCCTTTTTTGAAACCCTAACCCTAATGTAAAACCCTAGTTTGAAACCCTAACCCTAATGTTAAAGCCTAGTTTGTAACCCTAACCCTAATGTAAAACCCTAGTTTGAAACCCTACCCCAAATGTTAAACCCTAGTTTGAAACCCTAACCCTAATGTAAAACCCTTGTTTGAAACCCTAACCCTAATGTAAAACCCTAATTTGAAACCCTAAGCCTAATTTGAAACCCTAGTTTGAAACCCTAACCCTAATGTAAAACCCTAGTTTGTAACCCTAACCCAAATGTAAAACCCTAGTTTGAAACCCTAACCCTAATGTAAAACCCTAGTTTGAAACCCTAACCCTAATGTAAAACCCTAGTTTGAAGCATTAACCCTAATGTAAAACCCTAGTTTGAAACCCTAACCCAAATGTTAAACCCTAGTTTGAAACCCTTACCCTAAATTGAAACCCTAGTTTGAAACCCTAACCCTAATGTAAAACCCTAGTTTGAAACCCTAACCCTAATGTAAAACCCTAGTTTGTCACCCTAACCCTAATGTAAAACCCTAGTTTGAAACCCTAACGCTAATGTAAAACCCTAGTTTGAAACCCTAACCCTAATGTAAAACCCTAGTTTGAAACCCTAACCCTAATGTAAAACCCTAGTTTGAAGCACTAACCCTAACGTAAAACACTAGTTTGAAACGCTAACCCTAATGTAAAACCCTAGTTTGAAAACCCAAATCTAATTTGAAACCATAGTTTAAAACCCTAAACCTAATATAAAACCCTAGTTTGAAACATTAACCCTAATGTAAAACACTAGTTTGAAAAGCTAACCCTAATGTTAAACCCTAATTTGAAACCCTAACCCTAATGTAAAACCCTAGTTTGTAACCCTAACCCTAATGTAAAACCATAGTTTGAAACCCTAACCCTAATTTAAAACCCTGTTTTGAAACCCTAACCCTAAGGAAAAACCCTAGTTTGAAACCCTAACCCTAATGTAAAACCCTAGTTTGTAACCCTAACCCTAATGTAAAACCATAGTTTGAAACCCTAACCCTAATTTAAAACCCTAGTTTGAAACCCTAACCCTAATGTAAAACCCTAGTTTGAAGCACTAACCCTAAATTATAACCCTAGTTTGAAACTCTTACCCTAATGTAAAACCCCAGTTTGAAACCCTAACCGTAATGTAAAACCCTAGTTTGTAACCCTAACCCTAATGTTAAACCCTAGTTTGAAACCCTAACCCTAATGTAAAACCCTAGTTTGAAACCCTAACCCTAATGATAAACCCTAGTTTGAAACCCTAACCCTAATGCAAAACCCTAGTTTGAAACCCTAACCCTAATGTAAAACCCTCTTTTGTAACCCTAACCCAAATGTAAAGCCCTAGTTTAAAACCCAACCCTAATGTAAAACCCTAGTTTGAAGCATGAACCCTAATGTAAAACACAAGTTTGAAACCCTAACCCTAATTATAAGCCCTAGTTTGAAACCCTAACCCTAATGTAAAACCCTAGTTTGAATCCCTAACAATAATGATAAACCCTAGTTTGAAACCCTAACCCTAAATTGAAACCCTATTTTGAAACCCTAACCCTAATGTAAAACCCTAGTTTGAAACCCTAACCCTAATGTAAAACCCTAGTTTGTAACCCTAACCCTGATGTAAAATGACTGTTTTGAAACCCTAACCCTAATGTAAAACCCTTGTTTGAAACCCTAACCCTAATGTAAAACCCTAGTTTGAAAACCTAACCCTAATGTAAAACCCTAGTGTGAAACCCTAACCCTAATTTGTAACCCCTGTTTTGAAAGACTTACCCTAATGTAAAACCCTTGTTTAAAACCCTAACCCTATGGTAAAACCCTAGTTTGAAACCCTAAGCCTTATTTGAAACCCTAGTTTGAAACCCTAACCCTAATGTAAAACCCTAGTTTGAAACCCTAACCCTAATGTAAAACCCTAGTTTGTAACCCTAACCCTAATGTAAAATGACTGTTTTGAAACCCTAACCCTAATGTAAAACCCTTGTTTGAAACCCTAACCCTAATGTAAAACCCTAGTTTGAAACCCTAATCATAATGTTAAACCCTAGTTTGTAACCCTAACCCTAATGTAAAACCCTAGTTTGAAAACCTAACCCTAATGTAAAACCCTAGTGTGAAACCCTAACCCTAATTTTTAACCCCTGTTTTTAAACCCTAACCCAAATGTAAAACCCTAGTTTGAAACCCTAAACCTAATGTAAAACAATAGTTTGAAACTCTAACCCTAATGTAAAACCCTAGTTTGAAACCCTAACCCTAATGTAAAACCCTAGTTTGTAACCCTAACCCGAATGTAAAATGACTGTTTTGAAACCCTAACCCTAATGTAAAACCCTTGTTTGAAACCCTAACCCTAATGTAAAACCCTAGTTTGAAACCCTAAGCCTAATTTGAAACCCTAGTTTGAAACCCTAACCCTAATGTAAAACCCTAGTTTGAAACCCTAACCCTAATGTAAAACCCTAGATTGCAACCCTAACCCTAATGTAAAATGACTGTTTTGAAACCCTAACCCTAATGTAAAACCCTTGTTTGAAACTCTAACCCTAATGTAAAACCCTAGTTTGAAACCCTAATCCTAATGTTAAACCCTAGTTTGTAACCCTAACCCTAATGTAAAACCCTAGTTTGAAACCCTAACCCTAATGTAAAACCCTAGTTTGAAACCCTAACCCTAATTTGAAACCCTAGTTTGAAACCCTAACCCTAATGTAAAACCCTTTTTTGAAACCCTAACCCTAATGTAAAACCCTAGTTTGAAACCCTAACCCTAATGTTAAAGCCTAGTTTGTAACCCTAACCCTAATTTAAAACCCTAGTTTGAAACCCTACCCCAAATGTTAAACCCTAGTTTGAAACCCTAACCCTAATGTAAAACCCTTGTTTGAAACCCTAACCCTAATGTAAAACCCTAATTTGAAACCCTAAGCCTAATTTGAAACCCTAGTTTGAAACCCTAACCCTAATGTAAAACCCTAGTTTGTAACCCTAACCCAAATGTAAAACCCTAGTTTGAAACCCTAACCCTAATGTAAAACCCTAGTTTGAAACCCTAACCCAAATGTTAAACCCTAGTTTGAAACCCTTACCCTAAATTGAAACCCTAGTTTGAAACCCTAACCCTAATGTAAAACCCTAGTTTGAAACCCTAACCCTAATGTAAAACCCTAGTTTGTCACCCTAACCCTAATGTAAAACCCTAGTTTGAAACCCTAACGCTAATGTAAAACCCTAGTTTGAAACCCTAACCCTAATGTAAAACCCTAGTTTGAAACCCTAACCCTAATGTAAAACCCTAGTTTGAAGCACTAACCCTAATGTAAAACACTAGTTTGAAACGCTAACCCTAATGTAAAACCTTAGTTTGAAAACCCAAATCTAATTTGAAACCATAGTTTAAAACCCTAAACCTAATATAAAACCCTAGTTTGAAGCATTAACCCTAATGTAAAACACTAGTTTGAAACGCTAACCCTAATGTTAAACCCTAATTTGAAACCCTAACCCTAATGTATACCCTAGTTTGAAACCCTAACCCTAATGATAAACCCTAGTTTGAAACCCTAACCCTAAATTTAAACCCTAGTTTGAAACCCTAACCCTAAGGTAAAACCCTAGTTTGAAACCCTAACCCTAATATAAAACCCTAGTTTGTAACCCTAACCCTAATGTAAAACCATAGTTTGAAACCCTAACCCTAATTTAAAACCCTAGTTTGAAACCCTAACCCTAATGTAAAACCCTAGTTTGAAGCACTAACCCTAAATTATAACCCTAGTTTGAAACTCTTACCCTAATGTAAAACCCCAGTTTGAAACCCTAACCGTAATGTAAAACCCTAGTTTGTAACCCTAACCCTAATGTTAAACCCTAGTTTGAAACCCTAACCCTAATGTAAAACCCTAGTTTGAAACCCTAACCCTAATGATAAACCCTAGTTTGAAACCCTAACCCTAATGCAAAACCCTAGTTTGAAACCCTAACCCTAATGTAAAACCCTTGTTTGTAACCCTAACCCAAATGTAAAACCCTAGTTTGAAGCATTAACCCTAATGTAAAACACTAGTTTGAAACCCTAACCCTAATTATAAGCCCTAGTTTGAAACCCTAACCCTAATGTAAAACCCTAGTTTGAATCCCTAACCCTAATGATAAACCCTAGTTTGAAACCCTAACCCTAAATTGAAACCCTAGTTTGAAACCCTAACCCTAATGTAAAACCCTAGTTTGAAACCCTAACCCTAATGTAAAACCCTAGTTTGTAATCCTAACCCTGATGTAAAATGACTGTTTTGAAACCCTAACCCTAATGTAAAACCCTAGTTTGTAACCCTAACCCGAATGTAAAATGACTGTTTTGAAACCCTAACCCTAATGTAAAACCCTTGTTTGAATCCCTAACCCTAATGATAAACCCTAGTTTGAAACCCTAACCCTAAATTGAAACCCTAGTTTGAAACCCTAACCCTAATGTAAAACCCTAGTTTGAAACCCTAACCCTAATGTAAAACCCTAGTTTGAAACTCTAACCCTAATGTAAAACCCTAGTTTGAAACCCTAACCCTAATGTAAAACCCTAGTTTGTAACCCTAACCCGAATGTAAAATGACTGTTTTGAAACCCTAACCCTAATGTAAAACCCTTGTTTGAAACCCTAACCCTAATGTAAAACCCTAGTTTGAAACCCTAAGCCTAAATTGAAACCCTAGTTTGAAACCCTAACCCTAATGTAAAACCCTAGTTTGAAACCCTAACCCTAATGTAAAACCCTAGTTTGCAACCCTAACCCTAATGTAAAATGACTGTTTTGAAACGCTAACCCTAATGTAAAACCCTTGTTTGAAACTCTAACCCTAATGTAAAACCCTAGTTTGAAACCCTAATCCTAATGTTAAACCCTAGTTTGTAACCCTAACCCTAATGTAAAACCCTAGTTTGAAACCCTAACCCTAATGTAAAACCCTAGTTTGAAACCCTAACCCTAATTTGAAACCCTAGTTTGAAACCCTAACCCTAATGTAAAACCCTTTTTTGAAACCCTAACCCTAATGTAAAACCCTAGTTTGAAACCCTAACCCTAATGTTAAAGCCTAGTTTTTAACCCTAACCCTAATTTAAAACCCTAGTTTGAAACCCTACCCCAAATGTTAAACCCTAGTTTGAAACCCTAACCCTAATGTAAAACCCTTGTTTGAAACCCTAACCCTAATGTAAAACCCTAATTTGAAACCCTAAGCCTAATTTGAAACCCTAGTTTGAAACCCTAACCCTAATGTAAAACCCTAGTTTGTAACCCTAACCCAAATGTAAAACCCTAGTTTGAAACACTAACCCTAATGTAAAACCCTAGTTTGAAACCCTAACCCAAATGTTAAACCCTAGTTTGAAACCCTTACCCTAAATTGAAACCCTAGTTTGAAACCCTAACCCTAATGTAAAACCCTAGTTTGAAACCCTAACCCTAATGTAAAACCCTAGTTTGTCACCCTAACCCTAATGTAAAACCCTAGTTTGAAACCCTAACGCTAATGTAAAACCCTAGTTTGAAACCCTAACCCTAATGTAAAACCCTAGTTTGAAACCCTAACCCTAATGTAAAACCCTAGTTTGAAGCACTAACCCTAATGTAAAACACTAGTTTGAAACGCTAACCCTAATGTAAAACCCTAGTTTGAAAACCCAAATCTAATTTGAAACCATAGTTTAAAACCCTAAACCTAATATAAAACCCTAGTTTGAAGCATTAACCCTAATGTAAAACACTAGTTTGAAACGCTAACCCTAATGTTAAACCCTAGTTTGTAACCCTAACCCTAATGTAAAACCCTAGTTTGAAAACCTAACCCTAATGTAAAACCCTAGTGTGAAACCCTAACCCTAATTTTTAACCCCTGTTTTTAAACCCTAACCCAAATGTAAAACCCTAGTTTGAAACCCTAAACCTAATGTAAAACAATAGTTTGAAACTCTAACCCTAATGTAAAACCCTAGTTTGAAACCCTAACCCTAATGTAAAACCCTAGTTTGTAACCCTAACCCGAATGTAAAATGACTGTTTTGAAACCCTAACCCTTATGTAAAACCCTTGTTTGAAACCCTAACCCTAATGTAAAACCCTAGTTTGAAACCCTAAGCCTAATTTGAAACCCTAGTTTGAAACCCTAACCCTAATGTAAAACCCTAGTTTGAAACCCTAACCCTAATGTAAAACCCTAGTTTGCAACCCTAACCCTAATGTAAAATGACTGTTTTGAAACCCTAACCCTAATGTAAAACCCTTGTTTGAAACTCTAACCCTAATGTAAAACCCTAGTTTGAAACCCTAATCCTTATGTTAAACCCTAGTTTGTAACCCTAACCCTAATGTAAAACCCTAGTTTGAAACCCTAACCCTAATGTAAAACCCTAGTTTGAAACCCTAACCCTAATTTGAAACCCTAGTTTGAAACCCTAACCCTAATGTAAAACCCTTTTTTGAAACCCTAACCCTAATGTAAAACCCTAGTTTGAAACCCTAACCCTAATGTTAAAGCCTAGTTTGTAACCCTAACCCTAATTTAAAACCCTAGTTTGAAACCCTACCCCAAATGTTAAACCCTAGTTTGAAACCCTAACACTAATGTAAAACCCTTGTTTGAAACCCTAACCCTAATGTAAAACCCTTATTTGAAACCCTAAGCCTAATTTGAAACCCTAGTTTGAAACCCTAACCCTAATGTAAAACCCTAGTTTGTAACCCTAACCCAAATGTAAAACCCTAGTTTGAAACCCTAACCCTAATGTAAAACCCTAGTTTGAAACCCTAACCCAAATGTTAAACCCTAGTTTGAAACCCTTACCCTAAATTGAAACCCTAGTTTGAAACCCTAACCCTAATGTAAAACCCTAGTTTGTAACCCTAACCCTAATGTAAAACCCTAGTTTGTCACCCTAACCCTAATGTAAAACCCTAGTTTGAAACCCTAACGCTAATGTAAAACCCTAGTTTGAAACCCTAACCCTAATGTAAAACCCTAGTTTGAAACCCTAACCCTAATGTAAAACCCTAGTTTGAAGCACTAACCCTAATGTAAAACACTAGTTTGAAACGCTAACCCTAATGTAAAACCCTAGTTTGAAAACCCAAATCTAATTTGAAACCATAGTTTAAAACCCTAAACCTAATATAAAACCCTAGTTTGAAGCATTAACCCTAATGTAAAACACTAGTTTGAAACGCTAACCCTAATGTTAAACCCTAATTTGAAACCCTAACCCTAATGTATACCCTAGTTTGAAACCCTAACCCTAATGATAAACCCTAGTTTGAAACCCTAACCCTAAATTTAAACCCTAGTTTGAAACCCTAACCCTAAGGTAAAACCCTTGTTTGAAACCCTAACCCTAATGTAAAACCCTAGTTTGTAACCCTAACCCTAATGTAAAACCATAGTTTGAAACCCTAACCCTAATTTAAAACCCTAGTTTGAAACCCTAACCCTAATGTAAAACCCTAGTTTGAAGCACTAACCCTAAATTATAACCCTAGTTTGAAACTCTTACCCTAATGTAAAACCCCAGTTTGAAACCCTAACCGTAATGTAAAACCCTAGTTTGTAACCCTAACCCTAATGTTAAACCCTAGTTTGAAACCCTAACCCTAATGTAAAACCCTAGTTTGAAACCCTAACCCTAATGATAAACCCTAGTTTGAAACCCTAACCCTAATGCAAAACCCTAGTTTGAAACCCTAACCCTAATGTAAAACCCTTGTTTGTAACCCTAACCCAAATGTAAAACCCTAGTTTGAAACCCAACCCTAATGTAAAACCCTAGTTTGAAGCATTAACCCTAATGTAAAACACTAGTTTGAAACCCTAACCCTAATTATAAGCCCTAGTTTGAAACCCTAACCCTAATGTAAAACCCTAGTTTGAATCCCTAACCCTAATGATAAACCCTAGTTTGAAACCCTAACCCTAAATTGAAACCCTAGTTTGAAACCCTAACCCTAATGTAAAACCCTAGTTTGAAACCCTAACCCTAATGTAAAACCCTAGTTTGTAATCCTAACCCTGATGTAAAATGACTGTTTTGAAACCCTAACCCTAATGTAAAACCCTAGTTTGTAACCCTAACCCGAATGTAAAATGACTGTTTTGAAACCCTAACCCTAATGTAAAACCCTTGTTTGAATCCCTAACCCTAATGATAAACCCTAGTTTGAAACCCTAACCCTAAATTGAAACCCTAGTTTGAAACCCTAACCCTAATGTAAAACCCTAGTTTGAAACCCTAACCCTAATGTAAAACCCTAGTTTGAAACTCTAACCCTAATGTAAAACCCTAGTTTGAAACCCTAACCCTAATGTAAAACCCTAGTTTGTAACCCTAACCCGAATGTAAAATGACTGTTTTGAAACCCTAACCCTAATGTAAAACCCTAGTTTGAAACCCTAAGCCTAATTTGAAACCCTAGTTTGAAACCCTAACCCTAATGTAAAACCCTAGTTTGAAACCCTAACCCTAATGTAAAACCCTAGTTTGCAACCCTAACCCTAATGTAAAATGACTGTTTTGAAACCCTAACCCTAATGTAAAACCCTTGTTTGAAACTCTAACCCTAATGTAAAACCCTAGTTTGAAACCCTAATCCTAATGTTAAACCCTAGTTTGTAACCCTAACCCTAATGTAAAACCCTAGTTTGAAACCCTAACCCTAATGTAAAACCCTAGTTTGAAACCCTAACCCTAATTTGAAACCCTAGTTTGAAACCCTAACCCTAATGTAAAACCCTTTTTTGAAACCCTAACCCTAATGTAAAACCCTAGTTTGAAACCCTAACCCTAATGTTAAAGCCTAGTTTGTAACCCTAACCCTAATTTAAAACCCTATTTTGAAACCCTACCCCAAATGTTAAACCCTAGTTTGAAACCCTAACCCTAATGTAAAACCCTTGTTTGAAACCCTAACCCTAATGTAAAACCCTAGTTTGAAAACCTAACCCTAATGTAAAACCCTAGTGTGAAACCCTAACCCTAATTTTTAACCCCTGTTTTTAAACCCTAACCCAAATGTAAAACCCTAGTTTGAAACCCTAAACCTAATGTAAAACAATAGTTTGAAACTCTAACCCTAATGTAAAACCCTAGTTTGAAACCCTAACCCTAATGTAAAACCCTAGTTTGTAACCCTAACCCGAATGTAAAATGACTGTTTTGAAACCCTAACCCTAATGTAAAACCCTTGTTTGAAACCCTAACCCTAATGTAAAACCCTAGTTTGAAACCCTAAGCCTAATTTGAAACCCTAGTTTGAAACCCTAACCCTAATGTAAAACCCTAGTTTGAAACCCTAACCCTAATGTAAAACCCTAGTTTGCAACCCTAACCCTAATGTAAAATGACTGTTTTGAAACCCTAACCCTAATGTAAAACCCTTGTTTGAAACTCTAACCCTAATGTAAAACCCTAGTTTGAAACCCTAATCCTAATGTTAAACCCTAGTTTGTAACCCTAACCCTAATGTAAAACCCTAGTTTGAAACCCTAACCCTAATGTAAAACCCTAGTTTGAAACCCTAACCCTAATTTGAAACCCTAGTTTGAAACCCTAACCCTAATGTAAAACCCTTTTTTGAAACCCTAACCCTAATGTAAAACCCTAGTTTGAAACCCTAACCCTAATGTTAAAGCCTAGTTTGTAACCCTAACCCTAATTTAAAACCCTAGTTTGAAACCCTACCCCAAATGTTAAACCCTAGTTTGAAACCCTAACCCTAATGTAAAACCCTTGTTTGAAACCCTAACCCTAATGTAAAACCCTAATTTGAAACCCTAAGCCTAATTTGAAACCCTAGTTTGAAACCCTAACCCTAATGTAAAACCCTAGTTTGTAACCCTAACCCAAATGTAAAACCCTAGTTTGAAACCCTAACCCTAATGTAAAACCCTAGTTTGAAACCCTAACCCAAATGTTAAACCCTAGTTTGAAACCCTTACCCTAAATTGAAACCCTAGTTTGAAACCCTAACCCTAATGTAAAACCCTAGTTTGAAACCCTAACCCTAATGTAAAACCCTAGTTTGTCACCCTAACCCTAATGTAAAACCCTAGTTTGAAACCCTAACGCTAATGTAAAACCCTAGTTTGAAACCCTAACCCTAATGTAAAACCCTAGTTTGAAACCCTAACCCTAATGTAAAACCCTAGTTTGAAGCACTAACCCTAATGTAAAACACTAGTTTGAAACGCTAACCCTAATGTAAAACCCTAGTTTGAAAACCCAAATCTAATTTGAAACCATAGTTTAAAACCCTAAACCTAATATAAAACCCTAGTTTGAAGCATTAACCCTAATGTAAAACACTAGTTTGAAACGCTAACCCTAATGTTAAACCCTAATTTGAAACCCTAACCCTAATGTATACCCTAGTTTGAAACCCTAACCCTAATGATAAACCCTAGTTTGAAACCCTAACCCTAAATTTAAACCCTTGTTTGAAACCCTAACCCTAAGGTAAAACCCTTGTTTGAAACCCTAACCCTAATGTAAAACCCTAGTTTGTAACCCTAACCCTAATGTAAAACCATAGTTTGAAACCCTAACCCTAATTTAAAACCCTAGTTTGAAATCCTAACCCTAATGTAAAACCCTAGTTTGAAGCACTAACCCTAAATTATAACCCTAGTTTGAAACTCTTACCCTAATGTAAAACCCCAGTTTGAAACCCTAACCGTAATGTAAAACCCTAGTTTGTAACCCTAACCCTAATGTTAAACCCTAGTTTGAAACCCTAACCCTAATGTAAAACCCTAGTTTGAAACCCTAACCCTAATGATAAACCCTAGTTTGAAACCCTAACCCTAATGCAAAACCCTAGTTTGAAACCCTAACCCTAATGTAAAACCCTTGTTTGTAACCCTAACCCAAATGTAAAACCCTAGTTTGAAACCCAACCCTAATGTAAAACCCTAGTTTGAAGCATTAACCCTAATGTAAAACACTAGTTTGAAACCCTAACCCTAATTATAAGCCCTAGTTTGAAACCCTAACCCTAATGTAAAACCCTAGTTTGAATCCCTAACCCTAATGATAAACCCTAGTTTGAAACCCTAACCCTAAATTGAAACCCTAGTTTGAAACCCTAACCCTAATGTAAAACCCTAGTTTGAAACCCTAACCCTAATGTAAAACCCTAGTTTGTAATCCTAACCCTGATGTAAAATGACTGTTTTGAAACCCTAACCCTAATGTAAAACCCTAGTTTGTAACCCTAACCCGAATGTAAAATGACTGTTTTGAAACCCTAACCCTAATGTAAAACCCTTGTTTGAATCCCTAACCCTAATGATAAACCCTAGTTTGAAACCCTAACCCTAAATTGAAACCCTAGTTTGAAACCCTAACCCTAATGTAAAACCCTAGTTTGAAACCCTAACCCTAATGTAAAACCCTAGTTTGAAACTCTAACCCTAATGTAAAACCCTAGTTTGAAACCCTAACCCTAATGTAAAACCCTAGTTTGTAACCCTAACCCGAATGTAAAATGACTGTTTTGAAACCCTAACCCTAATGTAAAACCCTTGTTTGAAACCCTAACCCTAATGTAAAACCCTAGTTTGAAACCCTAAGCCTAATTTGAAACCCTAGTTTGAAACCCTAACCCTAATGTAAAACCCTAGTTTGAAACCCTAACCCTAATGTAAAACCCTAGTTTGCAACCCTAACCCTAATGTAAAATGACTGTTTTGAAACCCTAACCCTAATGTAAAACCCTTGTTTGAAACTCTAACCCTAATGTAAAACCCTAGTTTGAAACCCTAATCCTAATGTTAAACCCTAGTTTGTAACCCTAACCCTAATGTAAAACCCTAGTTTGAAACCCTAACCCTAATGTAAAACCCTAGTTTGAAACCCTAACCCTAATTTGAAACCCTAGTTTGAAACCCTAACCCTAATGTAAAACCCTTTTTTGAAACCCTAACCCTAATGTAAAACCCTAGTTTGAAACCCTAACCCTAATGTTAAAGCCTAGTTTGTAACCCTAACCCTAATTTAAAACCCTAGTTTGAAACCCTACCCCAAATGTTAAACCCTAGTTTGAAACCCTAACCCTAATGTAAAACCCTTGTTTGAAACCCTAACCCTAATGTAAAACCCTAATTTGAAACCCTAAGCCTAATTTGAAACCCTAGTTTGAAACCCTAACCCTAATGTAAAACCCTAGTTTGTAACCCTAACCCAAATGTAAAACCCTAGTTTGAAACACTAACCCTAATGTAAAACCCTAGTTTGAAACCCTAACCCAAATGTTAAACCCTAGTTTGAAACCCTTACCCTAAATTGAAACCCTAGTTTGAAACCCTAACCCTAATGTAAAACCCTAGTTTGAAACCCTAACCCTAATGTAAAACCCTAGTTTGTCACCCTAACCCTAATGTAAAACCCTAGTTTGAAACCCTAACGCTAATGTAAAACCCTAGTTTGAAACCCTAACCCTAATGTAAAACCCTAGTTTGAAACCCTAACCCTAATGTAAAACCCTAGTTTGAAGCACTAACCCTAATGTAAAACACTAGTTTGAAACGCTAACCCTAATGTAAAACCCTAGTTTGAAAACCCAAATCTAATTTGAAACCATAGTTTAAAACCCTAAACCTAATATAAAACCCTAGTTTGAAGCATTAACCCTAATGTAAAACACTAGTTTGAAACGCTAACCCTAATGTTAAACCCTAATTTGAAACCCTAACCCTAATGTATACCCTAGTTTGAAACCCTAACCCTAATGATAAACCCTAGTTTGAAACCCTAACCCTAAATTTAAACCCTAGTTTGAAACCCTAACCCTAAGGTAAAACCCTAGTTTGAAACCCTAACCCTAATGTAAAACCCTAGTTTGTAACCCTAACCCTAATGTAAAACCATAGTTTGAAACCCTAACCCTAATTTAAAACCCTAGTTTGAAACCCTAACCCTAATGTAAAACCCTAGTTTGAAGCACTAACCCTAAATTATAACCCTAGTTTGAAACTCTTACCCTAATGTAAAACCCCAGTTTGAAACCCTAACCGTAATGTAAAACCCTAGTTTGTAACCCTAACCCTAATGTTAAACCCTAGTTTGAAACCCTAACCCTAATGTAAAACCCTAGTTTGAAACCCTAACCCTAATGATAAACCCTAGTTTGAAACCCTAACCCTAATGCAAAACCCTAGTTTGAAACCCTAACCCTAATGTAAAACCCTTGTTTGTAACCCTAACCCAAATGTAAAACCCTAGTTTGAAACCCAACCCTAATGTAAAACCCTAGTTTGAAGCATTAACCCTAATGTAAAACACTAGTTTGAAACCCTAACCCTAATTATAAGCCCTAGTTTGAAACCCTAACCCTAATGTAAAACCCTAGTTTGAATCCCTAACCCTAATGATAAACCCTAGTTTGAAACCCTAACCCTAAATTGAAACCCTAGTTTGAAACCCTAACCCTAATGTAAAACTTTAGTTTGAAACCCTAACCCTAATGTAAAACCCTAGTTTGTAACCCTAACCCTGATGTAAAATGACTGTTTTGAAACCCTAACCCTAATGTAAAACCCTTGTTTGAAACCCTAACCCTAATGTAAAACCCTAGTTTGAAAACCTAACCCTAATGTAAAACCCTAGTGTGAAACCCTAACCCTAATTTGTAACCCCTGTTTTGAAAGACTTACCCTAATGTAAAACCCTTGTTTGAAACCCTAACCCTATGGTAAAACCCTAGTTTGAAACCCTAAGCCTTATTTGAAACCCTAGTTTGAAACCCTAACCCTAATGTAAAACCCTAGTTTGAAACCCTAACCCTAATGTAAAACCCTAGTTTGTAACCCTAACCCTAATGTAAAATGACTGTTTTGAAACCCTAACCCTAATGTAAAACCCTTGTTTGAAACCCTAACCCTAATGTAAAACCCTAGTTTGAAACCCTAATCATAATGTTAAACCCTAGTTTGTAACCCTAACCCTAATGTAAAACCCTAGTTTGAAAACCTAACCCTAATGTAAAACCCTAGTGTGAAACACTAACCCTAATTTTTAACCCCTGTTTTTAAACCCTAACCCTAATGTAAAACCCTAGTTTGAAACTCTAAACCTAATGTAAAACAATAGTTTGAAACCCTAACCCTAATGTAAAACCCTAGTTTGAAACCCTAACCCTAATGTAAAACCCTAGTTTGTAACCCTAACCCGAATGTAAAATGACTGTTTTGAAACCCTAACCCTAATGTAAAACCCTTGTTTGAAACCCTAACCCTAATGTAAAACCCTAGTTTGAAACCCTAAGCCTAATTTGAAACCCTAGTTTGAAACCCTAAACCTAATGTAAAACCCAAGTTTGAAACCCTAACCCTAATTTAAAACCCCTGTTTTGAAACCCTAACCCTAATGTAAAACCCTTGTTTGAAACCCTAACCCTAATTTGAAACCCTAGTTTGAAACCCTAACCCTAATATAAAACGCTAGTTTGAAACCCTAACCCTAATTAGAAACCCTAGTTTGAAACCCTAACCCTAATGATAAACCCTAGATTAAAACCCTAACCCTAATTAGAAAGCCTAGTTTGAAACCCTAACCCTAATGTAAAACCCTAGTTTGAAACCCTAATCATAATGTTAAACCCTTGTTTGTAACCCTAACCCTAATGTAAAACCCTAGTTTGAAAACCGAACCCTAATGTAAAACCCTAGTGTGAAACCCTAACCCTAATTTTTAACCCCTGTTTTTAAACCCTAACCCTAATGTAAAACCCTAGTTTGAAACCCTAAACCTAATGTAAAACAATAGTTTGAAACTCTAACCCTAATGTAAAACCCTAGTTTGAAACCCTAACCCTAATGTAAAACCCTAGTTTGTAACCCTAACCCGAATGTAAAATGACTGTTTTGAAACCCTAACCCTAATGTAAAACCCTTGTTTGAAACCCTTACCCTAATGTAAAACCCTAGTTTGAAACCCTAAGCCTAATTTGAAACCCTAGTTTGAAACCCTAACCCTAATGTAAAACCCTAGTTTGAAACCCTAACCCTAATGTAAAACCCTAGTTTGCAACCCTAACCCTAATGTAAAATGACTGTTTTGAAACCCTAACCCTAATGTAAAACCCTTGTTTGAAACTCTAACCCTAATGTAAAACCCTAGTGTGAAACCCTAACCCTAATTTTTAACCCCTGTTTTTAAACCCTTACCCTAATGTAAAACCCTAGTTTGAAACCCTAAGCCTAATTTGAAACCCTAGTTTGAAACCCTAACCCTAATGTAAAACCCTAGTTTGAAACCCTAACCCTAATGTAAAACCCTAGTTTGCAACCCTAACCCTAATGTAAAATGACTGTTTTGAAACCCTAACCCTAATGTAAAACCCTTGTTTGAAACACTAACCCTAATGTAAAACCCTAGTTTGAAACCCTAACCCAAATGTTAAACCCTAGTTTGAAACCCTTACCCTAAATTGAAACCCTAGTTTGAAACCCTAACCCTAATGTAAAACCCTAGTTTGAAACCCTAACCCTAATGTAAAACCCTAGTTTGTCACCCTAACCCTAATGTAAAACCCTAGTTTGAAACCCTAACGCTAATGTAAAACCCTAGTTTGAAACCCTAACCCTAATGTAAAACCCTAGTTTGAAACCCTAACCCTAATGTAAAACCCTAGTTTGAAGCACTAACCCTAATGTAAAACACTAGTTTGAAACGCTAACCCTAATGTAAAACCCTAGTTTGAAAACCCAAATCTAATTTGAAACCATAGTTTAAAACCCTAAACCTAATATAAAACCCTAGTTTGAAGCATTAACCCTAATGTAAAACACTAGTTTGAAACGCTAACCCTAATGTTAAACCCTAATTTGAAACCCTAACCCTAATGTATACCCTAGTTTGAAACCCTAACCCTAATGATAAACCCTAGTTTGAAACCCTAACCCTAAATTTAAAGCCTAGTTTGAAACCCTAACCCTAAGGTAAAACCCTAGTTTGAAACCCTAACCCTAATGTAAAACCCTAGTTTGTAACCCTAACCCTAATGTAAAACCATAGTTTGAAACCCTAACCCTAATTTAAAACCCTAGTTTGAAACCCTAACCCTAATGTAAAACCCTAGTTTGAAGCACTAACCCTAAATTATAACCCTAGTTTGAAACTCTTACCCTAATGTAAAACCCCAGTTTGAAACCCTAACCGTAATGTAAAACCCTAGTTTGTAACCCTAACCCTAATGTTAAACCCTAGTTTGAAACCCTAACCCTAATGTAAAACCCTAGTTTGAAACCCTAACCCTAATGATAAACCCTAGTTTGAAACCCTAACCCTAATGCAAAACCCTAGTTTGAAACCCTAACCCTAATGTAAAACCCTTGTTTGTAACCCTAACCCAAATGTAAAACCCTAGTTTGAAACCCAACCCTAATGTAAAACCCTAGTTTGAAGCATTAACCCTAATGTAAAACACTAGTTTGAAACCCTAACCCTAATTATAAGCCCTAGTTTGAAACCCTAACCCTAATGTAAAACCCTAGTTTGAATCCCTAACCCTAATGATAAACCCTAGTTTGAAACCCTAACCCTAAATTGAAACCCTAGTTTGAAACCCTAACCCTAATGTAAAACCCTAGTTTGAAACCCTAACCCTAATGTAAAACCCTAGTTTGTAACCCTAACCCTGATGTAAAATGACTGTTTTGAAACCCTAACCCTAATGTAAAACCCTTGTTTGAAACCCTAACCCTAATGTAAAACCCTAGTTTGAAAACCTAACCCTAATGTAAAACCCTAGTGTGAAACCCTAACCCTAATTTGTAACCCCTGTTTTGAAAGACTTACCCTAATGTAAAACCCTTGTTTGAAACCCTAACCCTATGGTAAAACCCTAGTTTGAAACCCTAAGCCTTATTTGAAACCCTAGTTTGAAACCCTAACCCTAATGTAAAACCCTAGTTTGAAACCCTAACCCTAATGTAAAACCCTAGTTTGTAACCCTAACCCTAATGTAAAATGACTGTTTTGAAACCCTAACCCTAATGTAAAACCCTTGTTTGAAACCCTAACCCTAATGTAAAACCCTAGTTTGAAACCCTAATCATAATGTTAAACCCTAGTTTGTAACCCTAACCCTAATGTAAAACCCTAGTTTGAAAACCTAACCCTAATGTAAAACCCTAGTGTGAAACACTAACCCTAATTTTTAACCCCTGTTTTTAAACCCTAACCCTAATGTAAAACCCTAGTTTGAAACCCTAAACCTAATGTAAAACAATAGTTTGAAACCCTAACCCTAATGTAAAACCCTAGTTTGAAACCCTAACCCTAATGTAAAACCCTAGTTTGTAACCCTAACCCGAATGTAAAATGACTGTTTTGAAACCCTAACCCTAATGTAAAACCCTTGTTTGAAACCCTAACCCTAATGTAAAACCCTAGTTTGAAACCCTAAGCCTAATTTGAAACCCTAGTTTGAAACCCTAAACCTAATGTAAAACCCAAGTTTGAAACCCTAACCCTAATTTAAAACCCCTGTTTTGAAACCCTAACCCTAATGTAAAACCCTTGTTTGAAACCCTAACCCTAATGTAAAACCCTTGTTTGAAACCCTAACCCTAATTTGAAACCCTAGTTTGAAACCCTAACCCTAATATAAAACGCTAGTTTGAAACCCTAACCCTAATTAGAAACCCTAGTTTGAAACCCTAACCCTAATGATAAACCCTAGATTAAAACCCTAACCCTAATTAGAAAGCCTAGTTTGAAACCCTAACCCTAATGTAAAACCCTAGTTTGAAACCCTAATCATAATGTTAAACCCTTGTTTGTAACCCTAACCCTAATGTAAAACCCTAGTTTGAAAACCTAACCCTAATGTAAAACCCTAGTGTGAAACCCTAACCCTAATTTTTAACCCCTGTTTTTAAACCCTAACCCTAATGTAAAACCCTAGTTTGAAACCCTAAACCTAATGTAAAACAATAGTTTGAAACTCTAACCCTAATGTAAAACCCTAGTTTGAAACCCTAACCCTAATGTAAAACCCTAGTTTGTAACCCTAACCCGAATGTAAAATGACTGTTTTGAAACCCTAACCCTAATGTAAAACCCTTGTTTGAAACCCTTACCCTAATGTAAAACCCTAGTTTGAAACCCTAAGCCTAATTTGAAACCCTAGTTTGAAACCCTAACCCTAATGTAAAACCCTAGTTTGAAACCCTAACCCTAATGTAAAACCCTAGTTTGCAACCCTAACCCTAATGTAAAATGACTGTTTTGAAACCCTAACCCTAATGTAAAACCCTTGTTTGAAACTCTATCCCTAATGTAAAACCCTAGTGTGAAACCCTAACCCTAATTTTTAACCCCTGTTTTTAAACCCTTACCCTAATGTAAAACCCTAGTTTGAAACCCTAAGCCTAATTTGAAACCCTAGTTTGAAACCCTAACCCTAATGTAAAACCCTAGTTTTTAACCCTAACCCTAATGTAAAACCCTAGTTTGCAACCCTAACCCTAATGTAAAATGACTGTTTTGAAACCCTAACCCTAATGTAAAACCCTTGTTTGAAACACTAACCCTAATGTAAAACCCTAGTTTGAAACCCTAACCCAAATGTTAAACCCTAGTTTGAAACCCTTACCCTAAATTGAAACCCTAGTTTGAAACCCTAACCCTAATGTAAAACCCTAGTTTGAAACCCTAACCCTAATGTAAAACCCTAGTTTGTCACCCTAACCCTAATGTAAAACCCTAGTTTGAAACCCTAACGCTAATGTAAAACCCTAGTTTGAAACCCTAACCCTAATGTAAAACCCTAGTTTGAAACCCTAACCCTAATGTAAAACCCTAGTTTGAAGCACTAACCCTAATGTAAAACACTAGTTTGAAACGCTAACCCTAATGTAAAACCCTAGTTTGAAAACCCAAATCTAATTTGAAACCATAGTTTAAAACCCTAAACCTAATATAAAACCCTAGTTTGAAGCATTAACCCTAATGTAAAACACTAGTTTGAAACGCTAACCCTAATGTTAAACCCTAATTTGAAACCCTACCCCTATTGTATACCCTAGTTTGAAACCCTAACCCTAATGATAAACCCTAGTTTGAAACCCTAACCCTAAATTTAAACCCTAGTTTGAAACCCTAACCCTAAGGTAAAACCCTAGTTTGAAACCCTAACCCTAATGTAAAACCCTAGTTTGTAACCCTAACCCTAATGTAAAACCATAGTTTGAAACCCTAACCCTAATTTAAAACCCTAGTTTGAAACCCTAACCCTAATGTAAAACCCTAGTTTGAAGCACTAACCCTAAATTATAACCCTAGTTTGAAACTCTTACCCTAATGTAAAACCCCAGTTTGAAACCCTAACCGTAATGTAAAACCCTAGTTTGTAACCCTAACCCTAATGTTAAACCCTAGTTTGAAACCCTAACCCTAATGTAAAACCCTAGTTTGAAACCCTAACCCTAATGATAAACCCTAGTTTGAAACCCTAACCCTAATGCAAAACCCTAGTTTGAAACCCTAACCCTAATGTAAAACCCTTGTTTGTAACCCTAACCCAAATGTAAAACCCTAGTTTGAAACCCAACCCTAATGTAAAACCCTAGTTTGAAGCATTAACCCTAATGTAAAACACTAGTTTGAAACCCTAACCCTAATTATAAGCCCTAGTTTGAAACCCTAACCCTAATGTAAAACCCTAGTTTGAATCCCTAACCCTAATGATAAACCCTAGTTTGAAACCCTAACCCTAAATTGAAACCCTAGTTTGAAACCCTAACCCTAATGTAAAACCCTAGTTTGAAACCCTAACCCTAATGTAAAACCCTAGTTTGTAACCCTAACCCTGATGTAAAATGACTGTTTTGAAACCCTAACCCTAATGTAAAACCCTTGTTTGAAACCCTAACCCTAATGTAAAACCCTAGTTTGAAAACCTAACCCTAATGTAAAACCCTAGTGTGAAACCCTAACCCTAATTTGTAACCCCTGTTTTGAAAGACTTACCCTAATGTAAAACCCTTGTTTGAAACCCTAACCCTATGGTAAAACCCTAGTTTGAAACCCTAAGCCTTATTTGAAACCCTAGTTTGAAACCCAAACCCTAATGTAAAACCCTAGTTTGAAACCCTAACCCTAATGTAAAACCCTAGTTTGTAACCCTAACCCTAATGTAAAATGACTGTTTTGAAACCCTAACCGTAATGTAAAACCCTTGTTTGAAACCCTAACCCTAATGTAAAACCCTAGTTTGAAACCCTAACCATAATGTTAAACCCTAGTTTGTAACCCTAACCCTAATGTAAAACCCTAGTTTGAAAACCTAACCCTAATGTAAAACCCTAGTGTGAAACACTAACCCTAATTTTTAACCCCTGTTTTTAAACCCTAACCCTAATGTAAAACCCTAGTTTGAAACCCTAAACCTAATGTAAAACAATAGTTTGAAACCCTAACCCTAATGTAAAACCCTAGTTTGAAACCCTAACCCTAATGTAAAACCCTAGTTTGTAACCCTAACCCGAATGTAAAATGACTGTTTTGAAACCCTAACCCTAATGTAAAACCCTTGTTTGAAACCCTAACCCTAATGTAAAACCCTAGTTTGAAACCCTAAGCCTAATTTGAAACCCTAGTTTGAAACCCTAAACCTAATGTAAAACCCAAGTTTGAAACCCTAACCCTAATTTAAAACCCCTGTTTTGAAACCCTAACCCTAATGTAAAACCCTTGTTTGAAACCCTAACCCTAATGTAAAACCCTTGTTTGAAACCCTAACCCTAATTTGAAACCCTAGTTTGAAACCCTAACCCTAATATAAAACGCTAGTTTGAAACCCTAACCCTAATTAGAAACCCTAGTTTGAAACCCTAACCCTAATGATAAACCCTAGATTAAAACCCTAACCCTAATTAGAAAGCCTAGTTTGAAACCCTAACCCTAATGTAAAACCCTAGTTTGAAACCCTAATCATAATGTTAAACCCTTGTTTGTAACCCTAACCCTAATGTAAAACCCTAGTTTGAAAACCTAACCCTAATGTAAAACCCTAGTGTGAAACCCTAACCCTAATTTTTAACCCCTGTTTTTAAACCCTAACCCTAATGTAAAACCCTAGTTTGAAACCCTAAACCTAATGTAAAACAATAGTTTGAAACTCTAACCCTAATGTAAAACCCTAGTTTGAAACCCTAACCCTAATGTAAAACCCTAGTTTGTAACCCTAACCCGAATGTAAAATGACTGTTTTGAAACCCTAACCCTAATGTAAAACCCTTGTTTGAAACCCTTACCCTAATGTAAAACCCTAGTTTGAAACCCTAAGCCTAATTTGAAACCCTAGTTTGAAACCCTAACCCTAATGTAAAACCCTAGTTTGAAACCCTAACCCTAATGTAAAACCCTAGTTTGCAACCCTAACCCTAATGTAAAATGACTGTTTTGAAACCCTAACCCTAATGTAAAACCCTTGTTTGAAACTCTAACCCTAATGTAAAACCCTAGTTTGAAACCCTAATCCTAATGTTAAACCCTAGTTTGTAACCCTAACCCTAATGTAAAACCCTAGTTTGAAACCCTAACCCTAATGTAAAACCCTAGTTTGAAACCCTAACCCTAATTTGAAACCCTAGTTTGAAACCCTAACCCTAATGTAAAACCCTTTTTTGAAACCCTAACCCTAATGTAAAACCCTAGTTTGAAACCCTAACCCTAATGTTAAAGCCTAGTTTGTAACCCTAACCCTAATTTAAAACCCTAGTTTGAAACCCTACCCCAAATGTTAAACCCTAGTTTGAAACCCTAACCCTAATGTAAAACCCTTGTTTGAAACCCTAACCCTAATGTAAAACCCTAATTTGAAACCCTAAGCCTAATTTGAAACCCTAGTTTGAAACCCTAACCCTAATGTAAAACCCTAGTTTGTAACCCTAACCCAAATGTAAAACCCTAGTTTGAAACCCTAACCCTAATGTAAAACCCTAGTTTGAAACCCTAACCCAAATGTTAAACCCTAGTTTGAAACCCTTACCCTAAATTGAAACCCTAGTTTGAAACCCTAACCCTAATGTAAAACCCTAGTTTGAAACCCTAACCCTAATGTAAAACCCTAGTTTGTCACCCTAACCCTAATGTAAAACCCTAGTTTGAAACCCTAACGCTAATGTAAAACCCTAGTTTGAAACCCTAACCCTAATGTAAAACCCTAGTTTGAAACCCTAACCCTAATGTAAAACCCTAGTTTGAAGCACTAACCCTAATGTAAAACCCTAGTTTGAAAACCCAAATCTAATTTGAAACCATAGTTTAAAACCCTAAACCTAATATAAAACCCTAGTTTGAAGCATTAACCCTAATGTAAAACACTAGTTTGAAACGCTAACCCTAATGTTAAACCCTAATTTGAAACCCTAACCCTAATGTATACCCTAGTTTGAAACCCTAACCCTAATGATAAACCCTAGTTTGAAACCCTAACCCTAAATTTAAACCCTAGTTTGAAACCCTAACCCTAAGGTAAAACCCTAGTTTGAAACCCTAACCCTAATGTAAAACCCTAGTTTGTAACCCTAACCCTAATGTAAAACCATAGTTTGAAACCCTAACCCTAATTTAAAACCCTAGTTTGAAACCCTCACCCTAATGTAAAACCCTAGTTTGAAGCACTAACCCTAAATTATAACCCTAGTTTGAAACCCTTACCCTAATGTAAAACCCCAGTTTGAAACCCTAACCGTAATGTAAAACCCTAGTTTGTAACCCTAACCCTAATGTTAAACCCTAGTTTGAAACCCTAACCCTAATGTAAAACCCTAGTTTGAAACCCTAACCCTAATGATAAACCCTAGTTTGAAACCCTAACCCTAATGCAAAACCCTAGTTTGAAACCCTAACCCTAATGTAAAACCCTTGTTTGTAACCCTAACCCAAATGTAAAACCCTAGTTTGAAACCCAACCCTAATGTAAAACCCTAGTTTGAAGCATTAACCCTAATGTAAAACACTAGTTTGAAACCCTAACCCTAATTATAAGCCCTAGTTTGAAACCCTAACCCTAATGTAAAACCCTAGTTTGAATCCCTAACCCTAATGATAAACCCTAGTTTGAAACCCTAACCCTAAATTGAAACCCTAGTTTGAAACCCTAACCCTAATGTAAAACCCTAGTTTGAAACCCTAACCCTAATGTAAAACCCTAGTTTGTAACCCTAACCCTGATGTAAAATGACTGTTTTGAAACCCTAACCCTAATGTAAAACCCTAGTTTGTAACCATAACCCGAATGTAAAATGACTGTTTTGAAACCCTAACCCTAATGTAAAACCCTTGTTTGAATCCCTAACCCTAATGATAAACCCTAGTTTGAAACCCTAACTCTAAATTGAAACCCTAGTTTGAAACCCTATCCCTAATGTAAAACCCTAGTTTGAAACCCTAACCCTAATGTAAAACCCTAGTTTGAAACTCTAACCCTAATGTAAAACCCTAGTTTGAAACCCTAACCCTAATGTAAAACCCTAGTTTGTAACCCTAACCCGAATGTAAAATGACTGTTTTGAAACCCTAACCCTAATGTAAAACCCTTTTTTGAAACCCTAACCCTAATGTAAAACCCTAGTTTGAAACCCTAAGCCTAATTTGAAACCCTAGTTTGAAACCCTAACCCTAATGTAAAACCCTAGTTTGAAACCCTAACCCTAATGTAAAACCCTAGTTTGCAACCCTAACCCTAATGTAAAATGACTGTTTTGAAACCCTAACCCTAATGTAAAACCCTTGTTTGTAACTCTAACCCTAATGTAAAACCCTAGTTTGAAACCCTAATCCTAATGTTAAACCCTAGTTTGTAACCCTAACCCTAACCCTAACCCTAACCCTAACCCTAACCCTAACCCCTAACCCTAACCCTAACCCTAACCCTAACCCTAACCCTAAAACCATAGTTTGAAACCCTAACCCTAATGTAAAACCCTAGTTTGAAACCCTAACCCTAATTTGAAACCCTAGTTTGAAACCCTAACCCTAATGTAAAACCCTTTTTTGAAACCCTAACCCTAATGTAAAACCCTAGTTTGAAACCCTAACCCTAATGTTAAAGCCTAGTTTGTAACCCTAACCCTAATTTAAAACCCTAGTTTGAAACCCTACCCCAAATGTTAAACCCTAGTTTGAAACCCTAACCCTAATGTAAAACCCTTGTTTGAAACCCTAACCCTAATGTAAAACCCTAATTTGAAACCCTAAGCCTAATTTGAAACCCTAGTTTGAAACCCTAACCCTAATGTAAAACCCTAGTTTGTAACCCTAACCCAAATGTAAAACCCTAGTTTGAAACCCTAACCCTAATGTAAAACCCTAGTTTGAAACCCTAACCCAAATGTTAAACCCTAGTTTGAAACCCTTACCCTAATGTAAAACCCTAGTTTGAAACCCTAACGCTAATGTAAAACCCTAGTTTGAAACCCTAACCCTAATGTAAAACCCTAGTTTGAAACCCTAACCCTAATGTAAAACCCTAGTTTGAAGCACTAACCCTAATGTAAAACACTAGTTTGAAACGCTAACCCTAATGTAAAACCCTAGTTTGAAAACCCAAATCTAATTTGAAACCATAGTTTAAAACCCTAAACCTAATATAAAACCCTAGTTTGAAGCATTAACCCTAATGTAAAACACTAGTTTGAAACGCTAACCCTAATGTTAAACCCTAATTTGAAACCCTAACCCTAATGTATACCCTAGTTTGAAACCCTAACCCTAATGATAAACCCTAGTTTGAAACCCTAACCCTAAATTTAAACCCTAGTTTGAAACCCTAACCCTAAGGTAAAACCCTAGTTTGAAACCCTAACCCTAATGTAAAACCCTAGTTTGTAACCCTAACCCTAATGTAAAACCATAGTTTGAAACCCTAACCCTAATTTAAAACCCTAGTTTGAAACCCTAACCCTAATGTAAAACCCTAGTTTGAAGCACTAACCCTAAATTATAACCCTAGTTTGAAACTCTTACCCTAATGTAAAACCCCAGTTTGAAACCCTAACCGTAATGTAAAACCCTAGTTTGTAACCCTAACCCTAATGTTAAACCCTAGTTTGAAACCCTAACCCTAATGTAAAAGCCTAGTTTGAAACCCTAACCCTAATGATAAACCCTAGTTTGAAACCCTAACCCTAATGCAAAACCCTAGTTTGAAACCCTAACCCTATTGTAAAACCCTTGTTTGTAACCCTAACCCAAATGTAAAACCCTAGTTTGAAACCCAACCCTAATGTAAAACCCTAGTTTGAAGCATTAACCCTAATGTAAAACACTAGTTTGAAACCCTAACCCTAATTATAAGCCCTAGTTTGAAACCCTAACCCTAATGTAAAACCCTAGTTTGAATCCCTAACCCTAAATTGAAACCCTAGTTTGAAACCCTAACCCTAATGTAAAACCCTAGTTTGAAACCCTAACCCTAATGTAAAACCCTAGTTTGTAACCCTAACCCTGATGTAAAATGACTGTTTTGAAACCCTAACCCTAATGTAAAACCCTAGTTTGTAACCCTAACCCGAATGTAAAATGACTGTTTTGAAACCCTAACCCTAATGTAAAACCCTTGTTTGAATCCCTAACCCTAATGATAAACCCTAGTTTGAAACCCTAACCCTAAATTGAAACCCTAGTTTGAAACCCTAACCCTAATGTAAAAACCTAGTTTGAAACCCTAACCCTAATGTAAAACCCTAGTTTGAAACTCTAACCCTAATGTAAAACCCTAGTTTGAAACCCTAACCCTAATGTAAAACCCTAGTTTGTAACCCTAACCCGAATGTAAAATGACTGTTTTGAAACCCTAACCCTAATGTAAAACCCTTGTTTGAAACCCTAACCCTAATGTAAAACCCTAGTTTGAAACCCTAAGCCTAATTTGAAACCCTAGTTTGAAACCCTAACCCTAATGTAAAACCCTAGTTTGAAACCCTAACCCTAATGTAAAACCCTAGTTTGCAAACCTAACCCTAATGTAAAATGACTGTTTTGAAACCCTAACCCTAATGTAAAACCCTTGTTTGAAACTCTAACCCTAATGTAAAACCCTAGTTTGAAACCCTAATCCTAATGTTAAACCCTAGTTTGTAACCCTAACCCTAATGTAAAACCCTAGTTTGAAACCCTAACCCTAATGTAAAACCCTAGTTTGAAACCCTAACCCTAATTTGAAACCCTAGTTTGAAACCCTAACCCTAATGTAAAACCCTTTTTTGAAACCCTAACCCTAATGTAAAACCCTAGTTTGAAACCCTAACCCTAATGTTAAAGCCTAGTTTTTAACTCTAACCCTAATTTAAAACCCTAGTTTGAAACCCTACCCCAAATGTTAAACCCTAGTTTGAAACCCTAACCCTAATGTAAAACCCTTGTTTGAAACCCTAACCCTAATGTAAAACCCTAATTTGAAACCCTAAGCCTAATTTGAAACCCTAGTTTGAAACCCTAACCCTAATGTAAAACCCTAGTTTGTAACCCTAACCCAAATGTAAAACCCTAGTTTGAAACACTAACCCTAATGTAAAACCCTAGTTTGAAACCCTAACCCAAATGTTAAACCCTAGTTTGAAACCCTTACCCTAAATTGAAACCCTAGTTTGAAACCCTAACGCTAATGTAAAACCCTAGTTTGAAACCCTAACCCTAATGTAAAACCCTAGTTTGAAACCCTAACCCTAATGTAAAACCCTAGTTTGAAGCACTAACCCTAATGTAAAACACTAGTTTGAAACGCTAACCCTAATGTAAAACCCTAGTTTGAAAACCCAAATCTAATTTGAAACCATAGTTTAAAACCCTAAACCTAATATAAAACCCTAGTTTGAAGCATTAACCCTAATGTAAAACACTAGTTTGAAACGCTAACCCTAACGTTAAACCCTAATTTGAAACCCTAACCCTAATGTATACCCTAGTTTGAAACCCTAACCCTAATGATAAACCCTAGTTTGAAACCCTAACCCTAAATTTAAACCCTAGTTTGAAACCCTAACCCTAAGGTAAAACCCTAGTTTGAAACCCTAACCCTAATGTAAAACCCTAGTTTGTAACCCTAACCCTAATGTAAAACCATAGTTTGAAACCCTAACCCTAATTTAAAACTCTAGTTTGAAACCCTAACCCTAATGTAAAACCCTAGTTTGAAGCACTAACCCTAAATTATAACCCTAGTTTGAAACTCTTACCCTAATGTAAAACCCCAGTTTGAAACCCTAACCGTAATGTAAAACCCTAGTTTGTAACCCTAACCCTAATGTAAAACCCTTGTTTGTAACCCTAACCCAAATGTAAAACCCTAGTTTGAAACCCAACCCTAATGTAAAACCCTAGTTTGAAGCATTAACCCTAATGTAAAACACTAGTTTGAAACCCTAACCCTAATTATAAGCCCTAGTTTGAAACCCTAACCCTAATGTAAAACCCTAGTTTGAATCCCTAACCCTAATGATAAACCCTAGTTTGAAACCCTAACCCTAAATTGAAACCGTAGTTTGAAACCCTAACCCTAATGTAAAACCCTAGTTTGAAACCCTAACCCTAATGTAAAACCCTAGTTTGTAACCCTAACCCTGATGTAAAATGACTGTTTTGAAACCCTAACCCTAATGTAAAACCCTTGTTTGAAACCCTAACCCTAATGTAAAACCCTAGTTTGAAAACCTAACCCTAATGTAAAACCCTAGTGTGAAACCCTAACCCTAATTTGTAACCCCTGTTTTGAAAGACTTACCCTAATGTAAAACCCTTGTTTGAAACCCTAACCCTATGGTAAAACCCTAGTTTGAAACCCTAAGCCTTATTTGAAACCCTAGTTTGAAACCCTAACCCTAATGTAAAACCCTAGTTTGAAACCCTAACCCTAATGTAAAACCCTAGTTTGTAACCCTAACCCTAATGTAAAATGACTGTTTTGAAACCCTAACCCTAATGTAAAACCCTTGTTTGAAACCCTAACCCTAATGTAAAACCCTAGTTTGAAACCCTAATCATAATGTTAAACCCTAGTTTGTAACCCTAACCCTAATGTAAAACCCTAGTTTGAAAACCTAACCCTAATGTAAAACCCTAGTGTGAAACCCTAACCCTAATTTTTAACCCCTGTTTTTAAACCCTAACCCTAATGTAAAACCCTAGTTTGAAACCCTAAACCTAATGTAAAACAATAGTTTGAAACCCTAACCCTAATGTAAAACCCTAGTTTGAAACCCTAACCCTAATGTAAAACCCTAGTTTGTAACCCTAACCCGAATGTAAAATGACTGTTTTGAAACCCTAACCCTAATGTAAAACCCTTGTTTGAAACCCTAACCCTAATGTAAAACCCTAGTTTGAAACCCTAAGCCTAATTTGAAACCCTAGTTTGAAACCCTAACCCTAATGTAAAACCCTAGTTTGAAACCCTAACCCTAATGTAAAACCCTAGTTTGCAACCCTAACCCTAATGTTAAATGACTGTTTTGAAACCCTAACCCTAATTTAAAACCCTTGTTTGAAACTCTAACCCTAATGTAAAACCCTAGTTTGAAACCCTAATCCTAATGTTAAACCCTAGTTTGTAACCCTAACCCTAATGTAAAACCCTAGTTTAAAACCCTAACCCTAATGTTAAACCCTAGTTTGAAACCCTAACCCTAATGTAAAACCCTTGTTTGAAACCCTAACCCTAATGTAAAACCCTAGTTTGAAACCCTAAGCCTAATTTGAAACCCTAGTTTGAAACCCTAACCCTAATGTAAAACCCTAGTTTGTAACCCTAACCCAAATGTAAAACCCTAGTTTGAAGCATTAACCCTAATGTAAAACCCTAGTTTGAAACCCTAACCCAAATGTTAAACCCTAGTTTGAAACCCTAACCCTAATGTAAAACCCTAGTTTGAAACCCTAACCCTAATGTAAAACCCTAGTTTGTCACCCTAACCCTAATGTAAAACACTAGTTTGAAACGCTAACCCTAATGTAAAACCCTAGTTTGAAAACCCAAATCTAATTTGAAACCATAGTTTAAAACCCTAAACCTAATATAAAACCCTAGTTTGAAGCATTAACCCTAATGTAAAACACTAGTTTGAAACGCTAACCCTAATGTTAAACCCTAATTTGAAACCCTAACCCTAATGTATACCCTAGTTTGAAACCCTAACCCTAATGATAAACCCTAGTTTGAAACCCTAACCCTAAATTTAAACCCTAGTTTGAAACCCTAACCCTAAGGTAAAACCCTAGTTTGAAACCCTAACCCTAATGTAAAACCCTAGTTTGTAACCCTAACCCTAATGTAAAACCATAGTTTGAAACCCTAACCCTAATTTAAAACCCTAGTTTGAAACCCTAACCCTAATGTAAAACCCTAGTTTGAAGCACTAACCCTAAATTATAACCCTAGTTTGAAACTCTTACCCTAATGTAAAACCCCAGTTTGAAACCCTAACCGTAATGTAAAACCCTAGTTTGTAACCCTAACCCTAATGTTAAACCCTAGTTTGAAACCCTAACCCTAATGTAAAACCCTAGTTTGAAACCCTAACCCTAATGATAAACCCTAGTTTGAAACCCTAACCCTAATGCAAAACCCTAGTTTGAAACCCTAACCCTATTGTAAAACCCTTGTTTGTAACCCTAACCCAAATGTAAAACCCTAGTTTGAAACCCAACCCTAATGTAAAACCCTAGTTTGAAGCATTAACCCTAATGTAAAACACTAGTTTGAAACCCTAACCCTAATTATAAGCCCTAGTTTGAAACCCTAACCCTAATGTAAAACCCTAGTTTGAATCCCTAACCCTAATGATAAACCCTAGTTTGAAAACCCTAACCCTAAATTGAAACCCTAGTTTGAAACCCTAACCCTAATGTAAAACCCTAGTTTGAAACCCTAACCCTAATGTAAAACCCTAGTTTGTAACCCTAACCCTGATGTAAAATGACTGTTTTGAAACCCTAACCCTAATGTAAAACCCTACTTTGTAACCCTAACCCGAATGTAAAATGACTGTTTTGAAACCCTAACCCTAATGTAAAACCCTTGTTTGAATCCCTAACCCTAATGTAAAACCCTTGTTTGAATCCCTAACCCTAATGATAAACCCTAGTTTGAAACCCTAACCCTAAATTGAAACCCTAGTTTGAAACCCTAACCCTAATGTAAAACCCTAATTTGAAACCCTAACCCTAATGTAAAACCCTAGTTTGAAACTCTAACCCTAATGTAAAACCCTAGTTTGAAACCCTAACCCTAATGTAAAACCCTTGTTTGAAACCCTAACCCTAATGTAAAACCCTAGTTTGAAACCCTAAGCCTAATTTGAAACCCTAGTTTGAAACCCTAACCCTAATGTAAAACCCTAGTTTGAAACCCTAACCCTAATGTAAAACCCTAGTTTGAAACCCTAACCCTAATGTAAAACCCTAGTTTGAAACCCTAACCCTAATGATAAACCCTAGTTTAAAACCCTAACCCTAATTTGAAACCCTAGTTTGAAACCCTAACCCTAATTTGAAACCCTAGTTTGAAACCCTCACCTTAATGTAAAACCCTAGTTTGTAACCTTAACACTAATGTAAAACCCTAGTTTGGAACCCTAAAGCTAATGTTAAACCCTAGTTTGAAACCCTAACCCTAATGTAAAACCCTTGTTTGAAACCCTAACCCTAATGTAAAACCCTAGTTTGAAGCAGTAACCCTAATGTAAAACCCTAGTTTGAAACTCTAACCCTAATTTGAAACCCTAGTTTGAAACCCTAACCCTAATATAAAAACCTAGTTTGAAAGCGTAACCCTAATGTAAAACCCTAGTTTGAAGCATTAACCCTAATGTAAAACCCTAGTTTGAAACCCTAACCCTAACGTTAAACCCTAGTTTGAAACCCTAACCGTAATGTAAAACCCTAGTTTGTAACCCTAACCCTAATGTAAAACCTTAGTGTGAAACCCTAACCCTAATGTAAAACCCTAGTTTGAAACCCTAACCCTAATGTAAAACCCTAGTTTGAAACCCTTACCCTAATTTGAAACCCTAGTTTGAAACCCTAACCCTAATGTAAAACCCTTTTTTGAAGCATTAACCCTAATGTAAAACCCTAGTTTGAAACCCTAACCCAAATGTTAAACCCTAGTTTGAAACCCTTACCCTAAATTGAAACCCTAGTTTGAAACCCTAACCCTAATGTAAAACCCTAGTTTGAAACCCTAACCCTAATGTAAAACCCTAGTTTGTCACCCTAACCCTAATGTAAAACCCTAGTTTGAAACCCTAACGCTAATGTAAAACCCTAGTTTGAAACCCTAACCCTAATGTAAAACCCTAGTTTGAAACCCTAACCCTAATGTAAAACCCTAGTTTGAAGCACTAACCCTAATGTAAAACACTAGTTTGAAACGCTAACCCTAATGTAAAACCCTAGTTTGAAAACCCAAATCTAATTTGAAACCATAGTTTAAAACCCTAAACCTAATATAAAACCCTAGTTTGAAACATTAACCCTAATGTAAAACACTAGTTTGAAACGCTAACCCTAATGTTAAACCCTAATTTGAAACCCTAACCCTAATGTAAAACCCAAGTTTGTAACCCTAACCCTAATGTAAAACCATAGTTTGAAACCCTAACCCTAATTTAAAACCCTAGTTTGAAACCCTAACCCTAAGGTAAAACCCTAGTTTGAAACCCTAACCCTAATGTAAAACCCTAGTTTGTAACCCTAACCCTAATGTAAAACCATAGTTTGAAACCCTAACCCTAATTTAAAACCCTAGTTTGAAACCCTAACCCTAATGTAAAACCCTAGTTTGAAGCACTAACCCTAAATTATAACCCTAGTTTGAAACTCTTACCCTAATGTAAAACCCCAGTTTGAAACCCTAACCGTAATGTAAAACCCTAGTTTGTAACCCTAACCCTAATGTTAAACCCAAGTTTGAAACCCTAACCCTAATGTAAAACCCTAGTTTGAAACCCTAACCCTAATGATAAACCCTAGTTTGAAACCCTAACCCTAATGCAAAACCCTAGTTTGAAACCCTAACCCTAATGTAAAACCCTTGTTTGTAACCCTAACCCAAATGTAAAGCCCTAGTTTAAAACCCAACCCTAATGTAAAACCCTAGTTTGAAGCATGAACCCTAATGTAAAACACAAGTTTGAAACCCTAACCCTAATTATAAGCCCTAGTTTGAAACCCTAACCCTAATGTAAAACCCTAGTTTGAATCCCTAACCCTAATGATAAACCCTAGTTTGAAACCCTAACCCTAAATTGAAACCCTATTTTGAAACCCTAACCCTAATGTAAAACCCTAGTTTGAAACCCTAACCCTAATGTAAAACCCTAGTTTGTAACCCTAACCCTGATGTAAAATGACTGTTTTGAAACCCTAACCCTAATGTAAAACCCTTGTTTGAAACCCTAACCCTAATGTAAAACCCTAGTTTGAAAACCTAACCCTAATGTAAAACCCTAGTGTAAAACCCTAACCCTAATTTGTAACCCCTGTTTTGAAAGACTTACCCTAATGTAAAACCCTTGTTTAAAACCCTAACCCTATGGTAAAACCCTAGTTTGAAACCCTAAGCCTTATTTGAAACCCTAGTTTGAAACCCTAACCCTAATGTAAAACCCTAGTTTGAAACCCTAACCCTAATGTAAAACCCTAGTTTGTACCCCTAACCCTAATGTAAAATGACTGTTTTGAAACCCTAACCCTAATGTAAAACCCTTGTTTGAAACCCTAACCCTAATGTAAAACCCTAGTTTGAAACCCTAATCATAATGTTAAACCCTAGTTTGTAACCCTAACCCTAATGTAAAACCCTAGTTTGAAAACCTAACCCTAATGTAAAACCCTAGTGTGAAACCCTAACCCTAATTTTTAACCCCTGTTTTTAAACCCTAACCCAAATGTAAAACCCTAGTTTGAAACCCTAAACCTAATGTAAAACAATAGTTTGAAACTCTAACCCTAATGTAAAACCCTAGTTTGAAACCCTAACCCTAATGTAAAACCCTAGTTTGTAACCCTAACCCGAATGTAAAATGACTGTTTTGAAACCCTAACCCTAATGTAAAACCCTTGTTTGAAACCCTAACCCTAATGTAAAACCCTAGTTTGAAACCCTAAGCCTAATTTGAAACCCTAGTTTGAAACCCTAACCCTAATGTAAAACCCTAGTTTGAAACCCTAACCCTAATGTAAAACCCTAGTTTGCAACCCTAACCCTAATGTAAAATGACTGTTTTGAAACCCTAACCCTAATGTAAAACCCTTGTTTGAAACTGTAACCCTAATGTAAAACCCTAGTTTGAAACCCTAATCCTAATGTTAAACCCTAGTTTGTAACCCTAACCCTAATGTAAAACCCTAGTTTGAAACCCTAACCCTAATGTAAAACCCTAGTTTGAAACCCTAACCCTAATTTGAAACCCTAGTTTGAAACCCTAACCCTACTGTAAAACCCTTTTTTGAAACCCTAACCCTAATGTAAAACCCTAGTTTGAAAACCTAACCCTAATGTTAAAGCCTAGTTTGTAACCCTAACCCTAATTTAAAACCCTAGTTTGAAACCCTACCCCAAATGTTAAACCCTAGTTTGAAACCCTAACCCTAATGTAAAACCCTTGTTTGAAACCCTAACCCTAATGTAAAACCCTAATTTGAAACCCTAAGCCTAATTTGAAACCCTAGTTTGAAACCCTAACCCTAATGTAAAACCCTAGTTTGTAACCCTAACCCAAATGTAAAACCCTAGTTTGAAACCCTAACCCTAATGTAAAACCCTAGTTTGAAACCCTAACCCAAATGTTAAACCCTAGTTTGAAACCCTTACCCTAAATTGAAACCCTAGTTTGAAACCCTAACCCTAATGTAAAACCCTAGTTTGAAGCACTAACCCTAAATTATAACCCTAGTTTGAAACTCTTACCCTAATGTAAAACCCCAGTTTGAAACCCTAACCGTAATGTAAAACCCTAGTTTGTAACCCTAACCCTAATGTAAAACCCTTGTTTGTAACCCTAACCCAAATGTAAAACCCTAGTTTGAAACCCAACCCTAATGTAAAACCCTAGTTTGAAGCATTAACCCTAATGTAAAACACTAGTTTGAAACCCTAACCCTAATTATAAGCCCTAGTTTGAAACCCTAACCCTAATGTAAAACCCTAGTTTGAATCCCTAACCCTAATGATAAACCCTAGTTTGAAACCCTAACCCTAAATTGAAACCCTAGTTTGAAACCCTAACCCGAATGTAAAACCCTAGTTTGCAAACCTAACCCTAATGTAAAATGACTGTTTTGAAACCCTAACCCTAATGTAAAACCCTTGTTTGAAACTCTAACCCTAATGTAAAACCCTAGTTTGAAACCCTAATCCTAATGTTAAACCCTAGTTTGTAACCCTAACCCTAATGTAAAACCCTAGTTTGAAACCCTAACCCTAATGTAAAACCCTAGTTTGAAACCCTAACCCTAATTTGAAACCCTAGTTTGAAACCCTAACCCTAATGTAAAACCCTTTTTTGAAACCCTAACCCTAATGTAAAACCCTAGTTTGAAACCCTAACCCTAATGTTAAAGCCTAGTTTGTAACCCTAACCCTAATTTAAAACCCTAGTTTGAAACCCTACCCCAAATGTTAAACCCTAGTTTGAAACCCTAACCCTAATGTAAAACCCTTGTTTGAAACCCTAACCCTAATGTAAAACCCTAATTTGAAACCCTAAGCCTAATTTGAAACCCTAGTTTGAAACCCTAACCCTAATGTAAAACCCTAGTTTGTAACCCTAACCCAAATGTAAAACCCTAGTTTGAAACACTAACCCTAATGTAAAACCCTAGTTTGAAACCCTAACCCAAATGTTAAACCCTAGTTTGAAACCCTTACCCTAAATTGAAACCCTAGTTTGAAACCCTAACCCTAATGTAAAACCCTAGTTTGAAACCCTAACCCTAATGTAAAACCCTAGTTTGTCACCCTAACCCTAATGTAAAACCCTAGTTTGAAACTCTAACCCTAATGTAAAACCCTAGTTTGAAACCCTAACCCTAATGTAAAACCCTAGTTTGAAACCCTAACCCTAATGTAAAACCCTAGTTTGAAGCACTAACCCTAATGTAAAACACTAGTTTGAAACGCTAACCCTAATGTAAAACCCTAGTTTGAAAACCCAAATCTAATTTGAAACCATAGTTTAAAACCCTAAACCTAATATAAAACCCTAGTTTGAAGCATTAACCCTAATGTAAAACACTAGTTTGAAACGCTAACCCTAATGTTAAACCCTAATTTGAAACCCTAAACCTAATGTATACCCTAGTTTGAAACCCTAACCCTAATGATAAACCCTAGTTTGAAACCCTAACCCTAAATTTAAACCCTAGTTTGAAACCCTAACCCTAAGGTAAAACCCTAGTTTGAAACCCTAACCCTAATGTAAAACCCTAGTTTGTAACCCTAACCCTAATGTAAAACCATAGTTTGAAACCCTAACCCTAATTTAAAACCCTAGTTTGAAACCCTAACCCTAATGTAAAACCCTAGTTTGAAGCACTAACCCTAAATTATAACCCTAGTTTGAAACTCTTACCCTAATGTAAAACCCCAGTTTGAAACCCTAACCGTAATGTAAAACCCTAGTTTGTAACCCTAACCCTAATGTTAAACCCTAGTTTGAAACCCTAACCCTAATGTAAAACCCTAGTTTGAAACCCTAACCCTAATGATAAACCCTAGTTTGAAACCCTAACCCTAATGCAAAACCCTAGTTTGAAACCCTAACCCTAATGTAAAACCCTTGTTTGTAACCCTAACCCAAATGTAAAACCCTAGTTTGAAACCCAACCCTAATGTAAAACCCTAGTTTGAAGCATTAACCCTAATGTAAAACACTAGTTTGAAACCCTAACCCTAATTATAAGCCCTAGTTTGAAACCCTAACCCTAATGTAAAACCCTAGTTTGAATCCCTAACCCTAATGATAAACCCTAGTTTGAAACCCTAACCCTAAATTGAAACCCTAGTTTGAAACCCTAACCCTAATGTAAAACCCTAGTTTGAAACCCTAACCCTAATGTAAAACCCTAGTTTGTAACCCTAACCCTGATGTAAAATGACTGTTTTGAAACCCTAACCCTAATGTAAAACCCTTGTTTGAAACCCTAACCCTAATGTAAAACCCTAGTTTGAAAACCTAACCCTAATGTAAAACCCTAGTGTGAAACCCTAACCCTAATTTGTAACCCCTGTTTTGAAAGACTTACCCTAATGTAAAACCCTTGTTTGAAACCCTAACCCTATGGTAAAACCCTAGTTTGAAACCCTAAGCCTTATTTGAAACCCTAGTTTGAAACCCTAACCCTAATGTAAAACCCTAGTTTGAAACCCTAACCCTAATGTAAAACCCTAGTTTGTAACCCTAACCCTAATGTAAAATGACTGTTTTGAAACCCTAACCCTAATGTAAAACCCTTGTTTGAAACCCTAACCCTAATGTAAAACCCTAGTTTGAAACCCTAATCATAATGTTAAACCCTAGTTTGTAACCCTAACCCTAATGTAAAACCCTAGTTTGAAAACCTAACCCTAATGTAAAACCCTAGTGTGAAACCCTAACCCTAATTTTTAACCCCTGTTTTTAAACCCTAACCCTAATGTAAAACCCTAGTTTGAAACCCTAAACCTAATGTAAAACAATAGTTTGAAACCCTAACCCTAATGTAAAACCCTAGTTTGAAACCCTAACCCTAATGTAAAACCCTAGTTTGTAACCCTAACCCGAATGTAAAATGACTGTTTTGAAACCCTAACCCTAATGTAAAACCCTTGTTTGAAACCCTAACCCTAATGTAAAACCCTAGTTTGAAACCCTAAGCCTAATTTGAAACCCTAGTTTGAAACCCTAACCCTAATGTAAAACCCTTGTTTGAAACCCTAACCCTAATGTAAAACCCTAGTTTGCAACCCTAACCCTAATGTAAAATGACTGTTTTGAAACCCTAACCCTAATTTAAAACCCTTGTTTGAAACTCTAACCCTAATGTAAAACCCTAGTTTGAAACCCTAATCCTAATGTTAAACCCTAGTTTGTAACCCTAACCCTAATGTAAAACCCTAGTTTAAAACCCTAACCCTAATGTTAAACCCTAGTTTGAAACCCTAACCCTAATGTAAAACCCTTGTTTGAAACCCTAACCCTAATGTAAAACCCTAGTTTGAAACCCTAAGCCTAATTTGAAACCCTAGTTTGAAACCCTAACCCTAATGTAAAACCCTAGTTTGTAACCCTAACCCAAATGTAAAACCCTAGTTTGAAGCATTAACCCTAATGTAAAACCCTAGTTTGAAACCCTAACCCAAATGTTAAACCCTAGTTTGAAACCCTAACCCTAATGTAAAACCCTAGTTTGAAACCCTAACCCTAATGTAAAACCCTAGTTTGTCACCCTAACCCTAATGTAAAACCCTAGTTTGAAACCCTAACGCTAATGTAAAACCCTAGTTTGAAACCCTAACCCTAATGTAAAACCCTAGTTTGAAGCACTAACCCTAATGTAAAACACTAGTTTGAAACGCTAACCCTAATGTAAAACCCTAGTTTGAAACCCCAAATCTAATTTGAAACCATAGTTTAAAACCCTAAACCTAATATAAAACCCTAGTTTGAAGCATTAACCCTAATGTAAAACACTAGTTTAAAACACTAACCCTAATGTTAAACCCTAATTTGAAACCCTAACCCTAATGTAAAACCCTAGTTTGAAACCCTAACCCTAATGATAAACCCTAGTTTGAAACACTAATCCTAAATTTAAACCCTAGTTTGAAACCCTAACCCTAAGGTAAAACCCTAGTTTGAAACCCTAACCCTAATGCAAAACCCTAGTTTGTAACCCTAACCCTAATGTAAAACCATAGTTTGAAACCCTAACCCTAATTTAAAACCCTAGTGTGAAACCCTAACCCTAATGTAAAACCCTAGTTTGAAGCACTAACCCTAAATTATAACCCTAGTTTGAAACTCTTACCCTAATGTAAAACCCCAGTTTGAAACCCTAACCGTAATGTAAAACCCTAGTTTGTAACCCTAACCCTAATGTTAAACCCTAGTTTGAAACCCTAACCCTAATGTAAAACCCTAGTTTGAAACCCTAACCCTAATGATAAACCCTAGTTTGAAACCCTAACCCTAAAGCAAAACCCTAGTTTGAAACCCTAACCCTAATGTAAAACCCTTGTTTGTAACCCTAACCCAAATGTAAAACCTTAGTTTGAAACCCAACCCTAATGTAAAACCCTAGTTTGAAGCATTAACCCTAATGTAAAACACTAGTTTGAAACCCCAACCCTAATTATAAGCCCTAGTTTGAAACCCTAACCCTAATGTAAAACCCTAGTTTGAAACCCTAACCCTAATGATAAACCCTAGTTTGAAACCCTAACCCTAAATTGAAACCCTAATTTGAAACCCTAACCCTAATGTAAATCCCTAGTTTGAAACCCTAACCCTAATGTAAAACCCTAGTTTGTAACCCTAACCCTAATGTAAAATGACTGTTTTGAAACCCTAACCCTAATGTAAAACCCTTGTTTGAAACCCTAACCCTAATGTAAAACCCTAGTTTGAAAACCTAACCCTAATGTAAAACCCTAGTTTGAAAACCTAACCCTAATGTAAAACCCTAGTGTGAAACCCTAACCCAAATTTTTAACCCCTGTTTTGAAACACTTACCCTAATGTAAAACCCTTGTTTGAAACCCTAACCCTATGGTAAAACCCTAGTTTGAAACCCTAAGCCTTATTTGAAACCCTAGTTTGAAACCCTAACCCTAATGTAAAACCCTAGTTTGAAACCCTAACCCTAATGTAAAACCCTAGTTTGTAACCCTAACCCTAATGTAAAATGACTGTTTTGAAACCCTAACCCTAATGTAAAACCCTAGTTTGAAAACCTAACCCTAATGTAAAACCCTAGTGTGAAACCCTAACCCTGATTTTTAACCCCTGTTTTTAAACCCTAACCCTAATGTAAAACCCTAGTTTGAAACCCTAAACCTAATGTAAAACAATAGTTTGAAACCCTAACCCTAATGTAAAACCCTAGTTTGAAACCCTAACCCTAATGTAAAACCCTAGTTTGTAACCCTAACCCTAATGTAAAATGACTGTTTTGAAACCCTAACCCTAATGTAAAACCCTTGTTTGAAACCCTAACCCTAATGTAAAACCCTAGTTTGAAACCCTAACCCTAATGTAAAACCCTAGTTTGTCACCCTAACCCTAATGTAAAACCCTAGTTTGAAACCCTTACGCTAATGTAAAACCCTAGTTTGAAACCCTAACCCTAATGTAAAACCCTAGTTTGAAGCACTAACCCTAATGTAAAACACTAGTTTGAAACGCTAACCCTAATGTAAAACCCTAGTTTGAAGCACTATCCCTAAATTATAACCCTAGTTTGAAACCCTAACCCTAATGATAAACCCTAGTTTAAAACCCTAACCCTAATTAGAAAGCCTAGTTTGAAACCCTAACCCTAATGTAAAACCCTAGTTTGCAACCCTAACCCTAATGTAAAATGACTGTTTTGAAACCCTAACCCTAATGTAAAACCCTTGTTTGAAACTTTAACCCTAATGTAAAACCCTAGTTTGAAACCTTAATCCTAATGTTAAACCCTAGTTTGTAACCCTAACCCTAATGTAAAACCCTAGTTTGAAACCCTAACCCTAATGTTAAACCCTAGTTTGAAACCCTAACCCTAATGTAAAACCCTTGTTTGAAACCCTAACCCTAATGTAAAACCCTAGTTTGAAACCCTAATCATAATGTTAAACCCTAGTTTGTAACCCTAACCCTAATGTAAAACCCTAGTTTGAAAACCTAACCCTAATGTAAAACCCTAGTGTGAAACCCTAACCCTAATTTTTAACCCCTGTTTTTAAACCCTAACCCAAATGTAAAACCCTAGTTTGAAACCCTAAACCTAATGTAAAACAATAGTTTGAAACTCTAACCCTAATGTAAAACCCTAGTTTGAAACCCTAACCATAATGTAAAACCCTAGTTTGTAACCCTAACCCGAATGTAAAATGACTGTTTTGAAACCCTAACCCTAATGTAAAACCCTTGTTTGAAACCCTAACCCTAATGTAAAACCCTAGTTTGAAACCCTAAGCCTAATTTGAAACCCTAGTTTGAAACCCTAACCCTAATGTAAAACCCTAGTTTGAAACCCTAACCCTAATGTAAAACCCTAGTTTGCAACCCTAACCCTAATGTAAAATGACTGTTTTGAAACCCTAACCCTAATGTAAAACCCTTGTTTGAAACTCTAACCCTAATGTAAAACCCTAGTTTGAAACCCTAATCCTAATGTTAAACCCTAGTTTGTAACCCTAACCCTAATGTAAAACCCTAGTTTGAAACCCTAACCCTAATGTAAAACCCTAGTTTGAAACCCTAACCCTAATTTGAAACCCTAGTTTGAAATCCTAACCCTAATGTAAAACCCTTTTTTGAAACCCTAACCCTAATGTAAAACCCTAGTTTGAAACCCTAACCCTAATGTTAAAGCCTAGTTTGTAACCCTAACCCTAATTTAAAACCCTAGTTTGAAACCCTACCCCAAATGTTAAACCCTAGTTTGAAACCCTAACCCTAATGTAAAACCCTTGTTTGAAACCCTAACCCTAATGTAAAACCCTAATTTGAAACCCTAAGCCTAATTTGAAACCCTAGTTTGAAACCCTAACCCTAATGTAAAACCCTAGTTTGTAACCCTAACCCAAATGTAAAACCCTAGTTTGAAACCCTAACCCTAATGTAAAACCCTAGTTTGAAACCCTAACCCAAATGTTAAACCCTAGTTTGAAACCCTTACCCTAAATTGAAACCCTAGTTTGAAACCCTAACCCTAATGTAAAACCCTAGTTTGAAGCACTAACCCTAAATTATAACCCTAGTTTGAAACTCTTACCCTAATGTAAAACCCCAGTTTGAAACCCTAACCGTAATGTAAAACCCTAGTTTGTAACCCTAACCCTAATGTTAAACCCTAGTTTGAAACCCTAACCCTAATGTAAAACCCTAGTTTGAAACCCTAACCCTAATGATAAACCCTAGTTTGAAACCCTAACCCTAATGCAAAACCCTAGTTTGAAACCCTAACCCTAATGTAAAACCCTTGTTTGTAACCCTAACCCAAATGTAAAACCCTAGTTTGAAACCCAACCCTAATGTAAAACCCTAGTTTGAAGCATTAACCCTAATGTAAAACACTAGTTTGAAACCCTAACCCTAATTATAAGCCCTAGTTTGAAACCCTAACCCTAATGTAAAACCCTAGTTTGAATCCCTAACCCTAATGATAAACCCTAGTTTGAAACCCTAACCCTGATGTAAAATGACTGTTTTGAAACCCTAACCCTAATGTAAAACCCTAGTTTGTAACCCTAACCCGAATGTAAAATGACTGTTTTGAAACCCTAACCCTAATGTAAAACCCTTGTTTGAATCCCTAACCCTAACGATAAACCCTAGTTTGAAACCCTAACCCTAAATTGAAACCCTAGTTTGAAACCCTAACCCTAATGTAAAACCCTAGTTTGAAACCCTAACCCTAATGTAAAACCCTAGTTTGTAACCCTAACCCTGATGTAAAATGACTGTTTTGAAACCCTAACCCTAATGTAAAACCCTAGTTTGTAACCCTAACCCGAATGTAAAATGACTGTTTTGAAACCCTAACCCTAATGTAAAACCCTTGTTTGAATCCCTAACCCTAACGATAAACCCTAGTTTGAAACCCTAACCCTAAATTGAAACCCTAGTTTGAAACCCTAACCCTAATGTAAAACCCTAGTTTGAAACCCTAACCCTAATGTAAAACCCTAGTTTGAAACTCTAACCCTAATGTAAAACCCTAGTTTGAAACCCTAACCCTAATGTAAAACCCTAGTTTGTAACCCTAACCCGAATGTAAAATGACTGTTTTGAAACCCTAACCCTAATGTAAAACCCTTGTTTGAAACCCTAACCCTAATGTAAAACCCTAGTTTGAAACCCTAAGCCTAATTTGAAACCCTAGTTTGAAACCCTAACCCTAATGTAAAACCCTAGTTTGAAACCCTAACCCTAATGTAAAACCCTAGTTTGCAAACCTAACCCTAATGTAAAATGACTGTTTTGAAACCCTAACCCTAATGTAAAACCCTTGTTTGAAACTCTAACCCTAATGTAAAACTCTAGTTTGAAACCCTAACACTAATGTAAAACCCTAGTTTGAAACCCTAACCCTAATGTAAAACCCTAGTTTGAAACCCTAACCCTAATGTAAAACCCTAGTTTGAAGCACTAACCCTAATGTAAAACACTAGTTTGAAACGCTAACCCTAATGTAAAACCCTAGTTTGAAAACCCAAATCTAATTTGAAACCATAGTTTAAAACCCTAAACCTAATATAAAACCCTAGTTTGAAGCATTAACCCTAATGTAAAACACTAGTTTGAAACGCTAACCCTAATGTTAAACCCTAATTTGAAACCCTAACCCTAATGTATACCCTAGTTTGAAACCCTAACCCTAATGATAAACCCTAGTTTGAAACCCTAACCCTAAATTTAAACCCTAGTTTGAAACCCTAACCCTAAGGTAAAACCCTAGTTTGAAACCCTAACCCTAATGTAAAACCCTAGTTTGTAACCCTAACCCTAATGTAAAACCATAGTTTGAAACCCTAACCCTAATTTAAAACCCTAGTTTGAAACCCTAACCCTAATGTAAAACCATAGTTTGAAGCACTAACCCTAAATTATAACCCTAGTTTGAAACTCTTACCCTAATGTAAAACCCCAGTTTGAAACCCTAACCGTAATGTAAAACCCTAGTTTGTAACCCTAACCCTAATGTTAAACCCTAGTTTGAAACCCTAACCCTAATGTAAAACCCTAGTTTGAAACCCTAACCCTAATGATAAACCCTAGTTTGAAACCCTAACCCTAATGCAAAACCCTAGTTTGAAACCCTAACCCTAATGTAAAACCCTTGTTTGTAACCCTAACCCAAATGTAAAACCCTAGTTTGAAACCCAACCCTAATGTAAAACCCTAGTTTGAAGCATTAACCCTAATGTAAAACACTAGTTTGAAACCCTAACCCTAATTATAAGCCCTAGTTTGAAACCCTAACCCTAATGTAAAACCCTAGTTTGAATCCCTAACCCTAATGATAAACCCTAGTTTGAAACCCTAACCCTAAATTGAAACCCTAGTTTGAAACCCTAACCCTAATGTAAAACCCTAGTTTGAAACCCTAACCCTAATGTAAAACCCTAGTTTGTAACCCTAACCCTGATGTAAAATGACTGTTTTGAAACCCTAACCCTAATGTAAAACCCTTGTTTGAAACCCTAACCCTAATGTAAAACCCTAGTTTGAAAACCTAACCCTAATGTAAAACCCTAGTGTGAAACCCTAACCCTAATTTGTAACCCCTGTTTTGAAAGACTTACCCTAATGTAAAACCCTTGTTTGAAACCCTAACCCTATGGTAAAACCCTAGTTTGAAACCCTAAGCCTTATTTGAAACCCTAGTTTGAAACCCTAACCCTAATGTAAAACCCTAGTTTGAAACCCTAACCCTAATGTAAAACCCTAGTTTGTAACCCTAACCCTAATGTAAAATGACTGTTTTGAAACCCTAACCCTAATGTAAAACCCTTGTTTGAAACCCTAACCCTAATGTAAAACCCTAGTTTGAAACCCTAATCATAATGTTAAACCCTAGTTTGTAACCCTAACCCTAATGTAAAACCCTAGTTTGAAAACCTAACCCTAATGTAAAACCCTAGTGTGAAACCCTAACCCTAATTTTTAACCCCTGTTTTTAAACCCTAACCCTAATGTAAAACCCTAGTTTGAAACCCTAAACCTAATGTAAAACAATAGTTTGAAACCCTAACCCTAATGTAAAACCCTAGTTTGAAACCCTAACCCTAATGTAAAACCCTAGTTTGTAACCCTAACCCGAATGTAAAATGACTGTTTTGAAACCCTAACCCTAATGTAAAACCCTTGTTTGAAACCCTAACCCTAATGTAAAACCCTAGTTTGAAACCCTAAGCCTAATTTGAAACCCTAGTTTGAAACCCTAACCCTAATGTAAAACCCTAGTTTGAAACCCTAACCCTAATGTAAAACCCTAGTTTGCAACCCTAACCCTAATGTAAAATGACTGTTTTGAAACCCTAACCCTAATTTAAAACCCTTGTTTGAAACTCTAACCCTAATGTAAAACCCTAGTTTGAAACCCTAATCCTAATGTTAAACCCTAGTTTGTAACCCTAACCCTAATGTAAAACCCTAGTTTAAAACCCTAACCCTAATGTTAAACCCTAGTTTGAAACCCTAACCCTAATGTAAAACCCTTGTTTGAAACCCTAACCCTAATGTAAAACCCTAGTTTGAAACCCTAAGCCTAATTTGAAACCCTAGTTTGAAACCCTAACCCTAATGTAAAACCCTAGTTTGTAACCCTAACCCAAATGTAAAACCCTAGTTTGAAGCATTAACCCTAATGTAAAACCCTAGTTTGAAACCCTAACCCAAATGTTAAAGCCTAGTTTGAAACCCTAACCCTAATGTAAAACCCTAGTTTGAAACCCTAACCCTAATGTAAAACCCTAGTTTGTCACCCTAACCCTAATGTAAAACCCTAGTTTGAAACCCTAACGCTAATGTAAAACCCTAGTTTGAAACCCTAACCCTAATGTAAAACCCTAGTTTGAAGCACTAACCCTAATGTAAAACACTAGTTTGAAACGCTAACCCTAATGTAAAACCCTAGTTTGAAACCCCAAATCTAATTTGAAACCATAGTTTAAAACCCTAAACCTAATATAAAACCCTAGTTTGAAGCATTAACCCTAATGTAAAACACTAGTTTAAAACACTAACCCTAATGTTAAACCCTAATTTGAAACCCTAACCCTAATGTAAAACCCTAGTTTGAAACCCTAACCCTAATGATAAACCCTAGTTTGAAACCCTAATCCTAAATTTAAACCCTAGTTTGAAACCCTAACCCTAAGGTAAAACCCTAGTTTGAAACCCTAACCCTAATGCAAAACCCTAGTTTGTAACCCTAACCCTAATGTAAAACCATAGTTTGAAACCCTAACCCTAATTTAAAACCCTAGTGTGAAACCCTAACCCTAATGTAAAACCCTAGTTTGAAGCACTAACCCTAAATTATAACCCTAGTTTGAAACTCTTACCCTAATGTAAAACCCCAGTTTGAAACCCTAACCGTAATGTAAAACCCTAGTTTGTAACCCTAACCCTAATGTTAAACCCTAGTTTGAAACCCTAACCCTAATGTAAAACCCTAGTTTGAAACCCTAACCCTAATGATAAACCCTAGTTTGAAACCCTAACCCTAATGCAAAACCCTAGTTTGAAACCCTAACCCTAATGTAAAACCCTAGTTTGAAGCATTAACCCTAACCCAAATGTAAAACCTTAGTTTGAAACCCAACCCTAATGTAAAACCCTAGTTTGAAGCATTAACCCTAATGTAAAACACTAGTTTGAAACCCCAACCCTAATTATAAGCCCTAGTTTGAAACCCTAACCCTAATGTAAAACCCTAGTTTGAAACCCTAACCCTAATGATAAACCCTAGTTTGAAACCCTAACCCTAAATTGAAACCCTAATTTGAAACCCTAACCCTAATGTAAATCCCTAGTTTGAAACCCTAACCCTAATGTAAAACCCTAGTTTGTAACCCTAACCCTAATGTAAAATGACTGTTTTGAAACCCTAACCCTAATGTAAAACCCTTGTTTGAAACCCTAACCCTAATGTAAAACCCTAGTTTGAAAACCTAACCCTAATGTAAAACCCTAGTTTGAAAACCTAACCCTAATGTAAAACCCTAGTGTGAAACCCTAACCCAAATTTTTAACCCCTGTTTTGAAACACTTACCCTAATGTAAAACCCTTGTTTGAAACCCTAACCCTATGGTAAAACCCTAGTTTGAAACCCTAAGCCTTATTTGAAACCCTAGTTTGAAACCCTAACCCTAATGTAAAACCCTAGTTTGAAACCCTAACCCTAATGTAAAACCCTAGTTTGTAACCCTAACCCTAATGTAAAATGACTGTTTTGAAACCCTAACCCTAATGTAAAACCCTAGTTTGAAAACCTAACCCTAATGTAAAACCCTAGTGTGAAACCCTAACCCTGATTTTTAACCCCTGTTTTTAAACCCTAACCCTAATGTAAAACACTAGTTTGAAACCCTAAACCTAATGTAAAACAATAGTTTGAAACCCTAACCCTAATGTAAAACCCTAGTTTGAAACCCTAACCCTAATGTAAAACCCTAGTTTGTAACCCTAACCCTAATGTAAAATGACTGTTTTGAAACCCTAACCCTAATGTAAAACCCTTGTTTGAAACCCTAACCCTAATGTAAAACCCTAGTTTGAAACCCTAACCCTAATGTAAAACCCTAGTTTGTCACCCTAACCCTAATGTAAAACCCTAGTTTGAAACCCTTACGCTAATGTAAAACCCTAGTTTGAAACCCTAACCCTAATGTAAAACCCTAGTTTGAAGCACTAACCCTAATGTAAAACACTAGTTTGAAACGCTAACCCTAATGTAAAACCCTAGTTTGAAGCACTATCCCTAAATTATAACCCTAGTTTGAAACCCTAACCCTAATGATAAACCCTAGTTTAAAACCCTAACCCTAATTAGAAAGCCTAGTTTGAAACCCTAACCCTAATGTAAAACCCTAGTTTGCAACCCTAACCCTAATGTAAAATGACTGTTTTGAAACCCTAACCCTAATGTAAAACCCTTGTTTGAAACTTTAACCCTAATGTAAAACCCTAGTTTGAAACCCTAATCCTAATGTTAAACCCTAGTTTGTAACCCTAACCCTAATGTAAAACCCTAGTTTGAAACCCTAACCCTAATGTTAAACCCTAGTTTGAAACCCTAACCCTAATGTAAAACCCTTGTTTGAAACCCTAACCCTAATGTAAAACCCTAGTTTGAAACCCTAAGCCTAATTTGAAACCCTAGTTTGAAACCCTAACCCTAATGTAAAACCCTAGTTTGTAACCCTAACCCAAATGTAAAACCCTAGTTTGAAACCCTAACACTAATGTAAAACCCTAGTTTGAAACCCTAACCCTAATGTAAAACCATAGTTTGAAGCATTAACCCTAATGTAAAACCCTAGTTTGAAGCAATAACTCTAATGTAAAACACTAGTTTGAAACGCTAACCCTAATGTAAAACCCTAGTTTGAAACCCCAAATCTAATTTGAAACCATAGTTTAAAACCCTAACACTAATGTAAAACCCTAGTTTGAAGCATTAACCCTAATGTAAAACACTAGTTTGAAACGCTAACCCTAATAATAAACCCTAATTTGAAACCCTAACCCTAATGTAAAACCCTAGTTTGAAACCCTAACCCTAATGATAAACCCTAGTTTGAAACACTAACCCTAAATTTAAACCCTAGTTTGAAACACTAAACCTTACGTAAAACCCAAGTTTGAAACCCTAACCCTAATGTAAAACCCTAGTTTGTAACCCTTACCCTAATGTAAAACCATAGTTTGAAACCCTAACCCTAATGTAAAACCCTGGTTTGAAACCCTAACCCTAATGTAAAACCCTAGTTTGTAACCCTAACTCTAATGTAAAACCCTAGTTTGAAACCCTAACCCTAATGTAAAACCCTAGTTTGAAACCCTAACCCTAATGTAAAACCCTTGTTTGAAACCCTAACCCTAATTTTAAACCCGAGTTTGAAACCCTAACCCTAATGTAAAATCCTAGTTTGAAACCCTAACCCTAATGTAAAACCCCTTGTTTGTAACCAAAACCCTAATTTGAAACCCTAGTTTGAATTCCTAACCCTAATGTTAAACCCTAGTTTGAAACACTAACCCTAATGTAAAACCCTAGTTTGAAACGCTAACCCTAATGTAAAACCCTAGTTTGAAGCATTAACCCTAAAGTAAAACACTAGTTTGAAACCCTAACCCTAATGTTAAACCCTAGTTTGAAACCCTAACCCTAAGGTTAAACCCTAGTTTGAAACCCTAACCCTAATGATAAACCCTAGTTTGAAACCCTAACCCTAAATTGAAACCCTAGTTTGAAACCCTAACCCTAATGTAAAACCCTAGTTTGAAACCCTAACCCTAATGTAAAACCCTAGTTTGAAACCCTAACCCTATTGTAAAACCATAGTTTGAAGCACTAACCCTAATGTAAAACACTAGTTTGAAACGCTAACCCTAATGTAAAACCCTAGTTTGAAGCATTAACCCTAATTTTAAACCCTAGTTTGAAACCCTAACACTAAATTGAAACCCCAGTTTGAAACCCTAACACTAATGTAAAACCCTAGTTTGTAACCCTAACCCTAATGTAAAACCTTAGTGTGAAACCCTAACCCTAATGTAAAACCCTAGTTTGAAACCCTAACCCTAATGTAAAACCCTAGTTTGAAACCCTAACCCTAATTTGAAACCCTAGTTTGAAACCCTAACCCTAATGTAAAACCCTAGTTTGAAACCCTAACCCTAACTTTAAACCCTAGTTTGAAACCCTAACCGTAATGTAAAACCCTAGTTTGAAACCTTACCCCTAATTTGAAACCCGAGTTTGAAACCCTAGCGCTAATGTAAAACCCTAGTTTGCAACCCTAACCCTAATTTGAAACCCTAGTTTGAAACCCTAACCCTAATGTTAAACCCTATTTTGAAACCCTAACCCTAATGTAAAACCCTATTTTGAAACCCTAACCCTAATGTAAAACCCTAGTTTGAAACCCTAACCCTAATGTAAAACCCTAGTTTGAAACCCAAAACCTAATTTGAAACCATAGTTTGAAACCCTAACCCTAATGTAAAACCCTAGTTTGTCACCCTAATCCTAATGTAAAACCTCAATTTGAAACCCAAACCCTAATTTGAAACCCTAGTTTGAAACCCTAAACCTAATGTAAAACCCAAGTTTGAAACCCTAACCCTAATTTAAAACCCCTGTTTTGAAACCCTAACCCTAATGTAAAACCCTTGTTTGAAACCCTAACCCTAATGTAAAACCCTTGTTTGAAACCCTAACCCTAATTTGAAACACTAGTTTGAAACCCTAACCCTAATATAAAACCCTAGTTTGAAACCCTAACCCTAATTAGAAACCCTAGTTTGAAACCCTAACCCTAATGTAAAACCCTAGTTTGAAACCCTAACCCTAATGATAAACCCTAGTTTAAAACCCTAACCATAATTAGAAAGCCTAGTTTGAAACCCTAACCCTAATGTAAAACCCTAGTTTGAAACCCTAACCCTAATGATAAACCCTAGTTTAAAACCCTAACCCTAAATTGAAACCCTAGTTTGAAACCCTAACCCTAATTTGAAACCCTAGTTTGAAACCCTAACCGTAATGTAAAACCCTAGTTTGTAACCTTAACACTAATGTAAAACCCTAGTTTGGAACCCTAACCCTAATGTTAAACCCTAGTTTGAAACCCTAACCCTAATGTAAAACCCTTGTTTGAAACCCTAACCCTAATGTAAAACCCTAGTTTGAAGCATTAACCCTAATGTAAAACCCTAGTTTGAAACTCTAACCCTAATTTGAAACCCTAGTTTGAAACCCTAACCCTAATGTAAAACCCTAGTTTGAAAGCGTAACCCTAATGTAAAACCCTAGTTTGAAGCATTAACCCTAATGTAAAACCCTAGTTTGAAACCCTAACCCTAACGTTAAACCCTAGTTTGAAACCCTAACCGTAATGTAAAACCCTAGTTTGTAACCCTAACCCTAATGTAAAACCTTAGTGTGAAACCCTAACCCTAATGTAAAACCCTAGTTTGAAACCCAAACCCTAATGTAAAACCCTAGTTTTAAACCCTAACCCTAATTTGAAAACCTAGTTTGAAACCCTAACCCTAATGTAAAACCCTTGTTTGAAACCCTAACCCTAATGTAAAACCCTAGTTTGAAACCCTAACCCTAATGTTAAAGCCTAGTTTGTAACCCTAACCCTAATGTAAAACCCTAGTTTGAAACCCTAACCCTAATGTTAAACCCTAGTTTGAAACCCTAACCCTAATGTAAAACCCTTGTTTGAAACCCTAACCCTAATGTAAAACCCTAGTTTGAAACCCTAAGCCTAATTTGAAACCCTAGTTTGAAACCCTAACCCTAATGTAAAACCCTAGTTTGTAACCCTAACCCAAATGTAAAACCCTAGTTTGAAACCCTAACCCTAATGTAAAACCCTAGTTTGAAACCCTAACCCTAATGTAAAACCCTAGTTTGAAACCCTTACCCAAATGTTAAACCCTAGTTTGAAACCCTAACCCTAAATTGAAACCCTAGTTTGAAACCCTAACCCTAATGTAAAACCCTAGATTGAAACCCTAACCCTAATGTAAGACCCTAGTTTGTCACCCTAACCCTAATGTAAAACCCTAAATTGAAACCCTTACGCTAATGTAAAACCCTAGTTTGAAACCCTAACCCTAATGTAAAACCCTAGTTTGAAGCACTAACCCTAATGTAAAACACTAGTTTGAAACGCTAACCCTAATGTAAAACCCTAGTTTGAAACCCCAAATCTAATTTGAAACCATAGTTTAAAACCCTAAACCTAATATAAAACCCTTGTTTGAAACCCTAACCCTAATGTAAAACCCTAGTTTGAAACCCTAACCCTAATGTTAAAGCCTAGTTTGTAACCCTAACCCTAATGTAAAACCCTAGTTTGAAACCCTAACCCTAATGTTGAACCCTAGTTTGAAACCCTAACCCTAATGTAAAACCCTTGTTTGAAACCCTAACCCTAATGTAAAACCCTAGTTTGAAACCCTAAGCCTAATTTGAAACCCTAGTTTGAAACCCTAACCCTAATGTAAAACCCTAGTTTGTAACCCTAACCCAAATGTAAAACCCTAGTTTGAAACCCTAACCCTAATATAAAACCCTAGTTTGAAACCCTAAACCTAATGTAAAACCCTAGTTTGAAGCATTAACCCTAATGTAAAACCCTAGTTTGAAACCCTAACCCAAATGTTAAACCCTAGTTTGAAACCCTAACCCTAAATTGAAACCCTAGTTTGAAAGCCTAACCCTAATGTAAAACCCTAGTTTGAAACCCTAACCCTAATGTAAAACCCTAGTTTGTCACCCTAACCCTAATGTAAAACCCTAAATTGAAACCCTTACGCTAATGTAAAACCCTAGTTTGAAACCCTAACCCTAATGTAAAACCCTAGTTTGAAGCACTAACCCTAATGTAAAACACTAGTTTGAAACGCTAACCCTAATGTAAAACCCTAGTTTGAAGCACTATCCCTAAATTATAACCCTAGTTTGAAACCCAAACCCTAATGATAAACCCTAGTTTAAAACCCTAACCCTAATTAGAAAGCCTAGTTTGAAACCCTAACCCTAATGTAAAACCCTAGTTTGAAACCCTAACCCTAATGATAAAACCTAGTTTAAAACCCTAACCCTAAATTGAAACCCTAGTTTGAAACCCTAACCCTAATTTGAAACCCTAGTTTGAAACCCTAACCCTAATGTAAAACCCTAGTTTGTAACCTTAACACTAATGTAAAACCCTAGTTTGGAACCCTAACCCTAATGTTAAACCCTAGTTTGAAACCCTAACCCTAATGTAAAACCCTTGTTTGAAACCCTAACCCTAATGTAAAACCCTAGTTTGAAGCAGTAACCCTAATGTAAAACCCTAGTTTGAAACTCTAAACCTAATTTGAAACCCTAGTTTGAAACCCTAACCCTAATGTAAAACCCTAGTTTGAAAGCGTAACCCTAATGTAAAACCCTAGTTTGAAGCATTAACCCTAATGTAAAACCCTAGTTTGAAACCCTAACCCTAACGTTAAACCCTAGTTTGAAACCCTAACCGTAATGTAAAACCCTAGTTTGTAACCCTAACCCTAATGTAAAACCATAGTTTGAAACCCTAACCCTAATTTAAAACCCTAGTTTGAAACACTAACCCTAATGTAAAACCCTTGTTTGTAACCCTAACCCAAATGTAAAACCCTAGTTTGAAACCCAACCCTAATGTAAAACCCTAGTTTGAAGCATTAACCCTAATGTAAAACACTAGTTTGAAACCCTAACCCTAATTATAAGCCCTAGTTTGAAACCGTAACCCTAATGTAAAACCCTAGTTTGAAAACCCTAACCCTAATGATAAACCCTAGTTTGAAACCCTAACCCTAAATTGAAACCCTAGTTTGAAACCCTAACCCTAATGTAAAACCCTAGTTTGAAACCCTAACCCTAATGTAAAACCCTAGTTTGTAACCCTAACCCTAATGTAAAATGACTGTTTTGAAACCCTAACCTTAATGTAAAACCCTTGTTTGAAACCCTAACCCTAATGTAAAACCCTAGTTTGAAAACCTAACCCTAATGTAAAACCCTAGTGTGAAACCCTAACCCTAATTTTTAACCCCTGTTTTGAAACACTTACCCTAATGTAAAACCCTTGTTTGAAACCCTAACCCTATGGTAAAACCCTAGTTTGAAACCCTAAGCCTTATTTGAAACCCTAGTTTGAAACCCTAACCCTAATGTAAAACCTTAGTTTGAAACCCTAACCCTAATGTAAAACCCTAGTTTGTAACCCTAACCCTAATGTAAAATGACTGTTTTGAAACCCTAACCCTAATGTAAAACCCTTGTTTGAAACCCTAACCCTAATGTAAAACCCTAGTTTGAAACCCTAATCCTAATATTAAACCCTAGTTTGTAACCCGAACCCTAATGTAAAACCCTAGTTTGAAAACCTAACCCTAATGTAAAACCCTAGTGTGAAACCCTAACCCTAATTTTTAACCCCTGTTTTTAAACCCTAACCCTAATGTAAAACCCTAGTTTGAAACCCTAAACCTAATGTAAAACCCTAGTTTGAAACCCTAACCCTAATGTAAAACCCTAGTTTGAAACCCTAACCCTAATGTAAAACCCTTGTTTGAAACCCTAACCCTAATGTAAAACCCTAGTTTGAAACCCTAAGCCTAATTTGAAACCCTAGTTTGAAACCCTAACCCTAATGTAAAACCCTAGTTTGAAACCCGAACCCTAATGTAAAACCCTAGTTTGCAACCCTAACCCTAATGTAAAATGACTGTTTTGAAACCCTAACCCTAATGTAAAACCCTTGTTTGAAACTCTAACCCTAATGTAAAACCCTAGTTTGAAACCCTAACCCTAATGTAAAACCCTAGTTTGTAACCCTAACTGTAATGTAAAACCCTAGTTTGAATCCCTAACCCTAATGTAAAACCCTAGTTTGAAACCCTAACCCTAATGTAAAACCCTTGTTTGAAACCCTAACCCTAATGTAAAACCCTAGTTTGAATTCCTAACCCTAATGTTAAACCCTAGTTTGAAACCCTAACCCTAATGTAAAACCCTAGTTTGAAACCCTAACCCTAATTTGAAACCCTAGTTTGAAACCCTAACCGTAATGTAAAACCCTAGTTTGAAACCCTACCCCTAATTTGAAACCCGAGTTTGAAACCCTAGCGCTAATGTAAAACCCTAGTTTGCAACCCTAACCCTAATTTGAAACCCTAGTTTGAAACACTAACCCTAATGTTAAACCCTATTTTGAAACCCTAACCCTAATGTAAAACCCAATTTTGAAACCCTAACCCTAATGTAAAACCCTAGTTTGAAACCCTAACCCTAATGTAAAACCCTAGTTTGAAACCCCAAACCTAATTTGAAACCATAGTTTGAAACCATAACCCTAATGTAAAACCCTAGTTTGCAACCCTAATCCTAATGTAAAACCTCAATTTGAAACCCAAACCTTAATTTGAAACCCTAACCCTAATTTAAAACCCCTGTTTTGAAACCCTAACCCTAATGTAAAACCCTTGTTTGAAACCCTAACCCTAATGCAAAACCCTTGTTTGAAACCCTAACCCTAATTTGAAACCCTAGTTTGAAACATTAACCCTAATATAAAACCCTAGTTTGAAACCCTAACCCTAATTAGAAAGCCTAGTTTGAAACCCTAACCCTAATGTAAAACCCTAGTTTGAAACCCTAACCCTAATGATAAACCCTAGTTTAAAACCCTAACCCTAATTTGAAACCCTAGTTTGAAACCCTAACCCTAATTTGAAACCCTAGTTTGAAACCCTAACCTTAATGTAAAACCCTAGTTTGTAACCTTAACACTAATGTAAAACCCTAGTTTGGAACCCTAACCCTAATGTTAAACCCTAGTTTGAAACCCTAACCCTAACGTTAAACCCTAGTTTGAAACCCTAACCGTAATGTAAAACCCTAGTTTGTAACCCTAACCCTAATGTAAAACCTTAGTGTGAAACCCTAACCCTAATGTAAAACCCTAGTTTGAAGCAGTAACCCTAATGTAAAACCCTAGTTTGAAACTCTAACCCTAATTTGAAACCCTAGTTTGAAACCCTAACCCTAATGTAAAACCCTAGTTTGAAACATTAACCCTAATATAAAACCCTAGTTTGAAACCCTAACCCTAATTAGAAACCCTAGTTTGAAACCCTAACCCTAATGTAAACCCTAGTTTGAAACCCTAACCCTAATGATAAACCCTAGATTAAAACCCTAACCCTAATTAGAAAGCCTAGTTTGAAACCCTAACCCTAATGTAAAACCCTAGTTTGAAACCCTAACCCTAATGATAAACCCTAGTTTAAAACCCTAACCCTAATTTGAAACCCTAGTTTGAAACCCTAACCCTAATTTGAAACCCTAGTTTGAAACCCTAACCTTAATGTAAAACCCTAGTTTGTAACCTTAACACTAATGTAAAACCCTAGTTTGGAACCCTAACCCTAATGTTAAACCCTAGTTTGAAACCCTAACCCTAATGTTAAAGCCTAGTTTGTAACCCTAACCCTAATGTAAAACCCTAGTTTGAAACCCTAACCCTAATGTTAAACCCTAGTTTGAAACCCTAACCCTAATGTAAAACCCTTGTTTGAAACCCTAACCCTAATGTAAAACCCTAGTTTGAAACCCTAACCCTAACGTTAAACCCTAGTTTGAAACCCTAACCGTAATGTAAAACCCTAGTTTGTAACCCTAACCCTAATGTAAAACCTTAGTGTGAAACCCTAACCCTAACGTTAAACCCTAGTTTGAAACCCTAACCGTAATGTAAAACCCTAGTTTGTAACCCTAACCCTAATGTAAAACCTTAGTGTGAAACCCTAACCCTAATGTAAAACCCTAGTTTGAAGCAGTAACCCTAATGTAAAACCCTAGTTTGAAACCCTAACCCTAATGTAAAACCCTAGTTTGAAAGCGTAACCCTAATGTAAAACCCTAGTTTGAAGCATTAACCCTAATGTAAAACCCTAGTTTGAAACCCTAACCCTAACGTTAAACCCTAGTTTGAAACCCTAACCGTAATGTAAAACCCTAGTTTGTAACCCTAACCCTAATGTAAAACCTTAGTGTGAAACCGTAACCCTAATGTAAAACCCTAGTTTGAAACCCTAACCCTAATGTAAAACCCTAGTTTGAAACCCTAACCCTAATTTGAAACCCTTGTTTGAAACCCTTACCCTAATGTAAAACCCTTTTTTGAAACCCTAACCCTAATGTAAAACCCTAGTTTGAAACCCTAACCCTAATGTTAAAGCCTAGTTTGTAACCCTAACCCTAATGTAAAACCCTAGTTTGAAACCCTAACCCTAATGTTAAACCCTAGTTTGAAACCCTAACCCTAATGTAAAACCCTTGTTTGAAACCCTAACCCTAATGTAAAACCCTAGTTTGAAACCCTAAGCCTAATTTGAAACCCTAGTTTGAAACCCTAACCCTAATGTAAAACCCTAGTTTGTAACCCTAACCCAAATGTAAAACCCTAGTTTGAAACCCTAACCCTAATGTAAAACCCTAGTTTGAAACCCTAACCCTAATGTAAAACCCTAGTTTGTCACCCTAACCCTAATGTAAAACCCTAGTTTGAAACCCTAACGCTAATGTAAAACCCTAGTTTGAAACCCTAACCCTAATGTAAAACCCTAGTTTGAAACCCTAACCCTAATGTAAAACCCTAGTTTGAAGCACTAACCCTAATGTAAAACACTAGTTTGAAACGCTAACCCTAATGTAAAACCCTAGTTTGAAACCCCAAATCTAATTTGAAACCATAGTTTAAAACCCTAAACCTAATATAAAACCCTAGTTTGAAGCATTAACCCTAATGTAAAACACTAGTTTGAAACGCTAACCCTAATGTTAAACCCTAATTTGAAACCCTAACCCTAATGTAAAACCCTAGTTTGAAACCCTAACCCTAATGATAAACCCTAGTTTGAAACCCTAACCCTAAATTTAAACCCTAGTTTGAAACCCTAACCCTAAGGTAAAACCCTAGTTTGAAACCCTAACCCTAATGTAAAATGACTTTTTTGAAACCCTAACCCTAATGTAAAACCCTTGTTTGAAACCCTAACCCTAATGTAAAACCCTAGTTTGAAACCCTAATCCTAATATTAAACCCTAGTTTGTAACCCGAACCCTAATGTAAAACCCTAGTTTGAAAACCTAACCCTAATGTAAAACCCTTGTTTGAAACCCTAACCCTAATGCAAAACCCTTGTTTGAAACCCTAACCCTAATTTGAAACCCTAGTTTGAAACATTAACCCTAATATAAAACCCTAGTTTGAAACCCTAACCCTAATTAGAAAGCCTAGTTTGAAACCCTAACCCTAATGTAAAACCCTAGTTTGAAACCCTAACCCTAATGATAAACCCTAGTTTAAAACCCTAACCCTAATTTGAAACCCTAGTTTGAAACCCTAACCCTAATTTGAAACCCTAGTTTGAAACCCTAACCTTAATGTAAAACCCTAGTTTGTAACCTTAACACTAATGTAAAACCCTAGTTTGGAACCCTAACCCTAATGTTAAACCCTAGTTTGAAACCCTAACCCTAACGTTAAACCCTAGTTTGAAACCCTAACCGTAATGTAAAACCCTAGTTTGTAACCCTAACCCTAATGTAAAACCTTAGTGTGAAACCCTAACCCTAATGTAAAACCCTAGTTTGAAGCAGTAACCCTAATGTAAAACCCTAGTTTGAAACTCTAACCCTAATTTGAAACCCTAGTTTGAAACCCTAACCCTAATGTAAAACCCTAGTTTGAAACATTAACCCTAATATAAAACCCTAGTTTGAAACCCTAACCCTAATTAGAAACCCTAGTTTGAAACCCTAACCCTAATGTAAACCCTAGTTTGAAACCCTAACCCTAATGATAAACCCTAGATTAAAACCCTAACCCTAATTAGAAAGCCTAGTTTGAAACCCTAACCCTAATGTAAAACCCTAGTTTGAAACCCTAACCCTAATGATAAACCCTAGTTTAAAACCCTAACCCTAATTTGAAACCCTAGTTTGAAACCCTAACCCTAATTTGAAACCCTAGTTTGAAACCCTAACCTTAATGTAAAACCCTAGTTTGTAACCTTAACACTAATGTAAAACCCTAGTTTGGAACCCTAACCCTAATGTTAAACCCTAGTTTGAAACCCTAACCCTAATGTTAAAGCCTAGTTTGTAACCCTAACCCTAATGTAAAACCCTAGTTTGAAACCCTAACCCTAATGTTAAACCCTAGTTTGAAACCCTAACCCTAATGTAAAACCCTTGTTTGAAACCCTAACCCTAATGTAAAACCCTAGTTTGAAACCCTAACCCTAACGTTAAACCCTAGTTTGAAACCCTAACCGTAATGTAAAACCCTAGTTTGTAACCCTAACCCTAATGTAAAACCTTAGTGTGAAACCCTAACCCTAACGTTAAACCCTAGTTTGAAACCCTAACCGTAATGTAAAACCCTAGTTTGTAACCCTAACCCTAATGTAAAACCTTAGTGTGAAACCCTAACCCTAATGTAAAACCCTAGTTTGAAGCAGTAACCCTAATGTAAAACCCTAGTTTGAAACCCTAACCCTAATGTAAAACCCTAGTTTGAAAGCGTAACCCTAATGTAAAACCCTAGTTTGAAGCATTAACCCTAATGTAAAACCCTAGTTTGAAACCCTAACCCTAACGTTAAACCCTAGTTTGAAACCCTAACCGTAATGTAAAACCCTAGTTTGTAACCCTAACCCTAATGTAAAACCTTAGTGTGAAACCGTAACCCTAATGTAAAACCCTAGTTTGAAACCCTAACCCTAATGTAAAACCCTAGTTTGAAACCCTAACCCTAATTTGAAACCCTTGTTTGAAACCCTTACCCTAATGTAAAACCCTTTTTTGAAACCCTAACCCTAATGTAAAACCCTAGTTTGAAACCCTAACCCTAATGTTAAAGCCTAGTTTGTAACCCTAACCCTAATGTAAAACCCTAGTTTGAAACCCTAACCCTAATGTTAAACCCTAGTTTGAAACCCTAACCCTAATGTAAAACCCTTGTTTGAAACCCTAACCCTAATGTAAAACCCTAGTTTGAAACCCTAAGCCTAATTTGAAACCCTAGTTTGAAACCCTAACCCTAATGTAAAACCCTAGTTTGTAACCCTAACCCAAATGTAAAACCCTAGTTTGAAACCCTAACCCTAATGTAAAACCCTAGTTTGAAACCCTAACCCTAATGTAAAACCCTAGTTTGTCACCCTAACCCTAATGTAAAACCCTAGTTTGAAACCCTAACGCTAATGTAAAACCCTAGTTTGAAACCCTAACCCTAATGTAAAACCCTAGTTTGAAACCCTAACCCTAATGTAAAACCCTAGTTTGAAGCACTAACCCTAATGTAAAACACTAGTTTGAAACGCTAACCCTAATGTAAAACCCTAGTTTGAAACCCCAAATCTAATTTGAAACCATAGTTTAAAACCCTAAACCTAATATAAAACCCTAGTTTGAAGCATTAACCCTAATGTAAAACACTAGTTTGAAACGCTAACCCTAATGTTAAACCCTAATTTGAAACCCTAACCCTAATGTAAAACCCTAGTTTGAAACCCTAACCCTAATGATAAACCCTAGTTTGAAACCCTAACCCTAAATTTAAACCCTAGTTTGAAACCCTAACCCTAAGGTAAAACCCTAGTTTGAAACCCTAACCCTAATGTAAAATGACTTTTTTGAAACCCTAACCCTAATGTAAAACCCTTGTTTGAAACCCTAACCCTAATGTAAAACCCTAGTTTGAAACCCTAATCCTAATATTAAACCCTAGTTTGTAACCCGAACCCTAATGTAAAACCCTAGTTTGAAAACCTAACCCTAATGTAAAACCCTAGTGTGAAACCCTAACCCTAATGTAAAACCCTAGTCTGAAACCCTAACCCTAATTTTTAACCCCTGTTTTTAAACCCTAACCCTAATGTAAAACCCTAGTTTGAAACCCTAAACCTAATGTAAAACCCTAGTTTGAAACCCTAACCCTAATGTAAAACCCTAGTTTGAAACCCTAACCCTAATGTAAAACCCTAGTTTGTAACCCTAACCCTAATGTAAAATGACTGTTTTGAAACCCTAACCCTAATGTAAAACCCTTGTTTGAAACCCTAACCCTAATGTAAAACCCTAGTTTGAAACCCTAAGCCTAATTTGAAACCCTAGTTTGAAACCCTAACCCTAATGTAAAACCCTAGTTTGAAACCCTAACCCTAATGTAAAACCCTAGTTTGCAACCCTAACCCTAATGTAAAATGACTGTTTTGAAACCATAACCCTAATGTAAAACCCTTGTTTGAAACTCTAACCCTAATGTAAAACCCTAGTTTGAAACCCTAACCCTAATGTAAAACCCTAGTTTGTAACCCTAACTGTAATGTAAAACCCTAGTTTGAAACCCTAACCCTAATGTAAAACCCTAGTTTGAAACCCTAACCCTAATGTAAAACCCTTGTTTGAAACCCTAACCCTAATTTTAAACCCGAGTTTGAAACCCTAACCCTAATGTAAAACCCTAGTTTGAATTCCTAACCCTAATGTTAAACCCTAGTTTGAAACCCTAACCCTAATGTAAAACCCTAGTTTGAAACCCTAACCCTAATTTGAAACCCTAGTTTGAAACCCTAACCGTAATGTAAAACCCTAGTTTGAAACCCTACCCCTAATTTGAAACCCGAGTTTGAAACCCTAGCGCTAATGTAAAACCCTAGTTTGCAACCCTAACCCTAATTTGAAACCCTAGTTTGAAACACTAACCCTAATGTTAAACCCTATTTTGAAACCCTAACCCTAATGTAAAACCCTATTTTGAAACCCTAACCCTAATGTAAAACCCTAGTTTGAAACCCTAACCCTAATGTAAAACCCTAGTTTGAAACCCCAAACCTAATTTGAAACCATAGTTTGAAACCCTAACCCTAATGTAAAACCCTAGTTTGTAACCCTAATCCTAATGTAAAACCTCAATTTGAAACCCAAACCCTAATTTGAAACCCAAGTTTGAAACCCTAACCCTAATTTAAAACCCCTGTTTTGAAACCCTAACCCTAATGTTAAACCCAAGTTTGAAACCCTAACCCTAATTTAAAACCCCTGTTTTGGAACCCTAACCCTAATGTAAAACCCTTGTTTGAAACCCTAACCCTAATTTGAAACCCTAGTTTGAAACATTAACCCTAATATAAAACCCTAGTTTGAAACCCTAACCCTAATTAGAAACCCTAGTTTGAAACCCTAACCCTAATGTAAACCCTAGTTTGAAACCCTAACCCTAATGATAAACCCTAGATTAAAACCCTAACCCTAATTAGAAAGCCTAGTTTGAAACCCTAACCCTAATGTAAAACCCTAGTTTGAAACCCTAACCCTAATGATAAACCCTAGTTTAAAACCCTAACCCTAATTTGAAACCCTAGTTTGAAACCCTAACCCTAATTTGAAACCCTAGTTTGAAACCCTAACCTTAATGTAAAACCCTAGTTTGTAACCTTAACACTAATGTAAAACCCTAGTTTGGAACCCTAACCATAATGTTAAACCCTAGTTTGAAACCCTAACCCTAATGTAAAACCCTTGTTTGAAACCCTAACCCTAATGTAAAACCCTAGTTTGAAGCAGTAACCCTAATGTAAAACCCTAGTTTGAAACTCTAACCCTAATTTGAAACCCTAGTTTGAAACCCTAACCCTAATGTAAAACCCTAGTTTGAAAGCGTAACCCTAATGTAAAACCCTAGTTTGAAACCCTAACCCTAACGTTAAACCCTAGTTTGAAACCCTAACCGTAATGTAAAACCCTTGTTTGTAACCCTAACCCTAATGTAAAACCTTAGTGTGAAACCCTAACCCTAATGTAAAACCCTAGTTTGAAACCCTAACCCTAATGTAAAACCCTAGTTTGAAACCCTAACCCTAATTTGAAACCCTAGTTTGAAACCCTAACCCTAATGTAAAACCCTTTTTTGAAACCCTAACCCTAATGTAAAACCCTAGTTTGAAACCCTAACCCTAATGTTAAAGCCTAGTTTGTAACCCTAACCCTAATGTAAAACCCTAGTTTGAAACCCTAACCCTAATGTTAAACCCTAGTTTGAAACCCTAACCCTAATGTAAAACCCTTGTTTGAAACCCTAACCCTAATGTAAAACCCTAGTTTGAAACCCTAAGCCTAATTTGAAACCCTAGTTTGAAACCCTAACACTAATGTAAAACCCTAGTTTGTAACCCTAACCCAAATGTAAAACCCTAGTTTGAAACCCTAACCCTAATGTAAAACCCTAGTTTGAAACCCTAACCCTAATGTAAAACCCTAGTTTGAAGCATTAACCCTAATGTAAAACCCTAGTTTGAAACCCTAATCCAAATGTTAAACCCTAGTTTGAAACCCTAACCCTAAATTGAAACCCTAGTTTAAAACCCTAACCCTAATGTAAAACCCTAGTTTGAAACCCTAACCCTAATGTAAAACCCTAGTTTGTCACCCTAACCCTAATGTAAAACCCTAGTTTGAAACCCTAACGCTAATGTAAAACCCTAGTTTGAAACCCTAACCCTAATGTAAAACCCTAGTTTGAAGCACTAACCCTAATGTAAAACACTAGTTTGGAACGCTAACCCTAATGTAAAACCCTAGTTTGAAACCCCAAATCTAATTTGAAACCATAGTTTAAAACCCTAAACCTAATATAAAACCCTAGTTTGAAGCATTAACCCTAATGTAAAACACTAGTTTGAAACGCTAACCCTAATGTTAAACCCTAATTTGAAACCCTAACCCTAATGTAAAACCCTAGTTTGAAACCCTAACCCTAATGATAAACCCTAGTTTGAAACCCTAACCCTAAATTTAAACCCTAGTTTGAAACCCTAACCCTAAGGTAAAACCCTAGTTTGAAACCCTAACCCTAATGTAAAACCCTAGTTTGTAACCCTAACCCTAATGTAAAACCATAGTTTGAAACCCTAACCCTAATTTAAAACCCTAGTTTGAAACCCTAAACCTAATGTAAAACCCTAGTTTGAAGCACTAACCCTAAATTATAACCCTAGTTTGAAACTCTTACCCTAATGTAAAACCCCAGTTTGAAACCCTAACCGTAATGTAAAACCCTAGTTTGTAACCCTAACCCTAATGTTAAACCCTAGTTTGAAACCCTAACCCTAATGTAAAACCCTAGTTTGAAACCCTAACCCTAATGATAAACCCTAGTTTGAAACCCTAACCCTAATGCAAAACACTAGTTTGAAACCCTAACCCTAATGTAAAACCCTTGTTTGTAACCCTAACCCAAATGTAAAACCCTAGTTTGAAACCCAACCATAATGTAAAACCCTAGTTTGAAGCATTAACCCTAATGTAAAACACTAGTTTGAAACCCTAACCCTAATTATAAGCCATAGTTTGAAACCCTAACCCTAATGTAAAACCCTAGTTTGAAACCCTAACCCTAATGATAAACCCTAGTTTGAAACCCTAACCCTAAATTGAAACCCTAGTTTGAAACCCTAACCCTAATGTAAAACCCTAGTTTGAAACCCTAACCCTAATGTAAAACCCTAGTTTGAAACCCTAACCCTAATGTAAAACCATAGTTTGAAACCCTAACCCTAATTTTTAACCCCTGTTTTGAAACACTTACCCTAATGTAAAACCCTTGTTTGAAACCCTAACCCTATGGTAAAACCCTAGTTTGAAACCCTAAGCCTTATTTGAAACCCTAGTTTGTAACCCTAACCCTAATGTAAAATGACTGTTTTGAAACCCTAACCCTAATGTAAAACCCTTTTTTGAAACCCTAACCCTAATGTAAAACCCTAGTGTGAAACTCTAACCCTAATTTTTAACCCCTGTTTTTAAACCCTAACCCTAATGTAAAACCCTAGTTTGAAACCCTAAACCTAATGTAAAACAATAGTTTGAAACCCTAACCCTAATGTAAAACCCTAGTTTGAAACCCTAACCCTAATGTAAAACCCTAGTTTGTAACCCTAACCCTAATGTAAAATGACTGTTTTGAAACCCTAACCCTAATGTAAAACCCTTGTTTGAAACCCTAACCCTAATGTAAAACCCTAGTTTGAAACCCTAAGCCTAATTTGAAACCCTAGTTTGAAACCCTAACCCTAATGTAAAACCCTAGTTTGAAACCCTAACCCTAATGTAAAACCCTAGTTTGAAACCCTAACCCTAATGTAAAACCCTAGTTTGCAACCCTAACCCTAATGTAAAATGACTGTTTAGAAACCCTAACCCTAATGTAAAACCCTTGTTTGAAACTCTAACCCTAATGTAAAACCCTAGTTTGAAACCCTAATCCTAATGTTAAGCCCTAGTTTGAAACCCTAACCCTAATGTTAAACCCTAATTTGAAACCCTAACCCTAATGTAAAACCCTAGTTTGAAACCCTAACCCTAATGATAAACCCTAGTTTGAAACCCTAACCCTAAATTTAAACCCTAGTTTGAAACCCTAACCCTAAGGTAAAACCCTAGTTTGAAACCCTAACCCTAATGTAAAATGACTTTTTTGAAACCCTAACCCTAATGTAAAACCCTTGTTTGAAACCCTAACCCTAATGTAAAACCCTAGTTTGAAACCCTAATCCTAATATTAAACCCTAGTTTGTAACCCGAACCCTAATGTAAAACCCTAGTTTGAAACCCTAACCCTAATGTAAAACCCTAGTTTGTAACCCTAACCCTAATGTAAAATGACTGTTTTGAAACCCTAACCCTAATGTAAAACCCTTGTTTGAAACCCTAACCCTAATGTAAAACCCTAGTTTGAAACCCTAAGCCTAATTTGAAACCCTAGTTTGAAACCCTAACCCTAATGTAAAACCCTAGTTTGAAACCCTAACCCTAATGTAAAACCCTAGTTTGCAACCCTAACCCTAATGTAAAATGACTGTTTTGAAACCCTAACCCTAATGTAAAACCCTTGTTTGAAACTCTAACCCTAATGTAAAACCCTAGTTTGAAACCCTAACCCTAATGTAAAACCCTAGTTTGTAACCCTAACCCTAATGTAAAACCCTAGTTTGAAACCCTTACCCTAATGTAAAACCCTAGTTTGAAACCCTAACCCTAATGTAAAACCCTTGTTTGAAACCCTAACCCTAATTTTAAACCCGAGTTTGAAACCCTAACCCTAATGTAAAACCCTAGTTTGAATTCCTAACCCTAATGTTAAACCCTAGTTTGAAACCCTAACCCTAATGTAAAACCCTAGTTTGAAACCCTAACCCTAATTTGAAACCCTAGTTTGAAACCCTAACCGTAATGTAAAACCCTAGTTTGAAACCCTACCACTAATTTGAAACCCGAGTTTGAAACCCTAGCGCTAATGTAAAACCCTAGTTTGCAACCCTAACCCTAATTTGAAACCCTAGTTTGAAACACTAACCCTAATGTTAAACCCTATTTTGAAACCCTAACCCTAATGTAAAACCCTATTTTGAAACCCTAACCCTAATGTAAAACCCTAGTTTGAAACCCTAACCCTAATGTAAAACCCTAGTTTGAAACCCCAAACCTAATTTGAAACCATAGTTTGAAACCCTAACCCTAATGTGAAACCCTAGTTTGTAACCCTAATCCTAATGTAAAACCTCAATTTGAAACCCAAACCCTAATTTGAAACCCTAGTTTGAAACCCTAAACCTAATGTAAAACCCAAGTTTGAAACCCTAACCCTAATTTAAAACCCCTGTATTGAAACCCTAACCCTAATGTAAAACCCAAGTTTGAAACCCTAACCCTAATTTAAAACCCCTGTTTTGAAACCCTAACCCTAATGTAAAACCCTTGTTTGAAACCCTAACCCTAATTTGAAACCCTTGTTTGAAACCCTAACCCTAATTTGAAACCCTAGTTTGAAACATTAACCCTAATATAAAACCCTAGTTTGAAACCCTAACCCTAATTAGAAACCCTAGTTTGAAACCCTAACCCTAATGTAAACCCTAGTTTGAAACCCTAACCCTAATGATAAACCCTAGATTAAAACCCTAACCCTAATTAGAAAGCCTAGTTTGAAACCCTAACCCTAATGTAAAACCCTAGTTTGAAACCCTAACCCTAATGATAAACCCTAGTTTAAAACCCTAACCCTAATTTGAAACCCTAGTTTGAAACCCTAACCCTAATTTGAAACCCTAGTTTGAAACCCTAACCTTAATGTAAAACCCTAGTTTGTAACCTTAACACTAATGTAAAACCCTAGTTTGGAACCCTAACCCTAATGTTAAACCCTAGTTTGAAACCCTAACCCTAATGTAAAACCCTTGTTTGAAACCCTAACCCTAATGTAAAACCCTAGTTTGAAGCAGTAACCCTAATGTAAAACCCTAGTTTGAAACTCTAACCCTAATTTGAAACCCTAGTTTGAAACCCTAACCCTAATGTAAAACCCTAGTTTGAAAGCGTAACCCTAATGTAAAACCCTAGTTTGAAGCATTAACCCTAATGTAAAACCCTAGTTTGAAACCCTAACCCTAACGTTAAACCCTAGTTTGAAACCCTAACCGTAATGTAAAACCCTAGTTTGTAACCCTAACCCTAATGTAAAACCTTAGTGTGAAACCCTAACCCTAATGTAAAACACTAGTTTGAAACGCTAACCCTAATGTTAAACCCTAATTTGAAACCCTAACCCTAATGTAAAACCCTAGTTTGAAACCCTAACCCTAATGATAAACCCTAGTTTGAAACCCTAACCCTAAATTTAAACCCTAGTTTGAAACCCTAACCCTAAGGTAAAACCCTAGTTTGAAACCCTAACCCTAATGTAAAACCCTAGTTTGTAACCCTAACCCTAATGTAAAACCATAGTTTGAAACCCTAACCCTAATTTAAAACCCTAGTTTGAAACCCTAACCCTAATGTAAAACCCTAGTTTGAAGCACTAACCCTAAATTATAACCCTAGTTTGAAACTCTTACCCTAATGTAAAACCCCAGTTTGAAACCCTAACTGTAATGTAAAACCCTAGTTTGTAACCCTAACCCTAATGTTAAACCCTAGTTTGAAACCCTAACCCTAATGTAAAACCCTAGTTTGAAACCCTAACCCTAATGATAAACCCTAGTTTGAAACCCTAACCCTAATGCAAAACACTAGTTTGAAACCCTAACCCTAATGTAAAACCCTTGTTTGTAACCCTAACCCAAATGTAAAACCCTAGTTTGAAACCCAACCATAATGTAAAACCCTAGTTTGAAGCATTAACCCTAATGTAAAACACTAGTTTGAAACCCTAACCCTAATTATAAGCCATAGTTTGAAACCCTAACCCTAATGTAAAACCCTAGTTTGAAACCCTAACCCTAATGATAAACCCTAGTTTGAAACCCTAACCCTAAATTGAAACCCTAGTTTGAAACCCTAACCCTAATGTAAAACCCTAGTTTGAAACCCTAACCCTAATGTAAAACCCTAGTTTGAAACCCTAACCCTAATGTAAAACCATAGTTTGAAACCCTAACCCTAATTTTTAACCCCTGTTTTGAAACACTTACCCTAATGTAAAACCCTTGTTTGAAACCCTAACCCTATGGTAAAACCCTAGTTTGAAACCCTAAGCCTTATTTGAAACCCTAGTTTGTAACCCTAACCCTAATGTAAAATGACTGTTTTGAAACCCTAACCCTAATGTAAAACCCTTTTTTGAAACCCTAATCATAATGTTAAACCCTAGTTTGTAACCCTAACCCTAATGTAAAACCCTAGTTTGAAAACCTAACCCTAATGTAAAACCCTAGTGTGAAACTCTAACCCTAATTTTTAACCCCTGTTTTTAAACCCTAACCCTAATGTAAAACCCTAGTTTGAAACCCTAAACCTAATGTAAAACAATAGTTTGAAACCCTAACCCTAATGTAAAACCCTAGTTTGAAACCCTAACCCTAATGTAAAACCCTAGTTTGCAACCCTAACCCTAATGTAAAATGACTGTTTAGAAACCCTAACCCTAATGTAAAACCCTTGTTTGAAACTCTAACCCTAATGTAAAACCCTAGTTTGAAACCCTAATCCTAATGTTAAGCCCTAGTTTGAAACCCTAACCCTAATGTTAAACCCTAATTTGAAACCCTAACCCTAATGTAAAACCCTAGTTTGAAACCCTAACCCTAATGATAAACCCTAGTTTGAAACCCTAACCCTAAATTTAAACCCTAGTTTGAAACCCTAACCCTAAGGTAAAACCCTAGTTTGAAACCCTAACCCTAATGTAAAATGACTTTTTTGAAACCCTAACCCTAATGTAAAACCCTTGTTTGAAACCCTAACCCTAATGTAAAACCCTAGTTTGAAACCCTAATCCTAATATTAAACCCTAGTTTGTAACCCGAACCCTAATGTAAAACCCTAGTTTGAAAACCTAACCCTAATGTAAAACACTAGTGTGAAACCCTAACCCTAATGTAAAACCCTAGTGTGAAACCCTAACCCTAATTTTTAACCCCTGTTTTTAAACCCTAACCCTAATGTAAAACCCTAGTTTGAAACCCTAAACCTAATGTAAAACCCTAGTTTGAAACCCTAACCCTAATGTAAAACCCTAGTTTGAAACCCTAACCCTAATGTAAAACCCTAGTTTGTAACCCTAACCCTAATGTAAAATGACTGTTTTGAAACCCTAACCCTAATGTAAAACCCTTGTTTGAAACCCTAACCCTAATGTAAAACCCTAGTTTGAAACCCTAAGCCTAATTTGAAACCCTAGTTTGAAACCCTAACCCTAATGTAAAACCCTAGTTTGAAACCCTAACCCTAATGTAAAACCCTAGTTTGCAACCCTAACCCTAATGTAAAATGACTGTTTTGAAACCCTAACCCTAATGTAAAACCCTTGTTTGAAACTCTAACCCTAATGTAAAACCCTAGTTTGAAACCCTAACCCTAATGTAAAACCCTAGTTTGTAACCCTAACTGTAATGTAAAACCCTAGTTTGAAACCCTTACCCTAATGTAAAACCCTAGTTTGAAACCCTAACCCTAATGTAAAACCCTTGTTTGAAACCCTAACCCTAATTTTAAACCCGAGTTTGAAACCCTAACCCTAATGTAAAACCCTAGTTTGAATTCCTAACCCTAATGTTAAACCCTAGTTTGAAACCCTAACCCTAATGTAAAACCCTAGTTTGAAACCCTAACCCTAATTTGAAACCCTAGTTTGAAACCCTAACCGTAATGTAAAACCCTAGTTTGAAACCCTACCACTAATTTGAAACCCGAGTTTGAAACCCTAGCGCTAATGTAAAACCCTAGTTTGCAACCCTAACCCTAATTTGAAACCCTAGTTTGAAACACTAACCCTAATGTTAAACCCTATTTTGAAACCCTAACCCTAATGTAAAACCCTATTTTGAAACCCTAACCCTAATGTAAAACCCTAGTTTGAAACCCTAACCCTAATGTAAAACCCTAGTTTGAAACCCCAAACCTAATTTGAAACCATAGTTTGAAACCCTAACCCTAATGTGAAACCCTAGTTTGTAACCCTAATCCTAATGTAAAACCTCAATTTGAAACCCAAACCCTAATTTGAAACCCTAGTTTGAAACCCTAAACCTAATGTAAAACCCAAGTTTGAAACCCTAACCCTAATTTAAAACCCCTGTTTTGAAACCCTAACCCTAATGTAAAACCCAAGTTTGAAACCCTAACCCTAATTTAAAACCCCTGTTTTGAAACCCTAACCCTAATGTAAAACCCTTGTTTGAAACCCTAACCCTAATTTGAAACCCTTGTTTGAAACCCTAACCCTAATTTGAAACCCTAGTTTGAAACATTAACCCTAATATAAAACCCTAGTTTGAAACCCTAACCCTAATTAGAAACCCTAGTTTGAAACCCTTACCCTAATGTAAACCCTAGTTTGAAACCCTAACCCTAATGATAAACCCTAGATTAAAACCCTAACCCTAATTTGAAACCCTAGTTTGAAACCCTAACCCTAATTTGAAACCCTAGTTTGAAACCCTAACCTTAATGTAAAACCCTAGTTTGTAACCTTAACACTAATGTAAAACCCTAGTTTGGAACCCTAACCCTAATGTTAAACCCTAGTTTGAAACCCTAACCCTAATGTAAAACCCTTGTTTGAAACCCTAACCCTAATGTAAAACCCTAGTTTGAAGCAGTAACCCTAATGTAAAACCCTAGTTTGAAACTCTAACCCTAATTTGAAACCCTAGTTTGAAACCCTAACCCTAATGTAAAACCCTAGTTTGAAAGCGTAACCCTAATGTAAAACCCTAGTTTGAAGCATTAACCCTAATGTAAAACCCTAGTTTGAAACCCTAACCCTAACGTTAAACCCTAGTTTGAAACCCTAACCGTAATGTAAAACCCTAGTTTGTAACCCTAACCCTAATGTAAAACCTTAGTGTGAAACCCTAACCCTAATGTAAAACCCTAGTTTGAAACCCTAACCCTAATGTAAAACCCTAGTTTGAAACCCTAACCCTAATTTGAAACCCTAGTTTGAAACCCTAACCCTAATGTAAAACCCTTTTTTGAAACCCTAACCCTAATGTAAAACCCTAGTTTGAAACCCTAACCCTAATGTTAAAGCCTAGTTTGTAACCCTAACCCTAATGTAAAACCCTAGTTTGAAACCCTAACCCTAATGTTAAACCCTAGTTTGAAACCCTAACCCTAATGTAAAACCCTTGTTTGAAACCCTAACCCTAATGTAAAACCCTAGTTTGAAACCCTAAGCCTAATTTGAAACCCTAGTTTGAAACCCTAACCCTAATGTAAAACCCTAGTTTGTAACCCTAACCCAAATGTAAAACCCTAGTTTGAAACCCTAACCCTAATGTAAAACCCTAGTTTGAAGCATTAACCCTAATGTAATACCCTAGTTTGAAACCCTAATCCAAATGTTAAACCCTAGTTTGAAACCCTAACCAAAAATTGAAACCCTAGTTTGAAACCCTAACCCTAATGTAAAACCCTAGTTTGAAACCCTAACCCTAATGTAAAACCCTAGTTTGAAGCACTAACCCTAATGTAAAACACTAGTTTGAAACGCTAACCCTAATGTAAAACCCTAGTTTGAAACCCCAAATCTAATTTGAAACCATAGTTTAAAACCCTAAACCTAATATAAAACCCTAGTTTGAAGCATTAACCCTAATGTAAAACACTAGTTTGAAACGCTAACCCTAATGTTAAACCCTAATTTGAAACCCTAACCCTAATGTAAAACCCTAGTTTGAAACCCTAACCCTAATGATAAACCCTAGTTTGAAACCCTAACCCTAAATTTAAACCCTAGTTTGAAACCCTAACCCTAAGGTAAAACCCTAGTTTGAAACCCTAACCCTAATGTAAAACCCTAGTTTGTAACCCTAACCCTAATGTAAAACCATAGTTTGAAACCCTAACCCTAATTTAAAACCCTAGTTTGAAACCCTAACCCTAATGTAAAACCCTAGTTTGAAGCACTAACCCTAAATTATAACCCTAGTTTGAAACTCTTACCCTAATGTAAAACCCCAGTTTGAAACCCTAACCGTAATGTAAAACCCTAGTTTGTAACCTTAACCCTAATGTTAAACCCTAGTTTGAAACCCTAACCCTAATGTAAAACCCTAGTTTGAAACCCTAACCCTAATGATAAACCCTAGTTTGAAACCCTAACCCTAATGCAAAACACTAGTTTGAAACCCTAACCCTAATGTAAAACCCTTGTTTGTAACCCTAACCCAAATGTAAAACCCTAGTTTGAAACCCAACCATAATGTAAAACCCTAGTTTGAAGCATTAACCCTAATGTAAAACACTAGTTTGAAACCCTAACCCTAATTATAAGCCATAGTTTGAAACCCTAACCCTAATGTAAAACCCTAGTTTGAAACCCTAACCCTAATGATAAACCCTAGTTTGAAACCCTAACCCTAAATTGAAACCCTAGTTTGAAACCCTAACCCTAATGTAAAACCCTAGTTTGAAACCATAACCCTAATGTAAAACCCTAGTTTGAAACCCTAACCCTAATGTAAAACCATAGTTTGAAACCCTAACCCTAATTTTTAACCCCTGTTTTGAAACACTTACCCTAATGTAAAACCCTTGTTTGAAACCCTAACCCTATGGTAAAACCCTAGTTTGAAACCCTAACCCTAATTTTTAACCCCTGTTTTGAAAGACTTACCCTAATGTAAAACCCTTGTTTGAAACCCTAACCCTATGGTAAAACCCTAGTTTGAAACCCTAAGCCTTATTTGAAACCCTAGTTTGAAACCCTAACCCTAATGTAAAACCCTAGTTTGAAACCCTAACCCTAATGTAAAACCCTAGTTTGTAACCCTAACCCTAATGTAAAATGACTGTTTTGAAACCCTAACCCTAATGTAAAACCCTTGTTTAAAACCCTAACCCTCATGTAAAACCATAGTTTTAAACCCTAATCATAATGTTAAACCCTAGTTTGTAACCCTAACCCTAATGTAAAACCCTAGTTTGAAAACCTAACCCTAATGTAAAACACTAGTTTGAAACCCTAACCCTAATTATAAGCCATAGTTTGAAACCCTAACCCTAATGTAAAACCCTAGTTTGAAACCCTAACCCTAATGATAAACCCTAGTTTGAAACCCTAACCCTAAATTGAAACCCTAGTTTGAAACCCTAACCCTAATGTAAAACCCTAGTTTGAAACCCTAACCCTAATGTAAAACCCTAGTTTGAAACCCTAACCCTAATGTAAAACCATAGTTTGAAACCCTAACCCTAATTTTTAACCCCTGTTTTGAAACACTTACCCTAATGTAAAACCCTTGTTTGAAACCCTAACCCTATGGTAAAACCCTAGTTTGAAACCCTAAGCCTTATTTGAAACCCTAGTTTGTAACCCTAACCCTAATGTAAAATGACTGTTTTGAAACCCTAACCCTAATGTAAAACCCTTGTTTGAAACCCTAACCCTAATTTTAAACCCTAGTTTGAAAACCTAACCCTAATGTAAAACCCTATTGTGAAACCCTAACCCTAATTTTTAACCCCTGTTTTGAAAGACTTACCCTAATGTAAAACCCTTGTTTGAAACCCTAACCCTATGGTAAAACCCTAGTTTGAAACCCTAAGCCTTATTTGAAACCCTAGTTTGAAACCCTAACCCTAATGTTAAACCCTAGTTTGTAACCCTAACCCTAATGTAAAACCCTAGTTTGAAAACCTAACCCTAATGTAAAACACTAGTTTGAAACCCTAACCCTAATTATAAGCCATAGTTTGAAACCCTAACCCTAATGTAAAACCCTAGTTTGAAACCCTAACCCTAATGATAAACCCTAGTTTGAAACCCTAACCCTAAATTGAAACCCTAGTTTGAAACCCTAACCCTAATGTAAAACCCTAGTTTGAAACCCTAACCCTAATGTAAAACCCTAGTTTGAAACCCTAAACCTAATGTAAAACCATAGTTTGAAACCCTAACCCTAATTTTTAACCCCTGTTTTGAAACACTTACCCTAATGTAAAACCCTTGTTTGAAACCCTAACCCTATGGTAAAACCCTAGTTTGAAACCCTAAGCCTTATTTGAAACCCTAGTTTGTAACCCTAACCCTAATGTAAAATGACTGTTTTGAAACCCTAACCCTAATGTAAAATCCTTGTTTGAAACCCTAACCCTAATTTTAAACCCTAGTTTGAAAACCTAACCCTAATGTAAAACCCTAGTGTGAAACCCTAACCCTAATTTTTAACCCCTGTTTTGAAAGACTTACCCTAATGTAAAACCCTTGTTTGAAACCCTAACCCTATGGTAAAACCCTAGTTTGAAACCCTAAGCCTTATTTGAAACCCTAGTTTGAAACCCTAACCCTAATGTAAAACCCTAGTTTGAAACCCTAACCCTAATGTAAAACCCTAGTTTGTAACCCTAACCCTAATGTAAAATGACTGTTTTGAAACCCTAACCCTAATGTAAAACCCTTGTTTAAAACCCTAACCCTAATGTAAAACCCTAGTTTTAAACCCTAATCATAATGTTAAACCCTAGTTTGCAACCCTAACCCTAATGTAAAACCCTAGTTTGAAAACCTAACCCTAATGTAAAACCCTAGTGTGAAACTCTAACCCTAATTTTTAACCCCTGTTTTTAAACCCTAACCCTAATGTAAAACCCTAGTTTGAAACCCTAACCCTAATGTAAAACCCTAGTTTGAAACCCTAACCCTAATGTAAAACCCTAGTTTGAAACCCTAACCCTAATGTAAAACCCTAGTTTGAAACCCTAACCCTAATGTTAAACCCTAGTTTGAAACCCTAACCCTAATGTAAAACCCTTGTTTGAAACCCTAACCCTAATGTAAAACCCTAGTTTGAAACCCTTAGCCTAATTTGAAACCCTAGTTTGAAACCCTAACCCTAATGTAAAACCCTAGTTTGTAACCCTAACCCAAATGTAAAACCCTAGTTTGAAGCATTAACCCTAATGTAAAACCCTAGTTTGAAACCCTAACCCAAATGTTAAACCCTAGTTTGAAACCCTAACCCTAAATTGAAACCCTAGTTTGAAACCCTAACCCTAATGTAAAACCCTAGTTTGAAACCCTAACCCTAATGTAAAACCCTAGTTTGTCACCCTAACCCTAATGTAAAACACTAGTTTGAAACCGTAACGCTAATGTAAAACCCTAGTTTGAAACCCTAACCCTAATGTAAAACCCTAGTTTGAAGCACTAACCCTAATGTAAAACACTAGTTTGAAACGCTAACCCTAATGTAAAACCCTAGTTTGAAACACCAAATCTAATTTGAAACCATAGTTTAAAACCCTAAACCTAATATAAAACCCTAGTTTGAAGCATTAACCCTAATGTAAAACACTAGTTTGAAACGCTAACCCTAATGTTAAACCCTAATTTGAAACCCTAACCCTAATGTAAAACCCTAGTTTGAAACCCTAACCCTAATGATAAACCCTAGTTTGAAACCCTAACCCTAAATTTAAACCCTAGTTTGAAACACTAACCCTAAGGTAAAACCCTAGTTTGAAACCCTAACCCTAATGTAAAACCCTAGTTTGTAACCCTAACCCTAATGTAAAACCATAGTTTGAAACCCTAACCCTAATTTAAAACCCTAGTTTGAAACCCTAACCCTAATGTAAAACCCTAGTTTGAAGCACTAACCCTAAATTATAACCCTAGTTTGAAACTCTTACCCTAATGTAAAACCCCAGTTTGAAACCCTAACCGTAATGTAAAACCCTAGTTTGTAACCCTAACCCTAATGTTAAACCCTAGTTTGAAACCCTAACCCTAATGTAAAACCCTAGTTTGAAACCCTAACCCTAATGATAAACCCTAGTTTGAAACCCTAACCCTAATGCAAAACCCTAGTTTGAAAACCTAACCCTAATGTAAAACCCTTGTTTGTAACCCTAAGCCAAATGTAAAACCCTAGTTTGAAACCCAACCCTAATGTAAAACCCTAGTTTGAAGCATTAACCCTAATGTAAAACACTAGTTTGAAACCCTAACCCTAATTATAAGCCCTAGTTTGAAACCCTAACCCTAATGTAAAACCCTAGTTTGAAACCTTAACCCTAATGATAAACCCTAGTTTGAAACCCTAACCCTAAATTGAAACCCTAGTTTGAAACCCTAACCCTAATGTAAAACCCTAGTTTGAAACCCTAACCCTAATGTAAAACCCTAGTTTGTAACCCTAACCCTAATGTAAAATGACTGTTTTGAAACCCTAACCCTAATGTAAAACCCTTGTTTGAAACCCTAACCCTAATGTAAAAGCCTAGTTTGAAAAACCTAACCCTAATGTAAAACCCTAGTGTGAAACCCTAACCCTAATTTTTAACCCCTGTTTTGAAACACTTACCCTAATATAAAACCCTTGTTTGAAACCCTAACCCTATGGTAAAACCCTAGTTTGAAACCCTAAGCCTTATTTGAAACCCTAGTTTGAAACCCTAACCCTAATGTAAAACTCTAGTTTGAAACCCTAACCCTAATGTAAAACCCTAGTTTGTAACCCTAACCCTAATGTAAAATGACTGTTTTGAAACCCTAACCCTAATGTAAAACCCTAGTTTGAAAACCTAACCCTAATGTAAAACCCTAGTGTGAAACCCTAACCCTGATTTTTAACCCCTGTTTTTAAACCCTAACCCTAATGTAAAACCCTAGTTTGAAACCCTAAACCTAATGTAAAACAATAGTTTGAAACCCTAACCCTAATGTAAAACCCTAGTTTGAAACCCTAACCCTAATGTAAAACCCTAGTTTGTAACCCTAACCCTAATGTAAAATGACTGTTTTGAAACCCTAACCCTAATGTAAAACCCTTGTTTGAAACCCTAACCCTAATGTAAAACCCTAGTTTGAAACCCTAAGCCTAATTTGAAACCCTAGTTTGAAACCCTAACCCTAATGTAAAACCCTAGTTTGAAACCCTAACCCTAATGTAAAACCCTAGTTTGAAACCCTAACCCTAATGTAAAACCATAGTTTGAAACCCTAACCCTAATTTTTAACCCCTGTTTTGAAACACTTACCCTAATGTAAAACCCTTGTTTGAAACCCTAACCCTATGGTAAAACCCTAGTTTGAAACCCTAAGCCTTATTTGAAACCCTAGTTTGTAACCCTAACCCTAATGTAAAATGACTGTTTTGAAACCCTAACCCTAATGTAAAACCCTTGTTTGAGACCCTAACCCTAATGTAAAACCCTAGTTTGAAAACCTAACCCTAATGTAAAACCCTAGTGTGAAACCCTAACCCTAATTTTTAACCCCTGTTTTGAAAGACTTACCCTAATGTAAAACCCTTGTTTGAAACCCTAACCCTATGGTAAAACCCTAGTTTGAAACCCTAAGCCTTATTTGAAACCCTAGTTTGAAACCCTAACCCTAATGTAAAACCCTAGTTTGAAACCCTAACCCTAATGTAAAACCCTAGTTTGTAACCCTAACCCTAATGTAAAATGACTGTTTTGAAACCCTAACCCTAATGTAAAACCCTTGTTTGAAACCCTAACCCTAATGTAAAACCCTTGTTTGAAACCCTAACCCTAATGTAAAACCCTAGTTTGAAACCCTAACCCTAATGTAAAACCCTAGTTTGAAACCCTAAACCTAATGTAAAACAATAGTTTGAAACCCTAACCCTAATGTAAAACCCTTGTTTGAAACCCTAACCCTAATGTAAAACCCTAGTTTGAAACCCTAAGCCTAATTTGAAACCCTAGTTTGAAACCCTAACCCTAATGTAAAACCCTAGTTTGAAACCCTAACCCTAATGTAAAACCCTAGTTTGAAACCCTAACCCTAATGTAAAACCCTAGTTTGCAACCCTAACCCTAATGTAAAATGACTGTTTAGAAACCCTAACCCTAATGTAAAACCCTAGTTTGTAACCCTAACCCAAATGTAAAACACTAGTTTGAAGCATTAACCCTAATGTAAAACCCTAGTTTGAAACCCTAACCCAAATGTTAAACCCTAGTTTGAAACCCTAACCCTAAATTGAAAACCTAGTTTGAAACCCTAACCCTAATGTAAAACCCTAGTTTGAAACCCTAACCCTAATGTAAAACCCTAGTTTGTCACCCTAACCCTAATGTAAAACCCTAGTTTGAAACCGTAACGCTAATGTAAAACCCTAGTTTGAAACCCTAACCCTAATGTAAAACCCTAGTTTGAAGCACTAACCCTAATGTAAAACACTAGTTTGAAACGCTAACCCTAATGTAAAACCCTAGTTTGAAACACCAAATCTAATTTGAAACCCTAACCCTAATGTAAAACCCTAGTTTGTCACCCTAACCCTAATGTAAAACCCTAGTTTGAAACCGTAACCCTAATGTAAAACACTAGTTTAAAACCCTAAACCTAATATAAAACCCTAGTTTGAAGCATTAACCCTAATGTAAAACACTAGTTTGAAACGCTAACCCTAATGTTAAACCCTAATTTGAAACCCTAACCCTAATGTAAAACCCTAGTTTGAAACCCTAACCCTAAATTTAAACCCTAGTTTGAAACACTAACCCTAAGGTAAAACCCTAGTTTGAAACCCTAACCCTAATGTAAAACCCTAGTTTGTAACCCTAACCCTAATGTAAAACCATAGTTTGAAACCCTAACCCTAATTTAAAACCCTAGTTTGAAACCCTAACCCTAATGTAAAACCCTAGTTTGAAGCACTAACCCTAAATTATAACCCTAGTTTTAAACTCTTACCCTAATGTAAAACCCCAGTTTGAAACCCTAACCGTAATGTAAAACCCTAGTTTGTAACCCTAACCCTAATGTTAAACCCTAGTTTGAAACCCTAACCCTAATGTAAAACCCTAGTTTGAAACCCTAACCCTAATGATAAACCCTAGTTTGAAACCCTAACCCTAATGCAAAACCCTAGTTTGAAACCCTAACCCTAATGTAAAACCCTTGTTTGTAACCCTAAGCCAAATGTAAAACCCTAGTTTGAAACCCAACCCTAATGTAAAACCCTAGTTTGAAGCATTAACCCTAATGTAAAACACTAGTTTGAAACCCTAACCCTAATTATAAGCCCTAGTTTGAAACCCTAACCCTAATGTAAAACCCTAGTTTGAAACCTTAACCCTAATGATAAACCCTAGTTTGAAACCCTAACCCTAAATTGAAACCCTAGTTTGAAACCCTAACCCTAATGTAAAACCCTAGTTTGAAACCCTAACCCTAATGTAAAACCCTAGTTTGTAACCCTAACCCTAATGTAAAATGACTGTTTTGAAACCCTAACCCTAATGTAAAACCCTTGTTTGAAACCCTAACCCTAATGTAAAAGCCTAGTTTGAAAAACCTAACCCTAATGTAAAACCCTAGTGTGAAACCCTAACCCTAATTTTTAACCCCTGTTTTGAAACACTTACCCTAATGTAAAACCCTTGTTTGAAACCCTAACCCTATGGTAAAACCCTAGTTTGAAACCCTAAGCCTTATTTGAAACCCTAGTTTGAAACCCTAACCCTAATGTAAAACCCTAGTTTGAAACCCTAACCCTAATGTAAAACCCTAGTTTGTAACCCTAACCCTAATGTAAAATGACTGTTTTGAAACCCTAACCCTAATGTAAAACCCTAGTTTGAAAACCTAACCCTAATGTAAAACCCTAGTGTGAAACCCTAACCCTGATTTTTAACCCCTGTTTTTAAACCCTAACCCTAATGTAAAACCCTAGTTTGAAACCCTAAACCTAATGTAAAACAATAGTTTGAAACCCTAACCCTAATGTAAAACCCTAGTTTGAAACCCTATCCCTAATGTAAAACCCTAGTTTGTAACCCTAACCCTAATGTAAAATGACTGTTTTGAAACCCTAACCCTAATGTAAAACCCTAGTTTGTAACCCTAACCCTAATGTAAAATGACTGTTTTGAAACCCTAACCCTAATGTAAAACCCTTGTTTGAAACCCTAACCCTAATGTAAAACCCTAGTTTGAAACCCTAAGCCTAATTTGAAACCCTAGTTTGAAACCCTAACCCTAATGTAAAACCCTAGTTTGAAACCCTAACCCTAATGTAAAACCCTAGTTTGCAACCCTAACCCTAATGTAAAATGACTGTTTTGAAACCCTAACCCTAATGTAAAACCCTTGTTTGAAACTTTAACCCTAATGTAAAACCCTAGTTTGAAACCCTAATCCTAATGTTAAACCCTAGTCTGTAACCCTAACCCTAATGTAAAACCCTAGTTTGAAACCCTAACCCTAATGTTAAACCCTAGTTTGAAACCCTAACCCTAAAGTAAAACCCTTGTTTGAAACCCTAACCCTAATGTAAAACCCTAGTTTGAAACCCTAAGCCTAATTTGAACCCCTAGTTTGAAACCCTAACCCTAATGTAAAACCCTAGTTTGTAACCCTAACCCAAATGTAAAACCCTAGTTTGAAACCCTAACCCTAATGTAAAACCCTAGTTTGAAACCCTAACCCTAATGTAAAACCATAGTTTGAAGCATTAACCCTAATGTAAAACCCTAGTTTGAAGCACTAACCCTAATGTAAAACCCTAGTTTGAAACCCCAAATCTAATTTGAAACCATAGTTTAAAACCCTAACCCTAATGTAAAACCCTAGTTTGAAGCATTAACCCTAATGTAAAACACTAGTTTGAAACGCTAACCCTAATGTTAAACCCTAATTTGAAACCCTAACCCTAATGTAAAACCCTAGTTTGAAACCCTAACCCTAATGATAAACCCTAGTTTGAAACACTAACCCTAAATTTAAACCCTAGTTTGAAACCCTAACCCTAAGGTAAAACCCTAGTTTGAAACCCTAACCCTAATGTAAAACCCTAGTTTGTAACCCTAACCCTAATGTAAAACCATAGTTTGAAACCCTAACCCTAATGTAAAACCCTAGTTTGAAACCCTAACCCTAATGTAAAACCCTTGTTTGAAACCCTAACCCTAATTTTAAACCCGAGTTTGAAACCCTAACCCTAATGTAAAACCCTAGTTTGAAACACTAACCCTAATGTAAAACCCTAGTTTGAAACGCTAACCCTAATGTAAAACCCTAGTTTGAAGCATTAACCCTAAAGTAAAACACTAGTTTGAAACCCTAACCCTAATGTTAAACCCTAGTTTGAAACCCTAACCCTAAGGTAAAACCCTAGTTTGAAACCCTAACCCTAATGATAAACCCTAGTTTAAAACCCTAACCCTAAATTGAAACCCTAGTTTGAAACCCTAACCCTAATGTAAAACCCTAGTTTGAAACCCTAACCCTAATGTAAAACCCTAGTTTGGAACCCTAACCCTATTGTAAAACCATAGTTTGAAGCACTAACCCTAATGTAAAACACTAGTTTGAAACGCTAACCCTAATGTAAAACCCTAGTTTGAAGCATTAACCCTAATGTTAAACCCTAGTTTGAAACCCTAACACTAAATTGAAACCCCAGTTTGAAACCCTAACACTAATGTAAAACCCTAGTTTGTAACCCTAACCCTAATGTAAAACCTTAGTGTGAAACCCTAACCCTAATGTAAAACCCTAGTTTGAAACCCTAACCCTAATGTAAAACCCTAGTTTGAAACCCTAACCCTAATTTGAAACCCTAGTTTGAAACCCTAAACCTAATGTAAAACCCTAGTTTGAAACCCTAACCCTAACTTTAAACCCTAGTTTGAAACCCTAACCCTAACTTTAAACCCTAGTTTGAAACCCTAACCGTAATGTAAAACCCTAGTTTGAAACCCTAGCGCTAATGTAAAACCCTAGTTTGCAACCCTAACCCTAATTTGAAACCCTAGTTTGAAACCCTAACCCTAATGTTAAACCCTAGTTTGAAGCATTAACCCTAAAGTAAAACACTAGTTTGAAACCCTAACCCTAATGTTAAACCCTAGTTTGAAACCCTAACCCTAAGGTAAAACCCTAGTTTGAAACCCTAACCCTAATGATAAACCCTAGTTTGAAACCCTAACCCTAAATTGAAACCCTAGTTTGAAACCCTAACCCTAATGTAAAACCCTAGTTTGAAACCCTAACCCTAATGTAAAACCCTAGTTTGGAACCCTAACCCTAATGTAAAACCCTAGTTTGAAACCCCAAACCTAATTTGAAACCATAGTTTGAAACCCTAACCCTAATGTAAAACCCTAGTTTGTAACCCTAATCCTAATGTAAAACCTCAATTTGAAACCCAAACCCTAATTTGAAACCCTAGTTTGAAACCCTAACCCTAATGTAAAACCCTAGTTTGTAACCCTAATCCTAATGTAAAACCTCAATTTGAAACCCAAACCCTAATTTGAAACCCTAGTTTGAAACCCTAAACCTAATGTAAAACCCAAGTTTGAAACCCTAACCCTAATTTGAAACCCTAGTTTGAAACCCTAACCCTAATGTAAAACCCTTGTTTGAAACCCTAACCCTAATGTAAAACCCTTGTTTGAAACCCTAACCCTAATTTGAAACCCTAGTTTGAAACCCTAACCCTAATATAAAACCCTAGTTTGAAACCCTAACCCTAATTAGAAACCCTAGTTTGAAACCCTAACCTTAATGTAAAACCCTAGTTTGAAACCCTAACCCTAATGATAAACCCTAGTTTAAAACCCTAACCCTAATTAGAAAGCCTAGTTTGAAACCCTAACCCTAATGTAAAACCCTAGTTTGAAACCCTAACCCTAATGATAAACCCTAGTTTAAAACCCTAACCCTAAATTGAAACCCTAGTTTGAAACCCTAACCCTAATTTGAAACCCTAGTTTGAAACCCTAACCGTAATGTAAAACCCTAGTTTGTAACCTTAACACTAATGTAAAACCCTAGTTTGGAACCCTAACCCTAATGTTAAACCCTAGTTTGAAACCCTAACCCTAATGTAAAACCGTTGTTTGAAACCCTAACCCTAATGTAAAACCCTAGTTTGAAGCAGTAACCCTAATGTAAAACCCTAGTTTGAAACTCTAACCCTAATTTGAAACCCTAGTTTGAAACCCTAACCCTAATGTAAAACCCTAGTTTGAAAGCGTAACCCTAATGTAAAACCCTAGTTTGAAGCATTAACCCTAATGTAAAACCCTAGTTTGAAACCCTAACCCTAACGTTAAACCCTAGTTTGAAACCCTAACCGTAATGTAAAACCCTAGTTTGTAACCCTAACCCTAATGTAAAACCTTAGTGTGAAACCCTAACCCTAATGTAAAACCCTAGTTTGAAACCCTAAGCCTAATTTGAAACCCTAGTTTGAAACCCTAACCCTAATGTAAAACCCTAGTTTGTAACCCTAACCCAAATGTAAAACCCTAGTTTGAAACCCTAACCCTAATGTAAAACCCTAGTTTGAAACCCTAACCCTAATGTAAAACCCTAGTTTGAAGCATTAACCCTAATGTAAAACCCTAGTTCGAAACCCAAACCCAAATGTTAAACCCTAGTTTGAAACCCTAACCCTAAATTGAAACCCTAGTTTGAAACCCTAACCCTAATGTAAAACCCTAGTTTGAAACCCTAACCCTAATGTAAAACCCTAGTTTGTCACCCTAACCCTAATGTAAAACCCTAGTTTGAAACCCTTACGCTAATGTAAAACCCTAGTTTGAAACCCTAACCCTAATGTAAAACCCTAGTTTGAAGCACTAACCCTAATGTAAAACACTAGTTTGAAACGCTAACCCTAATGTAAAACCCTAGTTTGAAACACCAAATCTAATTTGAAACCATAGTTTAAAACCCTAAACCTAATATAAAACCCTAGTTTGAAGCATTAACCCTAATGTAAAACACTAGTTTGAAACGCTAACCCTAATGTTAAACCCTAATTTGAAACCCTAACCCTAATGTAAAACCCTAGTTTGAAACCCTAACCCTAAATTTAAACCCTAGTTTGAAACACTAACCCTAAGGTAAAACCCTAGTTTGAAACCCTAACCCTAATGTAAAACCCTAGTTTGTAACCCTAACCCTAATGTAAAACCATAGTTTGAAACCCTAACCCTAATTTTAAACCCTAGTTTGAAACCCTAACCCTAATGTAAAACCCTAGTTTGAAGCACTAACCCTAAATTATAACCCTAGTTTGAAACTCTTACCCTAATGTAAAACCCCAGTTTGAAAACCTAACCGTAATGTAAAACCCTAGTTTGTAACCCTAACCCTAATGTTAAACCCTAGTTTGAAACCCTAACCCTAATGTAAAACCCTAGTTTGAAACCCTAACCCTAATGATAAACCCTAGTTTGAAACCCTAACCCTAATGCAAAACCCTAGTTTGAAACCCTAACCCTAATGTAAAACCCTTGTTTGTAACCCTAAGCCAAATGTAAAACCCTAGTTTGAAACCCAACCCTAATGTAAAACCCTAGTTTGAAGCATTAACCCTAATGTAAAACACTAGTTTGAAACCCTAACCCTAATTATAAGCCCTAGTTTGAAACCCTAACCCTAATGTAAAACCCTAGTTTGAAACCTTAACCCTAATGATAAACCCTAGTTTGAAACCCTAACCCTAAATTGAAACCCTAGTTTGAAACCCTAACCCTAATGTAAAACCCTAGTTTGAAACCCTAACCCTAATGTAAAACCCTAGTTTGTAACCCTAACCCTAATGTAAAATGACTGTTTTGAAACCCTAACCCTAATGTAAAACCCTTGTTTGAAACCCTAACCCTAATGTAAAAGCCTAGTTTGAAAAACCTAACCCTAATGTAAAACCCTAGTGTGAAACCCTAACCCTAATTTTTAACCCCTGTTTTGAAACACTTACCCTAATGTAAAACCCTTGTTTGAAACCCTAACCCTATGGTAAAACCTAAGTTTGAAACCCTAAGCCTTATTTGAAACCCTAGTTTGAAACCCTAACCCTAATGTAAAACCCTAGTTTGAAACCCTAACCCTAATGTAAAACCCTAGTTTGTAACCCTAACCCTAATGTTAAATGACTGTTTTGAAACCCTAACCCTAATGTAAAACCCTAGTTTGAAAACCTAACCCTATTGTAAAACCCTAGTGTGAAACCCTAACCCTGATTTTTAACCCCTGTTTTTAAACCCTAACCCTAATGTAAAACCCTAGTTTGAAACCCTAAACCTAATGTAAAACAATAGTTTGAAACCCTAACCCTAATGTAAAACCCTAGTTTGAAACCCTAACCCTAATGTAAAACCCTAGTTTGTAACCCTAACCCTAATGTAAAATGACTGTTTTGAAACCCTAACCCTAATGTAAAACCCTTGTTTGAAAAACTAACCCTAATGTAAAACCCTAGTTTGAAACCCTAAGCCTAATTTGAAACCCTAGTTTGAAACCCTAACCCTAATGTAAAACCCTAGTTTGAAACCCTAACCCTAATGTAAAACCCTAGTTTGCAACCCTAACCCTAATGTAAAATGACTGTTTTGAAACCCTAACCCTAATGTAAAACCCTTGTTTGAAACTTTAACCCTAATGTAAAACCCTAGTTTGAAACCCTAATCCTAATGTTAAACCCTAGTTTGTAACCCTAACCCTAATGTAAAACCCTAGTTTGAAACCCTAACCCTAATGTTAAACCCTAGTTTGAAACCCTAACCCTAAAGTAAAACCCTTGTTTGAAACCCTAACCCTAATGTAAAACCCTAGTTTGAAACCTTAAGCCTAATTTGAACCCCTAGTTTGAAACCCTAACCCTAATGTAAAACCCTAGTTTGTAACCCTAACCCAAATGTAAAACCCTAGTTTGAAACCCTAACCCTAATGTAAAACCCTAGTTTGAAACCCTAACCCTAATGTAAAACCATAGTTTGAAGCATTAACCCTAATTTAAAACCCTAGTTTGAAGCACTAACCCTAATGTAAAACACTAGTTTGAAACGCTAACCCTAATGTAAAACCCTAGTTTGAAACCCCAAATCTAATTTGAAACCATAGTTTAAAACCCTAACCCTAATGTAAAACCCTAGTTTGAAGCATTAACCCTAATGTAAAACACTAGTTTGAAACGCTAACCCTAATGTTAAACCCTAATTTGAAACCCTAACCCTAATGTAAAACCCTAGTTTGAAACCCTAACCCTAATGATAAACCCTAGTTTGAAACACTAACCCTAAATTTAAACCCTAGTTTGAAACCCTAACCCTAAGGTAAAACCCTAGTTTGAAACCCTAACCCTAATGTAAAACCCTAGTTTGTAACCCTAACCCTAATGTAAAACCATAGTTTGAAACCCTAACCCTAATGTAAAACCCTAGTTTGAAACCCTAACCCTAATGTAAAACCCTAGTTTGTAACCCTAACTCTAATGTAAAACCCTAGTTTGAAACCCTAACCCTAATGTAAAACCCTAGTTTGAAACCCTAACCCTAATGTAAAACCCTTGTTTGAAACCCTAACCCTAATTTTAAACCCAAGTTTGAAACCCTAACCCTAATGTAAAACCCTAGTTTGAAACCCTAACCCTAATGTAAAACCCCTTGTTTGTAACCCTAACCCTAATTTGAAACCCTAGTTTGAATTCCTAACCCTAATGTTAAACCCTAGTTTGAAACACTAACCCTAAGGTAAAACCCTAGTTTGAAACCCTAACCCTAATGATAAACCCTAGTTTGAAACCCTAACCCTAAATTGAAACCCTAGTTTGAAACCCTAACCCTAATGTAAAACCCTAGTTTGAAACCCTAACCCTAATGTAAAACCCTAGTTTGAAACCCTAACCCTATTGTAAAACCATAGTTTGAAGCACTAACCCTAATGTAAAACACTAGTTTGAAACGCTAACCCTAATGTAAAACCCTAGTTTGAAGCATTAACCCTAATGTTAAACCCTAGTTTGAAACCCTAACACTAAATTGAAACCCCAGTTTGAAACCCTTACACTAATGTAAAACCCTAGTTTGTAACCCTTACCCTAATGTAAAACCTTAGTGTGAAACCCTAACCCTAATGTAAAACCCTAGTTTGAAACCCTAACCCTAATGTAAAACCCTAGTTTGAAACCCTAACCCTAATTTGAAACCCTAGTTTGAAACCCTAAACCTAATGTAAAACCCTAGTTTGAAACACTAACCCTAACTTTAAACCCTAGTTTGAAACCCTAACCGTAATGTAAAACCCTAGTTTGAAACCCTACCCCTAATTTGAAACCCGAGTTTGAAACCCTAGCGCTAATGTAAAACCCTAGTTTGCAACCCTAACCCTAATTTGAAACCCTAGTTTGAAACCCTAACCCTAATGTTAAACCCTATTTTGAAACCCTAACCCTAATGTAAAACCCTATTTTGAAACCCTAACCCTAATGTAAAACCCTAGTTTGAAACCCTAACCCTAATGTAAAACCCTAGTTTGAAACCCCAAACCTAATTTGAAACCATAGTTTGAAACCCTAACCCTAATGTAAAACCCTAGTTTGTAACCCTAATCCTAATGTAAAACCTCAATTTGAAACCCAAACCCTAATTTGAAACCCTAGTTTGAAACCCTAAACCTAATGTAAAACCCAAGTTTGAAACCCTAACCCTAATTTAAAACCCCTGTATTGAAACCCTAACCCTAATGTAAAACCCTTGTTTGAAACCCTAACCCTAATGTAAAACCCTTGTTTGAAACCCTAACCCTAATTTGAAACCCTAGTTTGAAACCCTAACCCTAATATAAAACCCTAGTTTGAAACCCTAACCCTAATTAGAAACCCTAGTTTGAAACCCTAACCTTAATGTAAAACCCTAGTTTGAAACCCTAACCCTAATGATAAACCCTAGTTTAAAACCCTAACCCTAAATTGAAACCCTAGTTTGAAACCCTAACCCTAATTTGAAACCCTAGTTTGAAACCCTAACCGTAATGTAAAACCCTAGTTTGTAACCTTAACACTAATGTAAAACCCTAGTTTGGAACCCTAACCCTAATGTTAAACCCTAGTTTGAAACCCTAACCCTAATGTAAAACCCTTGTTTGAAACCCTAACCCTAATGTAAAACCCTAGTTTGAAGCAGAAACCCTAATGTAAAACCCTAGTTTGAAACTCTAACCCTAATTTGAAACCCTAGTTTGAAACCCTAACCCTAATGTAAAACCCTAGTTTGAAAGCGTAACCCAAATGTAAAACCCTAGTTTGAAGCATTAACCCTAATGTAAAACCCTAGTTTGAAACCCTAACCCTAACGTTAAACCCTAGTTTGAAACCCTAACCGTAATGTAAAACCCTAGTTTGTAACCCTAACCCTAATGTAAAACCTTAGTGTGAAACCCTAACCCTAATGTAAAACCCTAGTTTGAAACCCTAACCCTAATTTGAAACCCTAGTTTGAAACCCTAACCCTAATGTAAAACCCTTGTTTGAAACCCTAACCCTAATGTAAAACCCTAGTTTGAAACCCTAACCCTAATGTTAAAGCCTAGTTTGTAACCCTAACCCTAATGTAAAACCCTAGTTTGAAACCCTAACCCTAATGTTAAACCCTAGTTTGTAACCCTAATCCTAATGTAAAACCTCAATTTGAAACCCAAACCCTAATTTGAAACCCTAGTTTGAAACCCTAAACCTAATGTAAAACCCAAGTTTGAAACCCTAACCCTAATTTAAAACCCCTGTTTTGAAACCCTAACCCTAATGTAAAACCCTTGTTTGAAACCCTAACCCTAATGTAAAACCCTTGTTTGAAACCCTAACCCTAATTTGAAACCCTAGTTTGAAACCCTAACCCTAATATAAAACCCTAGTTTGAAACCCTAACCCTAATTAGAAACCCTAGTTTGAAAGCCTAACCTTAATGTAAAACCCTAGTTTGAAACCCTAACCCTAATGATAAACCCTAGTTTAAAACCCTAACCCTAATTAGAAAGCCTAGTTTGAAACCCTAACCCTAATGTAAAACCCTAGTTTTAAACCCTAACCCTAATGATAAACCCTAGTTTAAAACCCTAACCCTAAATTGAAACCCTAGTTTGAAACCCTAACCCTAATTTGAAACCCTAGTTTGAAACCCTAACCGTAATGTAAAACCCTAGTTTGTAACCTTAACACTAATGTAAAACCCTAGTTTGGAACCCTAACCCTAATGTTAAACCCTAGTTTGAAACCCTAACCCTAATGTAAAATCCTTGTTTGAAACCCTAACCCTAATGTAAAACCCTAGTTTGAAGCAGTAACCCTAATGTAAAACCCTAGTTTGAAACTCTAACCCTAATTTGAAACCCTAGTTTGAAACCCTAACCCTAATGTAAAACCCTAGTTTGAAAGCGTAACCCTAATGTAAAACCCTAGTTTGAAGCATTAACCCTAATGTAAAACCCTAGTTTGAAACCCTAACCCTAACGTTAAACCCTTGTTTGAAACCCTAACCCTAATGTAAAACCCTAGTTTGAAACCCTAAGCCTAATTTGAAACCCTAGTTTGAAACCCTAACCCTAATGTAAAACCCTAGTTTGTAACCCTAACCCAAATGTAAAACCCTAGTTTGAAACCCTAACCCTAATGTAAAACCCTAGTTTGAAACCCTAACCCTAATGTAAAACCCTAGTTTGAAGCATTAACCCTAATGTAAAACCCTAGTTCGAAACCCAAACCCAAATGTTAAACCCTAGTTTGAAACCCTAACCCTAAATTGAAACCCTAGTTTGAAACCCTAACCCTAATGTAAAACCCTAGTGTGAAACCCTAACCCTAATGTAAAACCCTAGTTTGTCACCCTAACCCTAATGTAAAACCCTAGTTTGAAACCCTTACGCTAATGTAAAACCCTAGTTTGAAACCCTAACCCTAATGTAAAACCCTAGTTTGAAGCACTAACCCTAATGTAAAACACTAGTTTGAAACGCTTACCCTAATGTAAAACCCTAGTTTGAAGCACTATCCCTAAATTATAACCCTAGTTTGAAACCCTAACCCTAATGATAAACCCTAGTTTAAAACCCTAACCCTAATTAGAAAGCCTAGTTTGAAACCCTAACCCTAATGTAAAACCCTAGTTTAAAACCCTAACCCTAATTAGAAAGCCTAGTTTGAAACCCTAACCCTAATGTAAAACCCTAGTTTGAAACCCTAACCCTAATGTAAAACCCTAGTTTGAAACCCTAACCCTAATGTAAAACCCTAGTTTGTAACCCTAACCCTAATGTAAAATGACTGTTTTGAAACCCTAACCCTAATGTAAAACCCTTGTTTGAAACCCTAACCCTAATGTAAAACCCTAGTTTGAAACCCTAAGCCTAATTTGAAACCCTAGTTTGAAACCCTAACCCTAATGTAAAACCCTAGTTTGTAACCCTAACCCAAATGTAAAACACTAGTTTGAAGCATTAACCCTAATGTAAAACCCTAGTTTGAAACCCTAACCCAAATGTTAAACCCTAGTTTGAAACCCTAACCCTAAATTGAAAACCTAGTTTGAAACCCTAACCCTAATGTAAAACCCTAGTTTGAAACCCTAACCCTAATGTAAAACCCTAGTTTGTCACCCTAACCCTAATGTAAAACCCTAGTTTGAAACCGTAACGCTAATGTAAAACCCTAGTTTGAAACCCTAACCCTAATGTAAAACCCTAGTTTGAAGCACTAACCCTAATGTAAAACACTAGTTTGAAACGCTAACCCTAATGTAAAACCCTAGTTTGAAACACCAAATCTAATTTGAAACCATAGTTTAAAACCCTAAACCTAATATAAAACCCTAGTTTGAAGCATTAACCCTAATGTAAAACACTAGTTTGAAACGCTAACCCTAATGTTAAACCCTAATTTGAAACCCTAACCCTTATGTAAAACCCTAGTTTGAAACCCTAACCCTAAATTTAAACCCTAGTTTGAAACACTAACCCTAAGGTAAAACCCTAGTTTGAAACCCTAACCCTAATGTAAAACCCTAGTTTGTAACCCTAACCCTAATGTAAAACCATAGTTTGAAACCCTAACCCTAATTTTAAACCCTAGTTTGAAACCCTAACCCTAATGTAAAACCCTAGTTTGAAGCACTAACCCTAAATTATAACCCTAGTTTGAAACTCTTACCCTAATGTAAAACCCCAGTTTGAAAACCTAACCGTAATGTAAAACCCTAGTTTGAAACCCTAACCCTAATGATAAACCCTAGTTTGAAACCCTAACCCTAATGCAAAACCCTAGTTTGAAACCCTAACCCTAATGTAAAACCCTTGTTTGTAACCCTAAGCCAAATGTAAAACCCTAGTTTGAAACCCAACCCTAATGTAAAACCCTAGTTTGAAGCATTAACCCTAATGTAAAACACTAGTTTGAAACCCTAACCCTAATTATAAGCCCTAGTTTGAAACCCTAACCCTAATGTAAAACCCTAGTTTGAAACCTTAACCCTAATGTAAAACCCTTGTTTGAAACCCTAACCCTAATGTAAAAGCCTAGTTTGAAAAACCTAACCCTAATGTAAAACCCTAGTGTGAAACCCTAACCCTAATTTTTAACCCCTGTTTTGAAACACTTACCCTAATGTAAAACCCTTGTTTGAAACCCTAACCCTATGGTAAAACCCTAGTTTGAAACCCTAAGCCTTATTTGAAACCCTAGTTTGAAACCCTAACCCTAATGTAAAACCCTAGTTTGAAACCCTAACCCTAATGTAAAACCCTAGTTTGTAACCCTAACCCTAATGTAAAATGACTGTTTTGAAACCCTAACCCTAATGTAAAACCCTAGTTTGAAAACCTAACCCTAATGTAAAACCCTAGTGTGAAACCCTAACCCTGATTTTTAACCCCTGTTTTTAAACCCTAACCCTAATGTAAAACCCTAGTTTGAAACCCTAAACCTAATGTAAAACAATAGTTTGAAACCCTAACCCTAATGTAAAACCCTAGTTTGAAACCCTAACCCTAATGTAAAACCCTAGTTTGTAACCCTAACCCTAATGTAAAATGACTGTTTTGAAACCCTAACCCTAATGTAAAACCCTTGTTTGAAAAACTAACCCTAATGTAAAACCCTAGTTTGAAACCCTAAGCCTAATTTGAAACCCTAGTTTGAAACCCTAACCCTAATTTAAAACCCTAGTTTGAAACCCTAACCCTAATGTAAAACCCTAGTTTGCAACCCTAACCCTAATGTAAAATGACTGTTTTGAAACCCTAACCCTAATGTAAAACCCTTGTTTGAAACTTTAACCCTAATGTAAAACCCTAGTTTGAAACCCTAATCCTAATGTTAAACCCTAGTTTGTAACCCTAACCCTAATGTAAAACCCTAGTTTGAAACCCTAACCCTAATGTTAAACCCTAGTTTGAAACCCTAACCCTAAAGTAAAACCCTTGTTTGAAACCCTAACCCTAATGTAAAACCCTAGTTTGAAACCCTAAGCCTAATTTGAACCCCTAGTTTGAAACCCTAACCCTAATGTAAAACCCTAGTTTGGAACCCTAACCCAAATGTAAAACCCTAGTTTGAAACCCTAACCCTAATGTAAAACCCTAGTTTGAAACCCTAACCCTAATGTAAAACCATAGTTTGAAGCATTAACCCTAATGTAAAACCCTAGTTTGAAGCACTAACCCTAATGTAAAACACTAGTTTGAAACGCTAACCCTAATGTAAAACCCTAGTTTGAAACCCCAAATCTAATTTGAAACCATAGTTTAAAACCCTAACCCTAATGTAAAACCCTAGTTTGAAGCATTAACCCTAATGTAAAACACTAGTTTGAAACGCTAACCCTAATGTTAAACCCTAATTTGAAACCCTAACCCTAATGTAAAACCCTAAATTGAAACCCTAACCCTAATGTAAAACCCTAGTTTGAAACCCTAACCCTAAATTTAAACCCTAGTTTGAAACCCTAACCCTAAGGTAAAACCCTAGTTTGAAACCCTAACCCTAATGTAAAACCCTAGTTTGTAACCCTAACCCTAATGTAAAACCATAGTTTGAAACCCTAACCCTAATGTAAAACCCTAGTTTGAAACCCTAACCCTAATGATAAACCCTAGTTTAAAACCCTAACCCTAAATTGAAACCCTAGTTTGAAACCCTAACCCTAATTTGAAACCCTAGTTTGAAACCCTAACCGTAATGTAAAACCCTAGTTTGTAACCTTAACACTAATGTAAAACCCTAGTTTGGAACCCTAACCCTAATGTTAAACCCTAGTTTGAAACCCTAACCCTAATGTAAAACCCTTGTTTGAAACCCTAACCCTAATGTAAAACCCTAGTTTGAAGCAGAAACCCTAATGTAAAACCCTAGTTTGAAACTCTAACCCTAATTTGAAACCCTAGTTTGAAACCCTAACCCTAATGTAAAACCCTAGTTTGAAAGCGTAACCCTAATGTAAAACCCTAGTTTGAAGCATTAACCCTAATGTAAAACCCTAGTTTGAAACCCTAACCCTAACGTTAAACCCTAGTTTGAAACCCTAACCGTAATGTAAAACCCTAGTTTGTAACCCTAACCCTAATGTAAAACCTTAGTGTGAAACCCTAACCCTAATGTAAAACCCTAGTTTGAAACCCTAACCCTAATTTGAAACCCTAGTTTGAAACCCTAACCCTAATGTAAAACCCTTGTTTGAAACCCTAACCCTAATGTAAAACCCTAGTTTGAAACCCTAACCCTAATGTTAAAGCCTAGTTTGTAACCCTAACCCTAATGTAAAACCCTAGTTTGAAACCCTAACCCTAATGTTAAACCCTAGTTTGTAACCCTAATCCTAATGTAAAACCTCAATTTGAAACCCAAACCCTAATTTGAAACCCTAGTTTGAAACCCTAAACCTAATGTAAAACAATAGTTTGAAACCCTAACCCTAATGTAAAACCCTAGTTTGAAACCCTAACCCTAATGTAAAACCCTAGTTTGTAACCCTAACCCTAATGTAAAATGACTGTTTTGAAACCCTAACCCTAATGTAAAACCCTTGTTTGAAAAACTAACCCTAATGTAAAACCCTAGTTTGAAACCCTAAGCCTAATTTGAAACCCTAGTTTGAAACCCTAACCCTAATGTAAAACCCTAGTTTGAAACCCTAACCCTAATGTAAAACCCTAGTTTGCAACCCTAACCCTAATGTAAAATGACTGTTTTGAAACCCTAACCCTAATGTAAAACCCTTGTTTGAAACTTTAACCCTAATGTAAAACCCTAGTTTGAAACCCTAATCCTAATGTTAAACCCTAGTTTGTAACCCTAACCCTAATGTAAAACCCTAGTTTGAAACCCTAACCCTAATGTTAAACCCTAGTTTGAAACCCTAACCCTAAAGTAAAACCCTTGTTTGAAACCCTAACCCTAATGTAAAACCCTAGTTTGAAACCCTAAGCCTAATTTGAACCCCTAGTTTGAAACCCTAACCCTAATGTAAAACCCTAGTTTGGAACCCTAACCCAAATGTAAAACCCTAGTTTGAAACCCTAACCCTAATGTAAAACCCTAGTTTGAAACCCTAACCCTAATGTAAAACCATAGTTTGAAGCATTAACCCTAATGTAAAACCCTAGTTTGAAGCACTAACCCTAATGTAAAACACTAGTTTGAAACGCTAACCCTAATGTAAAACCCTAGTTTGAAACCCCAAATCTAATTTGAAACCATAGTTTAAAACCCTAACCCTAATGTAAAACCCTAGTTTGAAGCATTAACCCTAATGTAAAACACTAGTTTGAAACGCTAACCCTAATGTTAAACCCTAATTTGAAACCCTAACCCTAATGTAAAACCCTAATTTGAAACCCTAACCCTAATGTAAAACCCTAGTTTGAAACCCTAACCCTAAATTTAAACCCTAGTTTGAAACCCTAACCCTAAGGTAAAACCCTAGTTTGAAACCCTAACCCTAATGTAAAACCCTAGTTTGTAACCCTAACCCTAATGTAAAACCATAGTTTGAAACCCTAACCCTAATGTAAAACCCTAGTTTGAAACCCTAACCCTAATGATAAACCCTAGTTTAAAACCCTAACCCTAAATTGAAACCCTAGTTTGAAACCCTAACCCTAATTTGAAACCCTAGTTTGAAACCCTAACCGTAATGTAAAACCCTAGTTTGTAACCTTAACACTAATGTAAAACCCTAGTTTGGAACCCTAACCCTAATGTTAAACCCTAGTTTGAAACCCTAACCCTAATGTAAAACCCTTGTTTGAAACCCTAACCCTAATGTAAAACCCTAGTTTGAAGCAGAAACCCTAATGTAAAACCCTAGTTTGAAACTCTAACCCTAATTTGAAACCCTAGTTTGAAACCCTAACCCTAATGTAAAACCCTAGTTTGAAAGCGTAACCCTAATGTAAAACCCTAGTTTGAAGCATTAACCCTAATGTAAAACCCTAGTTTGAAACCCTAACCCTAACGTTAAACCCTAGTTTGAAACCCTAACCGTAATGTAAAACCCTAGTTTGTAACCCTAACCCTAATGTAAAACCTTAGTGTGAAACCCTAACCCTAATGTAAAACCCTAGTTTGAAACCCTAACCCTAATTTGAAACCCTAGTTTGAAACCCTAACCCTAATGTAAAACCCTTGTTTGAAACCCTAACCCTAATGTAAAACCCTAGTTTGAAACCCTAACCCTAATGTTAAAGCCTAGTTTGTAACCCTAACCCTAATGTAAAACCCTAGTTTGAAACCCTAACCCTAATGTTAAACCCTAGTTTGTAACCCTAATCCTAATGTAAAACCTCAATTTGAAACCCAAACCCTAATTTGAAACCCTAGTTTGAAACCCTAAACCTAATGTAAAACCCAAGTTTGAAACCCTAACCCTAATTTAAAACCCCTGTTTTGAAACCCTAACCCTAATGTAAAACCCTTGTTTGAAACCCTAACCCTAATGTAAAACCCTTGTTTGAAACCCTAACCCTAATTTGAAACCCTAGTTTGAAACCCTAACCCTAATATAAAACCCTAGTTTGAAACCCTAACCCTAATTAGAAACCCTAGTTTGAAAGCCTAACCTTAATGTAAAACCCTAGTTTGAAACCCTAACCCTAATGATAAACCCTAGTTTAAAACCCTAACCCTAATTAGAAAGCCTAGTTTGAAACCCTAACCCTAATGTAAAACCCTAGTTTGAAACCCTAACCCTAATGATAAACCCTAGTTTAAAACCCTAACCCTAAATTGAAACCCTAGTTTGAAACCCTAACCCTAATTTAAAACCCTAGTTTGAAACCCTAACCGTAATGTAAAACCCTAGTTTGTAACCTTAACACTAATGTAAAACCCTAGTTTGGAACCCTAACCCTAATGTTAAACCCTAGTTTGAAACCCTAACCCTAATGTAAAACCCTTGTTTGAAACCCTAACCCTAATGTAAAACCCTAGTTTGAAGCAGTAACCCTAATGTAAAACCCTAGTTTGAAACTCTAACCCTAATTTGAAACCCTAGTTTGAAACCCTAACCCTAATGTAAAACCCTAGTTTGAAAGCGTAACCCTAATGTAAAACCCTAGTTTGAAGCATTAACCCTAATGTAAAACCCTAGTTTGAAACCCTAACCCTAACGTTAAACCCTTGTTTGAAACCCTAACCCTAATGTAAAACCCTAGTTTGAAACCCTAAGCCTAATTTGAAACCCTAGTTTGAAACCCTAACCCTAATGTAAAACCCTAGTTTGTAACCCTAACCCAAATGTAAAACCCTAGTTTGAAACCCTAACCCTAATGTAAAACCCTAGTTTGAAACCCTAACCCTAATGTAAAACCCTAGTTTGAAGCATTAACCCTAATGTAAAACCCTAGTTCGAAACCCAAACCCAAATGTTAAACCCTAGTTTGAAACCCTAACCCTAAATTGAAACCCTAGTTTGAAACCCTAACCCTAATGTAAAACCCTAGTGTGAAACCCTAACCCTAATGTAAAACCCTAGTTTGTCACCCTAACCCTAATGTAAAACCCTAGTTTGAAACCCTTACGCTAATGTAAAACCCTAGTTTGAAACCCTAACCCTAATGTAAAACCCTAGTTTGAAGCACTAACCCTAATGTAAAACACTAGTTTGAAACGCTAACCCTAATGTAAAACCCTAGTTTGAAGCACTATCTCTAAATTATAACCCTAGTTTGAAACCCTAACCCTAATGATAAACCCTAGTTTAAAACCCTAACCCTAATTAGAAAGCCTAGTTTGAAACCCTAACCCTAATGTAAAACCCTAGTTTAAAACCCTAACCCTAATTAGAAAGCCTAGTTTGAAACCCTAACCCTAATGTAAAACCTTAGTTTGAAACCCTAACCCTAATGTAAAACCCTAGTTTGAAACCCTAACCCTAATGTAAAACCCTAGTTTGTAACCCTAACCCTAATGTAAAATGACTGTTTTGAAACCCTAACCCTAATGTAAAACCCTTGTTTGAAACCCTAACCCTAATGTAAAACCCTAGTTTGAAACCCTAAGCCTAATTTGAAACCCTAGTTTGAAACCCTAACCCTAATGTAAAACCCTAGTTTGTAACCCTAACCCAAATGTAAAACACTAGTTTGAAGCATTAACCCTAATGTAAAACCCTAGTTTGAAACCCTAACCCAAATGTTAAACCCTAGTTTGAAACCCTAACCCTAAATTGAAAACCTAGTTTGAAACCCTAACCCTAATGTAAAACCCTAGTTTGAAACCCTAACCCTAATGTAAAACCCTAGTTTGTCACCCTAACCCTAATGTAAAACCCTAGTTTGAAACCGTAACGCTAATGTAAAACCCTAGTTTGAAACCCTAACCCTAATGTAAAACCCTAGTTTGAAGCACTAACCCTAATGTAAAACACTAGTTTGAAACGCTAACCCTAATGTAAAACCCTAGTTTGAAACACCAAATCTAATTTGAAACCATAGTTTAAAACCCTAAACCTAATATAAAACCCTAGTTTGAAGCATTAACCCTAATGTAAAACACTAGTTTGAAACGCTAACCCTAATGTTAAACCCTAATTTGAAACCCTAACCCTAATGTAAAACCCTAGTTTGAAACCCTAACCCTAAATTTAAACCCTAGTTTGAAACACTAACCCTAAGGTAAAACCCTAGTTTGAAACCCTAACCCTAATGTAAAACCCTAGTTTGTAACCCTAACCCTAATGTAAAACCATAGTTTGAAACCCTAACCCTAATTTTAAACCCTAGTTTGAAACCCTAACCCTAATGTAAAACCCTAGTTTGAAGCACTAACCCTAAATTATAACCCTAGTTTGAAACTCTTACCCTAATGTAAAACCCCAGTTTGAAAACCTAACCGTAATGTAAAACCCTAGTTTGAAACCCTAACCCTAATGATAAACCCTAGTTTGAAACCCTAACCCTAATGCAAAACCCTAGTTTGAAACCCTAACCCTAATGTAAAACCCTTGTTTGTAACCCTAAGCCAAATGTAAAACCCTAGTTTGAAACCCAACCCTAATGTAAAACCCTAGTTTGAAGCATTAACCCTAATGTAAAACACTAGTTTGAAACCCTAACCCTAATTATAAGCCCTAGTTTGAAACCCTAACCCTAATGTAAAACCCTAGTTTGAAACCTTAACCCTAATGTAAAACCCTTGTTTGAAACCCTAACCCTAATGTAAAAGCCTAGTTTGAAAAACCTAACCCTAATGTAAAACCCTAGTGTGAAACCCTAACCCTATGGTAAAACCCTAGTTTGAAACCCTAAGCCTTATTTGAAACCCTAGTTTGAAACCCTAACCCTAATGTAAAACCCTAGTTTGAAATCCTAACCCTAATGTAAAACCCTAGTTTGTAACCCTAACCCTAATGTAAAATGACTGTTTTGAAACCCTAACCCTAATGTAAAACCCTAGTTTGAAAACCTAACCCTAATGTAAAACCCTAGTGTGAAACCCTAACCCTGATTTTTAACCCCTGTTTTTAAACCCTAACCCTAATGTAAAACCCTAGTTTGAAACCCTAAACCTAATGTAAAACAATAGTTTGAAACCCTAACCCTAATGTAAAACCCTAGTTTGAAACCCTAACCCTAATGTAAAACCCTAGTTTGTAACCCTAACCCTAATGTAAAATGACTGTTTTGAAACCCTAACCCTAATGTAAAACCCTTGTTTGAAAAACTAACCCTAATGTAAAACCCTAGTTTGAAACCCTAAGCCTAATTTGAAACCCTAGTTTGAAACCCTAACCCTAATGTAAAACCCTAGTTTGAAACCCTAACCCTAATGTAAAACCCTAGTTTGCAACCCTAACCCTAATGTAAAATGACTGTTTTGAAACCCTAACCCTAATGTAAAACCCTAGTTTGAAACCCCAAATCTAATTTGAAACCATAGTTTAAAACCCTAACCCTAATGTAAAACCCTAGTTTGAAGCATTAACCCTAATGTAAAACACTAGTTTGAAACGCTAACCCTAATGTTAAACCCTAATTTGAAACCCTAACCCTAATGTAAAACCCTAATTTGAAACCCTAACCCTAATGTAAAACCCTAGTTTGAAACCCTAACCCTAAATTTAAACCCTAGTTTGAAACCCTAACCCTAAGGTAAAACCCTAGTTTGAAACCCTAACCCTAATGTAAAACCCTAGTTTGTAACCCTAACCCTAATGTAAAACCCTAGTTTGAAACCCTAACCCTAATGATAAACCCTAGTTTAAAACCCTAACCCTAAATTGAAACCCTAGTTTGAAACCCTAACCCTAATTTGAAACCCTAGTTTGAAACCCTAACCGTAATGTAAAACCCTAGTTTGTAACCTTAACACTAATGTAAAACCCTAGTTTGGAACCCTAACCCTAATGTTAAACCCTAGTTTGAAACCCTAACCCTAATGTAAAACCCTTGTTTGAAACCCTAACCCTAATGTAAAACCCTAGTTTGAAGCAGAAACCCTAATGTAAAACCCTAGTTTGAAACTCTAACCCTAATTTGAAACCCTAGTTTGAAACCCTAACCCTAATGTAAAACCCTAGTTTGAAAGCGTAACCCTAATGTAAAACCCTAGTTTGAAGCATTAACCCTAATGTAAAACCCTAGTTTGAAACCCTAACCCTAACGTTAAACCCTAGTTTGAAACCCTAACCGTAATGTAAAACCCTAGTTTGTAACCCTAACCCTAATGTAAAACCTTAGTGTAAAACCCTAACCCTAATGTAAAACCCTAGTTTGAAACCCTAACCCTAATTTGAAACCCTAGTTTGAAACCCTAACCCTAATGTAAAACCCTTGTTTGAAACCCTAACCCTAATGTAAAACCCTAGTTTGAAACCCTAACCCTAATGTTAAAGCCTAGTTTGTAACCCTAACCCTAATGTAAAACCCTAGTTTGAAACCCTAACCCTAATGTTAAACCCTAGTTTGTAACCCTAATCCTAATGTAAAACCTCAATTTGAAACCCAAACCCTAATTTGAAACCCTAGTTTGAAACCCTAAACCTAATGTAAAACCCAAGTTTGAAACCCTAACCCTAATTTAAAACCCCTGTTTTGAAACCCTAACCCTAATGTAAAACCCTTGTTTGAAACCCTAACCCTAATGTAAAACCCTTGTTTGAAACCCTAACCCTAATTTGAAACCCTAGTTTGAAACCCTAACCCTAATATAAAACCCTAGTTTGAAACCCTAACCCTAATTAGAAACCCTAGTTTGAAAGCCTAACCTTAATGTAAAACCCTAGTTTGAAACCCTAACCCTAATGATAAACCCTAGTTTAAAACCCTAACCCTAATTAGAAAGCCTAGTTTGAAACCCTAACCCTAATGTAAAACCCTAGTTTGAAACCCTAACCCTAATGATAAACCCTAGTTTAAAACCTTAACCCTAAATTGAAACCCTAGTTTGAAACCCTAACCCTAATTTGAAACCCTAGTTTGAAACCCTAACCGTAATGTAAAACCCTAGTTTGTAACCTTAACACTAATGTAAAACCCTAGTTTGGAACCCTAACCCTAATGTTAAACCCTAGTTTGAAACCCTAACCCTAATGTAAAACCCTTGTTTGAAACCCTAACCCTAATGTAAAACCCTAGTTTGAAGCAGTAACCCTAATGTAAAACCCTAGTTTGAAACTCTAACCCTAATTTGAAACCCTAGTTTGAAACCCTAACCCTAATGTAAAACCCTAGTTTGAAAGCGTAACCCTAATGTAAAACCCTAGTTTGAAGCATTAACCCTAATGTAAAACCCTAGTTTGAAACCCTAACCCTAACGTTAAACCCTTGTTTGAAACCCTAACCCTAATGTAAAACCCTAGTTTGAAACCCTAAGCCTAATTTGAAACCCTAGTTTGAAACCCTAACCCTAATGTAAAACCCTAGTTTGTAACCCTAACCCAAATGTAAAACCCTAGTTTGAAACCCTAACCCTAATGTAAAACCCTAGTTTGAAACCCTAACCCTAATGTAAAACCCTAGTTTGAAGCATTAACCCTAATGTAAAACCCTAGTTCGAAACCCAAACCCAAATGTTAAACCCTAGTTTGAAACCCTAACCCTAAATTGAAACCCTAGTTTGAAACCCTAACCCTAATGTAAAACCCTAGTGTGAAACCCTAACCCTAATGTAAAACCCTAGTTTGTCACCCTAACCCTAATGTAAAACCCTAGTTTGAAACCCTTACGCTAATGTAAAACCCTAGTTTGAAACCATAACCCTAATGTAAAACCCTAGTTTGAAGCACTAACCCTAATGTAAAACACTAGTTTGAAACGCTAACCCTAATGTAAAACCCTAGTTTGAAGCACTATCCCTAAATTATAACCCTAGTTTGAAACCCTAACCCTAATGATAAACCCTAGTTTAAAACCCTAACCCTAATTAGAAAGCCTAGTTTGAAACCCTAACCCTAATGTAAAACCCTAGTTTAAAACCCTAACCCTAATTAGAAAGCCTAGTTTGAAACCCTAACCCTAATGTAAAACCCTAGTTTGAAACCCTAACCCTAATGTAAAACCCTAGTTTGAAACCCTAACCCTAATGTAAAACCCTAGTTTGTAACCCTAACCCTAATGTAAAATGACTGTTTTGAAACCCTAACCCTAATGTAAAACCCTTGTTTGAAACCCTAACCCTAATGTAAAACCCTAGTTTGAAACCCTAAGCCTAATTTGAAACCCTAGTTTGAAACCCTAACCCTAATGTAAAACCCTAGTTTGTAACCCTAACCCAAATGTAAAACACTAGTTTGAAGCATTAACCCTAATGTAAAACCCTAGTTTGAAACCCTAACCCAAATGTTAAACCCTAGTTTGAAACCCTAACCCTAAATTGAAAACCTAGTTTGAAACCCTAACCCTAATGTAAAACCCTAGTTTGAAACCCTAACCCTAATGTAAAACCCTAGTTTGTCACCCTAACCCTAATGTAAAACCCTAGTTTGAAACCGTAACGCTAATGTAAAACCCTAGTTTGAAACCCTAACCCTAATGTAAAACCCTAGTTTGAAGCACTAACCCTAATGTAAAACACTAGTTTGAAACGCTAACCCCAATGTAAAACCCTAGTTTGAAACACCAAATCTAATTTGAAACCATAGTTTAAAACCCTAAACCTAATATAAAACCCTAGTTTGAAGCATTAACCCTAATGTAAAACACTAGTTTGAAACGCTAACCCTAATGTTAAACCCTAATTTGAAACCCTAACCCTAATGTAAAACCCTAGTTTGAAACCCTAACCCTAAATTTAAACCCTAGTTTGAAACACTAACCCTAAGGTAAAACCCTAGTTTGAAACCCTAACCCTAATGTAAAACCCTAGTTTGTAACCCTAACCCTAATGTAAAACCATAGTTTGAAACCCTAACCCTAATTTTAAACCCTAGTTTGAAACCCTAACCCTAATGTAAAACCCTAGTTTGAAGCACTAACCCTAAATTATAACCCTAGTTTGAAACTCTTACCCTAATGTAAAACCCCAGTTTGAAAACCTAACCGTAATGTAAAACCCTAGTTTGAAACCCTAACCCTAATGATAAACCCTAGTTTGAAACCCTAACCCTAATGCAAAACCCTAGTTTGAAACCCTAACCCTAATGTAAAACCCTTGTTTGTAACCCTAAGCCAAATGTAAAACCCTAGTTTGAAACCCAACCCTAATGTAAAACCCTAGTTTGAAGCATTAACCCTAATGTAAAACACTAGTTTGAAACCCTAACCCTAATTATAAGCCCTAGTTTGAAACCCTAACCCTAATGTAAAACCCTAGTTTGAAACCTTAACCCTAATGTAAAACCCTTGTTTGAAACCCTAACCCTAATGTAAAAGCCTAGTTTGAAAAACCTAACCCTAATGTAAAACCCTAGTGTGAAACCCTAACCCTATGGTAAAACCCTAGTTTGAAACCCTAAGCCTTATTTGAAACCCTAGTTTGAAACCCTAACCCTAATGTAAAACCCTAGTTTGAAATCCTAACCCTAATGTAAAACCCTAGTTTGTAACCCTAACCCTAATGTAAAATGACTGTTTTGAAACCCTAACCCTAATGTAAAACCCTAGTTTGAAAACCTAACCCTAATGTAAAACCCTAGTGTGAAACCCTAACCCTGATTTTTAACCCCTGTTTTTAAACCCTAACCCTAATGTAAAACCCTAGTTTGAAACCCTAAACCTAATGTAAAACAATAGTTTGAACCCCTAACCCTAATGTAAAACCCTAGTTTGAAACCCTAACCCTAATGTAAAACCCTAGTTTGTAACCCTAACCCTAATGTAAAATGAGTGTTTTGAAACCCTAACCCTAATGTAAAACCCTTGTTTGAAAAACTAACCCTAATGTAAAACCCTAGTTTGAAACCCTAAGCCTAATTTGAAACCCTAGTTTGAAACCCTAACCCTAATGTAAAACCCTAGTTTGAAACCCTAACCCTAATGTAAAACCCTAGTTTGCAACCCTAATTCTAATGTAAAATGACTGTTTTGAAACCCTAACCCTAATGTAAAACCCTAGTTTGAAACCCCAAATCTAATTTGAAACCATAGTTTAAAACCCTAACCCTAATGTAAAACCCTAGTTTGAAGCATTAACCCTAATGTAAAACACTAGTTTGAAACGCTAACCCTAATGTTAAACCCTAATTTGAAACCCTAACCCTAATGTAAAACCCTAATTTGAAACCCTAACCCTAATGTAAAACCCTAGTTTGAAACCCTAACCCTAAATTTAAACCCTAGTTTGAAACCCTAACCCTAAGGTAAAACCCTAGTTTGAAACCCTAACCCTAATGTAAAACCCTAGTTTGTAACCCTAACCCTAATGTAAAACCCTAGTTTGAAACCCTAACCCTAATGATAAACCCTAGTTTAAAACCCTAACCCTAAATTGAAACCCTAGTTTGAAACCCTAACCCTAATTTGAAACCCTAGTTTGAAACCCTAACCGTAATGTAAAACCCTAGTTTGTAACCTTAACACTAATGTAAAACCCTAGTTTGGAACCCTAACCCTAATGTTAAACCCTAGTTTGAAACCCTAACCCTAATGTAAAACCCTTGTTTGAAACCCTAACCCTAATGTAAAACCCTAGTTTGAAGCAGAAACCCTAATGTAAAACCCTAGTTTGAAACTCTAACCCTAATTTGAAACCCTAGTTTGAAACCCTAACCCTAATGTAAAACCCTAGTTTGAAAGCGTAACCCTAATGTAAAACCCTAATTTGAAGCATTAACCCTAATGTAAAACCCTAGTTTGAAACCCTAACCCTAACGTTAAACCCTAGTTTGAAACCCTAACCGTAATGTAAAACCCTAGTTTGTAACCCTAACCCTAATGTAAAACCTTAGTGTGAAACCCTAACCCTAATGTAAAACCCTAGTTTGAAACCCTAACCCTAATTTGAAACCCTAGTTTGAAACCCTAACCCTAATGTAAAACCCTTGTTTGAAACCCTAACCCTAATGTAAAACCCTAGTTTGAAACCCTAACCCTAATGTTAAAGCCTAGTTTGTAACCCTAACCCTAATGTAAAACCCTAGTTTGAAACCCTAACCCTAATGTTAAACCCTAGTTTGTAACCCTAATCCTAATGTAAAACCTCAATTTGAAACCCAAACCCTAATTTGAAACCCTAGTTTGAAACCCTAAACCTAATGTAAAACCCAAGTTTGAAACCCTAACCCTAATTTAAAACCCCTGTTTTGAAACCCTAACCCTAATGTAAAACCCTTGTTTGAAACCCTAACCCTAATGTAAAACCCTTGTTTGAAACCCTAACCCTAATTTGAAACCCTAGTTTGAAACCCTAACCCTAATATAAAACCCTAGTTTGAAACCCTAACCCTAATTAGAAACCCTAGTTTGAAAGCCTAACCTTAATGTAAAACCCTAGGCTGAAACCCTAACCCTAATGATAAACCCTAGTTTAAAACCCTAACCCTAATTAGAAAGCCTAGTTTGAAACCCTAACCCTAATGTAAAACCCTAGTTTGAAACCCTAACCCTAATGATAAACCCTAGTTTAAAACCCTAACCCTAAATTGAAACCCTAGTTTGAAACCCTAACCCTAATTTGAAACCCTAGTTTGAAACCCTAACCGTAATGTAAAACCCTAGTTTGTAACCTTAACACTAATGTAAAACCCTAGTTTGGAACCCTAACCCTAATGTTAAACCCTAGTTTGAAACCCTAACCCTAATGTAAAACCCTTGTTTGAAACCCTAACCCTAATGTAAAACCCTAGTTTGAAGCAGTAACCCTAATGTAAAACCCTAGTTTGAAACTCTAACCCTAATTTGAAACCCTAGTTTGAAACCCTAACCCTAATGTAAAACCCTAGTTTGAAAGCGTAACCCTAATGTAAAACCCTAGTTTGAAGCATTAACCCTAATGTAAAACCCTAGTTTGAAACCCTAACCCTAACGTTAAACCCTTGTTTGAAACCCTAACCCTAATGTAAAACCCTAGTTTGAAACCCTAAGCCTAATTTGAAACCCTAGTTTGAAACCCTAACCCTAATGTAAAACCCTAGTTTGTAACCCTAACCCAAATGTAAAACCCTAGTTTGAAACCCTAACCCTAATGTAAAACCCTAGTTTGAAACCCTAACCCTAATGTAAAACCCTAGTTTGAAGCATTAACCCTAATGTAAAACCCTAGTTCGAAACCCAAACCCAAATGTTAAACCCTAGTTTGAAACCCTAACCCTAAATTGAAACCCTAGTTTGAAACCCTAACCCTAATGTAAAACCCTAGTGTGAAACCCTAACCCTAATGTAAAACCCTAGTTTGTCACCCTAACCCTAATGTAAAACCCTAGTTTGAAACCCTTACGCTAATGTAAAACCCTAGTTTGAAACCCTAACCCTAATGTAAAACCCTAGTTTGAAGCACTAACCCTAATGTAAAACACTAGTTTGAAACGCTAACCCTAATGTAAAACCCTAGTTTGAAGCACTATCCCTAAATTATAACCCTAGTTTGAAACCCTAACCCTAATGATAAACCCTAGTTTAAAACCCTAACCCTAATTAGAAAGCCTAGTTTGAAACCCTAACCCTAATGTAAAACCCTAGTTTAAAACCCTAACCCTAATTAGAAAGCCTAGTTTGAAACCCTAACCCTAATGTAAAACCCTAGTTTGAAACCCTAACCCTAATGTAAAACCCTAGTTTGAAACCCTAACCCTAATGTAAAACCCTAGTTTGTAACCCTAACCCTAATGTAAAATGACTGTTTTGAAACCCTAACCCTAATGTAAAACCCTTGTTTGAAACCCTAACCCTAATGTAAAACCCTAGTTTGAAACCCTAAGCCTAATTTGAAACCCTAGTTTGAAACCCTAACCCTAATGTAAAACCCTAGTTTGTAACCCTAACCCAAATGTAAAACACTAGTTTGAAGCATTAACCCTAATGTAAAACCCTAGTTTGAAACCCTAACCCAAATGTTAAACCCTAGTTTGAAACCCTAACCCTAAATTGAAAACCTAGTTTGAAACCCTAACCCTAATGTAAAACCCTAGTTTGAAACCCTAACCCTAATGTAAAACCCTAGTTTGTCACCCTAACCCTAATGTAAAACCCTAGTTTGAAACCGTAACGCTAATGTAAAACCCTAGTTTGAAACCCTAACCCTAATGTAAAACCCTAGTTTGAAGCACTAACCCTAATGTAAAACACTAGTTTGAAACGCTAACCCTAATGTAAAACCCTAGTTTGAAACACCAAATCTAATTTGAAACCATAGTTTAAAACCCTAAACCTAATATAAAACCCTAGTTTGAAGCATTAACCCTAATGTAAAACACTAGTTTGAAACGCTAACCCTAATGTTAAACCCTAATTTGAAACCCTAACCCTAATGTAAAACCCTAGTTTGAAACCCTAACCCTAAATTTAAACCCTAGTTTGAAACACTAACCCTAAGGTAAAACCCTAGTTTGAAACCCTAACCCTAATGTAAAACCCTAGTTTGTAACCCTAACCCTAATGTAAAACCATAGTTTGAAACCCTAACCCTAATTTTAAACCCTAGTTTGAAACCCTAACCCTAATGTAAAACCCTAGTTTGAAGCACTAACCCTAAATTATAACCCTAGTTTGAAACTCTTACCCTAATGTAAAACCCCAGTTTGAAAACCTAACCGTAATGTAAAACCCTAGTTTGAAACCCTAACCCTAATGATAAACCCTAGTTTGAAACCCTAACCCTAATGCAAAACCCTAGTTTGAAACCCTAACCCTAATGTAAAACCCTTGTTTGTAACCCTAAGCCAAATGTAAAACCCTAGTTTGAAACCCAACCCTAATGTAAAACCCTAGTTTGAAGCATTAACCCTAATGTAAAACACTAGTTTGAAACCCTAACCCTAATTATAAGCCCTAGTTTGAAACCCTAACCCTAATGTAAAACCCTAGTTTGAAACCTTAACCCTAATGTAAAACCCTTGTTTGAAACCCTAACCCTAATGTAAAAGCCTAGTTTGAAAAACCTAACCCTAATGTAAAACCCTAGTGTGAAACCCTAACCCTATGGTAAAACCCTAGTTTGAAACCCTAAGCCTTATTTGAAACCCTAGTTTGAAACCCTAACCCTAATGTAAAACCCTAGTTTGAAATCCTAACCCTAATGTAAAACCCTAGTTTGTAACCCTAACCCTAATGTAAAATGACTGTTTTGAAACCCTAACCCTAATGTAAAACCCTAGTTTGAAAACCTAACCCTAATGTAAAACCCTAGTGTGAAACCCTAACCCTGATTTTTAACCCCTGTTTTTAAACCCTAACCCTGATTTTTAACCCCTGTTTTGAAACCCTAACCCTAATGTAAAACCCTAGTTTGAAACCCTAAACCTAATGTAAAACAATAGTTTGAAACCCTAACCCTAATGTAAAACCCTAGTTTGAAACCCTAACCCTAATGTAAAACCCTAGTTTGTAACCCTAACCCTAATGTAAAATGACTGTTTTGAAACCCTAACCCTAATGTAAAACCCTTGTTTGAAAAACTAACCCTAATGTAAAACCCTAGTTTGAAACCCTAAGCCTAATTTGAAACCCTAGTTTGAAACCCTAACCCTAATGTAAAACCCTAGTTTGAAACCCTAACCCTAATGTAAAACCCTAGTTTGCAACCCTAACCCTAATGTAAAACGACTGTTTTGAAACCCTAACCCTAATGTAAAACCCTTGTTTGAAACTTTAACCCTAATGTAAAACCCTAGTTTGAAACCCTAATCCTAATGTTAAACCCTAGTTTGTAACCCTAACCCTAATGTAAAACCCTAGTTTGAAACCCTAACCCTAATGTTAAACCCTAGTTTGAAACCCTAACCCTAAAGTAAAACCCTTGTTTGAAACCCTAACCCTAATGTAAAACCCTAGTTTGAAACCCTAAGCCTAATTTGAACCCCTAGTTTGAAACCCTAACCCTAATGTAAAACCCTAGTTTGGAACCCTAACCCAAATGTAAAACCCTAGTTTGAAACCCTAACCCTAATGTAAAACCCTAGTTTGAAACCCTAACCCTAATGTAAAACCATAGTTTGAAGCATTAACCCTAATGTAAAACCCTAGTTTGAAGCACTAACCCTAATGTAAAACACTAGTTTGAAACGCTAACCCTAATGTAAAACCCTAGTTTGAAACCCCAAATCTAATTTGAAACCATAGTTTAAAACCCTAACCCTAATGTAAAACCCTAGTTTGAAGCATTAACCCTAATGTAAAACACTAGTTTGAAACGCTAACCCTAATGTTAAACCCTAATTTGAAACCCTAACCCTAATGTAAAACCCTAATTTGAAACCCTAACCCTAATGTAAAACCCTAGTTTGAAACCCTAACCCTAAATTTAAACCCTAGTTTGAAACCCTAACCCTAAGGTAAAACCCTAGTTTGAAACCCTAACCCTAATGTAAAACCCTAGTTTGTAACCCTAACCCTAATGTAAAACCATAGTTTGAAACCCTAACCCTAATGTAAAACCCTAGTTTGAAACCCTAACCCTAATGTAAAACCCTAGTTTGTAACCCTAACTCTAATGTAAAACCCTAGTTTGAAACCCTAACCCTAATGTAAAACCCTAGTTTGAAACCCTAACCCTAATGTAAAACCCTTGTTTGAAACCCTAACCCTAATTTTAAACCCGAGTTTGAAACCCTAACCCTAATGTAAAACCCTAGTTTGAAACCCTAACCCTAATGTAAAACCCCTTGTTTGTAACCCTAACCCTAATTTGAAACCCTAGTTTGAATTCCTAACCCTAATGTTAAACCCTAGTTTGAAACACTAACCCTAAGGTAAAACCCTAGTTTGAAACCCTAACCCTAATGATAAACCCTAGTTTGAAACCCTAACCCTAAATTGAAACCCTAGTTTGAAACCCTAACCCTAATGTAAAACCCTAGTTTGAAACCCTAACCCTAATGTAAAACCCTAGTTTGAAACCTTAACCCTATTGTAAAACCATAGTTTGAAGCACTAACCCTAATGTAAAACACTAGTTTGAAACGCTAACCCTAATGTAAAACCCTAGTTTGAAGCATTAACCCTAATGTTAAACCCTAGTTTGAAACCCTAACACTAAATTGAAACCCCAGTTTGAAACCCTAACACTAATGTAAAACCCTAGTTTGTAACCCTTACCCTAATGTAAAACCTTAGTGTGAAACCCTAACCCTAATGTAAAACCCTAGTTTGAAACACTAACCCTAACTTTAAACCCTAGTTTGAAACCCTAACCGTAATGTAAAACCCTAGTTTGAAACCCTACCCCTAATTTGAAACCCGAGTTTGAAACCCTAGCGCTAATGTAAAACCCTAGTTTGCAACCCTAACCCTAATTTGAAACCCTAGTTTGAAACCCTAACCCTAATGTTAAACCCTATTTTGAAACCCTAACCCTAATGTAAAACCCTATTTTGAAACCCTAACCCTAATGTAAAACCCTAGGTTGAAACCCTAACCCTAATGTAAAACCCTAGTTTGAAACCCCAAACCTAATTTGAAACCATAGTTTGAAACCCTAACCCTAATGTAAAATCCTAGTTTGTAACCCTAATCCTAATGTAAAACCTCAATTTGAAACCCAAACCCTAATTTGAAACCTTAGTTTGAAACCCTAAACCTAATGTAAAACCCAAGTTTGAAACCCTAACCCTAATTTAAAACCCCTGTTTTGAAACCCTAACCCTAATGTAAAACCCTTGTTTGAAACCCTAACCCTAATGTAAAACCCTTGTTTGAAACCCTAACCCTAATTTGAAACCCTAGTTTGAAACCCTAAACCTAATATAAAACCCTAGTTTGAAACCATAACCCTAATTAGAAACCCTAGTTTGAAACCCTAACCTTAATGTAAAACCCTAGTTTGAAACCCTAACCCTAATGATAAACCCTAGTTTAAAACCCTAACCCTAAATTGAAACCCTAGTTTGAAACCCTAACCCTAATTTGAAACCCTAGTTTGAAACCCTAACCGTAATGTAAAACCCTAGTTTGTAACCTTAACACTAATGTAAAACCCTAGTTTGGAACCCTAACCCTAATGTTAAACCCTAGTTTGAAACCCTAACCCTAATGTAAAACCCTTGTTTGAAACCCTAACCCTAATGTAAAACCCTAGTTTGAAGCAGTAACCCTAATGTAAAACCCTAGTTTGAAACTCTAACCCTAATTTGAAACCCTAGTTTGAAACCCTAACCCTAATGTAAAACCCTAGTTTAAAAGCGTAACCCTAATGTAAAACCCTAGTTTGAAGCATTAACCCTAATGTAAAACCCTAATTTGAAACCCTAACCCTAACGTTAAACCCTAGTTTGAAACCCTAACCGTAATGTAAAACCCTAGTTTGTAACCCTAACCCTAATGTAAAACCTTAGTGTGAAACCCTAACCCTAATGTAAAACCCTAGTTTGAAACCCTAACCCTAATTTGAAACCCTAGTTTGAAACCCTAACCCTAATGTAAAACCCTTGTTTGAAACCCTAACCCTAATGTAAAACCCTAGTTTGAAACCCTAACCCTAATGTTAAAGCCTAGTTTGTAACCCTAACCCTAATGTAAAACCCTAGTTTGAAACCCTTACCCTAATGTTAAACCCTAGTTTGAAACCCTAACCCTAATGTAAAACCCTTGTTTGAAACCCTAACCCTAATGTAAAACCCTAGTTTGAAACCCTAAGCCTAATTTGAAACCCTAGTTTGAAACCCTAACCCTAATGTAAAACCCTAGTTTGTAACCCTAACCCAAATGTAAAACCCTAGTTTGAAACCCTAACCCTAATGTAAAACCCTAGTTCGAAACCCAAACCCAAATGTTAAACCCTAGTTTGAAACCCTAACCCTAAATTGAAACCCTAGTTTGAAACCCTAACCCTAATGTAAAACCCTAGTTTGAAACCCTAACCCTAATGTAAAACCCTAGTTTGTCACCCTAACCCTAATGTAAAACCCTAGTTTGAAACCCTTACGCTAATGTAAAACCCTAGTTTGAAACCCTAACCCTAATGTAAAACCCTAGTTTGAAGCACTAACCCTAATGTAAAACACTAGTTTGAAACGCTAACCCTAATGTAAAACCCTAGTTTGAAGCACTATCCCTAAATTATAACCCTAGTTTGAAACCCTAACCCTAATGATAAACCCTAGTTTAAAACCCTAACCCTAATTAGAAAGTCTAGTTTGAAACCCTAACCCTAATGTAAAACCCTAGTTTAAAACCCTAACCCTAATTAGAAAGCCTAGTTTGAAACCCTAACCCTAATGTAAAACCCTAGTTTGAAACCCTAACCCTAATGATAAACCCTAGTTTAAAACCCTAACCCTAAATTGAAACCCTAGTTTGAAACCCTAACCCTAATTTGAAACCCTAGTTTGAAACCCTAACCGTAATGTAAAACCCTAGTTTGTAACCTTAACACTAATGTAAAACCCTAGTTTGGAACCCTAACCCTAATGTTAAACCCTAGTTTGAAACCCTAACCCAAATGTAAAACCCTTGTTTGAAACCCTAACCCTAATGTAAAACCCTAGTTTGAAGCAGTAACCCTAATGTAAAACCCTAGTTTGAAACTCTAACCCTAATTTGAAACCCTAGTTTGAAACCCTAACCCTAATGTAAAACCCTAGTTTGAAAGCGTAACCCTAATGTAAAACCCTAGTTTGAAGCATTAACCCTAATGTAAAACCCTAGTTTGAAACCCTAACCCTAACGTTAAACCCTAGTTTGAAACCCTAAACGTAATGTAAAACCCTAGTTTGTAACCCTAACCCTAATGTAAAACCTTAGTGTGAAACCCTAACCCTAATGTAAAACCCTAGTTTGAAACCCTAACCCTAATGTAAAACCCTAGTTTGAAACCCTAACCCTAATTTGAAACCCTAGTTTGAAACCCTAACCCTAATGTAAAACCCTAGTTTGAAACCCTAACCCTAATGTAAAACCCTAGTTTGTAACCCTAACCCTAATGTAAAATGACTGTTTTGAAACCCTAACCCTAATGTAAAACCCTTGTTTGAAAAACTAACCCTAATGTAAAACCCTAGTTTGAAACCCTAAGCCTAATTTGAAACCCTAGTTTGAAACCCTAACCCTAATGTAAAACCCTAGTTTGAAACCCTAACCCTAATGTAAAACCCTAGTTTGCAACCCTAACCCTAATGTAAAATGACTGTTTTGAAACCCTAACCCTAATGTAAAACCCTTGTTTGAAACTTTAACCCTAATGTAAAACCCTAGTTTGAAACCCTAATCCTAATGTTAAACCCTAGTTTGTAACCCTAACCCTAATGTAAAACCCTAGTTTGAAACCCTAACCCTAATGTTAAACCCTAGTTTGAAACCCTAACCCTAAAGTAAAACCCTAGTTTGAAACCCTAACCCTAATGTAAAACCCTAGTTTGAAACCTTAACCCTAATGTAAAACCCTTGTTTGAAACCCTAACCCTAATGTAAAAGCCTAGTTTGAAAAACCTAACCCTAATGTAAAACCCTAGTGTGAAACCCTAACCCTATGGTAAAACCCTAGTTTGAAACCCTAAGCCTTATTTGAAACCCTAGTTTGAAACCCTAACCCTAATGTAAAACCCTAGTTTGAAACCCTAACCCTAATGTAAAACCCTAGTTTGTAACCCTAACCCTAATGTAAAATGACTGTTTTGAAACCCTAACCCTAATGTAAAACCCTAGTTTGAAAACCTAACCCTAATGTAAAACCCTAGTGTGAAACCCTAACCCTGATTTTTAACCCCTGTTTTTAAACCCTAACCCTAATGTAAAACCCTAGTTTGAAACCCTAAACCTAATGTAAAACAATAGTTTGAAACCCTAACCCTAATGTAAAACCCTAGTTTGAAACCCTAACCCTAATGTAAAACCCTAGTTTGTAACCCTAACCCTAATGTAAAATGACTGTTTTGAAACCCTAACCCTAATGTAAAACCCTTGTTTGAAAAACTAACCCTAATGTAAAACCCTAGTTTGAAACCCTAAGCCTAATTTGAAACCCTAGTTTGAAACCCTAACCCTAATGTAAAACCCTAGTTTGAAACCCTAACCCTAATGTAAAACCCTAGTTTGCAACCCTAACCCTAATGTAAAATGACTGTTTTGAAACCCTAACCCTAATGTAAAACCCTTGTTTGAAACTTTAACCCTAATGTAAAACCCTAGTTTGAAACCCTAATCCTAATGTTAAACCCTAGTTTGTAACCCTAACCCTAATGTAAAACCCTAGTTTGAAACCCTAACCCTAATGTTAAACCCTAGTTTGAAACCCTAACCCTAAAGTAAAACCCTTGTTTGAAACCCTAACCCTAATGTAAAATCCTAGTTTGAAACCCTAAGCCTAATTTGAACCCCTAGTTTGAAACCCTAACCCTAATGTAAAACCCTAGTTTGGAACCCTAACCCAAATGTAAAACCCTAGTTTGAAACCCTAACCCTAATGTAAAACCCTAGTTTGAAACCCTAACCCTAATGTAAAACCATAGTTTGAAGCATTAACACTAATGTAAAACCCTAGTTTGAAGCACTAACCCTAATGTAAAACACTAGTTTGAAACGCTAACCCTAATGTAAAACCCTAGTTTGAAACCCCAAATCTAATTTGAAACCATAGTTTAAAACCCTAACCCTAATGTAAAACCCTAATTTGAAGCATTAACCCTAATGTAAAACACTAGTTTGAAACGCTAACCCTAATGTTAAACCCTAATTTGAAACCCTAACCCTAATGTAAAACCCTAATTTGAAACCCTAACCCTAATGTAAAACCCTAGTTTGAAACCCTAACCCTAAATTTAAACCCTAGTTTGAAACCCTAACCCTAAGGTAAAACCCTAGTTTGAAACCCTAACCCTAATGTAAAACCCTAGTTTGTAACCCTAACCCTAATGTAAAACCATAGTTTGAAACCCTAACCCTAATGTAAAACCCTAGTTTGAAACCCTAACCCTAATGTAAAACCCTAGTTTGTAACCCTAACTCTAATGTAAAACCCTAGTTTGAAACCCTAACCCTAATGTAAAACCCTAGTTTGAAACCCTAACCCTAATGTAAAACCCTTGTTTGAAACCCTAACCCTAATTTTAAACCCGAGTTTGAAACCCTAACCCTAATGTAAAACCCTAGTTTGAAACCCTAACCCTAATGTAAAACCCCTTGTTTGTAACCCTAACCCTAATTTGAAACCCTAGTTTGAATTCCTAACCCTAATGTTAAACCCTAGTTTGAAACACTAACCCTAAGGTAAAACCCTAGTTTGAAACCCTAACCCTAATGATAAACCCTAGTTTGAAACCCTAACCCTAAATTGAAACCCTAGTTTGAAACCCTAACCCTAATGTAAAACCCTAGTTTGAAACCCTAACCCTAATGTAAAACCCTAGTTTGAAACCCTAACCCTATTGTAAAACCATAGTTTGAAGCACTAACCCTAATGTAAAACACTAGTTTGAAACGCTAACCCTAATGTAAAACCCTAGTTTGAAGCATTAACCCTAATGTTAAACCCTAGTTTGAAACCCTAACACTAAATTGAAACCCCAGTTTGAAACCCTAACACTAATGTAAAACCCTAGTTTGTAACCCTTACCCTAATGTAAAACCTTAGTGTGAAACCATAACCCTAATGTAAAACCCTAGTTTGAAACCCTAACCCTAATGTAAAACCCTAGTTTGAAACCCTAACCCTAATTTGAAACCCTAGTTTGAAACCCTAAACCTAATGTAAAACCCTAGTTTGAAACACTAACCCTAACTTTAAACCCTAGTTTGAAACCCTAACCGTAATGTAAAACCCTAGTTTGAAACCCTACCCCTAATTTGAAACCCGAGTTTGAAACCCTAGCGCTAATGTAAAACCCTAGTTTGCAACCCTAACCCTAATTTGAAACCCTAGTTTGAAACCATAACCCTAATGTAAAACCCTAGTTTGAAACCCCAAACCTAATTTGAAACCATAGTTTGAAACCCTAACCCTAATGTAAAATCCTAGTTTGTAACCCTAATCCTAATGTAAAACCTCAATTTGAAACCCAAACCCTAATTTGAAACCCTAGTTTGAAACCCTAAACCTAATGTAAAACCCAAGTTTGAAACCCTAACCCTAATTTAAAACCCCTGTTTTGAAACCCTAACCCTAATGTAAAACCCTTGTTTGAAACCCTAACCCTAATGTAAAACCCTTGTTTGAAACCCTAACCCTAATTTGAAACCCTAGTTTGAAACCCTAAACCTAATATAAAACCCTAGTTTGAAACCATAACCCTAATTAGAAACCCTAGTTTGAAACCCTAACCTTAATGTAAAACCCTAGTTTGAAACCCTAACCCTAATGATAAACCCTAGTTTAAAACCCTAACCCTAAATTGAAACCCTAGTTTGAAACCCTAACCCTAATTTGAAACCCTAGTTTGAAACCCTAACCGTAATGTAAAACCCTAGTTTGTAACCTTAACACTAATGTAAAACCCTAGTTTGGAACCCTAACCCTAATGTTAAACCCTAGTTTGAAACCCTAACCCTAATGTAAAACCCTTGTTTGAAACCCTAACCCTAATGTAAAACCCTAGTTTGAAGCAGTAACCCTAATGTAAAACCCTAGTTTGAAACTCTAACCCTAATTTGAAACCCTAGTTTGAAACCCTAACCCTAATGTAAAACCCTAGTTTGAAAGCGTAACCCTAATGTAAAACCCTAGTTTGAAGCATTAACCCTAATGTAAAACCCTAATTTGAAACCCTAACCCTAACGTTAAACCCTAGTTTGAAACCCTAACCGTAATGTAAAACCCTAGTTTGTAACCCTAACCCTAATGTAAAACCTTAGTGTGAAACCCTAACCCTAATGTAAAACCCTAGTTTGAAACCCTAACCCTAATTTGAAACCCTAGTTTGAAACCCTAACCCTAATGTAAAACCCTTGTTTGAAACCCTAACCCTAATGTAAAACCCTAGTTTGAAACCCTAACCCTAATGTTAAAGCCTAGTTTGTAACCCTAACCCTAATGTAAAACCCTAGTTTGAAACCCTAACCCTAATGTTAAACCCTAGTTTGAAACCCTAACCCTAATGTAAAACCCTTGTTTGAAACCCTAACCCTAATGTAAAACCCTAGTTTGAAACCCTAAGCCTAATTTGAAACCCTAGTTTGAAACCCTAACCCTAATGTAAAACCCTAGTTTGTAACCCTAACCCAAATGTAAAACCCTAGTTTGAAACCCTAACCCTAATGTAAAACCCTAGTTCGAAACCCAAACCCAAATGTTAAACCCTAGTTTGAAACCCTAACCCTAAATTGAAACCCTAGTTTGAAACCCTAACCCTAATGTAAAACCCTAGTTTGAAACCCTAACCCTAATGTAAAACCCTAGTTTGTCACCCTAACCCTAATGTAAAACCCTAGTTTGAAACCCTTACGCTAATGTAAAACCCTAGTTTGAAACCCTAACCCTAATGTAAAACCCTAGTTTGAAGCACTAACCCTAATGTAAAACACTAGTTTGAAACGCTAACCCTAATGTAAAACCCTAGTTTGAAGCACTATCCCTAAATTATAACCCTAGTTTGAAACCCTAACCCTAATGATAAACCCTAGTTTAAAACCCTAACCCTAATTAGAAAGACTAGTTTGAAACCCTAACCCTAATGTAAAACCCTAGTTTAAAACCCTAACCCTAATTAGAAAGCCTAGTTTGAAACCCTAACCCTAATGTAAAACCCTAGTTTGAAACCCTAACCCTAATGATAAACCCTAGTTTAAAACCCTAACCCTAAATTGAAACCCTAGTTTGAAACCCTAACCCTAATTTGAAACCCTAGTTTGAAACCCTAACCGTAATGTAAAACCCTAGTTTGTAACCTTAACACTAATGTAAAACCCTAGTTTGGAACCCTAACCCTAATGTTAAACCCTAGTTTGAAACCCTAACCCTAATGTAAAACCCTTGTTTGAAACCCTAACCCTAATGTAAAACCCTAGTTTGAAGCAGTAACCCTAATGTAAAACCCTAGTTTGAAACTCTAACCCTAATTTGAAACCCTAGTTTGAAACCCTAACCCTAATGTAAAACCCTAGTTTGAAAGCGTAACCCTAATGTAAAACCCTAGTTTGAAGCAATAACCCTAATGTAAAATCCTAGTTTGAAACCCTAACCCTAACGTTAAACCCTAGTTTGAAACCCTAAACGTAATGTAAAACCCTAGTTTGTAACCCTAACCCTAATGTAAAACCTTAGTGTGAAACCCTAACCCTAATGTAAAACCCTAGTTTGAAACCCTAACCCTAATGTAAAACCCTAGTTTGAAACCCTAACCCTAATTTGAAACCCTAGTTTGAAACCCTAACCCTAATGTAAAACCCTAGTTTGAAACCCTAACCCTAATGTAAAACCCTAGTTTGTAACCCTAACCCTAATGTAAAATGACTGTTTTGAAACCCTAACCCTAAAGTAAAACCCTTGTTTGAAAAACTAACCCTAATGTAAAACCCTAGTTTGAAACCCTAAGCCTAATTTGAAACCCTAGTTTGAAACCCTAACCCTAATGTAAAACCCTAGTTTGAAACCCTAACCCTAATGTAAAACCCTAGTTTGCAACCCTAACCCTAATGTAAAATGACTGTTTTGAAACCCTAACCCTAATGTAAAACCCTTGTTTGAAACTTTAACCCTAATGTAAAACCCTAGTTTGAAACCCTAATCCTAATGTTAAACCCTAGTTTGTAACCCTAACCCTAATGTAAAACCCTAGTTTGAAACCCTAACCCTAATGTTAAACCCTAGTTTGAAACCCTAACCCTAAAGTAAAACCCTAGTTTGAAACCCTAACCCTAATGTAAAACCCTAGTTTGAAACCTTAACCCTAATGTAAAACCCTTGTTTGAAACCCTAACCCTAATGTAAAAGCCTAGTTTGAAAAACCTAACCCTAATGTAAAACCCTAGTGTGAAACCCTAACCCTATGGTAAAACCCTAGTTTGAAACCCTAAGCCTTATTTGAAACCCTAGTTTGAAACCCTAACCCTAATGTAAAACCCTAGTTTGAAACCCTAACCCTAATGTAAAACCCTAGTTTGTAACCCTAACCCTAATGTAAAATGACTGTTTTGAAACCCTAACCCTAATGTAAAACCCTAGTTTGAAAACCTAACCCTAATGTAAAACCCTAGTGTGAAACCCTAACCCTGATTTTTAACCCCTGTTTTTAAACCCTAACACTAATGTAAAACCCTAGTTTGAAACCCTAAACCTAATGTAAAACAATAGTTTGAAACCCTAACCCTAATGTAAAACCCTAGTTTGAAACCCTAACCCTAATGTAAAACCCTAGTTTGTAACCCTAACCCTAATGTAAAATGACTGTTTTGAAACCCTAACCCTAATGTAAAACCCTAGTTTGAAACCCTAAGCCTAATTTGAAACCCTAGTTTGAAACCCTAACCCTAATGTAAAACCCTAGTTTGAAACCCTAACCCTAATGTAAAACCCTAGTTTGCAACCCTAACCCTAATGTAAAACGACTGTTTTGAAACCCTAACCCTAATGTAAAACCCTTGTTTGAAACTTTAACCCTAATGTAAAACCCTAGTTTGAAACCCTAATCCTAATGTTAAACCCTAGTTTGTAACCCTAACCCTAATGTAAAACCCTAGTTTGAAACCCTAACCCTAATGTTAAACCCTAGTTTGAAACCCTAACCCTAAAGTAAAACCCTTGTTTGAAACCCTAACCCTAATGTAAAACCCTAGTTTGAAACCCTAAGCCTAATTTGAACCCCTAGTTTGAAACCCTAACCCTAATGTAAAACCCTAGTTTGGAACCCTAACCCAAATGTAAAACCCTAGTTTGAAACCCTAACCCTAATGTAAAACCCTAGTTTGAAACCCTAACCCTAATGTAAAACCATAGTTTGAAGCATTAACCCTAATGTAAAACCCTAGTTTGAAGCACTAACCCTAATGTAAAACACTAGTTTGAAACGCTAACCCTAATGTAAAACCCTAGTTTGAAACCCCAAATCTAATTTGAAACCATAGTTTAAAACCCTAACCCTAATGTAAAACCCTAGTTTGAAGCATTAACCCTAATGTAAAACACTAGTTTGAAACGCTAACCCTAATGTTAAACCCTAATTTGAAACCCTAACCCTAATGTAAAACCCTAATTTGAAACCCTAACCCTAATGTAAAACCCTAGTTTGAAACCCTAACCCTAAATTTAAACCCTAGTTTGAAACCCTAACCCTAAGGTAAAACCCTAGTTTGAAACCCTAACCCTAATGTAAAACCCTAGTTTGTAACCCTAACCCTAATGTAAAACCATAGTTTGAAACCCTAACTCTAATGTAAAACCCTAGTTTGAAACCCTAACCCTAATGTAAAACCCTAGTTTGAAACCCTAACCCTAATGTAAAACCCTTGTTTGAAACCCTAACCCTAATTTTAAACCCGAGTTTGAAACCCTAACCCTAATGTAAAACCCTAGTTTGAAACCCTAACCCTAATGTAAAACCCCTTGTTTGTAACCCTAACCCTAATTTGAAACCCTAGTTTGAATTCCTAACCCTAATGTTAAACCCTAGTTTGAAACACTAACCCTAAGGTAAAACCCTAGTTTGAAACCCTAACCCTAATGATAAACCCTAGTTTGAAACCCTAACCCTAAATTGAAACCCTAGTTTGAAACCCTAACCCTAATGTAAAACCCTAGTTTGAAACCCTAACCCTAATGTAAAACCCTAGTTTGAAACCCTAACCCTATTGTAAAACCATAGTTTGAAGCACTAACCCTAATGTAAAACACTAGTTTGAAACGCTAACCCTAATGTAAAACCCTAGTTTGAAGCATTAACCCTAATGTTAAACCCTAGTTTGAAACCCTAACACTAAATTGAAACCCCAGTTTGAAACCCTAACACTAATGTAAAACCCTAGTTTGTAACCCTTACCCTAATGTAAAACCTTAGTGTGAAACCCTAACCCTAATGTAAAACCCTAGTTTGAAACCCTAACCCTAATGTAAAACCCTAGTTTGAAACCCTAACCCTAATTTGAAACCCTAGTTTGAAACCCTAAACCTAATGTAAAACCCTAGTTTGAAACACTAACCCTAACTTTAAACCCTAGTTTGAAACCCTAACCGTAATGTAAAACCCTAGTTTGAAACCCTACCCCTAATTTGAAACCCGAGTTTGAAACCCTAGCGCTAATGTAAAACCCCAGTTTGCAACCCTAACCCTAATTTGAAACCCTAGTTTGAAACCCTAACCCTAATGTTAAACCCTATTTTGAAATCCTAACCCTAATGTAAAACCCTATTTTGAAACCCTAACCCTAATGTAAAACCCTAGGTTGAAACCCTAACCCTAATGTAAAACCCTAGTTTGAAACCCCAAACCTAATTTGAAACCATAGTTTGAAACCCTAACCCTAATGTAAAACCCTAGTTTGTAACCCTAATCCTAATGTAAAACCTCAATTTGAAACCCAAACCCTAATTTGAAACCCAAACCCTAATTTGAAACCCTAGTTTGAAACCCTAAACCTAATGTAAAACCCAAGTTTGAAACCCTAACCCTAATTTAAAACCCCTGTTTTGAAACCCTAACCCTAATGTAAAACCCTTGTTTGAAACCCTAACCCTAATGTAAAACCCTTGTTTGAAACCCTAACCCTAATTTGAAACCCTAGTTTGAAACCCTAAACCTAATATAAAACCCTAGTTTGAAACCATAACCCTAATTAGAAACCCTAGTTTGAAACCCTAACCTTAATGTAAAACCCTAGTTTGAAACCCTAACCCTAATGATAAACCCTAGTTTAAAACCCTAACCCTAAATTGAAACCCTAGTTTGAAACCCTAACCCTAATGTAAAACCCTAGTTTGAAACCCTAACCCTAATGTTAAACCCTAGTTTGAAACCCTAACCCTAAAGTAAAACCCTTGTTTGAAACCCTAACCCTAATGTAAAACCCTAGTTTGAAACCCTAAGCCTAATTTGAACCCCTAGTTTGAAACCCTAACCCTAATGTAAAACCCTAGTTTGGAACCCTAACCCAAATGTAAAACCCTAGTTTGAAACCCTAACCCTAATGTAAAACCCTAGTTTGAAACCCTAACCCTAATGTAAAACCATAGTTTGAAGCATTAACCCTAATGTAAAACCCTAGTTTGAAGCACTAACCCTAATGTAAAACACTAGTTTGAAACGCTAACCCTAATGTAAAACCCTAGTTTGAAACCCCAAATCTAATTTGAAACCATAGTTTAAAACCCTAACCCTAATGTAAAACCCTAGTTTGAAGCATTAACCCTAATGTAAAACACTAGTTTGAAACGCTAACCCTAATGTTAAACCCTAATTTGAAACCCTAACCCTAATGTAAAACCCTAATTTGAAACCCTAACCCTAATGTAAAACCCTAGTTTGAAACCCTAACCCTAAATTTAAACCCTAGTTTGAAACCCTAACCCTAAGGTAAAACCCTAGTTTGAAACCCTAACCCTAATGTAAAACCCTAGTTTGTAACCCTAACCCTAATGTAAAACCATAGTTTGAAACCCTAACCCTAATGTAAAACCCTAGTTTGAAACCCTAACCCTAATGTAAAACCCTAGTTTGTAACCCTAACTCTAATGTAAAACCCTAGTTTGAAACCCTAACCCTAATGTAAAACCCTAGTTTGAAACCCTAACCCTAATGTAAAACCCTTGTTTGAAACCCTAACCCTAATTTTAAACCCGAGTTTGAAACCCTAACCCTAATGTAAAACCCTAGTTTGAAACCCTAACCCTAATGTAAAACCCCTTGTTTGTAACCCTAACCCTAATTTGAAACCCTAGTTTGAATTCCTAACCCTAATGTTAAACCCTAGTTTGAAACACTAACCCTAAGGTAAAACCCTAGTTTGAAACCCTAACCCTAATGATAAACCCTAGTTTGAAACCCTAACCCTAAATTGAAACCCTAGTTTGAAACCCTAACCCTAATGTAAAACCCTAGTTTGAAACCCTAACCCTAATGTAAAACCCTAGTTTGAAACCCTAACCCTATTGTAAAACCATAGTTTGAAGCACTAACCCTAATGTAAAACACTAGTTTGAAACGCTAACCCTAATGTAAAACCCTAGTTTGAAGCATTAACCCTAATGTTAAACCCTAGTTTGAAACCCTAACACTAAATTGAAACCCCAGTTTGAAACCCTAACACTAATGTAAAACCCTAGTTTGTAACCCTTACCCTAATGTAAAACCTTAGTGTGAAACCCTAACCCTAATGTAAAACCCTAGTTTGAAACCCTAACCCTAATGTAAAACCCTAGTTTGAAACCCTAACCCTAATTTGAAACCCTAGTTTGAAACCCTAAACCTAATGTAAAACCCTAGTTTGAAACACTAACCCTAACTTTAAACCCTAGTTTGAAACCCTAACCGTAATGTAAAACCCTAGTTTGAAACCCTACCCCTAATTTGAAACCCGAGTTTGAAACCCTAGCGCTAATGTAAAACCCCAGTTTGCAACCCTAACCCTAATTTGAAACCCTAGTTTGAAACCCTAACCCTAATGTTAAACCCTATTTTGAAATCCTAACCCTAATGTAAAACCCTATTTTGAAACCCTAACCCTAATGTAAAACCCTAGGTTGAAACCCTAACCCTAATGTAAAACCCTAGTTTGAAACCCCAAACCTAATTTGAAACCATAGTTTGAAACCCTAACCCTAATGTAAAACCCTAGTTTGTAACCCTAATCCTAATGTAAAACCTCAATTTGAAACCCAAACCCTAATTTGAAACCCAAACCCTAATTTGAAACCCTAGTTTGAAACCCTAAACCTAATGTAAAACCCAAGTTTGAAACCCTAACCCTAATTTAAAACCCCTGTTTTGAAACCCTAACCCTAATGTAAAACCCTTGTTTGAAACCCTAACCCTAATGTAAAACCCTTGTTTGAAACCCTAACCCTAATTTGAAACCCTAGTTTGAAACCCTAAACCTAATATAAAACCCTAGTTTGAAACCATAACCCTAATTAGAAACCCTAGTTTGAAACCCTAACCTTAATGTAAAACCCTAGTTTGAAACCCTAACCCTAATGATAAACCCTAGTTTAAAACCCTAACCCTAAATTGAAACCCTAGTTTGAAACCCTAACCCTAATTTGAAACCCTAGTTTGAAACCCTAACCGTAATGTAAAACCCTAGTTTGTAACCTTAACACTAATGTAAAACCCTAGTTTGGAACCCTAACCCTAATGTTAAACCCTAGTTTGAAACCCTAACCCTAATGTAAAACCCTTGTTTGAAACCCTAACCCTAATGTAAAACCCTAGTTTGAAGCAGTAACCCTAATGTAAAACCCTAGTTTGAAACTCTAACCCTAATTTGAAACCCTAGTTTGAAACCCTAACCCTAATGTAAAACCCTAGTTTGAAAGCGTAACCCTAATGTAAAACCCTAGTTTGAAGCATTAACCCTAATGTAAAACCCTAATTTGAAACCCTAACCCTAACGTTAAACCCTAGTTTGAAACCCTAACCGTAATGTAAAACCCTAGTTTGTAACCCTAACCCTAATGTAAAACCTTAGTGTGAAACCCTAACCCTAATGTAAAACCCTAGTTTGAAACCCTAACCCTAATTTGAAACCCTAGTTTGAAACCCTAACCCTAATGTAAAACCCTTGTTTGAAACCCTAACCCTAATGTAAAACCCTAGTTTGAAACCCTAACCCTAATGTTAAAGCCTAGTTTGTAACCCTAACCCTAATGTAAAACCCTAGTTTGAAACCCTAACCCTAATGTTAAACCCTAGTTTGAAACCCTAACCCTAATGTAAAACCCTTGTTTGAAACCCTAACCCTAATGTAAAACCCTAGTTTGAAACCCTAAGCCTAATTTGAAACCCTAGTTTGAAACCCTAACCCTAATGTAAAACCCTAGTTTGTAACCCTAACCCAAATGTAAAACCCTAGTTTGAAACCCTAACCCTAATGTAAAACCCTAGTTCGAAACCCAAACCCAAATGTTAAACCCTAGTTTGAAACCCTAACCCTAAATTGAAACCCTAGTTTGAAACCCTAACCCTAATGTAAAACCCTAGTTTGAAACCCTAACCCTAATGTAAAACCCTAGTTTGTCACCCTAACCCTAATGTAAAACCCTAGTTTGAAACCCTTACGCTAATGTAAAACCCTAGTTTGAAACCCTAACCCTAATGATAAACCCTAGTTTGAAACCCTAACCCTAAATTGAAACCCTAGTTTGAAACCCTAACCCTAATGTAAAACCCTAGTTTGAAACCCTAACCCTATTGTAAAACCATAGTTTGAAGCACTAACCCTAATGTAAAACACTAGTTTGAAACGCTAACCCTAATGTAAAACCCTAGTTTGAAGCATTAACCCTAATGTTAAACCCTAGTTTGAAACCCTAACACTAAATTGAAACCCCAGTTTGAAACCCTAACACTAATGTAAAACCCTAGTTTGTAACCCTTACCCTAATGTAAAACCTTAGTGTGAAACCCTAACCCTAATGTAAAACCCTAGTTTGAAACCCTAACCCTAATGTAAAACCCTAGTTTGAAACCCTAACCCTAATTTGAAACCCTAGTTTGAAACCCTAAACCTAATGTAAAACCCTAGTTTGAAACACTAACCCTAACTTTAAACCCTAGTTTGAAACCCTAACCGTAATGTAAAACCCTAGTTTGAAACCCTACCCCTAATTTGAAACCCGAGTTTGAAACCCTAGCGCTAATGTAAAACCCCAGTTTGCAACCCTAACCCTAATTTGAAACCCTAGTTTGAAACCCTAACCCTAATGTTAAACCCTATTTTGAAATCCTAACCCTAATGTAAAACCCTATTTTGAAACCCTAACCCTAATGTAAAACCCTAGGTTGAAACCCTAACCCTAATGTAAAACCCTAGTTTGAAACCCCAAACCTAATTTGAAACCATAGTTTGAAACCCTAACCCTAATGTAAAACCCTAGTTTGTAACCCTAATCCTAATGTAAAACCTCAATTTGAAACCCAAACCCTAATTTGAAACCCAAACCCTAATTTGAAACCCTAGTTTGAAACCCTAAACCTAATGTAAAACCCAAGTTTGAAACCCTAACCCTAATTTAAAACCCCTGTTTTGAAACCCTAACCCTAATGTAAAACCCTTGTTTGAAACCCTAACCCTAATGTAAAACCCTTGTTTGAAACCCTAACCCTAATTTGAAACCCTAGTTTGAAACCCTAAACCTAATATAAAACCCTAGTTTGAAACCATAACCCTAATTAGAAACCCTAGTTTGAAACCCTAACCTTAATGTAAAACCCTAGTTTGAAACCCTAACCCTAATGATAAACCCTAGTTTAAAACCCTAACCCTAAATTGAAACCCTAGTTTGAAACCCTAACCCTAATTTGAAACCCTAGTTTGAAACCCTAACCGTAATGTAAAACCCTAGTTTGTAACCTTAACACTAATGTAAAACCCTAGTTTGGAACCCTAACCCTAATGTTAAACCCTAGTTTGAAACCCTAACCCTAATGTAAAACCCTTGTTTGAAACCCTAACCCTAATGTAAAACCCTAGTTTGAAGCAGTAACCCTAATGTAAAACCCTAGTTTGAAACTCTAACCCTAATTTGAAACCCTAGTTTGAAACCCTAACCCTAATGTAAAACCCTAGTTTGAAAGCGTAACCCTAATGTAAAACCCTAGTTTGAAGCATTAACCCTAATGTAAAACCCTAATTTGAAACCCTAACCCTAACGTTAAACCCTAGTTTGAAACCCTAACCGTAATGTAAAACCCTAGTTTGTAACCCTAACCCTAATGTAAAACCTTAGTGTGAAACCCTAACCCTAATGTAAAACCCTAGTTTGAAACCCTAACCCTAATTTGAAACCCTAGTTTGAAACCCTAACCCTAATGTAAAACCCTTGTTTGAAACCCTAACCCTAATGTAAAACCCTAGTTTGAAACCCTAACCCTAATGTTAAAGCCTAGTTTGTAACCCTAACCCTAATGTAAAACCCTAGTTTGAAACCCTAACCCTAATGTTAAACCCTAGTTTGAAACCCTAACCCTAATGTAAAACCCTTGTTTGAAACCCTAACCCTAATGTAAAACCCTAGTTTGAAACCCTAAGCCTAATTTGAAACCCTAGTTTGAAACCCTAACCCTAATGTAAAACCCTAGTTTGTAACCCTAACCCAAATGTAAAACCCTAGTTTGAAACCCTAACCCTAATGTAAAACCCTAGTTCGAAACCCAAACCCAAATGTTAAACCCTAGTTTGAAACCCTAACCCTAAATTGAAACCCTAGTTTGAAACCCTAACCCTAATGTAAAACCCTAGTTTGAAACCCTAACCCTAATGTAAAACCCTAGTTTGTCACCCTAACCCTAATGTAAAACCCTAGTTTGAAACCCTTACGCTAATGTAAAACCCTAGTTTGAAACCCTAACCCTAATGTAAAACCCTAGTTTGAAGCACTAACCCTAATGTAAAACACTAGTTTGAAACGCTAACCCTAATGTAAAACCCTAGTTTGAAGCACTATCCCTAAATTATAACCCTAGTTTGAAACCCTAACCCTAATGATAAACCCTAGTTTAAAACCCTAACCCTAATTAGAAAGCCTAGTTTGAAACCCTAACCCTAATGTAAAACCCTAGTTTAAAACCCTAACCCTAATTAGAAAGCCTAGTTTGAAACCCTAACCCTAATGTAAAACCCTAGTTTGAAACCCTAACCCTAATGTAAAACCCTAGTTTGAAAGCGTAACCCTAATGTAAAACCCTAGTTTGAAGCATTAACCCTAATGTAAAACCCTAGTTTGAAACCCTAACCCTAACGTTAAACCCTAGTTTGAAACCCTAAACGTAATGTAAAACCCTAGTTTGTAACCCTAACCCTAATGTAAAACCTTAGTGTGAAACCCTAACCCTAATGTAAAACCCTAGTTTGAAACCCTAACCCTAATGTAAAACCCTAGTTTGAAACCCTAACCCTAATTTGAAACCCTAGTTTGAAACCCTAACCCTAATGTAAAACCCTAGTTTGAAACCCTAACCCTAATGTAAAACCCTAGTTTGTAACCCTAACCCTAATGTAAAATGACTGTTTTGAAACCCTAACCCTAATGTAAAACCCTTGTTTGAAACCCTAACCCTAATGTAAAACCCTAGTTTGAAACCCTAAGCCTAATTTGAAACCCTAGTTTGAAACCCTAACCCTAATGTAAAACCCTAGTTTGAAACCCTAACCCTAATGTAAAACCGTAGTTTGCAACCCTAACCCTAATGTAAAATGACTGTTTTGAAACCCTAACCCTAATGTAAAACCCTTGTTTGAAACTTTAACCCTAATGTAAATACCTAGTTTGAAACCCTAATCCTAATGTTAAACCCTAGTTTGTAACCCTAACCCTAATGTAAAACCCTAGTTTGAAACCCTAACCCTAATGTTAAACCCTAGTTTGAAACCCTAACCCTAAAGTAAAACCCTTGTTTGAAACCCTAACCCTAATGTAAAACCCTAGTTTGAAACCCTAAGCCTAATTTGAAACCCTAGTTTGAAACCCTAACCCTAATGTAAAACCCTAGTTTGTAACCCTAACCCAAATGTAAAACCCTAGTTTGAAACCTTAACCCTAATGTAAAACCCTAGTTTGAAACCCTAACCCTAATGTAAAACCATAGTTTGAAGCATTAACCCTAATGTAAAACCCTAGTTTGAAGCACTAACCCTAATGTAAAACACTAGTTTGAAACGCTAACCCTAATGTAAAACCCTAGTTTGAAACCCCAAATCTAATTTGAAACCATAGTTTAAAACCCTAACCCTAATGTAAAACCCTAGTTTGAAGCATTAACCCTAATGTAAAACACTAGTTTGAAACGCTAACCCTAATGTTAAACCCTAATTTGAAACCCTAACCCTAATGTAAAACCCTAGTTTGTAACCCTAACCCTAATGTAAAACCCTAGTTTGTAACCCTAACCCAAATGTAAAACCCTAGTTTGAAACCCTAACCCTAATGTAAAACCCTAGTTTGAAACCCTAACCCTAATGTAAAACCATAGTTTGAAGCATTAACCCTAATGTAAAACCCTAGTTTGAAGCACTAACCCTAATGTAAAACACTAGTTTGAAACGCTAACCCTAATGTAAAACCCTAGTTTGAAACCCCAAATCTAATTTGAAACCATAGTTTAAAACCCTAACCCTAATGTAAAACCCTAGTTTGAAGCATTAACCCTAATGTAAAACACTAGTTTGAAACGCTAACCCTAATGTTAAACCCTAGTTTGAAACCCTAACACTAAATTGAAACCCCAGTTTGAAACCCTAACACTAATGTAAAACCCTAGTTTGTAACCCTTACCCTAATGTAAAACCTTAGTGTGAAACCCTAACCCTAATGTAAAACCCTAGTTTGAAACCCTAACCCTAATGTAAAACCCTAGTTTGAAACCCTAACCCTAATTTGAAACCCTAGTTTGAAACCCTAAACCTAATGTAAAACCCTAGTTTGAAACACTAACCCTAACTTTAAACCCTAGTTTGAAACCCTAACCGTAATGTAAAACCCTAGTTTGAAACCCTACCCCTAATTTGAAACCCGAGTTTGAAACCCTAGCGCTAATGTAAAACCCCAGTTTGCAACCCTAACCCTAATTTGAAACCCTAGTTTGAAACCCTAACCCTAATGTTAAACCCTATTTTGAAACCCTAACCCTAATGTAAAACCCTATTTTGAAACCCTAACCCTAATGTAAAACCCTAGGTTGAAACCCTAACCCTAATGTAAAACCCTAGTTTGAAACCCCAAACCTAATTTGAAACCATAGTTTGAAACCCTAACCCTAATGTAAAACCCTAGTTTGTAACCCTAATCCTAATGTAAAACCTCAATTTGAAACCCAAACCCTAATTTGAAACCCTAGTTTGAAACCCTAAACCTAATGTAAAACCCAAGTTTGAAACCCTAACCCTAATTTAAAACCCCTGTTTTGAAACCCTAACCCTAATGTAAAACCCTTGTTTGAAACCCTAACCCTAATGTAAAACCCTTGTTTGAAACCCTAACCCTAATTTGAAACCCTAGTTTGAAACCCTAAACCTAATATAAAACCCTAGTTTGAAACCATAACCCTAATTAGAAACCCTAGTTTGAAACCCTAACCTTAATGTAAAACCCTAGTTTGAAACCCTAACCCTAATGATAAACCCTAGTTTAAAACCCTAACCCCAAATTGAAACCCTAGTTTGAAACCCTAACCCTAATTTGAAACCCTAGTTTGAAACCCTAACCGTAATGTAAAACCCTAGTTTGTAACCTTAACACTAATGTAAAACCCTAGTTTGGAACCCTAACCCTAATGTTAAACCCTAGTTTGAAACCCTAACCCTAATGTAAAACCCTTGTTTGAAACCCTAACCCTAATGTAAAACCCTAGTTTGAAGCAGTAACCCTAATGTAAAACCCTAGTTTGAAACTCTAACCCTAATTTGAAACCCTAGTTTGAAACCCTAACCCTAATGTAAAACCCTAGTTTGAAAGCGTAACCCTAATGTAAAACCCTAGTTTGAAGCATTAACCCTAATGTAAAACCCTAATTTGAAACCCTAACCCTAACGTTAAACCCTAGTTTGAAACCCTAACCGTAATGTAAAACCCTAGTTTGTAACCCTAACCCTAATGTAAAACCTTAGTGTGAAACCCTAACCCTAATGTAAAACCCTAGTTTGAAACCCTAACCCTAATTTGAAACCCTAGTTTGAAACCCTAACCCTAATGTAAAACCCTTGTTTGAAACCCTAACCCTAATGTAAAACCCTAGTTTGAAACCCTAACCCTAATGTTAAAGCCTAGTTTGTAACCCTAACCCTAATGTAAAACCCTAGTTTGAAACCCTAACCCTAATGTTAAACCCTAGTTTGAAACCCTAACCCTAATGTAAAACCCTTGTTTGAAACCCTAACCCTAATGTAAAACCCTAGTTTGAAACCCTAAGCCTAATTTGAAACCCTAGTTTGAAACCCTAACCCTAATGTAAAACCCTAGTTTGTAACCCTAACCCAAATGTAAAACCCTAGTTTGAAACCCTAACCCTAATGTAAAACCCTAGTTCGAAACCCAAACCCAAATGTTAAACCCTAGTTTGAAACCCTAACCCTAAATTGAAACCCTAGTTTGAAACCCTAACCCTAATGTAAAACCCTAGTTTGAAACCCTAACCCTAATGTAAAACCCTAGTTTGTCACCCTAACCCTAATGTAAAACCCTAGTTTGAAACCCTTACGCTAATGTAAAACCCTAGTTTGAAACCCTAACCCTAATGTAAAACCCTAGTTTGAAGCACTAACCCTAATGTAAAACACTAGTTTGAAACGCTAACCCTAATGTAAAACCCTAGTTTGAAGCACTATCCCTAAATTATAACCCTAGTTTGAAACCCTAACCCTAATGATAAACCCTAGTTTAAAACCCTAACCCTAATTAGAAAGCCTAGTTTGAAACCCTAACCCTAATGTAAAACCCTAGTTTAAAACCCTAACCCTAATTAGAAAGCCTAGTTTGAAACCCTAACCCTAATGTAAAACCCTAGTTTGAAACCCTAACCCTAATGTAAAACCCTAGTTTGAAAGCGTAACCCTAATGTAAAACCCTAGTTTGAAGCATTAACCCTAATGTAAAACCCTAGTTTGAAACCCTAACCCTAACGTTAAACCCTAGTTTGAAACCCTAAACGTAATGTAAAACCCTAGTTTGTAACCCTAACCCTAATGTAAAACCTTAGTGTGAAACCCTAACCCTAATGTAAAACCCTAGTTTGAAACCCTAACCCTAATGTAAAACCCTAGTTTGAAACCCTAACCCTAATTTGAAACCCTAGTTTGAAACCCTAACCCTAATGTAAAACCCTAGTTTGAAACCCTAACCCTAATGTAAAACCCTAGTTTGTAACCCTAACCCTAATGTAAAATGACTGTTTTGAAACCCTAACCCTAATGTAAAACCCTTGTTTGAAACCCTAACCCTAATGTAAAACCCTAGTTTGAAACCCTAAGCCTAATTTGAAACCCTAGTTTGAAACCCTAACCCTAATGTAAAACCCTAGTTTGAAACCCTAACCCTAATGTAAAACCGTAGTTTGCAACCCTAACCCTAATGTAAAATGACTGTTTTGAAACCCTAACCCTAATGTAAAACCCTTGTTTGAAACTTTAACCCTAATGTAAATACCTAGTTTGAAACCCTAATCCTAATGTTAAACCCTAGTTTGTAACCCTAACCCTAATGTAAAACCCTAGTTTGAAACCCTAACCCTAATGTTAAACCCTAGTTTGAAACCCTAACCCTAAAGTAAAACCCTAGTTTGAAACACTAACCCTAAGGTAAAACCCTAGTTTGAAACCCTAACCCTAATGTAAAACCCTAGTTTGTAACCCTAACCCTAATGTAAAACCATAGTTTGAAACCCTAACCCTAATTTTAAACCCTAGTTTGAAACCCTAACCCTAATGTAAAACCCTAGTTTGAAGCACTAACCCTAAATTATAACCCTAGTTTGAAACTCTTACCCTAATGTAAAACCCCAGTTTGAAAACCTAACCGTAATGTAAAACCCTAGTTTGTAACCCTAACCCTAATGTTAAACCCTAGTTTGAAACCCTAACCCTAATGTAAAACCCTAGTTTGAAACCCTAACCCTAATGATAAACCCTAGTTTGAAACCCTAACCCTAATGCAAAACCCTAGTTTGAAACCCTAACCCTAATGTAAAACCCTAGTTTGAAACCCTAACCCTAATGATAAACCCTAGTTTGAAACCCTAACCCTAATGCAAAACCCTAGTTTGAAACCCTAACCCTAATGTAAAACCCTAGTTTGAAACCCTAACCCTAATGTAAAACCCCTTGTTTGTAACCCTAACCCTAATTTGAAACCCTAGTTTGAATTCCTAACCCTAATGTTAAACCCTAGTTTGAAACACTAACCCTAATGTAAAACCCTAGTTTGAAACGCTAACCCTAATGTAAAACCCTAGTTTGAAGCATTAACCCTAAAGTAAAACACTAGTTTGAAACCCTAACCCTAATGTTAAACCCTAGTTTGAAACCCTAACCCTAAGGTAAAACCCTAGTTTGAAACCCTAACCCTAATGATAAACCCTAGTTTGAAACCCTAACCCTAAATTGAAACCCTAGTTTGAAACCCTAACCCTAATGTAAAACCCTAGTTTGAAACCCTAACCCTAATGTAAAACCCTAGTTTGAAACCCTAACCCTAATGTAAAACCATAGTTTGAAGCATTAACCCTAATGTAAAACCCTAGTTTGAAGCACTAACCCTAATGTAAAACACTAGTTTGAAACGCTAACCCTAATGTAAAACCCTAGTTTGAAACCCCAAATCTAATTTGAAACCATAGTTTAAAACCCTAACCCTAATGTAAAACCCTAGTTTGAAGCATTAACCCTAATGTAAAACACTAGTTTGAAACGCTAACCCTAATGTTAAACCCTAATTTGAAACCCTAACCCTAATGTAAAACCCTAGTTTGTAACCCTAACCCTAATGTAAAACCCTAGTTTGAAAACCTAACCCTAATGTAAAACCCTAGTGTGAAACTCTAACCCTAATTTTTAACCCCTGTTTTTAAACCCTAACCCTAATGTAAAACCCTAGTTTGAAACCCTAACCCTAATGTAAAACCCTAGTTTGAAACCCTAACCCTAATGTAAAACCCTAGTTTGTAACCCTAACCCTAATGTAAAATGACTGTTTTGAAACCCTAACCCTAATGTAAAACCCTTGTTTGAAACCCTAACCCTAATGTAAAACCCTAGTTTGAAACCCTAAGCCTAATTTGAAACCCTAGTTTGAAACCCTAACCCTAATGTAAAACCCTAGTTTGTAACCCTAACCCAAATGTAAAACACTAGTTTGAAATATTAACCCTAATGTAAAACCCTAGTTTGAAACCCTAACCCAAATGTTAAACCCTAGTTTGAAACCCTAACCCTAAATTGAAAACCTAGTTTGAAACCCTAACCCTAATGTAAAACCCTAGTTTGAAACCCTAACCCTAATGTAAAACCCTAGTTTGTCACCCTAACCCTAATGTAAAACCCTAGTTTGAAACCGTAACGCTAATGTAAAACCCTAGTTTGAAACCCTAACCCTAATGTAAAACCCTAGTTTGAAGCACTAACCCTAATGTAAAACACTAGTTTGAAACGCTAACCCTAATGTAAAACCCTAGTTTGAAACACCAAATCTAATTTGAAACCATAGTTTAAAACCCTAAACCTAATATAAAACCCTAGTTTGAAGCATTAACCCTAATGTAAAACACTAGTTTGAAACGCTAACCCTAATGTTAAACCCTAATTTGAAACCCTAACCCTAATGTAAAACCCTAGTTTGAAACCCTAACCCTAAATTTAAACCCTAGTTTGAAACACTAACCCTAAGGTAAAACCCTAGTTTGAAACCCTAACCCTAATGTAAAACCCTAGTTTGTAACCCTAACCCTAATGTAAAACCATAGTTTGAAACCCTAACCCTAATTTTAAACCCTAGTTTGAAACCCTAACCCTAATGTAAAACCCTAGTTTGAAGCACTAACCCTAAATTATAACCCTAGTTTGAAACTCTTACCCTAATGTAAAACCCCAGTTTGAAAACCTAACCGTAATGTAAAACCCTAGTTTGTAACCCTAACCCTAATGTTAAACCCTAGTTTGAAACCCTAACCCTAATGTAAAACCCTAGTTTGAAACCCTAACCCTAATGATAAACCCTAGTTTGAAACCCTAACCCTAATGCAAAACCCTAGTTTGAAACCCTAACCCTAATGTAAAACCCTAGTTTGAAACCCTAACCCTAATGATAAACCCTAGTTTGAAACCCTAACCCTAATGCAAAACCCTAGTTTGAAACCCTAACCCTAATGTAAAACCCTAGTTTGAAACCCTAACCCTAATGTAAAACCCCTTGTTTGTAACCCTAACCCTAATTTGAAACCCTAGTTTGAATTCCTAACCCTAATGTTAAACCCTAGTTTGAAACACTAACCCTAATGTAAAACCCTAGTTTGAAACGCTAACCCTAATGTAAAACCCTAGTTTGAAGCATTAACCCTAAAGTAAAACACTAGTTTGAAACCCTAACCCTAATGTTAAACCCTAGTTTGAAACCCTAACCCTAAGGTAAAACCCTAGTTTGAAACCCTAACCCTAATGATAAACCCTAGTTTGAAACCCTAACCCTAAATTGAAACCCTAGTTTGAAACCCTAACCCTAATGTAAAACCCTAGTTTGAAACCCTAACCCTAATGTAAAACCCTAGTTTGAAACCCTAACCCTATTGTAAAACCATAGTTTGAAGCACTAACCCTAATGTAAAACACTAGTTTGAAACGCTAACCCTAATGTAAAACCCTAGTTTGAAACCCTAACCCTATTGTAAAACCATAGTTTGAAGCACTAACCCTAATGTAAAACACTAGTTTGAAACGCTAACCCTAATGTAAAACCCTAGTTTGAAGCATTAACCCTAATGTTAAACCCTAGTTTGAAACCTAACACTAAATTGAAACCCCAGTTTGAAACCCTAACACTAATGTAAAACCCTAGTTTGTAACCCTTACCCTAATGTAAAACCTTAGTGTGAAACCCTAACCCTAATGTAAAACCCTAGTTTGAAACCCTAACCCTAATGTAAAACCCTAGTTTGAAACCCTAACCCTAATTTGAAACCCTAGTTTGAAACCCTAAACCTAATGTAAAACCCTAGTTTGAAACCCTAACCCTAACTTTAAACCCTAGTTTGAAACCCTAACCGTAATGTAAAACCCTAGTTTGAAACCCTACCCCTAATTTGAAACCCGAGTTTGAAACCCTAGCGCTAATGTAAAACCCTAGTTTGCAACCCTAACCCTAATTTGAAACCCTAGTTTGAAACCCTAACCCTAATGTTAAACCCTATTTTGAAACCCTAACCCAAATGTTAAACCCTAGTTTGAAACCCTAACCCTAAATTGAAAACCTAGTTTGAAACCCTAACCCTAATGTAAAACCCTAGTTTGAAACCCTAACCCTAATGTAAAACCCTAGTTTGTCACCCTAACCCTAATGTAAAACCCTAGTTTGAAACCGTAACGCTAATGTAAAACCCTAGTTTGAAACCCTAACCCTAATGTAAAACCCTAGTTTGAAGCACTAACCCTAATGTAAAACACTAGTTTGAAACGCTAACCCTAATGTAAAACCCTAGTTTGAAACACCAAATCTAATTTGAAACCATAGTTTAAAACCCTAAACCTAATATAAAACCCTAGTTTGAAGCATTAACCCTAATGTAAAACACTAGTTTGAAACGCTAACCCTAATGTTAAACCCTAATTTGAAACCCTAACCCTAATGTAAAACCCTAGTTTGAAACCCTAACCCTAAATTTAAACCCTAGTTTGAAACACTAACCCTAAGGTAAAACCCTAGTTTGAAACCCTAACCCTAATGTAAAACCCTAGTTTGTAACCCTAACCCTAATGTAAAACCATAGTTTGAAACCCTAACCCTAATTTTAAACCCTAGTTTGAAACCCTAACCCTAATGTAAAACCCTAGTTTGAAGCACTAACCCTAAATTATAACCCTAGTTTGAAACTCTTACCCTAATGTAAAACCCCAGTTTGAAAACCTAACCGTAATGTAAAACCCTAGTTTGTAACCCTAACCCTAATGTTAAACCCTAGTTTGAAACCCTAACCCTAATGTAAAACCCTAGTTTGAAACCCTAACCCTAATGATAAACCCTAGTTTGAAACCCTAACCCTAATGCAAAACCCTAGTTTGAAACCCTAACCCTAATGTAAAACCATAGTTTGAAGCATTAACACTAATGTAAAACCCTAGTTTGAAGCACTAACCCTAATGTAAAACACTAGTTTGAAACGCTAACCCTAATGTAAAACCCTAGTTTGAAACCCCAAATCTAATTTGAAACCATAGTTTAAAACCCTAACCCTAATGTAAAACCCTAATTTGAAGCATTAACCCTAATGTAAAACACTAGTTTGAAACGCTAACCCTAATGTTAAACCCTAATTTGAAACCCTAACCCTAATGTAAAACCCTAATTTGAAACCCTAACCCTAATGTAAAACCCTAGTTTGAAACCCTAACCCTAAATTTAAACCCTAGTTTGAAACCCTAACCCTAAGGTAAAACCCTAGTTTGAAACCCTAACCCTAATGTAAAACCCTAGTTTGTAACCCTAACCCTAATGTAAAACCATAGTTTGAAACCCTAACCCTAATGTAAAACCCTAGTTTGAAACCCTAACCCTAATGTAAAACCCTAGTTTGTAACCCTAACTCTAATGTAAAACCCTAGTTTGAAACCCTAACCCTAATGTAAAACCCTAGTTTGAAACCCTAACCCTAATGTAAAACCCTTGTTTGAAACCCTAACCCTAATTTTAAACCCGAGTTTGAAACCCTAACCCTAATGTAAAACCCTAGTTTGAAACCCTAACCCTAATGTAAAACCCCTTGTTTGTAACCCTAACCCTAATTTGAAACCCTAGTTTGAATTCCTAACCCTAATGTTAAACCCTAGTTTGAAACACTAACCCTAAGGTAAAACCCTAGTTTGAAACCCTAACCCTAATGATAAACCCTAGTTTGAAACCCTAACCCTAAATTGAAACCCTAGTTTGAAACCCTAACCCTAATGTAAAACCCTAGTTTGAAACCCTAACCCTAATGTAAAACCCTAGTTTGAAACCCTAACCCTATTGTAAAACCATAGTTTGAAGCACTAACCCTAATGTAAAACACTAGTTTGAAACGCTAACCCTAATGTAAAACCCTAGTTTGAAGCATTAACCCTAATGTTAAACCCTAGTTTGAAACCCTAACACTAAATTGAAACCCCAGTTTGAAACCCTAACACTAATGTAAAACCCTAGTTTGTAACCCTTACCCTAATGTAAAACCTTAGTGTGAAACCATAACCCTAATGTAAAACCCTAGTTTGAAACCCTAACCCTAATGTAAAACCCTAGTTTGAAACCCTAACCCTAATTTGAAACCCTAGTTTGAAACCCTAAACCTAATGTAAAACCCTAGTTTGAAACACTAACCCTAACTTTAAACCCTAGTTTGAAACCCTAACCGTAATGTAAAACCCTAGTTTGAAACCCTACCCCTAATTTGAAACCCGAGTTTGAAACCCTAGCGCTAATGTAAAACCCTAGTTTGCAACCCTAACCCTAATTTGAAACCCTAGTTTGAAACCATAACCCTAATGTAAAACCCTAGTTTGAAACCCCAAACCTAATTTGAAACCATAGTTTGAAACCCTAACCCTAATGTAAAATCCTAGTTTGTAACCCTAATCCTAATGTAAAACCTCAATTTGAAACCCAAACCCTAATTTGAAACCCTAGTTTGAAACCCTAAACCTAATGTAAAACCCAAGTTTGAAACCCTAACCCTAATTTAAAACCCCTGTTTTGAAACCCTAACCCTAATGTAAAACCCTTGTTTGAAACCCTAACCCTAATGTAAAACCCTTGTTTGAAACCCTAACCCTAATTTGAAACCCTAGTTTGAAACCCTAAACCTAATATAAAACCCTAGTTTGAAACCATAACCCTAATTAGAAACCCTAGTTTGAAACCCTAACCTTAATGTAAAACCCTAGTTTGAAACCCTAACCCTAATGATAAACCCTAGTTTAAAACCCTAACCCTAAATTGAAACCCTAGTTTGAAACCCTAACCCTAATTTGAAACCCTAGTTTGAAACCCTAACCGTAATGTAAAACCCTAGTTTGTAACCTTAACACTAATGTAAAACCCTAGTTTGGAACCCTAACCCTAATGTTAAACCCTAGTTTGAAACCCTAACCCTAATGTAAAACCCTTGTTTGAAACCCTAACCCTAATGTAAAACCCTAGTTTGAAGCAGTAACCCTAATGTAAAACCCTAGTTTGAAACTCTAACCCTAATTTGAAACCCTAGTTTGAAACCCTAACCCTAATGTAAAACCCTAGTTTGAAAGCGTAACCCTAATGTAAAACCCTAGTTTGAAGCATTAACCCTAATGTAAAACCCTAATTTGAAACCCTAACCCTAACGTTAAACCCTAGTTTGAAACCCTAACCGTAATGTAAAACCCTAGTTTGTAACCCTAACCCTAATGTAAAACCTTAGTGTGAAACCCTAACCCTAATGTAAAACCCTAGTTTGAAACCCTAACCCTAATTTGAAACCCTAGTTTGAAACCCTAACCCTAATGTAAAACCCTTGTTTGAAACCCTAACCCTAATGTAAAACCCTAGTTTGAAACCCTAACCCTAATGTTAAAGCCTAGTTTGTAACCCTAACCCTAATGTAAAACCCTAGTTTGAAACCCTAACCCTAATGTTAAACCCTAGTTTGAAACCCTAACCCTAATGTAAAACCCTTGTTTGAAACCCTAACCCTAATGTAAAACCCTAGTTTGAAACCCTAAGCCTAATTTGAAACCCTAGTTTGAAACCCTAACCCTAATGTAAAACCCTAGTTTGTAACCCTAACCCAAATGTAAAACCCTAGTTTGAAACCCTAACCCTAATGTAAAACCCTAGTTCGAAACCCAAACCCAAATGTTAAACCCTAGTTTGAAACCCTAACCCTAAATTGAAACCCTAGTTTGAAACCCTAACCCTAATGTAAAACCCTAGTTTGAAACCCTAACCCTAATGTAAAACCCTAGTTTGTCACCCTAACCCTAATGTAAAACCCTAGTTTGAAACCCTTACGCTAATGTAAAACCCTAGTTTGAAACCCTAACCCTAATGTAAAACCCTAGTTTGAAGCACTAACCCTAATGTAAAACACTAGTTTGAAACGCTAACCCTAATGTAAAACCCTAGTTTGAAGCACTATCCCTAAATTATAACCCTAGTTTGAAACCCTAACCCTAATGATAAACCCTAGTTTAAAACCCTAACCCTAATTAGAAAGACTAGTTTGAAACCCTAACCCTAATGTAAAACCCTAGTTTAAAACCCTAACCCTAATTAGAAAGCCTAGTTTGAAACCCTAACCCTAATGTAAAACCCTAGTTTGAAACCCTAACCCTAATGATAAACCCTAGTTTAAAACCCTAACCCTAAATTGAAACCCTAGTTTGAAACCCTAACCCTAATTTGAAACCCTAGTTTGAAACCCTAACCGTAATGTAAAACCCTAGTTTGTAACCTTAACACTAATGTAAAACCCTAGTTTGGAACCCTAACCCTAATGTTAAACCCTAGTTTGAAACCCTAACCCTAATGTAAAACCCTTGTTTGAAACCCTAACCCTAATGTAAAACCCTAGTTTGAAGCAGTAACCCTAATGTAAAACCCTAGTTTGAAACTCTAACCCTAATTTGAAACCCTAGTTTGAAACCCTAACCCTAATGTAAAACCCTAGTTTGAAAGCGTAACCCTAATGTAAAACCCTAGTTTGAAGCAATAACCCTAATGTAAAATCCTAGTTTGAAACCCTAACCCTAACGTTAAACCCTAGTTTGAAACCCTAAACGTAATGTAAAACCCTAGTTTGTAACCCTAACCCTAATGTAAAACCTTAGTGTGAAACCCTAACCCTAATGTAAAACCCTAGTTTGAAACCCTAACCCTAATGTAAAACCCTAGTTTGAAACCCTAACCCTAATTTGAAACCCTAGTTTGAAACCCTAACCCTAATGTAAAACCCTAGTTTGAAACCCTAACCCTAATGTAAAACCCTAGTTTGTAACCCTAACCCTAATGTAAAATGACTGTTTTGAAACCCTAACCCTAAAGTAAAACCCTTGTTTGAAAAACTAACCCTAATGTAAAACCCTAGTTTGAAACCCTAAGCCTAATTTGAAACCCTAGTTTGAAACCCTAACCCTAATGTAAAACCCTAGTTTGAAACCCTAACCCTAATGTAAAACCCTAGTTTGCAACCCTAACCCTAATGTAAAATGACTGTTTTGAAACCCTAACCCTAATGTAAAACCCTTGTTTGAAACTTTAACCCTAATGTAAAACCCTAGTTTGAAACCCTAATCCTAATGTTAAACCCTAGTTTGTAACCCTAACCCTAATGTAAAACCCTAGTTTGAAACCCTAACCCTAATGTTAAACCCTAGTTTGAAACCCTAACCCTAAAGTAAAACCCTAGTTTGAAACCCTAACCCTAATGTAAAACCCTAGTTTGAAACCTTAACCCTAATGTAAAACCCTTGTTTGAAACCCTAACCCTAATGTAAAAGCCTAGTTTGAAAAACCTAACCCTAATGTAAAACCCTAGTGTGAAACCCTAACCCTATGGTAAAACCCTAGTTTGAAACCCTAAGCCTTATTTGAAACCCTAGTTTGAAACCCTAACCCTAATGTAAAACCCTAGTTTGAAACCCTAACCCTAATGTAAAACCCTAGTTTGTAACCCTAACCCTAATGTAAAATGACTGTTTTGAAACCCTAACCCTAATGTAAAACCCTAGTTTGAAAACCTAACCCTAATGTAAAACCCTAGTGTGAAACCCTAACCCTGATTTTTAACCCCTGTTTTTAAACCCTAACACTAATGTAAAACCCTAGTTTGAAACCCTAAACCTAATGTAAAACAATAGTTTGAAACCCTAACCCTAATGTAAAACCCTAGTTTGAAACCCTAACCCTAATGTAAAACCCTAGTTTGTAACCCTAACCCTAATGTAAAATGACTGTTTTGAAACCCTAACCCTAATGTAAAACCCTAGTTTGAAACCCTAAGCCTAATTTGAAACCCTAGTTTGAAACCCTAACCCTAATGTAAAACCCTAGTTTGAAACCCTAACCCTAATGTAAAACCCTAGTTTGCAACCCTAACCCTAATGTAAAACGACTGTTTTGAAACCCTAACCCTAATGTAAAACCCTTGTTTGAAACTTTAACCCTAATGTAAAACCCTAGTTTGAAACCCTAATCCTAATGTTAAACCCTAGTTTGTAACCCTAACCCTAATGTAAAACCCTAGTTTGAAACCCTAACCCTAATGTTAAACCCTAGTTTGAAACCCTAACCCTAAAGTAAAACCCTTGTTTGAAACCCTAACCCTAATGTAAAACCCTAGTTTGAAACCCTAAGCCTAATTTGAACCCCTAGTTTGAAACCCTAACCCTAATGTAAAACCCTAGTTTGGAACCCTAACCCAAATGTAAAACCCTAGTTTGAAACCCTAACCCTAATGTAAAACCCTAGTTTGAAACCCTAACCCTAATGTAAAACCATAGTTTGAAGCATTAACCCTAATGTAAAACCCTAGTTTGAAGCACTAACCCTAATGTAAAACACTAGTTTGAAACGCTAACCCTAATGTAAAACCCTAGTTTGAAACCCCAAATCTAATTTGAAACCATAGTTTAAAACCCTAACCCTAATGTAAAACCCTAGTTTGAAGCATTAACCCTAATGTAAAACACTAGTTTGAAACGCTAACCCTAATGTTAAACCCTAATTTGAAACCCTAACCCTAATGTAAAACCCTAATTTGAAACCCTAACCCTAATGTAAAACCCTAGTTTGAAACCCTAACCCTAAATTTAAACCCTAGTTTGAAACCCTAACCCTAAGGTAAAACCCTAGTTTGAAACCCTAACCCTAATGTAAAACCCTAGTTTGTAACCCTAACCCTAATGTAAAACCATAGTTTGAAACCCTAACCCTAATGTAAAACCCTAGTTTGAAACCCTAACCCTAATGTAAAACCCTAGTTTGTAACCCTAACTCTAATGTAAAACCCTAGTTTGAAACCCTAACCCTAATGTAAAACCCTAGTTTGAAACCCTAACCCTAATGTAAAACCCTTGTTTGAAACCCTAACCCTAATTTTAAACCCGAGTTTGAAACCCTAACCCTAATGTAAAACCCTAGTTTGAAACCCTAACCCTAATGTAAAACCCCTTGTTTGTAACCCTAACCCTAATTTGAAACCCTAGTTTGAATTCCTAACCCTAATGTTAAACCCTAGTTTGAAACACTAACCCTAAGGTAAAACCCTAGTTTGAAACCCTAACCCTAATGATAAACCCTAGTTTGAAACCCTAACCCTAAATTGAAACCCTAGTTTGAAACCCTAACCCTAATGTAAAACCCTAGTTTGAAACCCTAACCCTAATGTAAAACCCTAGTTTGAAACCCTAACCCTATTGTAAAACCATAGTTTGAAGCACTAACCCTAATGTAAAACACTAGTTTGAAACGCTAACCCTAATGTAAAACCCTAGTTTGAAGCATTAACCCTAATGTTAAACCCTAGTTTGAAACCCTAACACTAAATTGAAACCCCAGTTTGAAACCCTAACACTAATGTAAAACCCTAGTTTGTAACCCTTACCCTAATGTAAAACCTTAGTGTGAAACCCTAACCCTAATGTAAAACCCTAGTTTGAAACCCTAACCCTAATGTAAAACCCTAGTTTGAAACCCTAACCCTAATTTGAAACCCTAGTTTGAAACCCTAAACCTAATGTAAAACCCTAGTTTGAAACACTAACCCTAACTTTAAACCCTAGTTTGAAACCCTAACCGTAATGTAAAACCCTAGTTTGAAACCCTACCCCTAATTTGAAACCCGAGTTTGAAACCCTAGCGCTAATGTAAAACCCCAGTTTGCAACCCTAACCCTAATTTGAAACCCTAGTTTGAAACCCTAACCCTAATGTTAAACCCTATTTTGAAATCCTAACCCTAATGTAAAACCCTATTTTGAAACCCTAACCCTAATGTAAAACCCTAGGTTGAAACCCTAACCCTAATGTAAAACCCTAGTTTGAAACCCCAAACCTAATTTGAAACCATAGTTTGAAACCCTAACCCTAATGTAAAACCCTAGTTTGTAACCCTAATCCTAATGTAAAACCTCAATTTGAAACCCAAACCCTAATTTGAAACCCAAACCCTAATTTGAAACCCTAGTTTGAAACCCTAAACCTAATGTAAAACCCAAGTTTGAAACCCTAACCCTAATTTAAAACCCCTGTTTTGAAACCCTAACCCTAATGTAAAACCCTTGTTTGAAACCCTAACCCTAATGTAAAACCCTTGTTTGAAACCCTAACCCTAATTTGAAACCCTAGTTTGAAACCCTAAACCTAATATAAAACCCTAGTTTGAAACCATAACCCTAATTAGAAACCCTAGTTTGAAACCCTAACCTTAATGTAAAACCCTAGTTTGAAACCCTAACCCTAATGATAAACCCTAGTTTAAAACCCTAACCCTAAATTGAAACCCTAGTTTGAAACCCTAACCCTAATGTAAAACCCTAGTTTGAAACCCTAACCCTAATGTTAAACCCTAGTTTGAAACCCTAACCCTAAAGTAAAACCCTTGTTTGAAACCCTAACCCTAATGTAAAACCCTAGTTTGAAACCCTAAGCCTAATTTGAACCCCTAGTTTGAAACCCTAACCCTAATGTAAAACCCTAGTTTGGAACCCTAACCCAAATGTAAAACCCTAGTTTGAAACCCTAACCCTAATGTAAAACCCTAGTTTGAAACCCTAACCCTAATGTAAAACCATAGTTTGAAGCATTAACCCTAATGTAAAACCCTAGTTTGAAGCACTAACCCTAATGTAAAACACTAGTTTGAAACGCTAACCCTAATGTAAAACCCTAGTTTGAAACCCCAAATCTAATTTGAAACCATAGTTTAAAACCCTAACCCTAATGTAAAACCCTAGTTTGAAGCATTAACCCTAATGTAAAACACTAGTTTGAAACGCTAACCCTAATGTTAAACCCTAATTTGAAACCCTAACCCTAATGTAAAACCCTAATTTGAAACCCTAACCCTAATGTAAAACCCTAGTTTGAAACCCTAACCCTAAATTTAAACCCTAGTTTGAAACCCTAACCCTAAGGTAAAACCCTAGTTTGAAACCCTAACCCTAATGTAAAACCCTAGTTTGTAACCCTAACCCTAATGTAAAACCATAGTTTGAAACCCTAACCCTAATGTAAAACCCTAGTTTGAAACCCTAACCCTAATGTAAAACCCTAGTTTGTAACCCTAACTCTAATGTAAAACCCTAGTTTGAAACCCTAACCCTAATGTAAAACCCTAGTTTGAAACCCTAACCCTAATGTAAAACCCTTGTTTGAAACCCTAACCCTAATTTTAAACCCGAGTTTGAAACCCTAACCCTAATGTAAAACCCTAGTTTGAAACCCTAACCCTAATGTAAAACCCCTTGTTTGTAACCCTAACCCTAATTTGAAACCCTAGTTTGAATTCCTAACCCTAATGTTAAACCCTAGTTTGAAACACTAACCCTAAGGTAAAACCCTAGTTTGAAACCCTAACCCTAATGATAAACCCTAGTTTGAAACCCTAACCCTAAATTGAAACCCTAGTTTGAAACCCTAACCCTAATGTAAAACCCTAGTTTGAAACCCTAACCCTAATGTAAAACCCTAGTTTGAAACCCTAACCCTATTGTAAAACCATAGTTTGAAGCACTAACCCTAATGTAAAACACTAGTTTGAAACGCTAACCCTAATGTAAAACCCTAGTTTGAAGCATTAACCCTAATGTTAAACCCTAGTTTGAAACCCTAACACTAAATTGAAACCCCAGTTTGAAACCCTAACACTAATGTAAAACCCTAGTTTGTAACCCTTACCCTAATGTAAAACCTTAGTGTGAAACCCTAACCCTAATGTAAAACCCTAGTTTGAAACCCTAACCCTAATGTAAAACCCTAGTTTGAAACCCTAACCCTAATTTGAAACCCTAGTTTGAAACCCTAAACCTAATGTAAAACCCTAGTTTGAAACACTAACCCTAACTTTAAACCCTAGTTTGAAACCCTAACCGTAATGTAAAACCCTAGTTTGAAACCCTACCCCTAATTTGAAACCCGAGTTTGAAACCCTAGCGCTAATGTAAAACCCCAGTTTGCAACCCTAACCCTAATTTGAAACCCTAGTTTGAAACCCTAACCCTAATGTTAAACCCTATTTTGAAATCCTAACCCTAATGTAAAACCCTATTTTGAAACCCTAACCCTAATGTAAAACCCTAGGTTGAAACCCTAACCCTAATGTAAAACCCTAGTTTGAAACCCCAAACCTAATTTGAAACCATAGTTTGAAACCCTAACCCTAATGTAAAACCCTAGTTTGTAACCCTAATCCTAATGTAAAACCTCAATTTGAAACCCAAACCCTAATTTGAAACCCAAACCCTAATTTGAAACCCTAGTTTGAAACCCTAAACCTAATGTAAAACCCAAGTTTGAAACCCTAACCCTAATTTAAAACCCCTGTTTTGAAACCCTAACCCTAATGTAAAACCCTTGTTTGAAACCCTAACCCTAATGTAAAACCCTTGTTTGAAACCCTAACCCTAATTTGAAACCCTAGTTTGAAACCCTAAACCTAATATAAAACCCTAGTTTGAAACCATAACCCTAATTAGAAACCCTAGTTTGAAACCCTAACCTTAATGTAAAACCCTAGTTTGAAACCCTAACCCTAATGATAAACCCTAGTTTAAAACCCTAACCCTAAATTGAAACCCTAGTTTGAAACCCTAACCCTAATTTGAAACCCTAGTTTGAAACCCTAACCGTAATGTAAAACCCTAGTTTGTAACCTTAACACTAATGTAAAACCCTAGTTTGGAACCCTAACCCTAATGTTAAACCCTAGTTTGAAACCCTAACCCTAATGTAAAACCCTTGTTTGAAACCCTAACCCTAATGTAAAACCCTAGTTTGAAGCAGTAACCCTAATGTAAAACCCTAGTTTGAAACTCTAACCCTAATTTGAAACCCTAGTTTGAAACCCTAACCCTAATGTAAAACCCTAGTTTGAAAGCGTAACCCTAATGTAAAACCCTAGTTTGAAGCATTAACCCTAATGTAAAACCCTAATTTGAAACCCTAACCCTAACGTTAAACCCTAGTTTGAAACCCTAACCGTAATGTAAAACCCTAGTTTGTAACCCTAACCCTAATGTAAAACCTTAGTGTGAAACCCTAACCCTAATGTAAAACCCTAGTTTGAAACCCTAACCCTAATTTGAAACCCTAGTTTGAAACCCTAACCCTAATGTAAAACCCTTGTTTGAAACCCTAACCCTAATGTAAAACCCTAGTTTGAAACCCTAACCCTAATGTTAAAGCCTAGTTTGTAACCCTAACCCTAATGTAAAACCCTAGTTTGAAACCCTAACCCTAATGTTAAACCCTAGTTTGAAACCCTAACCCTAATGTAAAACCCTTGTTTGAAACCCTAACCCTAATGTAAAACCCTAGTTTGAAACCCTAAGCCTAATTTGAAACCCTAGTTTGAAACCCTAACCCTAATGTAAAACCCTAGTTTGTAACCCTAACCCAAATGTAAAACCCTAGTTTGAAACCCTAACCCTAATGTAAAACCCTAGTTCGAAACCCAAACCCAAATGTTAAACCCTAGTTTGAAACCCTAACCCTAAATTGAAACCCTAGTTTGAAACCCTAACCCTAATGTAAAACCCTAGTTTGAAACCCTAACCCTAATGTAAAACCCTAGTTTGTCACCCTAACCCTAATGTAAAACCCTAGTTTGAAACCCTTACGCTAATGTAAAACCCTAGTTTGAAACCCTAACCCTAATGATAAACCCTAGTTTGAAACCCTAACCCTAAATTGAAACCCTAGTTTGAAACCCTAACCCTAATGTAAAACCCTAGTTTGAAACCCTAACCCTATTGTAAAACCATAGTTTGAAGCACTAACCCTAATGTAAAACACTAGTTTGAAACGCTAACCCTAATGTAAAACCCTAGTTTGAAGCATTAACCCTAATGTTAAACCCTAGTTTGAAACCCTAACACTAAATTGAAACCCCAGTTTGAAACCCTAACACTAATGTAAAACCCTAGTTTGTAACCCTTACCCTAATGTAAAACCTTAGTGTGAAACCCTAACCCTAATGTAAAACCCTAGTTTGAAACCCTAACCCTAATGTAAAACCCTAGTTTGAAACCCTAACCCTAATTTGAAACCCTAGTTTGAAACCCTAAACCTAATGTAAAACCCTAGTTTGAAACACTAACCCTAACTTTAAACCCTAGTTTGAAACCCTAACCGTAATGTAAAACCCTAGTTTGAAACCCTACCCCTAATTTGAAACCCGAGTTTGAAACCCTAGCGCTAATGTAAAACCCCAGTTTGCAACCCTAACCCTAATTTGAAACCCTAGTTTGAAACCCTAACCCTAATGTTAAACCCTATTTTGAAATCCTAACCCTAATGTAAAACCCTATTTTGAAACCCTAACCCTAATGTAAAACCCTAGGTTGAAACCCTAACCCTAATGTAAAACCCTAGTTTGAAACCCCAAACCTAATTTGAAACCATAGTTTGAAACCCTAACCCTAATGTAAAACCCTAGTTTGTAACCCTAATCCTAATGTAAAACCTCAATTTGAAACCCAAACCCTAATTTGAAACCCAAACCCTAATTTGAAACCCTAGTTTGAAACCCTAAACCTAATGTAAAACCCAAGTTTGAAACCCTAACCCTAATTTAAAACCCCTGTTTTGAAACCCTAACCCTAATGTAAAACCCTTGTTTGAAACCCTAACCCTAATGTAAAACCCTTGTTTGAAACCCTAACCCTAATTTGAAACCCTAGTTTGAAACCCTAAACCTAATATAAAACCCTAGTTTGAAACCATAACCCTAATTAGAAACCCTAGTTTGAAACCCTAACCTTAATGTAAAACCCTAGTTTGAAACCCTAACCCTAATGATAAACCCTAGTTTAAAACCCTAACCCTAAATTGAAACCCTAGTTTGAAACCCTAACCCTAATTTGAAACCCTAGTTTGAAACCCTAACCGTAATGTAAAACCCTAGTTTGTAACCTTAACACTAATGTAAAACCCTAGTTTGGAACCCTAACCCTAATGTTAAACCCTAGTTTGAAACCCTAACCCTAATGTAAAACCCTTGTTTGAAACCCTAACCCTAATGTAAAACCCTAGTTTGAAGCAGTAACCCTAATGTAAAACCCTAGTTTGAAACTCTAACCCTAATTTGAAACCCTAGTTTGAAACCCTAACCCTAATGTAAAACCCTAGTTTGAAAGCGTAACCCTAATGTAAAACCCTAGTTTGAAGCATTAACCCTAATGTAAAACCCTAATTTGAAACCCTAACCCTAACGTTAAACCCTAGTTTGAAACCCTAACCGTAATGTAAAACCCTAGTTTGTAACCCTAACCCTAATGTAAAACCTTAGTGTGAAACCCTAACCCTAATGTAAAACCCTAGTTTGAAACCCTAACCCTAATTTGAAACCCTAGTTTGAAACCCTAACCCTAATGTAAAACCCTTGTTTGAAACCCTAACCCTAATGTAAAACCCTAGTTTGAAACCCTAACCCTAATGTTAAAGCCTAGTTTGTAACCCTAACCCTAATGTAAAACCCTAGTTTGAAACCCTAACCCTAATGTTAAACCCTAGTTTGAAACCCTAACCCTAATGTAAAACCCTTGTTTGAAACCCTAACCCTAATGTAAAACCCTAGTTTGAAACCCTAAGCCTAATTTGAAACCCTAGTTTGAAACCCTAACCCTAATGTAAAACCCTAGTTTGTAACCCTAACCCAAATGTAAAACCCTAGTTTGAAACCCTAACCCTAATGTAAAACCCTAGTTCGAAACCCAAACCCAAATGTTAAACCCTAGTTTGAAACCCTAACCCTAAATTGAAACCCTAGTTTGAAACCCTAACCCTAATGTAAAACCCTAGTTTGAAACCCTAACCCTAATGTAAAACCCTAGTTTGTCACCCTAACCCTAATGTAAAACCCTAGTTTGAAACCCTTACGCTAATGTAAAACCCTAGTTTGAAACCCTAACCCTAATGTAAAACCCTAGTTTGAAGCACTAACCCTAATGTAAAACACTAGTTTGAAACGCTAACCCTAATGTAAAACCCTAGTTTGAAGCACTATCCCTAAATTATAACCCTAGTTTGAAACCCTAACCCTAATGATAAACCCTAGTTTAAAACCCTAACCCTAATTAGAAAGCCTAGTTTGAAACCCTAACCCTAATGTAAAACCCTAGTTTAAAACCCTAACCCTAATTAGAAAGCCTAGTTTGAAACCCTAACCCTAATGTAAAACCCTAGTTTGAAACCCTAACCCTAATGTAAAACCCTAGTTTGAAAGCGTAACCCTAATGTAAAACCCTAGTTTGAAGCATTAACCCTAATGTAAAACCCTAGTTTGAAACCCTAACCCTAACGTTAAACCCTAGTTTGAAACCCTAAACGTAATGTAAAACCCTAGTTTGTAACCCTAACCCTAATGTAAAACCTTAGTGTGAAACCCTAACCCTAATGTAAAACCCTAGTTTGAAACCCTAACCCTAATGTAAAACCCTAGTTTGAAACCCTAACCCTAATTTGAAACCCTAGTTTGAAACCCTAACCCTAATGTAAAACCCTAGTTTGAAACCCTAACCCTAATGTAAAACCCTAGTTTGTAACCCTAACCCTAATGTAAAATGACTGTTTTGAAACCCTAACCCTAATGTAAAACCCTTGTTTGAAACCCTAACCCTAATGTAAAACCCTAGTTTGAAACCCTAAGCCTAATTTGAAACCATAGTTTGAAACCCTAACCCTAATGTAAAACCCTAGTTTGTAACCCTAATCCTAATGTAAAACCTCAATTTGAAACCCAAACCCTAATTTGAAACCCAAACCCTAATTTGAAACCCTAGTTTGAAACCCTAAACCTAATGTAAAACCCAAGTTTGAAACCCTAACCCTAATTTAAAACCCCTGTTTTGAAACCCTAACCCTAATGTAAAACCCTTGTTTGAAACCCTAACCCTAATGTAAAACCCTTGTTTGAAACCCTAACCCTAATTTGAAACCCTAGTTTGAAACCCTAAACCTAATATAAAACCCTAGTTTGAAACCATAACCCTAATTAGAAACCCTAGTTTGAAACCCTAACCTTAATGTAAAACCCTAGTTTGAAACCCTAACCCTAATGATAAACCCTAGTTTAAAACCCTAACCCTAAATTGAAACCCTAGTTTGAAACCCTAACCCTAATTTGAAACCCTAGTTTGAAACCCTAACCGTAATGTAAAACCCTAGTTTGTAACCTTAACACTAATGTAAAACCCTAGTTTGGAACCCTAACCCTAATGTTAAACCCTAGTTTGAAACCCTAACCCTAATGTAAAACCCTTGTTTGAAACCCTAACCCTAATGTAAAACCCTAGTTTGAAGCAGTAACCCTAATGTAAAACCCTAGTTTGAAACTCTAACCCTAATTTGAAACCCTAGTTTGAAACCCTAACCCTAATGTAAAACCCTAGTTTGAAAGCGTAACCCTAATGTAAAACCCTAGTTTGAAGCATTAACCCTAATGTAAAACCCTAATTTGAAACCCTAACCCTAACGTTAAACCCTAGTTTGAAACCCTAACCGTAATGTAAAACCCTAGTTTGTAACCCTAACCCTAATGTAAAACCTTAGTGTGAAACCCTAACCCTAATGTAAAACCCTAGTTTGAAACCCTAACCCTAATTTGAAACCCTAGTTTGAAACCCTAACCCTAATGTAAAACCCTTGTTTGAAACCCTAACCCTAATGTAAAACCCTAGTTTGAAACCCTAACCCTAATGTTAAAGCCTAGTTTGTAACCCTAACCCTAATGTAAAACCCTAGTTTGAAACCCTAACCCTAATGTTAAACCCTAGTTTGAAACCCTAACCCTAATGTAAAACCCTTGTTTGAAACCCTAACCCTAATGTAAAACCCTAGTTTGAAACCCTAAGCCTAATTTGAAACCCTAGTTTGAAACCCTAACCCTAATGTAAAACCCTAGTTTGTAACCCTAACCCAAATGTAAAACCCTAGTTTGAAACCCTAACCCTAATGTAAAACCCTAGTTCGAAACCCAAACCCAAATGTTAAACCCTAGTTTGAAACCCTAACCCTAAATTGAAACCCTAGTTTGAAACCCTAACCCTAATGTAAAACCCTAGTTTGAAACCCTAACCCTAATGTAAAACCCTAGTTTGTCACCCTAACCCTAATGTAAAACCCTAGTTTGAAACCCTTACGCTAATGTAAAACCCTAGTTTGAAACCCTAACCCTAATGATAAACCCTAGTTTGAAACCCTAACCCTAAATTGAAACCCTAGTTTGAAACCCTAACCCTAATGTAAAACCCTAGTTTGAAACCCTAACCCTATTGTAAAACCATAGTTTGAAGCACTAACCCTAATGTAAAACACTAGTTTGAAACGCTAACCCTAATGTAAAACCCTAGTTTGAAGCATTAACCCTAATGTTAAACCCTAGTTTGAAACCCTAACACTAAATTGAAACCCCAGTTTGAAACCCTAACACTAATGTAAAACCCTAGTTTGTAACCCTTACCCTAATGTAAAACCTTAGTGTGAAACCCTAACCCTAATGTAAAACCCTAGTTTGAAACCCTAACCCTAATGTAAAACCCTAGTTTGAAACCCTAACCCTAATTTGAAACCCTAGTTTGAAACCCTAAACCTAATGTAAAACCCTAGTTTGAAACACTAACCCTAACTTTAAACCCTAGTTTGAAACCCTAACCGTAATGTAAAACCCTAGTTTGAAACCCTACCCCTAATTTGAAACCCGAGTTTGAAACCCTAGCGCTAATGTAAAACCCCAGTTTGCAACCCTAACCCTAATTTGAAACCCTAGTTTGAAACCCTAACCCTAATGTTAAACCCTATTTTGAAATCCTAACCCTAATGTAAAACCCTATTTTGAAACCCTAACCCTAATGTAAAACCCTAGGTTGAAACCCTAACCCTAATGTAAAACCCTAGTTTGAAACCCCAAACCTAATTTGAAACCATAGTTTGAAACCCTAACCCTAATGTAAAACCCTAGTTTGTAACCCTAATCCTAATGTAAAACCTCAATTTGAAACCCAAACCCTAATTTGAAACCCAAACCCTAATTTGAAACCCTAGTTTGAAACCCTAAACCTAATGTAAAACCCAAGTTTGAAACCCTAACCCTAATTTAAAACCCCTGTTTTGAAACCCTAACCCTAATGTAAAACCCTTGTTTGAAACCCTAACCCTAATGTAAAACCCTTGTTTGAAACCCTAACCCTAATTTGAAACCCTAGTTTGAAACCCTAAACCTAATATAAAACCCTAGTTTGAAACCATAACCCTAATTAGAAACCCTAGTTTGAAACCCTAACCTTAATGTAAAACCCTAGTTTGAAACCCTAACCCTAATGATAAACCCTAGTTTAAAACCCTAACCCTAAATTGAAACCCTAGTTTGAAACCCTAACCCTAATTTGAAACCCTAGTTTGAAACCCTAACCGTAATGTAAAACCCTAGTTTGTAACCTTAACACTAATGTAAAACCCTAGTTTGGAACCCTAACCCTAATGTTAAACCCTAGTTTGAAACCCTAACCCTAATGTAAAACCCTTGTTTGAAACCCTAACCCTAATGTAAAACCCTAGTTTGAAGCAGTAACCCTAATGTAAAACCCTAGTTTGAAACTCTAACCCTAATTTGAAACCCTAGTTTGAAACCCTAACCCTAATGTAAAACCCTAGTTTGAAAGCGTAACCCTAATGTAAAACCCTAGTTTGAAGCATTAACCCTAATGTAAAACCCTAATTTGAAACCCTAACCCTAACGTTAAACCCTAGTTTGAAACCCTAACCGTAATGTAAAACCCTAGTTTGTAACCCTAACCCTAATGTAAAACCTTAGTGTGAAACCCTAACCCTAATGTAAAACCCTAGTTTGAAACCCTAACCCTAATTTGAAACCCTAGTTTGAAACCCTAACCCTAATGTAAAACCCTTGTTTGAAACCCTAACCCTAATGTAAAACCCTAGTTTGAAACCCTAACCCTAATGTTAAAGCCTAGTTTGTAACCCTAACCCTAATGTAAAACCCTAGTTTGAAACCCTAACCCTAATGTTAAACCCTAGTTTGAAACCCTAACCCTAATGTAAAACCCTTGTTTGAAACCCTAACCCTAATGTAAAACCCTAGTTTGAAACCCTAAGCCTAATTTGAAACCCTAGTTTGAAACCCTAACCCTAATGTAAAACCCTAGTTTGTAACCCTAACCCAAATGTAAAACCCTAGTTTGAAACCCTAACCCTAATGTAAAACCCTAGTTCGAAACCCAAACCCAAATGTTAAACCCTAGTTTGAAACCCTAACCCTAAATTGAAACCCTAGTTTGAAACCCTAACCCTAATGTAAAACCCTAGTTTGAAACCCTAACCCTAATGTAAAACCCTAGTTTGTCACCCTAACCCTAATGTAAAACCCTAGTTTGAAACCCTTACGCTAATGTAAAACCCTAGTTTGAAACCCTAACCCTAATGTAAAACCCTAGTTTGAAGCACTAACCCTAATGTAAAACACTAGTTTGAAACGCTAACCCTAATGTAAAACCCTAGTTTGAAGCACTATCCCTAAATTATAACCCTAGTTTGAAACCCTAACCCTAATGATAAACCCTAGTTTAAAACCCTAACCCTAATTAGAAAGCCTAGTTTGAAACCCTAACCCTAATGTAAAACCCTAGTTTAAAACCCTAACCCTAATTAGAAAGCCTAGTTTGAAACCCTAACCCTAATGTAAAACCCTAGTTTGAAACCCTAACCCTAATGTAAAACCCTAGTTTGAAAGCGTAACCCTAATGTAAAACCCTAGTTTGAAGCATTAACCCTAATGTAAAACCCTAGTTTGAAACCCTAACCCTAACGTTAAACCCTAGTTTGAAACCCTAAACGTAATGTAAAACCCTAGTTTGTAACCCTAACCCTAATGTAAAACCTTAGTGTGAAACCCTAACCCTAATGTAAAACCCTAGTTTGAAACCCTAACCCTAATGTAAAACCCTAGTTTGAAACCCTAACCCTAATTTGAAACCCTAGTTTGAAACCCTAACCCTAATGTAAAACCCTAGTTTGAAACCCTAACCCTAATGTAAAACCCTAGTTTGTAACCCTAACCCTAATGTAAAATGACTGTTTTGAAACCCTAACCCTAATGTAAAACCCTTGTTTGAAACCCTAACCCTAATGTAAAACCCTAGTTTGAAACCCTAAGCCTAATTTGAAACCCTAGTTTGAAACCCTAACCCTAATGTAAAACCCTAGTTTGAAACCCTAACCCTAATGTAAAACCGTAGTTTGCAACCCTAACCCTAATGTAAAATGACTGTTTTGAAACCCTAACCCTAATGTAAAACCCTTGTTTGAAACTTTAACCCTAATGTAAATACCTAGTTTGAAACCCTAATCCTAATGTTAAACCCTAGTTTGTAACCCTAACCCTAATGTAAAACCCTAGTTTGAAACCCTAACCCTAATGTTAAACCCTAGTTTGAAACCCTAACCCTAAAGTAAAACCCTTGTTTGAAACCCTAACCCTAATGTAAAACCCTAGTTTGAAACCCTAAGCCTAATTTGAAACCCTAGTTTGAAACCCTAACCCTAATGTAAAACCCTAGTTTGTAACCCTAACCCAAATGTAAAACCCTAGTTTGAAACCTTAACCCTAATGTAAAACCCTAGTTTGAAACCCTAACCCTAATGTAAAACCATAGTTTGAAGCATTAACCCTAATGTAAAACCCTAGTTTGAAGCACTAACCCTAATGTAAAACACTAGTTTGAAACGCTAACCCTAATGTAAAACCCTAGTTTGAAACCCCAAATCTAATTTGAAACCATAGTTTAAAACCCTAACCCTAATGTAAAACCCTAGTTTGAAGCATTAACCCTAATGTAAAACACTAGTTTGAAACGCTAACCCTAATGTTAAACCCTAATTTGAAACCCTAACCCTAATGTAAAACCCTAGTTTGTAACCCTAACCCTAATGTAAAACCCTAGTTTGTAACCCTAACCCAAATGTAAAACCCTAGTTTGAAACCCTAACCCTAATGTAAAACCCTAGTTTGAAACCCTAACCCTAATGTAAAACCATAGTTTGAAGCATTAACCCTAATGTAAAACCCTAGTTTGAAGCACTAACCCTAATGTAAAACACTAGTTTGAAACGCTAACCCTAATGTAAAACCCTAGTTTGAAACCCCAAATCTAATTTGAAACCATAGTTTAAAACCCTAACCCTAATGTAAAACCCTAGTTTGAAGCATTAACCCTAATGTAAAACACTAGTTTGAAACGCTAACCCTAATGTTAAACCCTAGTTTGAAACCCTAACACTAAATTGAAACCCCAGTTTGAAACCCTAACACTAATGTAAAACCCTAGTTTGTAACCCTTACCCTAATGTAAAACCTTAGTGTGAAACCCTAACCCTAATGTAAAACCCTAGTTTGAAACCCTAACCCTAATGTAAAACCCTAGTTTGAAACCCTAACCCTAATTTGAAACCCTAGTTTGAAACCCTAAACCTAATGTAAAACCCTAGTTTGAAACACTAACCCTAACTTTAAACCCTAGTTTGAAACCCTAACCGTAATGTAAAACCCTAGTTTGAAACCCTACCCCTAATTTGAAACCCGAGTTTGAAACCCTAGCGCTAATGTAAAACCCCAGTTTGCAACCCTAACCCTAATTTGAAACCCTAGTTTGAAACCCTAACCCTAATGTTAAACCCTATTTTGAAACCCTAACCCTAATGTAAAACCCTATTTTGAAACCCTAACCCTAATGTAAAACCCTAGGTTGAAACCCTAACCCTAATGTAAAACCCTAGTTTGAAACCCCAAACCTAATTTGAAACCATAGTTTGAAACCCTAACCCTAATGTAAAACCCTAGTTTGTAACCCTAATCCTAATGTAAAACCTCAATTTGAAACCCAAACCCTAATTTGAAACCCTAGTTTGAAACCCTAAACCTAATGTAAAACCCAAGTTTGAAACCCTAACCCTAATTTAAAACCCCTGTTTTGAAACCCTAACCCTAATGTAAAACCCTTGTTTGAAACCCTAACCCTAATGTAAAACCCTTGTTTGAAACCCTAACCCTAATTTGAAACCCTAGTTTGAAACCCTAAACCTAATATAAAACCCTAGTTTGAAACCATAACCCTAATTAGAAACCCTAGTTTGAAACCCTAACCTTAATGTAAAACCCTAGTTTGAAACCCTAACCCTAATGATAAACCCTAGTTTAAAACCCTAACCCCAAATTGAAACCCTAGTTTGAAACCCTAACCCTAATTTGAAACCCTAGTTTGAAACCCTAACCGTAATGTAAAACCCTAGTTTGTAACCTTAACACTAATGTAAAACCCTAGTTTGGAACCCTAACCCTAATGTTAAACCCTAGTTTGAAACCCTAACCCTAATGTAAAACCCTTGTTTGAAACCCTAACCCTAATGTAAAACCCTAGTTTGAAGCAGTAACCCTAATGTAAAACCCTAGTTTGAAACTCTAACCCTAATTTGAAACCCTAGTTTGAAACCCTAACCCTAATGTAAAACCCTAGTTTGAAAGCGTAACCCTAATGTAAAACCCTAGTTTGAAGCATTAACCCTAATGTAAAACCCTAATTTGAAACCCTAACCCTAACGTTAAACCCTAGTTTGAAACCCTAACCGTAATGTAAAACCCTAGTTTGTAACCCTAACCCTAATGTAAAACCTTAGTGTGAAACCCTAACCCTAATGTAAAACCCTAGTTTGAAACCCTAACCCTAATTTGAAACCCTAGTTTGAAACCCTAACCCTAATGTAAAACCCTTGTTTGAAACCCTAACCCTAATGTAAAACCCTAGTTTGAAACCCTAACCCTAATGTTAAAGCCTAGTTTGTAACCCTAACCCTAATGTAAAACCCTAGTTTGAAACCCTAACCCTAATGTTAAACCCTAGTTTGAAACCCTAACCCTAATGTAAAACCCTTGTTTGAAACCCTAACCCTAATGTAAAACCCTAGTTTGAAACCCTAAGCCTAATTTGAAACCCTAGTTTGAAACCCTAACCCTAATGTAAAACCCTAGTTTGTAACCCTAACCCAAATGTAAAACCCTAGTTTGAAACCCTAACCCTAATGTAAAACCCTAGTTCGAAACCCAAACCCAAATGTTAAACCCTAGTTTGAAACCCTAACCCTAAATTGAAACCCTAGTTTGAAACCCTAACCCTAATGTAAAACCCTAGTTTGAAACCCTAACCCTAATGTAAAACCCTAGTTTGGCACCCTAACCCTAATGTAAAACCCTAGTTTGAAACCCTTACGCTAATGTAAAACCCTAGTTTGAAACCCTAACCCTAATGTAAAACCCTAGTTTGAAGCACTAACCCTAATGTAAAACACTAGTTTGAAACGCTAACCCTAATGTAAAACCCTAGTTTGAAGCACTATCCCTAAATTATAACCCTAGTTTGAAACCCTAACCCTAATGATAAACCCTAGTTTAAAACCCTAACCCTAATTAGAAAGCCTAGTTTGAAACCCTAACCCTAATGTAAAACCCTAGTTTAAAACCCTAACCCTAATTAGAAAGCCTAGTTTGAAACCCTAACCCTAATGTAAAACCCTAGTTTGAAACCCTAACCCTAATGTAAAACCCTAGTTTGAAAGCGTAACCCTAATGTAAAACCCTAGTTTGAAGCATTAACCCTAATGTAAAACCCTAGTTTGAAACCCTAACCCTAACGTTAAACCCTAGTTTGAAACCCTAAACGTAATGTAAAACCCTAGTTTGTAACCCTAACCCTAATGTAAAACCTTAGTGTGAAACCCTAACCCTAATGTAAAACCCTAGTTTGAAACCCTAACCCTAATGTAAAACCCTAGTTTGAAACCCTAACCCTAATTTGAAACCCTAGTTTGAAACCCTAACCCTAATGTAAAACCCTAGTTTGAAACCCTAACCCTAATGTAAAACCCTAGTTTGTAACCCTAACCCTAATGTAAAATGACTGTTTTGAAACCCTAACCCTAATGTAAAACCCTTGTTTGAAACCCTAACCCTAATGTAAAACCCTAGTTTGAAACCCTAAGCCTAATTTGAAACCCTAGTTTGAAACCCTAACCCTAATGTAAAACCCTAGTTTGAAACCCTAACCCTAATGTAAAACCGTAGTTTGCAACCCTAACCCTAATGTAAAATGACTGTTTTGAAACCCTAACCCTAATGTAAAACCCTTGTTTGAAACTTTAACCCTAATGTAAATACCTAGTTTGAAACCCTAATCCTAATGTTAAACCCTAGTTTGTAACCCTAACCCTAATGTAAAACCCTAGTTTGAAACCCTAACCCTAATGTTAAACCCTAGTTTGAAACCCTAACCCTAAAGTAAAACCCTAGTTTGAAACACTAACCCTAAGGTAAAACCCTAGTTTGAAACCCTAACCCTAATGTAAAACCCTAGTTTGTAACCCTAACCCTAATGTAAAACCATAGTTTGAAACCCTAACCCTAATTTTAAACCCTAGTTTGAAACCCTAACCCTAATGTAAAACCCTAGTTTGAAGCACTAACCCTAAATTATAACCCTAGTTTGAAACTCTTACCCTAATGTAAAACCCCAGTTTGAAAACCTAACCGTAATGTAAAACCCTAGTTTGTAACCCTAACCCTAATGTTAAACCCTAGTTTGAAACCCTAACCCTAATGTAAAACCCTAGTTTGAAACCCTAACCCTAATGATAAACCCTAGTTTGAAACCCTAACCCTAATGCAAAACCCTAGTTTGAAACCCTAACCCTAATGTAAAACCCTAGTTTGAAACCCTAACCCTAATGATAAACCCTAGTTTGAAACCCTAACCCTAATGCAAAACCCTAGTTTGAAACCCTAACCCTAATGTAAAACCCTAGTTTGAAACCCTAACCCTAATGTAAAACCCCTTGTTTGTAACCCTAACCCTAATTTGAAACCCTAGTTTGAATTCCTAACCCTAATGTTAAACCCTAGTTTGAAACACTAACCCTAATGTAAAACCCTAGTTTGAAACGCTAACCCTAATGTAAAACCCTAGTTTGAAGCATTAACCCTAAAGTAAAACACTAGTTTGAAACCCTAACCCTAATGTTAAACCCTAGTTTGAAACCCTAACCCTAAGGTAAAACCCTAGTTTGAAACCCTAACCCTAATGATAAACCCTAGTTTGAAACCCTAACCCTAAATTGAAACCCTAGTTTGAAACCCTAACCCTAATGTAAAACCCTAGTTTGAAACCCTAACCCTAATGTAAAACCCTAGTTTGAAACCCTAACCCTAATGTAAAACCATAGTTTGAAGCATTAACCCTAATGTAAAACCCTAGTTTGAAGCACTAACCCTAATGTAAAACACTAGTTTGAAACGCTAACCCTAATGTAAAACCCTAGTTTGAAACCCCAAATCTAATTTGAAACCATAGTTTAAAACCCTAACCCTAATGTAAAACCCTAGTTTGAAGCATTAACCCTAATGTAAAACACTAGTTTGAAACGCTAACCCTAATGTTAAACCCTAATTTGAAACCCTAACCCTAATGTAAAACCCTAGTTTGTAACCCTAACCCTAATGTAAAACCCTAGTTTGAAAACCTAACCCTAATGTAAAACCCTAGTGTGAAACTCTAACCCTAATTTTTAACCCCTGTTTTTAAACCCTAACCCTAATGTAAAACCCTAGTTTGAAACCCTAACCCTAATGTAAAACCCTAGTTTGAAACCCTAACCCTAATGTAAAACCCTAGTTTGTAACCCTAACCCTAATGTAAAATGACTGTTTTGAAACCCTAACCCTAATGTAAAACCCTTGTTTGAAACCCTAACCCTAATGTAAAACCCTAGTTTGAAACCCTAAGCCTAATTTGAAACCCTAGTTTGAAACCCTAACCCTAATGTAAAACCCTAGTTTGTAACCCTAACCCAAATGTAAAACACTAGTTTGAAATATTAACCCTAATGTAAAACCCTAGTTTGAAACCCTAACCCAAATGTTAAACCCTAGTTTGAAACCCTAACCCTAAATTGAAAACCTAGTTTGAAACCCTAACCCTAATGTAAAACCCTAGTTTGAAACCCTAACCCTAATGTAAAACCCTAGTTTGTCACCCTAACCCTAATGTAAAACCCTAGTTTGAAACCGTAACGCTAATGTAAAACCCTAGTTTGAAACCCTAACCCTAATGTAAAACCCTAGTTTGAAGCACTAACCCTAATGTAAAACACTAGTTTGAAACGCTAACCCTAATGTAAAACCCTAGTTTGAAACACCAAATCTAATTTGAAACCATAGTTTAAAACCCTAAACCTAATATAAAACCCTAGTTTGAAGCATTAACCCTAATGTAAAACACTAGTTTGAAACGCTAACCCTAATGTTAAACCCTAATTTGAAACCCTAACCCTAATGTAAAACCCTAGTTTGAAACCCTAACCCTAAATTTAAACCCTAGTTTGAAACACTAACCCTAAGGTAAAACCCTAGTTTGAAACCCTAACCCTAATGTAAAACCCTAGTTTGTAACCCTAACCCTAATGTAAAACCATAGTTTGAAACCCTAACCCTAATTTTAAACCCTAGTTTGAAACCCTAACCCTAATGTAAAACCCTAGTTTGAAGCACTAACCCTAAATTATAACCCTAGTTTGAAACTCTTACCCTAATGTAAAACCCCAGTTTGAAAACCTAACCGTAATGTAAAACCCTAGTTTGTAACCCTAACCCTAATGTTAAACCCTAGTTTGAAACCCTAACCCTAATGTAAAACCCTAGTTTGAAACCCTAACCCTAATGATAAACCCTAGTTTGAAACCCTAACCCTAATGCAAAACCCTAGTTTGAAACCCTAACCCTAATGTAAAACCCTAGTTTGAAACCCTAACCCTAATGATAAACCCTAGTTTGAAACCCTAACCCTAATGCAAAACCCTAGTTTGAAACCCTAACCCTAATGTAAAACCCTAGTTTGAAACCCTAACCCTAATGTAAAACCCCTTGTTTGTAACCCTAACCCTAATTTGAAACCCTAGTTTGAATTCCTAACCCTAATGTTAAACCCTAGTTTGAAACACTAACCCTAATGTAAAACCCTAGTTTGAAACGCTAACCCTAATGTAAAACCCTAGTTTGAAGCATTAACCCTAAAGTAAAACACTAGTTTGAAACCCTAACCCTAATGTTAAACCCTAGTTTGAAACCCTAACCCTAAGGTAAAACCCTAGTTTGAAACCCTAACCCTAATGATAAACCCTAGTTTGAAACCCTAACCCTAAATTGAAACCCTAGTTTGAAACCCTAACCCTAATGTAAAACCCTAGTTTGAAACCCTAACCCTAATGTAAAACCCTAGTTTGAAACCCTAACCCTATTGTAAAACCATAGTTTGAAGCACTAACCCTAATGTAAAACACTAGTTTGAAACGCTAACCCTAATGTAAAACCCTAGTTTGAAACCCTAACCCTATTGTAAAACCATAGTTTGAAGCACTAACCCTAATGTAAAACACTAGTTTGAAACGCTAACCCTAATGTAAAACCCTAGTTTGAAGCATTAACCCTAATGTTAAACCCTAGTTTGAAACCTAACACTAAATTGAAACCCCAGTTTGAAACCCTAACACTAATGTAAAACCCTAGTTTGTAACCCTTACCCTAATGTAAAACCTTAGTGTGAAACCCTAACCCTAATGTAAAACCCTAGTTTGAAACCCTAACCCTAATGTAAAACCCTAGTTTGAAACCCTAACCCTAATTTGAAACCCTAGTTTGAAACCCTAAACCTAATGTAAAACCCTAGTTTGAAACCCTAACCCTAACTTTAAACCCTAGTTTGAAACCCTAACCGTAATGTAAAACCCTAGTTTGAAACCCTACCCCTAATTTGAAACCCGAGTTTGAAACCCTAGCGCTAATGTAAAACCCTAGTTTGCAACCCTAACCCTAATTTGAAACCCTAGTTTGAAACCCTAACCCTAATGTTAAACCCTATTTTGAAACCCTAACCCAAATGTTAAACCCTAGTTTGAAACCCTAACCCTAAATTGAAAACCTAGTTTGAAACCCTAACCCTAATGTAAAACCCTAGTTTGAAACCCTAACCCTAATGTAAAACCCTAGTTTGTCACCCTAACCCTAATGTAAAACCCTAGTTTGAAACCGTAACGCTAATGTAAAACCCTAGTTTGAAACCCTAACCCTAATGTAAAACCCTAGTTTGAAGCACTAACCCTAATGTAAAACACTAGTTTGAAACGCTAACCCTAATGTAAAACCCTAGTTTGAAACACCAAATCTAATTTGAAACCATAGTTTAAAACCCTAAACCTAATATAAAACCCTAGTTTGAAGCATTAACCCTAATGTAAAACACTAGTTTGAAACGCTAACCCTAATGTTAAACCCTAATTTGAAACCCTAACCCTAATGTAAAACCCTAGTTTGAAACCCTAACCCTAAATTTAAACCCTAGTTTGAAACACTAACCCTAAGGTAAAACCCTAGTTTGAAACCCTAACCCTAATGTAAAACCCTAGTTTGTAACCCTAACCCTAATGTAAAACCATAGTTTGAAACCCTAACCCTAATTTTAAACCCTAGTTTGAAACCCTAACCCTAATGTAAAACCCTAGTTTGAAGCACTAACCCTAAATTATAACCCTAGTTTGAAACTCTTACCCTAATGTAAAACCCCAGTTTGAAAACCTAACCGTAATGTAAAACCCTAGTTTGTAACCCTAACCCTAATGTTAAACCCTAGTTTGAAACCCTAACCCTAATGTAAAACCCTAGTTTGAAACCCTAACCCTAATGATAAACCCTAGTTTGAAACCCTAACCCTAATGCAAAACCCTAGTTTGAAACCCTAACCCTAATGTAAAACCCTAGTTTGAAACCCTAACCCTAATGATAAACCCTAGTTTGAAACCCTAACCCTAATGCAAAACCCTAGTTTGAAACCCTAACCCTAATGTAAAACCCTAGTTTGAAACCCTAACCCTAATGTAAAACCCCTTGTTTGTAACCCTAACCCTAATTTGAAACCCTAGTTTGAATTCCTAACCCTAATGTTAAACCCTAGTTTGAAACACTAACCCTAATGTAAAACCCTAGTTTGAAACGCTAACCCTAATGTAAAACCCTAGTTTGAAGCATTAACCCTAAAGTAAAACACTAGTTTGAAACCCTAACCCTAATGTTAAACCCTAGTTTGAAACCCTAACCCTAAGGTAAAACCCTAGTTTGAAACCCTAACCCTAATGATAAACCCTAGTTTGAAACCCTAACCCTAAATTGAAACCCTAGTTTGAAACCCTAACCCTAATGTAAAACCCTAGTTTGAAACCCTAACCCTAATGTAAAACCCTAGTTTGAAACCCTAACCCTATTGTAAAACCATAGTTTGAAGCACTAACCCTAATGTAAAACACTAGTTTGAAACGCTAACCCTAATGTAAAACCCTAGTTTGAAACCCTAACCCTATTGTAAAACCATAGTTTGAAGCACTAACCCTAATGTAAAACACTAGTTTGAAACGCTAACCCTAATGTAAAACCCTAGTTTGAAGCATTAACCCTAATGTTAAACCCTAGTTTGAAACCTAACACTAAATTGAAACCCCAGTTTGAAACCCTAACACTAATGTAAAACCCTAGTTTGTAACCCTTACCCTAATGTAAAACCTTAGTGTGAAACCCTAACCCTAATGTAAAACCCTAGTTTGAAACCCTAACCCTAATGTAAAACCCTAGTTTGAAACCCTAACCCTAATTTGAAACCCTAGTTTGAAACCCTAAACCTAATGTAAAACCCTAGTTTGAAACCCTAACCCTAACTTTAAACCCTAGTTTGAAACCCTAACCGTAATGTAAAACCCTAGTTTGAAACCCTACCCCTAATTTGAAACCCGAGTTTGAAACCCTAGCGCTAATGTAAAACCCTAGTTTGCAACCCTAACCCTAATTTGAAACCCTAGTTTGAAACCCTAACCCTAATGTTAAACCCTATTTTGAAACCCTAACCCTAATGTAAAACCCTATTTTGAAACCCTAACCCTAATTTAAAACCCTAGGTTGAAACCCTAACCCTAATGTAAAACCCTAGTTTGAAACCCCAAACCTAATGTAAAACCCTAGTTTGTAACCCTAACCCTAATGTAAAACCATAGTTTGAAACCCTAACCCTAATGTAAAACCCTAGTTAGAAACCCTAACCCTAATGATAAACCCTAGTTTGAAACCCTAACCCTAATGCAAAACCCTAGTTTGAAACCCTAACCCTAATGTTAAACCCTATTTTGAAACCCTAACCCTAATGTAAAACCCTATTTTGAAACCCTAACCCTAATTTAAAACCCTAGGTTGAAACCCTAACCCTAATGTAAAACCCTAGTTTGAAACCCCAAACCTAATTTGAAACCATAGTTTGAAACCCTAACCCTAATGTAAAACCCTAGTTTGTAACCCTAATCCTAATGTAAAACCTCAATTTGAAACCCAAACCCTAATTTGAAACCCTAGTTTGAAACCCTAAACCTAATGTAAAACCCAAGTTTGAAACCCTAACCCTAATTTAAAACCCCTGTTTTGAAACCCTAACCCTAATGTAAAACCCTTGTTTGAAACCCTAACCCTAATGTAAAACCCTTGTTTGAAACCCTAACCCTAATTTGAAACCCTAGTTTGAAACCCTAACCCTAATATAAAACCCTAGTTTGAAACCCTAACCCTAATTAGAAACCCTAGTTTGAAACCCTAACCTTAATGTAAAACCCTAGTTTGAAACCCTAACCCTAATGATAAACCCTAGTTTAAAACCCTAACCCTAATTAGAAAGCCTAGTTTGAAACCCTAACCCTAATGTAAAACCCTAGTTTGAAACCCTAACCCTAATGATAAACCCTAGTTTAAAACCCTAACCCTAAATTGAAACCCTAGTTTGAAACCCTAACCGTAATGTAAAACCCTAGTTTGTAACCCTAACCCTAATGTAAAACCTTAGTGTGAAAACCTAACCCTAATGTAAAACCCTAGTTTGAAACCCTAACCCTAATTTGAAACCCTAGTTTGAAACCCTAACCCTAATGTAAAACCCTTGTTTGAAACCCTAACCCTAATGTAAAACCCTAGTTTGAAACCCTAACCCTAATGTTAAAGCCTAGTTTGTAACCCTAACCCTAATGTAAAACCCTAGTTTGAAACCCTAACCCTAATGTTAAACCCTAGTTTGAAACCCTAACCCTAATGTAAAACCCTTGTTTGAAACCCTAACCCTAATGTAAAACCCTAGTTTGAAACCCTAAGCCTAATTTGAAACCCTAGTTTGAAACCCTAACCCAAATGTAAAACCCTAGTTTGAAACCCTAACCCTAATGTAAAACCCTAGTTTGAAACCCTAACCCTAATGTAAAACCCTAGTTTGAAGCATTAACCCTAATGTAAAACCCTAGTTCGAAACCCAAACCCAAATGTTAAACCCTAGTTTGAAACCCTAACCCTAAATTGAAACCCTAGTTTGAAACCCTAACCCTAATGTAAAACCCTAGTTTGAAACCCTAACCCTAATGTAAAACCCTAGTTTGTCACCCTAACCCTAATGTAAAACCCTAGTTTCAAACCCTTACGCTAATGTAAAACCCTAGTTTGAAACCCTAACCCTAATGTAAAACCCTAGTTTGAAGCACTAACCCTAATGTAAAACACTAGTTTGAAACGCTAACCCTAATGTAAAACCCTAGTTTGAAGCACTATCCCTAAATTATAACCCTAGTTTGAAACCCTAACCCTAATGATAAACCCTAGTTTAAAACCCTAACCCTAATTAGAAAGCCTAGTTTGAAACCCTAACCCTAATGTAAAACCCTAGTTTAAAACCCTAACCCTAATTAGAAAGCCTAGTTTGAAACCCTAACCCTAATGTAAAACCCTAGTTTGAAACCCTAACCCTAATGTAAAACCCTAGTTTGAAACCCTAACCCTAATGTAAAACCCTAGTTTGTAACCCTAACCCTAATGTAAAATGACTGTTTTGAAACCCTAACCCTAATGTAAAACCCTTGTTTAAAACCCTAACCCTAATGTAAAACCCTAGTTTTAAACCCTAATCATAATGTTAAACCCTAGTTTGTAACCCTAACCCTAATGTAAAACCCTAGTTTGAAAACCTAACCCTAATGTAAAACCCTAGTGTGAAACTCTAACCCTAATTTTTAACCCCTGTTTTTAAACCCTAACCCTAATGTAAAACCCTAGTTTGAAACCCTAACCCTAATGTAAAACCCTAGTTTGAAACCCTAACCCTAATGTAAAACCCTAGTTTGTAACCCTAACCCTAATGTAAAATGACTGTTTTGAAACCCTAACCCTAATGTAAAACCCTTGTTTGAAACCCTAACCCTAATGTAAAACCCTAGTTTGAAACCCTAAGCCTAATTTGAAACCCTAGTTTGAAACCCTAACCCTAATGTAAAACCCTAGTTTGTAACCCTAACCCAAATGTAAAACACTAGTTTGAAGCATTAACCCTAATGTAAAACCCTAGTTTGAAACCCTAACCCAAATGTTAAACCCTAGTTTGAAACCCTAACCCTAAATTGAAAACCTAGTTTGAAACACTAACCCTAATGTAAAACCCTAGTTTGAAACCCTAACCCTAATGTAAAACCCTAGTTTGTCACCCTAACCCTAATGTAAAACCCTAGTTTGAAACCGTAACGCTAATGTAAAACCCTAGTTTGAAACCCTAACCCTAATGTAAAACCCTAGTTTGAAGCACTAACCCTAATGTAAAACACTAGTTTGAAACGCTAACCCTAATGTAAAACCCTAGTTTGAAACACCAAATCTAATTTGAAACCATAGTTTAAAACCCTAAACCTAATATAAAACCCTAGTTTGAAGCATTAACCCTAATGTAAAACACTAGTTTGAAACTCTTACCCTAATGTAAAACCCCAGTTTGAAAACTTACCGTAATGTAAAACCCTAGTTTGAAACCCTAACCCTAATGCAAAACCCTAGTTTGAAACCCTAACCCTAATGTAAAACCCTTGTTTGTAACCCTAAGCCAAATGTAAAACCCTAGTTTGAAACCCAACCCTAATGTAAAACCCTAGTTTGAAGCATTAACCCTAATGTAAAACACTAGTTTGAAACCCTAACCCTAATTATAAGCCCTAGTTTGAAACCCTAACCCTAATGTAAAACCCTAGTTTGAAACCTTAACCCTAATGATAAACCCTAGTTTGAAACCCTAACCCTAAATTGAAACCCTAGTTTGAAACCCTAACCCTAATGTAAAACCCTAGTTTGAAACCCTAACCCTAATGTAAAACCCTAGTTTGTAACCCTAACCCTAATGTAAAATGACTGTTTTGAAACCCTAACCCTAATGTAAAACCCTTGTTTGAAACCCTAACCCTAATGTAAAAGCCTAGTTTGAAAAACCTAACCCTAATGTAAAACCCTAGTGTGAAACCCTAACCCTAATTTTTAACCCCTGTTTTGAAACACTTACCCTAATGTAAAACCCTTGTTTGAAACCCTAACCCTATGGTAAAACCCTAGTTTGAAACCCTAAGCCTTATTTGAAACCCTAGTTTGAAACCCTAACCCTAATGTAAAACCCTAGTTTGAAACCCTAACCCTAATGTAAAACCCTAGTTTGTAACCCTAACCCTAATGTAAAATGACTGTTTTGAAACCCTAACCCTAATGTAAAACCCTAGTTTGAAAACCTAACCCTAATGTAAAACCCTAGTGTGAAACCCTAACCCTGATTTTTAACCCCTGTTTTTAAACCCTAACCCTAATGTAAAACCCTAGTTTGAAACCCTAAACCTAATGTAAAACAATAGTTTGAAACCATAACCCTAATGTAAAACCCTAGTTTGAAACCCTAACCCTAATGTAAAACCCTAGTTTGTAATCCTAACCCTAATGTAAAATGACTGTTTTGAAACCCTAACCCTAATGTAAAACCCTTGTTTGAAACCCTAACCCTAATGTAAAACCCTAGTTTGAAACCCTAAGCCTAATTTGAAACCCTAGTTTGAAACCCTAACCCTAATGTAAAACCCTAGTTTGAAACCCTAACCCTAATGTAAAACCCAAGTTTGCAACCCTAACCCTAATGTAAAATGACTGTTTTGAAACCCTAACCCTAATGTAAAACCCTTGTTTGAAACTTTAACCCTAATGTAAAACCCTAGTTTGAAACCCTAATCCTAATGTTAAACCCTAGTTTGTAACCCTAACCCTAATGTAAAACCCTAGATTGAAACCCTAACCCTAATGTTAAACCCTAGTTTGAAACCCTAACCCTAAAGTAAAACCCTTGTTTGAAACCCTAACCCTAATGTAAAACCCTAGTTTGAAACCCTAAGCCTAATTTGAACCCCTAGTTTGAAACCCTAACCCTAATGTAAAACCCTAGTTTGTAACCCTAACCCAAATGTAAAACCCTAGTTTGAAACCCTAACCCTAATGTAAAACCCTAGTTTGAAACCCTAACCCTAATGTAAAACCATAGTTTGAAGCATTAACCCTAATGTAAAACCCTAGTTTGAAGCACTAACCCTAATGTAAAACACTAGTTTGAAACGCTAACCCTAATGTAAAACCCTAGTTTGAAACCCCAAATCTAATTTGAAACCATAGTTTAAAACCCTAACCCTAATGTAAAACCCTAGTTTGAAGCATTAACCCTAATGTAAAACACTAGTTTGAAACGCTAACCCTAATGTTAAACCCTAATTTGAAACCCTAACCCTAATGTAAAACCCTAGTTTGAAACCCTAACCCTAATGATAAACCCTAGTTTGAAACACTAACCCTAAATTTAAACCCTAGTTTGAAACCCTAACCCTAAGGTAAAACCCTAGTTTGAAACCCTAACCCTAATGTAAAACCCTAGTTTGTAACCCTAACCCTAATGTAAAACCATAGTTTGAAACCCTAACCCAAATGTAAAACCCTAGTTTGAAACCCTAACCCTAATGTAAAACCCTAGTTTGAAACCCTAACCCTAATGTAAAACCCTAGTTTGAAGCATTAACCCTAATGTAAAACCCTAGTTCGAAACCCAAACCCAAATGTTAAACCCTAGTTTGAAACCCTAACCCTAAATTGAAACCCTAGTTTGAAACCCTAACCCTAATGTAAAACCCTAGTTTGAAACCCTAACCCTAATGTAAAACCCTAGTTTGTCACCCTAACCCTAATGTAAAACCCTAGTTTGAAACCCTTACGCTAATGTAAAACCCTAGTTTGAAACCCTAACCCTAATGTAAAACCCTAGTTTGAAGCACTAACCCTAATGTAAAACACTAGTTTGAAACGCTAACCCTAATGTAAAACCCTAGTTTGAAGCACTATCCCTAAATTATAACCCTAGTTTGAAACCCTAACCCTAATGATAAACCCTAGTTTAAAACCCTAACCCTAATTAGAAAGCCTAGTTTGAAACCCTAACCCTAATGTAAAACCCTAGTTTAAAACCCTAACCCTAATTAGAAAGCCTAGTTTGAAACCCTAACCCTAATGTAAAACCCTAGTTTGAAACCCTAACCCTAATGTAAAACCCTAGTTTGAAACCCTAACCCTAATGTAAAACCCTAGTTTGTAACCCTAACCCTAATGTAAAATGACTGTTTTGAAACCCTAACCCTAATGTAAAACCCTTGTTTAAAACCCTAACCCTAATGTAAAACCCTAGTTTTAAACCCTAATCATAATGTTAAACCCTAGTTTGTAACCCTAACCCTAATGTAAAACCCTAGTTTGAAAACCTAACCCTAATGTAAAACCCTAGTGTGAAACTCTAACCCTAATTTTTAACCCCTGTTTTTAAACCCTAACCCTAATGTAAAACCCTAGTTTGAAACCCTAACCCTAATGTAAAACCCTAGTTTGAAACCCTAACCCTAATGTAAAACCCTAGTTTGTAACCCTAACCCTAATGTAAAATGACTGTTTTGAAACCCTAACCCTAATGTAAAACCCTTGTTTGAAACCCTAACCCTAATGTAAAACCCTAGTTTGAAACCCTAAGCCTAATTTGAAACCCTAGTTTGAAACCCTAACCCTAATGTAAAACCCTAGTTTGTAACCCTAACCCAAATGTAAAACACTAGTTTGAAGCATTAACCCTAATGTAAAACCCTAGTTTGAAACCCTAACCCAAATGTTAAACCCTAGTTTGAAACCCTAACCCTAAATTGAAAACCTAGTTTGAAACACTAACCCTAATGTAAAACCCTAGTTTGAAACCCTAACCCTAATGTAAAACCCTAGTTTGTCACCCTAACCCTAATGTAAAACCCTAGTTTGAAACCGTAACGCTAATGTAAAACCCTAGTTTGAAACCCTAACCCTAATGTAAAACCCTAGTTTGAAGCACTAACCCTAATGTAAAACACTAGTTTGAAACGCTAACCCTAATGTAAAACCCTAGTTTGAAACACCAAATCTAATTTGAAACCATAGTTTAAAACCCTAAACCTAATATAAAACCCTAGTTTGAAGCATTAACCCTAATGTAAAACACTAGTTTGAAACTCTTACCCTAATGTAAAACCCCAGTTTGAAAACCTAACCGTAATGTAAAACCCTAGTTTGAAACCCTAACCCTAATGCAAAACCCTAGTTTGAAACCCTAACCCTAATGTAAAACCCTTGTTTGTAACCCTAAGCCAAATGTAAAACCCTAGTTTGAAACCCAACCCTAATGTAAAACCCTAGTTTGAAGCATTAACCCTAATGTAAAACCCTAGTTTGAAACCCTAACCCTAATTATAAGCCCTTGTTTGAAACCCTAACCCTAATGTAAAACCCTAGTTTGAAACCTTAACCCTAATGATAAACCCTAGTTTGAAACCCTAACCCTAAATTGAAACCCTAGTTTGAAACCCTAACCCTAATGTAAAACCCTAGTTTGAAACCCTAACCCTAATGTAAAACCCTAGTTTGTAACCCTAACCCTAATGTAAAATGACTGTTTTGAAACCCTAACCCTAATGTAAAACCCTTGTTTGAAACCCTAACCCTAATGTAAAAGCCCAGTTTGAAAAACCTAACCCTAATGTAAAACCCTAGTGTGAAACCCTAACCCTAATTTTTAACCCCTGTTTTGAAACACTTACCCTAATGTAAAACCCTTGTTTGAAACCCTAACCCTATGGTAAAACCCTAGTTTGAAACCCTAAGCCTTATTTGAAACCCTAGTTTGAAACCCTAACCCTAATGTAAAACCCTAGTTTGAAACCCTAACCCTAATGTAAAACCCTAGTTTGTAACCCTAACCCTAATGTAAAATGACTGTTTTGAAACCCTAACCCTAATGTAAAACCCTAGTTTGAAAACCTAACCCTAATGTAAAACCCTAGTGTGAAACCCTAACCCTGATTTTTAACCCCTGTTTTTAAACCCTAACCCTAATGTAAAACCCTAGTTTGAAACCCTAAACCTAATGTAAAACAATAATTTGAAACCATAACCCTAATGTAAAACCCTAGTTTGAAACCCTAACCCTAATGTAAAACCCTAGTTTGTAATCCTAACCCTAATGTAAAATGACTGTTTTGAAACCCTAACCCTAATGTAAAACCCTTGTTTGAAACCCTAACCCTAATGTAAAACCCTAGTTTGAAACCCTAAGCCTAATTTGAAACCCTAGTTTGAAACCCTAACCCTAATGTAAAACCCTAGTTTGAAACCCTAACCCTAATGTAAAACCCTAGTTTGCAACCCTAACCCTAATGTAAAATGACTGTTTTGAAACCCTAACCCTAATGTAAAACCCTTGTTTGAAACTTTAACCCTAATGTAAAACCCTAGTTTGAAACCCTAATCCTAATGTTAAACCCTAGTTTGTAACCCTAACCCTAATGTAAAACCCTAGTTTGAAACCCTAACCCTAATGTTAAACCCTAGTTTGAAACCCTAACCCTAAAGTAAAACCCTTGTTTGAAACCCTAAACCTAATGTAAAACCCTAGTTTGAAACCCTAAGCCTAATTTGAACCCCTAGTTTGAAACCCTAACCCTAATGTAAAACCCTAGTTTGTAACCCTAACCCAAATGTAAAACCCTAGTTTGAAACCCTAACCCTAATGTAAAACCCTAGTTTGAAACCCTAACCCTAATGTAAAACCATAGTTTGAAGCATTAACCCTAATGTAAAACCCTAGTTTGAAGCACTAACCCTAATGTAAAACACTAGTTTGAAACGCTAACCCTAATGTAAAACCCTAGTTTGAAACCCCAAATCTAATTTGAAACCATAGTTTAAAACCCTAACCCTAATGTAAAACCCTAGTTTGAAGCATTAACCCTAATGTAAAACACTAGTTTGAAACGCTAACCCTAATGTTAAACCCTAATTTGAAACCCTAACCCTAATGTAAAACCCTAGTTTGAAACCCTAACCCTAATGATAAACCCTAGTTTGAAACACTAACCCTAAATTTAAACCCTAGTTTGAAACCCTAACCCTAAGGTAAAACCCTAGTTTGAAACCCTAACCCTAATGTAAAACCCTAGTTTGTAACCCTAACCCTAATGTAAAACCATAGTTTGAAACCCTAACCCTAATGTAAAACCCTAGTTTGAAACCCTAAGCCTAATGTAAAACCCTAGTTTGTAACCCTAACTCTAATGTAAAACCCTAGTTTGAAACCCTAACCCTAATGTAAAACCCTAGTTTGAAACCCTAACCCTAATGTAAAACCCTTGTTTGAAACCCTAACCCTAATTTTAAACCCGAGTTTGAAACCCTAACCCTAATGTAAAACCCTAGTTTGAAACCCTAACCCTAATGTAAAACCCCTTGTTTGTAACCCTAACCCTAATTTGAAACCCTAGTTTGAATTCCTAACCCTAATGTTAAACCCTAGTTTGAAACACTAACCCTAAGGTAAAACCCTAGTTTGAAACCCTAACCCTAATGATAAACCCTAGTTTGAAACCCTAACCCTAAATTGAAACCCTAGTTTGAAACCCTAACCCTAATGTAAAACCCTAGTTTGAAACCCTAACCCTAATGTAAAACCCTAGTTTGAAACCCTAACCCTATTGTAAAACCATAGTTTGAAGCACTAACCCTAATGTAAAACACTAGTTTGAAACGCTAACCCTAATGTAAAACCCTAGTTTGAAGCATTAACCCTAATGTTAAACCCTAGTTTGAAACCCTAACACTAAATTGAAACCCCAGTTTGAAACCCTAACACTAATGTTAAACCCTATTTTGAAACCCTAACCCTAATGTAAAACCCTATTTTGAAACCCTAACCCTAATTTAAAACCCTAGGTTGAAACCCTAACCCTAATGTAAAACCCTAGTTTGAAACCCCAAACCTAATGTAAAACCCTAGTTTGTAACCCTAACCCTAATGTAAAACCATAGTTTGAAACCCTAACCCTAATGTAAAACCCTAGTTTGAAACCCTAACCCTAATGATAAACCCTAGTTTGAAACCCTAACCCTAATGCAAAACCCTAGTTTGAAACCCTAACCCTAATGTTAAACCCTATTTTGAAACCCTAACCCTAATGTAAAACCCTATTTTGAAACCCTAACCCTAATTTAAAACCCTAGGTTGAAACCCTAACCCTAATGTAAAACCCTAGTTTGAAACCCCAAACCTAATTTGAAACCATAGTTTGAAACCCTAAACCTAATGTAAAACCCAAGTTTGAAACCCTAACCCTAATTTAAAACCCCTGTTTTGAAACCCTAACCCTAATGTAAAACCCTTGTTTGAAACCCTAACCCTAATGTAAAACCCTTGTTTGAAACCCTAACCCTAATTTGAAACCCTAGTTTGAAACCCTAACCCTAATATAAAACCCTAGTTTGAAACCCTAACCCTAATTAGAAACCCTAGTTTGAAACCCTAACCTTAATGTAAAACCCTAGTTTGAAACCCTAACCCTAATGATAAACCCTAGTTTAAAACCCTAACCCTAATTAGAAAGCCTAGTTTGAAACCCTAACCCTAATGTAAAACCCTAGTTTGAAACCCTAACCCTAATGATAAACCCTAGTTTAAAACCCTAACCCTAAATTGAAACCCTAGTTTGAAACCCTAACCCTAATTTGAAACCCTAGTTTGAAACCCTAACCGTAATGTAAAACCCTAGTTTGTAACCTTAACACTAATGTAAAACCCTAGTTTGGAACCCTAACCCTAATGTTAAACCCTAGTTTGAAACCCTAACCCTAATGTAAAACCCTTGTTTGAAACCCTAACCCTAATGTAAAACCCTAGTTTGAAGCAGTAACCCTAATGTAAAACCCTAGTTTGAAACTCTAACCCTAATTTGAAACCCTAGTTTGAAACCCTAACCCTAATGTAAAACCCTAGTTTGAAGCATTAAACCTCATGTAAAACCCTAGTTTGAAACCCTAACCCTAACGTTAAACCCTAGTTTGAAACCCTAACCGTAATGTAAAACCCTAGTTTGTAACCCTAACCCTAATGTAAAACCTTAGTGTGAAAACCTAACCCTAATGTAAAACCCTAGTTTGAAACCCTAACCCTAATTTGAAACCCTAGTTTGAAACCCTAACCCTAATGTAAAACCCTTGTTTGAAACCCTAACCCTAATGTAAAACCCTAGTTTGAAACCCTAACCCTAATGTTAAAGCCTAGTTTGTAACCCTAACCCTAATGTAAAACCCTAGTTTGAAACCCTAACCCTAATGTTAAACCCTAGTTTGAAACCCTAACCCTAATGTAAAACCCTTGTTTGAAACCCTAACCCTAATGTAAAACCCTAGTTTGAAACCCTAAGCCTAATTTGAAACCCTAGTTTGAAACCCTAACCCTAATGTAAAACCCTAGTTTGTAACCCTAACCCAAATGTAAAACCCTAGTTTGAAACCCTAACCCTAATGTAAAACCCTAGTTTGAAACCCTAACCCTAATGTAAAACCCTAGTTTGAAGCATTAACCCTAATGTAAAACCCTAGTTCGAAACCCAAACCCAAATGTTAAACCCTAGTTTGAAACCCTAACCCTAAATTGAAACCCTAGTTTGAAACCCTAACCCTAATGTAAAACCCTAGTTTGAAACCCTAACCCTAATGTAAAACCCTAGTTTGTCACCCTAACCCTAATGTAAAACCCTAGTTTCAAACCCTTACGCTAATGTAAAACCCTAGTTTGAAACCCTAACCCTAATGTAAAACCCTAGTTTGAAGCACTAACCCTAATGTAAAACACTAGTTTGAAACGCTAACCCTAATGTAAAACCCTAGTTTGAAGCACTATCCCTAAATTATAACCCTAGTTTGAAACCCTAACCCTAATGATAAACCCTAGTTTAAAACCCTAACCCTAATTAGAAAGCCTAGTTTGAAACCCTAACCCTAATGTAAAACCCTAGTTTAAAACCCTAACCCTAATTAGAAAGCCTAGTTTGAAACCCTAACCCTAATGTAAAACCCTAGTTTGAAACCCTAACCCTAATGTAAAACCCTAGTTTGAAACCCTAACCCTAATGTAAAACCCTAGTTTGTAACCCTAACCCTAATGTAAAATGACTGTTTTGAAACCCTAACCCTAATGTAAAACCCTTGTTTAAAACCCTAACCCTAATGTAAAACCCTAGTTTTAAACCCTAATCATAATGTTAAACCCTAGTTTGTAACCCTAACCCTAATGTAAAACCCTAGTTTGAAAACCTAACCCTAATGTAAAACCCTAGTGTGAAACTCTAACCCTAATTTTTAACCCCTGTTTTTAAACCCTAACCCTAATGTAAAACCCTAGTTTGAAACCCTAACCCTAATGTAAAACCCTAGTTTGAAACCCTAACCCTAATGTAAAACCCTAGTTTGTAACCCTAACCCTAATGTAAAATGACTGTTTTGAAACCCTAACCCTAATGTAAAACCCTTGTTTGAAACCCTAACCCTAATGTAAAACCCTAGTTTGAAACCCTAAGCCTAATTTGAAACCCTAGTTTGAAACCCTAACCCTAATGTAAAACCCTAGTTTGTAACCCTAACCCAAATGTAAAACACTAGTTTGAAGCATTAACCCTAATGTAAAACCCTAGTTTGAAACCCTAACCCAAATGTTAAACCCTAGTTTGAAACCCTAACCCTAAATTGAAAACCTAGTTTGAAACACTAACCCTAATGTAAAACCCTAGTTTGAAACCCTAACCCTAATGTAAAACCCTAGTTTGTCACCCTAACCCTAATGTAAAACCCTAGTTTGAAACCGTAACGCTAATGTAAAACCCTAGTTTGAAACCCTAACCCTAATGTAAAACCCTAGTTTGAAGCACTAACCCTAATGTAAAACACTAGTTTGAAACGCTAACCCTAATGTAAAACCCTAGTTTGAAACACCAAATCTAATTTGAAACCATAGTTTAAAACCCTAAACCTAATATAAAACCCTAGTTTGAAGCATTAACCCTAATGTAAAACACTAGTTTGAAACTCTTACCCTAATGTAAAACCCCAGTTTGAAAACTTACCGTAATGTAAAACCCTAGTTTGAAACCCTAACCCTAATGCAAAACCCTAGTTTGAAACCCTAACCCTAATGTAAAACCCTTGTTTGTAACCCTAAGCCAAATGTAAAACCCTAGTTTGAAACCCAACCCTAATGTAAAACCCTAGTTTGAAGCATTAACCCTAATGTAAAACACTAGTTTGAAACCCTAACCCTAATTATAAGCCCTAGTTTGAAACCCTAACCCTAATGTAAAACCCTAGTTTGAAACCTTAACCCTAATGATAAACCCTAGTTTGAAACCCTAACCCTAAATTGAAACCCTAGTTTGAAACCCTAACCCTAATGTAAAACCCTAGTTTGAAACCCTAACCCTAATGTAAAACCCTAGTTTGTAACCCTAACCCTAATGTAAAATGACTGTTTTTAAACCCTAACCCTAATGTAAAACCCTTGTTTGAAACCCTAACCCTAATGTAAAAGCCTAGTTTGAAAAACCTAACCCTAATGTAAAACCCTAGTGTGAAACCCTAACCCTAATTTTTAACCCCTGTTTTGAAACACTTACCCTAATGTAAAACCCTTGTTTGAAACCCTAACCCTATGGTAAAACCCTAGTTTGAAACCCTAAGCCTTATTTGAAACCCTAGTTTGAAACCCTAACCCTAATGTAAAACCCTAGTTTGAAACCCTAACCCTAATGTAAAACCCTAGTTTGTAACCCTAACCCTAATGTAAAATGACTGTTTTGAAACCCTAACCCTAATGTAAAACCCTAGTTTGAAAACCTAACCCTAATGTAAAACCCTAGTGTGAAACCCTAACCCTGATTTTTAACCCCTGTTTTTAAACCCTAACCCTAATGTAAAACCCTAGTTTGAAACCCTAAACCTAATGTAAAACAATAGTTTGAAACCATAACCCTAATGTAAAACCCTAGTTTGAAACCCTAACCCTAATGTAAAACCCTAGTTTGTAATCCTAACCCTAATGTAAAATGACTGTTTTGAAACCCTAACCCTAATGTAAAACCCTTGTTTGAAACCCTAACCCTAATGTAAAACCCTAGTTTGAAACCCTAAGCCTAATTTGAAACCCTAGTTTGAAACCCTAACCCTAATGTAAAACCCTAGTTTGAAACCCTAACCCTAATGTAAAACCCTAGTTTGCAACCCTAACCCTAATGTAAAATGACTGTTTTGAAACCCTAACCCTAATGTAAAACCCTTGTTTGAAACTTTAACCCTAATGTAAAACCCTAGTTTGAAACCCTAATCCTAATGTTAAACCCTAGTTTGTAACCCTAACCCTAATGTAAAACCCTAGATTGAAACCCTAACCCTAATGTTAAACCCTAGTTTGAAACCCTAACCCTAAATTGAAACCCTAGTTTGAAACCCTAACCCTAATGTAAAACCCTAGTTTGAAACCCTAACCTTAATGTAAAACCCTAGTTTGTAACCCTAACCCTAATGTAAAATGACTGTTTTGAAACCCTAACCCTAATGTAAAACCCTTGTTTGAAACCCTAACCCTAATGTAAAAGCCTAGTTTGAAAACCCTAACCCTAATGTAAAACCCTAGTGTGAAACCCTAACCCTAATTTTTAACCCCTGTTTTGAAACACTTACCCTAATGTAAAACCCTTGTTTGAAACCCTAACCCTATGGTAAAACCCTAGTTTGAAACCCTAAGCCTTATTTGAAACCCTAGTTTGAAACCCTAACCCTAATGTAAAACCCTAGTTTGAAACCCTAACCCTAATGTAAAACCCTAGTTTGTAACCCTAACCCTAATGTAAAATGACTGTTTTGAAACCCTAACCCTAATGTAAAACCCTAGTTTGAAAACCTAACCCTAATGTAAAACCCTAGTGTGAAACCCTAACCCTGATTTTTAACCCCTGTTTTTAAACCCTAACCCTAATGTAAAACCCTAGTTTGAAACCCTAAACCTAATGTAAAACAATAGTTTGAAACCATAACCCTAATGTAAAACCCTAGTTTGAAACCCTAACCCTAATGTAAAACCCTAGTTTGTAATCCTAACCCTAATGTAAAATGACTGTTTTGAAACCCTAACCCTAATGTAAAACCCTTGTTTGAAACCCTAACCCTAATGTAAAACCCTAGTTTGAAACCCTAAGCCTAATTTGAAACCCTAGTTTGAAACCCTAACCCTAATGTAAAACCCTAGTTTGAAACCCTAACCCTAATGTAAAACCCTAGTTTGCAACCCTAACCCTAATGTAAAATGACTGTTTTGAAACCCTAACCCTAATGTAAAACCCTTGTTTGAAACTTTAACCCTAATGTAAAACCCTAGTTTGAAACCCTAATCCTAATGTTAAACCCTAGTTTGTAACCCTAACCCTAATGTAAAACCCTAGATTGAAACCCTAACCCTAATGTTAAACCCTAGTTTGAAACCCTAACCCTAAAGTAAAACCCTTGTTTGAAACCCTAACCCTAATGTAAAACCCTAGTTTGAAACCCTAAGCCTAATTTGAACCCCTAGTTTGAAACCCTAACCCTAATGTAAAACCCTAGTTTGTAACCCTAACCCAAATGTAAAACCCTAGTTTGAAACCCTAACCCTAATGTAAAACCCTAGTTTGAAACCCTAACCCTAATGTAAAACCATAGTTTGAAGCATTAACCCTAATGTAAAACCCTAGTTTGAAGCACTAACCCTAATGTAAAACACTAGTTTGAAACGCTAACCCTAATGTAAAACCCTAGTTTGAAACCCCAAATCTAATTTGAAACCATAGTTTAAAACCCTAACCCTAATGTAAAACCCTAGTTTGAAGCATTAACCCTAATGTAAAACACTAGTTTGAAACGCTAACCCTAATGTTAAACCCTAATTTGAAACCCTAACCCTAATGTAAAACCCTAGTTTGAAACCCTAACCCTAATGATAAACCCTAGTTTGAAACACTAACCCTAAATTTAAACCCTAGTTTGAAACCCTAACCCTAAGGTAAAACCCTAGTTTGAAACCCTAACCCTAATGTAAAACCCTAGTTTGTAACCCTAACCCTAATGTAAAACCATAGTTTGAAACCCTAACCCAAATGTAAAACCCTAGTTTGAAACCCTAACCCTAATGTAAAACCCTAGTTTGAAACCCTAACCCTAATGTAAAACCCTAGTTTGAAGCATTAACCCTAATGTAAAACCCTAGTTCGAAACCCAAACCCAAATGTTAAACCCTAGTTTGAAACCCTAACCCTAAATTGAAACCCTAGTTTGAAACCCTAACCCTAATGTAAAACCCTAGTTTGAAACCCTAACCCTAATGTAAAACCCTAGTTTGTCACCCTAACCCTAATGTAAAACCCTAGTTTGAAACCCTTACGCTAATGTAAAACCCTAGTTTGAAACCCTAACCCTAATGTAAAACCCTAGTTTGAAGCACTAACCCTAATGTAAAACACTAGTTTGAAACACTAACCCTAATGTAAAACCCTAGTTTGAAGCACTATCCCTAAATTATAACCCTAGTTTGAAACCCTAACCCTAATGATAAACCCTAGTTTAAAACCCTAACCCTAATTAGAAAGCCTAGTTTGAAACCCTAACCCTAATGTAAAACCCTAGTTTAAAACCCTAACCCTAATTAGAAAGCCTAGTTTGAAACCCTAACCCTAATGTAAAACCCTAGTTTGAAACCCTAACCCTAATGTAAAACCCTAGTTTGAAACCCTAACCCTAATGTAAAACCCTAGTTTGTAACCCTAACCCTAATGTAAAATGACTGTTTTGAAACCCTAACCCTAATGTAAAACCCTTGTTTAAAACCCTAACCCTAATGTAAAACCCTAGTTTTAAACCCTAATCATAATGTTAAACCCTAGTTTGTAACCCTAACCCTAATGTAAAACCCTAGTTTGAAAACCTAACCCTAATGTAAAACCCTAGTGTGAAACTCTAACCCTAATTTTTAACCCCTGTTTTTAAACCCTAACCCTAATGTAAAACCCTAGTTTGAAACCCTAACCCTAATGTAAAACCCTAGTTTGAAACCCTAACCCTAATGTAAAACCCTAGTTTGTAACCCTAACCCTAATGTAAAATGACTGTTTTGAAACCCTAACCCTAATGTAAAACCCTTGTTTGAAACCCTAACCCTAATGTAAAACCCTAGTTTGAAACCCTAAGCCTAATTTGAAACCCTAGTTTGAAACCCTAACCCTAATGTAAAACCCTAGTTTGTAACCCTAACCCAAATGTAAAACACTAGTTTGAAGCATTAACCCTAATGTAAAACCCTAGTTTGAAACCCTAACCCAAATGTTAAACCCTAGTTTGAAACCCTAACCCTAAATTGAAAACCTAGTTTGAAACACTAACCCTAATGTAAAACCCTAGTTTGAAACCCTAACCCTAATGTAAAACCCTAGTTTGTCACCCTAACCCTAATGTAAAACCCTAGTTTGAAACCGTAACGCTAATGTAAAACCCTAGTTTGAAACCCTAACCCTAATGTAAAACCCTAGTTTGAAGCACTAACCCTAATGTAAAACACTAGTTTGAAACGCTAACCCTAATGTAAAACCCTAGTTTGAAACACCAAATCTAATTTGAAACCATAGTTTAAAACCCTAAACCTAATATAAAACCCTAGTTTGAAGCATTAACCCTAATGTAAAACACTAGTTTGAAACTCTTACCCTAATGTAAAACCCCAGTTTGAAAACCTAACCGTAATGTAAAACCCTAGTTTGAAACCCTAACCCTAATGCAAAACCCTAGTTTGAAACCCTAACCCTAATGTAAAACCCTTGTTTGTAACCCTAAGCCAAATGTAAAACCCTAGTTTGAAACCCAACCCTAATGTAAAACCCTAGTTTGAAGCATTAACCCTAATGTAAAACACTAGTTTGAAACCCTAACCCTAATTATAAGCCCTTGTTTGAAACCCTAACCCTAATGTAAAACCCTAGTTTGAAACCTTAACCCTAATGATAAACCCTAGTTTGAAACCCTAACCCTAAATTGAAACCCTAGTTTGAAACCCTAACCCTAATGTAAAACCCTAGTTTGAAACCCTAACCCTAATGTAAAACCCTAGTTTGTAACCCTAACCCTAATGTAAAATGACTGTTTTGAAACCCTAACCCTAATGTAAAACCCTTGTTTGAAACCCTAACCCTAATGTAAAAGCCTAGTTTGAAAAACCTAACCCTAATGTAAAACCCTAGTGTGAAACCCTAACCCTAATTTTTAACCCCTGTTTTGAAACACTTACCCTAATGTAAAACCCTTGTTTGAAACCCTAACCCTATGGTAAAACCCTAGTTTGAAACCCTAAGCCTTATTTGAAACCCTAGTTTGAAACCCTAACCCTAATGTAAAACCCTAGTTTGAAACCCTAACCCTAATGTAAAACCCTAGTTTGTAACCCTAACCCTAATGTAAAATGACTGTTTTGAAACCCTAACCCTAATGTAAAACCCTAGTTTGAAAACCTAACCCTAATGTAAAACCCTAGTGTGAAACCCTAACCCTGATTTTTAACCCCTGTTTTTAAACCCTAACCCTAATGTAAAACCCTAGTTTGAAACCCTAAACCTAATGTAAAACAATAGTTTGAAACCATAACCCTAATGTAAAACCCTAGTTTGAAACCCTAACCCTAATGTAAAACCCTAGTTTGTAATCCTAACCCTAATGTAAAATGACTGTTTTGAAACCCTAACCCTAATGTAAAACCCTTGTTTGAAACCCTAACCCTAATGTAAAACCCTAGTTTGAAACCCTAAGCCTAATTTGAAACCCTAGTTTGAAACCCTAACCCTAATGTAAAACCCTAGTTTGAAACCCTAACCCTAATGTAAAACCCTAGTTTGCAACCCTAACCCTAATGTAAAATGACTGTTTTGAAACCCTAACCCTAATGTAAAACCCTTGTTTGAAACTTTAACCCTAATGTAAAACCCTAGTTTGAAACCCTAATCCTAATGTTAAACCCTAGTTTGTAACCCTAACCCTAATGTAAAACCCTAGTTTGAAACCCTAACCCTAATGTTAAACCCTAGTTTGAAACCCTAACCCTAAAGTAAAACCCTTGTTTGAAACCCTAAACCTAATGTAAAACCCTAGTTTGAAACCCTAAGCCTAATTTGAACCCCTAGTTTGAAACCCTAACCCTAATGTAAAACCCTAGTTTGTAACCCTAACCCAAATGTAAAACCCTAGTTTGAAACCCTAACCCTAATGTAAAACCCTAGTTTGAAACCCTAACCCTAATGTAAAACCATAGTTTGAAGCATTAACCCTAATGTAAAACCCTAGTTTGAAGCACTAACCCTAATGTAAAACACTAGTTTGAAACGCTAACCCTAATGTAAAACCCTAGTTTGAAACCCCAAATCTAATTTGAAACCATAGTTTAAAACCCTAACCCTAATGTAAAACCCTAGTTTGAAGCATTAACCCTAATGTAAAACACTAGTTTGAAACGCTAACCCTAATGTTAAACCCTAATTTGAAACCCTAACCCTAATGTAAAACCCTAGTTTGAAACCCTAACCCTAATGATAAACCCTAGTTTGAAACACTAACCCTAAATTTAAACCCTAGTTTGAAACCCTAACCCTAAGGTAAAACCCTAGTTTGAAACCCTAACCCTAATGTAAAACCCTAGTTTGTAACCCTAACCCTAATGTAAAACCATAGTTTGAAACCCTAACCCTAATGTAAAACCCTAGTTTGAAACCCTAACCCTAATGTAAAACCCTAGTTTGTAACCCTAACTCTAATGTAAAACCCTAGTTTGAAACCCTAACCCTAATGTAAAACCCTAGTTTGAAACCCTAACCCTAATGTAAAACCCTTGTTTGAAACCCTAACCCTAATTTTAAACCCGAGTTTGAAACCCTAACCCTAATGTAAAACCCTAGTTTGAAACCCTAACCCTAATGTAAAACCCCTTGTTTGTAACCCTAACCCTAATTTGAAACCCTAGTTTGAATTCCTAACCCTAATGTTAAACCCTAGTTTGAAACACTAACCCTAAGGTAAAACCCTAGTTTGAAACCCTAACCCTAATGATAAACCCTAGTTTGAAACCCTAACCCTAAATTGAAACCCTAGTTTGAAACCCTAACCCTAATGTAAAACCCTAGTTTGAAACCCTAACCCTAATGTAAAACCCTAGTTTGAAACCCTAACCCTATTGTAAAACCATAGTTTGAAGCACTAACCCTAATGTAAAACACTAGTTTGAAACGCTAACCCTAATGTAAAACCCTAGTTTGAAGCATTAACCCTAATGTTAAACCCTAGTTTGAAACCCTAACACTAAATTGAAACCCCAGTTTGAAACCCTAACACTAATGTAAAACCCTAGTTTGTAACCCTTACCCTAATGTAAAACCTTAGTGTGAAACCCTAACCCTAATGTAAAACCCTAGTTTGAAACCCTAACCCTAATGTAAAACCCTAGTTTGAAACCCTAACCCTAATTTGAAACCCTAGTTTGAAACCCTAAACCTAATGTAAAACCCTAGTTTGAAACCCTAACCCTAACTTTAAACCCTAGTTTGAAACCCTAACCGTAATGTAAAACCCTAGTTTGAAACCCTACCCCTAATTTGAAACCCGAGTTTGAAACCCTAGCGCTAATGTAAAACCCTAGTTTGCAACCCTAACCCTAATTTGAAACCCTAGTTTGAAACCCTAACCCTAATGTTAAACCCTATTTTGAAACCCTAACCCTAATGTAAAACCCTATTTTGAAACCCTAACCCTAATGTAAAACCCTAGGTTGAAACCCTAACCCTAATGTAAAACCCTAGTTTGAAACCCCAAACCTAATTTGAAACCATAGTTTGAAACCCTAACCCTAATGTAAAACCCTAGTTTGTAACCCTAATCCTAATGTAAAACCTCAATTTGAAACCCAAACCCTAATTTGAAACCCTTGTTTGAAACCCTAACCCTAATTTGAAACCCTAGTTTGAAACCCTAACCCTAATATAAAACCCTAGTTTGAAACCCTAACCCTAATTAGAAACCCTAGTTTGAAACCCTAACCTTAATGTAAAACCCTAGTTTGAAACCCTAACCCTAATGATAAACCCTAGTTTAAAACCCTAACCCTAAATTGAAACCCTAGTTTGAAACCCTAACCCTAATTTGAAACCCTAGTTTGAAACCCTAACCGTAATGTAAAACCCTAGTTTGTAACCTTAACACTAATGTAAAACCCTAGTTTGGAACCCTAACCCTAATGTTAAACCCTAGTTTGAAACCCTAACCCTAATGTAAAACCCTTGTTTGAAACCCTAACCCTAATGTAAAACCCTAGTTTGAAGCAGTAACCCTAATGTAAAACCCTAGTTTGAAACTCTAACCCTAATTTGAAACCCTAGTTTGAAACCCTAACCCTAATGTAAAACCCTAGTTTGAAAGCGTAACCCTAATGTAAAACCCTAGTTTGAAACCCTAACCCTAAATTGAAACCCTAGTTTGAAACCCTAACCCTAATGTAAAACCCTAGTTTGAAACCCTAACCCTAATGTAAAACCCTAGTTTGAAACCCTAACCCTATTGTAAAACCATAGTTTGAAGCACTAACCCTAATGTAAAACACTAGTTTGAAACGCTAACCCTAATGTAAAACCCTAGTTTGAAGCATTAACCCTAATGTTAAACCCTAGTTTGAAACCCTAACACTAAATTGAAACCCCAGTTTGAAACCCTAACACTAATGTAAAACCCTAGTTTGTAACCCTTACCCTAATGTAAAACCTTAGTGTGAAACCCTAACCCTAATGTAAAACCCTAGTTTGAAACCCTAACCCTAATGTAAAACCCTAGTTTGAAACCCTAACCCTAATTTGAAACCCTAGTTTGAAACCCTAAACCTAATGTAAAACCCTAGTTTGAAACCCTAACCCTAACTTTAAACCCTAGTTTGAAACCCTAACCGTAATGTAAAACCCTAGTTTGAAACCCTACCCCTAATTTGAAACCCGAGTTTGAAACCCTAGCGCTAATGTAAAACCCTAGTTTGCAACCCTAACCCTAATTTGAAACCCTAGTTTGAAACCCTAACCCTAATGTTAAACCCTATTTTGAAACCCTAACCCTAATGTAAAACCCTATTTTGAAACCCTAACCCTAATGTAAAACCCTAGGTTGAAACCCTAACCCTAATGTAAAACCCTAGTTTGAAACCCCAAACCTAATTTGAAACCATAGTTTGAAACCCTAACCCTAATGTAAAACCCTAGTTTGTAACCCTAATCCTAATGTAAAACCTCAATTTGAAACCCAAACCCTAATTTGAAACCCTTGTTTGAAACCCTAACCCTAATTTGAAACCCTAGTTTGAAACCCTAACCCTAATATAAAACCCTAGTTTGAAACCCTAACCCTAATTAGAAACCCTAGTTTGAAACCCTAACCTTAATGTAAAATCCTAGTTTGAAACCCTAACCCTAATGATAAACCCTAGTTTAAAACCCTAACCCTAAATTGAAACCCTAGTTTGAAACCCTAACCCTAATTTGAAACCCTAGTTTGAAACCCTAACCGTAATGTAAAACCCTAGTTTGTAACCTTAACACTAATGTAAAACCCTAGTTTGGAACCCTAACCCTAATGTTAAACCCTAGTTTGAAACCCTAACCCTAATGTAAAACCCTTGTTTGAAACCCTAACCCTAATGTAAAACCCTAGTTTGAAGCAGTAACCCTAATGTAAAACCCTAGTTTGAAACTCTAACCCTAATTTGAAACCCTAGTTTGAAACCCTAACCCTAATGTAAAACCCTAGTTTGAAAGCGTAACCCTAATGTAAAACCCTAGTTTGAAGCATTAACCCTAATGTAAAACCCTAGTTTGAAACCCTAACCCTAATGTTAAACCCTAGTTTGAAACCCTAACCCTAATGTAAAACCCTTGTTTGAAACCCTAACCCTAATGTAAAACCCTAGTTTGAAGCAGTAACCCTAATGTAAAACCCTAGTTTGAAACTCTAACCCTAATTTGAAACCCTAGTTTGAAACCCTAACCCTAATGTAAAACCCTAGTTTGAAAGCGTAACCCTAATGTAAAACCCTAGTTTGAAGCATTAACCCTAATGTAAAACCTTAGTGTGAAACCCTAACCCTAATGTAAAACCCTAGTTTGAAACCCTAACCCTAATTTGAAACCCTAGTTTGAAACCCTAACCCTAATGTAAAACCCTTGTTTGAAACCCTAACCCTAATGTAAAACCCTAGTTTGAAACCCTAACCCTAATGTAAAACCCTAGTTTGAAACCCTAACCCTAATTTGAAACCCTAGTTTGAAACCCTTACCCTAATGTAAAACCTTAGTGTGAAACCCTAACCCTAATGTAAAACCCTAGTTTGAAACCCTAACCCTAATGTAAAACCCTAGTTTGAAACCCTAACCCTAATTTGAAACCCTAGTTTGAAACCCTAAACCTAATGTAAAACCCTAGTTTGAAACCCTAACCCTAACTTTAAACCCTAGTTTAAAACCCTAACCGTAATGTAAAACCCTAGTTTGAAACCCTACCCCTAATTTGAAACCCGAGTTTGAAACCCTAGCGCTAATGTAAAACCCTAGTTTGCAACCCTAACCCTAATTTGAAACCCTAGTTTGAAACCCTAACCCTAATGTTAAACCCTATTTTGAAACCCTAACCCTAATGTAAAACCCTATTTTGAAACCCTAACCCTAATGTAAAACCCTAGGTTGAAACCCTAACCCTAATGTAAAACCCTAGTTTGAAACCCCAAACCTAATTTGAAACCCTAGTTTGAAACCCTAACCCTAAATTTAAACCCTAGTTTGAAACCCTAACCCTAAGGTAAAACCCTAGTTTGAAACCCTAACCCTAATGTAAAACCCTAGTTTGTAACCCTAACCCTAATGTAAAACCCTAGTTTGAAACCCTAACCCTAATGTAAAACCCTAGTTTGTAACCCTAATCCTAATGTAAAACCCTAGTTTGAAACCCCAAACCTAATGTAAAACCCTAGTTTGTAACCCTAACCCAAATGTAAAACCTTAGTGTGAAACCCTAACCCTAATGTAAAACCCTAGTTTGAAACCCTAACCCTAATGTAAAACCCTAGTTTGAAACCCTAACCCTAATTTGAAACCCTAGTTTGAAACCCTAACCCTAATGTAAAACCCTAGTTTGAAACCCTAACCCTAATGTAAAACCCTAGTTTGTAACCCTAACCCTAATGTAAAATGACTGTTTGAAACCCTAACCCTAATGTAAAACCCTAGTTTGAAACCCTAACCCTAATGTAAAACCCTAGTTTGCAACCCTAACCCTAATGTAAAACCCTAGTTTAAAACCCTAACCCTAAATTGAAACCCTAGTTTGAAACCCTAACCCTAATTTGAAACCCTAGTTTGAAACCCTAACCGTAATGTAAAACCCTAGTTTGTAACCTTAACACTAATGTAAAACCCTAGTTTGGAACCCTAACCCTAATGTTAAACCCTAGTTTGAAACCCTAACCCTAATGTAAAACCCTTGTTTGAAACCCTAACCCTAATGTAAAACCCTAGTTTGAAGCAGTAACCCTAATGTAAAACCCTAGTTTGAAACTCTAACCCTAATTTGAAACCCTAGTTTGAAACCCTAACCCTAATGTAAAACCCTAGTTTGAAAGCGTAACCCTAATTTAAAACCCTAGTTTGAAGCATTAACCCTAATGTAAAACCCTAGTTTGAAACCCTAACCCTAACGTTAAACCCTAGTTTGAAACCCTAACCGTAATGTAAAACCCTAGTTTGTAACCCTAACCCTAATGTAAAACCTTAGTGTGAAACCCTAACCCTAATGTAAAACCCTAGTTTGAAACCCTAACCCTAATTTGAAACCCTAGTTTGAAACCCTAACCCTAATGTAAAACCCTAGTTTGTAACCCTAACCCAAATGTAAAACCCTAGTTTGAAACCCTAACCCTAATGTAAAACCCTAGTTCGAAACCCAAACCCAAATGTTAAACCCTAGTTTGAAACCCTAACCCTAAATTGAAACCCTAGTTTGAAACCCTAACCCTAATGTAAAACCCTAGTTTGAAACCCTAACCCTAATGTAAAACCCTAGTTTGTCACCCTAACCCTAATGTAAAACCCTAGTTTGAAACCCTTACGCTAATGTAAAACCCTAGTTTGAAACCCTAACCCTAATGTAAAACCCTAGTTTGAAGCACTAACCCTAATGTAAAACACTAGTTTGAAACGCTAACCCTAATGTAAAACCCTAGTTTGAAGCACTATCCCTAAATTATAACCCTAGTTTGAAACCCTAACCCTAATGATAAACCCTAGTTTAAAACCCTAACCCTAATTAGAAAGCCTAGTTTGAAACCCTAACCCTAATGTAAAACCCTAGTTTAAAACCCTAACCCTAATTAGAAAGCCTAGTTTGAAACCCTAACCCTAATGTAAAACCCTAGTTTGAAACCCTAACCCTAATGATAAATCCTAGTTTAAAACCCTAACCCTAAATTGAAACCCTTGTTTGAAACCCTAACCCTAATTTGAAACCCTAGTTTGAAACCCTAACCGTAATGTAAAACCCTAGTTTGTAACCTTAACACTAATGTAAAACCCTAGTTTGGAACCCTAACCCTAATGTTAAACCCTAGTTTGAAACCCTAACCCTAATGTAAAACCCTTGTTTGAAACCCTAACCCTAATGTAAAACCCTAGTTTGAAGCAGTAACCCTAATGTAAAACCCTAGTTTGAAACTCTAACCCTAATTTGAAACCCTAGTTTGAAACCCTAACCCTAATGTAAAACCCTAGTTTGAAAGCGTAACCCTAATGTAAAACCCTAGTTTGAAGCATTAACCCTAATGTAAAACCCTAGTTTGAAACCCTAACCCTAACGTTAAACCCTAGTTTGAAACCCTAAACGTAATGTAAAACCCTAGTTTGTAACCCTAACCCTAATGTAAAACCTTAGTGTGAAACCCTAACCCTAATGTAAAACCCTAGTTTGAAACCCTAACCCTAATGTAAAACCCTAGTTTGAAACCCTAACCCTAATTTGAAACCCTAGTTTGAAACCCTAACCCTAATGTAAAACCCTAGTTTGAAACCCTAACCCTAATGTAAAACCCTAGTTTGTAACCCTAACCCTAATGTAAAATGACTGTTTTGAAACCCTAACCCTAATGTAAAACCCTTGTTTGAAACCCTAACCCTAATGTAAAACCCTAGTTTGAAACCCTAACCCTAATGTAAAACCCTAGTTTGCAACCCTAACCCTAATGTAAAATGACTGTTTTGAAACCCTAACCCTAATGTAAAACCCTTGTTTGAAACTTTAACCCTAATGTAAATACCTAGTTTGAAACCCTAATCCTAATGTTAAACCCTAGTTTGTAACCCTAACCCTAATGTAAAACCCTAGTTTGAAACCCTAACCCTAATGTTAAACCCTAGTTTGAAACCCTAACCCTAAAGTAAAACCCTTGTTTGAAACCCTAACCCTAATGTAAAACCCTAGTTTGAAACCCTAAGCCTAATTTGAAACCCTAGTTTGAAACCCTAACCCTAATGTAAAACCCTAGTTTGTAACCCTAACCCAAATGTAAAACCCTAGTTTGAAACCCTAACCCTAATGTAAAACCCTAGTTTGAAACCCTAACCCTAATGTAAAACCATAGTTTGAAGCATTAACCCTAATGTAAAACCCTAGTTTGAAGCACTAACCCTAATGTAAAACCATAGTTTGAAGCATTAACCCTAATGTAAAACCCTAGTTTGAAGCACTAACCCTAATGTAAAACACTAGTTTGAAACGCTAACCCTAATGTAAAACCCTAGTTTGAAACCCCAAATCTAATTTGAAACCATAGTTTAAAACCCTAACCCTAATGTAAAACCCTAGTTTGAAGCATTAACCCTAATGTAAAACACTAGTTTGAAACGCTAACCCTAATGTTAAACCCTAATTTGAAACCCTAACCCTAATGTAAAACCCTAGTTTGTAACCCTAACCCTAATGTAAAACCCTAGTTTGAAAACCTAACCCTAATGTAAAACCCTAGTGTGAAACTCTAACCCTAATTTTTAACCCCTGTTTTTAAACCCTAACCGTAATGTAAAACCCTAGTTTGAAACCCTAACCCTAATGTAAAACCCTAGTTTGAAACCCTAACCCTAATGTAAAACCCTAGTTTGTAACCCTAACCCTAATGTAAAATGACTGTTTTGAAACCCTAACCCTAATGTAAAACCCTTGTTTGAAACCCTAACCCTAATGTAAAACCCTAGTTTGAAACCCTAAGCCTAATTTGAAACCCTAGTTTGAAACCCTAACCCTAATGTAAAACCCTAGTTTGTAACCCTAACCCAAATGTAAAACACTAGTTTGAAGCATTAACCCTAATGTAAAACCCTAGTTTGAAACCCTAACCCAAATGTTAAACCCTAGTTTGAAACCCTAACCCTAAATTGAAAACCTAGTTTGAAACCCTAACCCTAATGTAAAACCCTAGTTTGAAACCCTAACCCTAATGTAAAACCCTAGTTTGTCACCCTAACCCTAATGTAAAACCCTAGTTTGAAACCGTAACGCTAATGTAAAACCCTAGTTTGAAACCCTAACCCTAATGTAAAACCCTAGTTTGAAGCACTAACCCTAATGTAAAACACTAGTTTGAAACGCTAACCCTAATGTAAAACCCTAGTTTGAAACACCAAATCTAATTTGAAACCATAGTTTAAAACCCTAAACCTAATATAAAACCCTAGTTTGAAGCATTAACCCTAATGTAAAACACTTGTTTGAAACGCTAACCCTAATGTTAAACCCTAATTTGAAACCCTAACCCTAATGTAAAACCCTAGTTTGAAACCCTAACCCTAAATTTAAACCCTAGTTTGAAACACTAACCCTAAGGTAAAACCCTAGTTTGAAACCCTAACCCTAATGTAAAACCCTAGTTTGTAACCCTAACCCTAATGTAAAACCATAGTTTGAAACCCTAACCCTAATTTTAAACCCTAGTTTGAAACCCTAACCCTAATGTAAAACCCTAGTTTGAAGCACTAACCCTAAATTATAACCCTAGTTTGAAACTCTTACCCTAATGTAAAACCCCAGTTTGAAAACCTAACCGTAATGTAAAACCCTAGTTTGTAACCCTAACCCTAATGTAAAACCCTAGTTTGAAACCCTAACCCTAATGATAAACCCTAGTTTGAAACCCTAACCCTAATGCAAAACCCTAGTTTGAAACCCTAACCCTAATGTAAAACCCTAGTTTGAAACCCTAACCCTAATGATAAACCCTAGTTTGAAACCCTAACCCTAATGCAAAACCCTAGTTTGAAACCCTAACCCTAATGTAAAACCCTTGTTTGTAACCCTAAGCCAAATGTAAAACCCTAGTTTGAAACCCAACCCTAATGTAAAACCCTAGTTTGAAGCATTAACCCTAATGTAAAACACTATTTTGAAACCCTACCCCTAATTATAAGCCCTAGTTTGAAACCCTAACCCTAATGTAAAACCCTAGTTTGAAACCTTAACCCTAATGATAAACCCTAGTTTGAAACCCTAACCCTAAATTGAAACCCTAGTTTGAAACCCTAACCCTAATGTAAAACCCTAGTTTGAAACCCTAACCCTAATGTAAAACCCTAGTTTGCAACCCTAACCCAAATGTAAAATGACTGTTTTGAAACCCTAACCCTAATGTAAAACCCTTGTTTGAAACTTTAACCCTAATGTAAAACCCTAGTTTGAAACCCTAATCCTAATGTTAAACCCTAGTTTGTAACCCTAACCCTAATGTAAAACCCTAGTTTGAAACCCTAACCCTAATGTTAAACCCTAGTTTGAAACCCTAACCCTAAAGTAAAACCCTTGTTTGAAACCCTAACCCTAATGTAAAACCCTAGTTTGAAACCCTAAGCCTAATTTGAACCCCTAGTTTGAAACCCTAACCCTAATGTAAAACCCTAGTTTGTAACCCTAACCCAAATGTAAAACCCTAGTTTGAAACCCTAACCCTAATGTAAAACCCTAGTTTGAAACCCTAACCCTAATGTAAAACCATAGTTTGAAGCATTAACCCTAATGTAAAACCCTAGTTTGAAGCACTAACCCTAATGTAAAACACTAGTTTGAAACGCTAACCCTAATGTAAAACCCTAGTTTGAAACCCCAAATCTAATTTGAAACCATAGTTTAAAACCCTAACCCTAATGTAAAACCCTAGTTTGAAGCATTAACCCTAATGTAAAACACTAGTTTGAAACGCTAACCCTAATGTTAAACCCTAATTTGAAACCCTAACCCTAATGTAAAACCCTAGTTTGAAACCCTAACCCTAATGATAAACCCTAGTTTGAAACACTAACCCTAAATTTAAACCCTAGTTTGAAACCCTAACCCTAAGGTAAAACCCTAGTTTGAAACCCTAACCCTAATGTAAAACCCTAGTTTGTAACCCTAACCCTAATGTAAAACCATAGTTTGAAACCCTAACCCTAATGTAAAACCCTAGTTTGAAACCCTAACCCTAATGTAAAACCCCTTGTTTGTAACCCTAACCCTAATTTGAAACCCTAGTTTGAATTCCTAACCCTAATGTTAAACCCTAGTTTGAAACACTAACCCTAAGGTAAAACCCTAGTTTGAAACCCTAACCCTAATGATAAACCCTAGTTTGAAACCCTAACCCTAAATTGAAACCCTAGTTTGAAACCCTAACCCTAATGTAAAACCCTAGTTTGAAACCCTAACCCTAATGTAAAACCCTAGTTTGAAACCCTAACCCTATTGTAAAACCATAGTTTGAAGCACTAACCCTAATGTAAAACACTAGTTTGAAACGCTAACCCTAATGTAAAACCCTAGTTTGAAGAATTAACCCTAATGTTAAACCCTAGTTTGAAACCCTAACACTAAATTGAAACCCCAGTTTGAAACCCTAACACTAATGTAAAACCCTAGTTTGTAACCCTTACCCTAATGTAAAACCTTAGTGTGAAACCCTAACCCTAATGTAAAACCCTAGTTTGAAACCCTAACCCTAATGTAAAACCCTAGTTTGAAACCCTAACCCTAATTTGAAACCCTAGTTTGAAACCCTAAACCTAATGTAAAACCCTAGTTTGAAACCCTAACCCTAACTTTAAACCCTAGTTTGAAACCCTAACCCTAACTTTAAACCCTAGTTTGAAACCCTAACCGTAATGTAAAACCCTAGTTTGAAACCCTACCCCTAATTTGAAACCCGAGTTTGAAACCCTAGCGCTAATGTAAAACCCTAGTTTGCAACCCTAACCCTAATTTGAAACCCTAGTTTGAAACCCTAACCCTAATGTTAAACCCTATTTTGAAACCCTAACCCTAATGTAAAACCCTATTTTGAAACCCTAACCCTAATGTAAAACCCTAGGTTGAAACCCTAACCCTAATGTAAAACCCTAGTTTGAAACCCCAAACCTAATTTGAAATCATAGTTTGAAACCCTAACCCTAATGTAAAACCCTAGTTTGTAACCCTAATCCTAATGTAAAACCTCAATTTGAAACCCAAACCCTAATTTGAAACCCTAGTTTGAAACCCTAAACCTAATGTAAAACCCAAGTTTGAAACCCTAACCCTAATTTAAAACCCCTGTTTTGAAACCCTAACCCTAATGTAAAACCCTTGTTTGAAACCCTAACCCTAATGTAAAACCCTTGTTTGAAACTCTAACCCTAATTTGAAACCCTAGTTTGAAACCCTAACCCTAATATAAAACCCTAGTTTGAAACCCTAACCCTAATTAGAAACCCTAGTTTGAAACCCTAACCTTAATGTAAAACCCTAGTTTGAAACCCTAACCCTAATGATAAACCCTAGTTTAAAACCCTAACCCTAAATTGAAACCCTAGTTTGAAACCCTAACCCTAATTTGAAACCCTAGTTTGAAACCCTAACCGTAATGTAAAACCCTAGTTTGTAACCTTAACACTAATGTAAAACCCTAGTTTGGAACACTAACCCTAATGTTAAACCCTAGTTTGAAACCCTAACCCTAATGTAAAACCCTTGTTTGAAACCCTAACCCTAATGTAAAACCCTAGTTTGAAGCAGTAACCCTAATGTAAAACCCTAGTTTGAAACTCTAACCCTAATTTGAAACCCTAGTTTGAAACCCTAACCCTAATGTAAAACCCTAGTTTCAAAGCGTAACCCTAATGTAAAACCCTAGTTTGAAGCATTAACCCTAATGTAAAACCCTAGTTTGAAACCCTAACCCTAACGTTAAACCCTAGTTTGAAACCCTAACCGTAATGTAAAACCCTAGTTTGTAACCCTAACCCTAATGTAAAACCTTAGTGTGAAACCCTAACCCTAATGTAAAACCCTAGTTTGAAACCCTAACCCTAATTTGAAACCCTAGTTTGAAACCCTAACCCTAATGTAAAACCCTTGTTTGAAACCCTAACCCTAATGTAAAACCCTAGTTTGAAACCCTAACCCTAATGTTAAAGCCTAGTTTGTAACCCTAACCCTAATGTAAAACCCTAGTTTGAAACCCTAACCCTAATGTTAAACCCTAGTTTGAAACCCTAACCCTAATGTAAAACCCTTGTTTGAAACCCTAACCCTAATGTAAAACCCTAGTTTGAAACCCTAAGCCTAATTTGAAACCCTAGTTTGAAACCCTAACCCTAATGTAAAACCCTAGTTTGTAACCCTAACCCAAATGTAAAACCCTAGTTTGAAACCCTAACCCTAATGTAAAACCCTAGTTCGAAACCCAAACCCAAATGTTAAACCCTAGTTTGAAACCCTAACCCTAAATTGAAACCCTAGTTTGAAACCCTAACCCTAATGTAAAACCCTAGTTTGAAACCCTAACCCTAATGTAAAACCCTAGTTTGTCACCCTAACCCTAATGTAAAACCCTAGTTTGAAACCCTTACGCTAATGTAAAACCCTAGTTTGAAACCCTAACCCTAATGTAAAACCCTAGTTTGAAGCACTAACCCTAATGTAAAACACTAGTTTGAAACGCTAACCCTAATGTAAAACCCTAGTTTGAAGCACTATCCCTAAATTATAACCCTAGTTTGAAACCCTAACCCTAATGATAAACCCTAGTTTAAAACCCTAACCCTAATTAGAAAGCCTAGTTTGAAACCCTAACCCTAATGTAAAACCCTAGTTTAAAACCCTAACCCTAATTAGAAAGCCTAGTTTGAAACCCTAACCCTAATGTAAAACCCTAGTTTGAAACCCTAACCCTAATGATAAATCCTAGTTTAAAACCCTAACCCTAAATTGAAACCCTAGTTTGAAACCCTAACCGTAATGTAAAACCCTAGTTTGTAACCTTAACACTAATGTAAAACCCTAGTTTGGAACCCTAACCCTAATGTTAAACCCTAGTTTGAAACCCTAACCCTAATGTAAAACCCTTGTTTGAAACCCTAACCCTAATGTAAAACCCTAGTTTGAAGCAGTAACCCTAATGTAAAACCCTAGTTTGAAACTCTAACCCTAATTTGAAACCCTAGTTTGAAACCCTAACCCTAATGTAAAACCCTAGTTTGAAAGCGTAACCCTAATGTAAAACCCTAGTTTGAAGCATTAACCCTAATGTAAAACCCTAGTTTGAAACCCTAACCCTAACGTTAAACCCTAGTTTGAAACCCTAAACGTAATGTAAAACCCTAGTTTGTAACCCTAACCCTAATGTAAAACCTTAGTGTGAAACCCTAACCCTAATGTAAAACCCTAGTTTGAAACCCTAACCTTAATGTAAAACCCTAGTTTGAAACCCTAACCCTAATTTGAAACCCTAGTTTGAAACCCTAACCCTAATGTAAAACCCTAGTTTGAAACCCTAACCCTAATGTAAAACCCTAGTTTGTAACCCTAACCCTAATGTAAAATGACTGTTTTGAAACCCTAACCCTAATGTAAAACCCTTGTTTGAAACCCTAACCCTAATGTAAAACCCTAGTTTGAAACCCTAACCCTAAAGTAAAACCCTAGTTTGCAACCCTAACCCTAATGTAAAATGACTGTTTTGAAACCCTAACCCTAATGTAAAACCCTTGTTTGAAACTTTAACCCTAATGTAAATACCTAGTTTGAAACCCTAATCCTAATGTTAAACCCTAGTTTGTAACCCTAACCCTAATGTAAAACCCTAGTTTGAAACCCTAACCCTAATGTTAAACCCTAGTTTGAAACCCTAACCCTAAAGTAAAACCCTTGTTTGAAACCCTAACCCTAATGTAAAACCCTAGTTTGAAACCCTAAGCCTAATTTGAAACCCTAGTTTGAAACCCTAACCCTAATGTAAAACCCTAGTTTGTAACCCTAACCCAAATGTAAAACCCTAGTTTGAAACCCTAACCCTAATGTAAAACCCTAGTTTGAAACCCTAACCCTAATGTAAAACCATAGTTTGAAGCATTAACCCTAATGTAAAACCCTAGTTTGAAGCACTAACCCTAATGTAAAACCATAGTTTGAAGCATTAACCCTAATGTAAAACCCTAGTTTGAAGCACTAACCCTAATGTAAAACACTAGTTTGAAACGCTAACCCTAATGTAAAACCCTAGTTTGAAACCCCAAATCTAATTTGAAACCATAGTTTAAAACCCTAACCCTAATGTAAAACCCTAGTTTGAAGCATTAACCCTAATGTAAAACACTAGTTTGAAACGCTAACCCTAATGTTAAACCCTAATTTGAAACCCTAACCCTAATGTAAAACCCTAGTTTGTAACCCTAACCCTAATGTAAAACCCTAGTTTGAAAACCTAACCCTAATGTAAAACCCTAGTGTGAAACTCTAACCCTAATTTTTAACCCCTGTTTTTAAACTCTAACCGTAATGTTAAACCCTAGTTTGAAACCCTAACCCTAATGTAAAACCCTAGTTTGAAACCCTAACCCTAATGTAAAACCCTAGTTTGTAACCCTAACCCTAATGTAAAATGACTGTTTTGAAACCCTAACCCTAATGTAAAACCCTTGTTTGAAACCCTAACCCTAATGTAAAACCCTAGTTTGAAACCCTAAGCCTAATTTGAAACCCTAGTTTGAAACCCTAACCCTAATGTAAAACCCTAGTTTGTAACCCTAACCCAAATGTAAAACACTAGTTTGAAGCATTAACCCTAATGTAAAACCCTAGTTTGAAACCCTAACCCAAATGTTAAACCCTAGTTTGAAACCCTAACCCTAAATTGAAAACCTAGTTTGAAACCCTAACCCTAATGTAAAACCCTAGTTTGAAACCCTAACCCTAATGTAAAACCCTAGTTTGTCACCCTAACCCTAATGTAAAACCCTAGTTTGAAACCCTAACCCTAATGTAAAACCCTTTTTTGAAACCCTAACCCTAAATTTAAACCCTAGTTTGAAACACTAACCCTAAGGTAAAACCCTAGTTTGAAACCCTAACCCTAATGTAAAACCCTAGTTTGTAACCCTAACCCTAATGTAAAACCATAGTTTGAAACCCTAACCCTAATTTTAAACCCTAGTTTGAAACCCTAACCCTAATGTAAAACCCTAGTTTGAAGCACTAACCCTAAATTATAACCCTAGTTTGAAACTCTTACCCTAATGTAAAACCCCAGTTTGAAAACCTAACCGTAATGTAAAACCCTAGTTTGAAACCCTAACCCTAATGTAAAACCCTAGTTTGAAGCACTAACCCTAAATTATAACCCTAGTTTGAAACTCTTACCCTAATGTAAAACCCCAGTTTGAAAACCTAACCCTAATGTAAAACCCTAGTTTGAAACCCTAAGCTTAATTTGAACCCCTAGTTTGAAACCCTAACCCTAATGTAAAACCCTAGTTTGTAACCCTAACCCAAATGTAAAACCCTAGTTTGAAACCCTAACCCTAATGTAAAACCCTAGTTTGAAACCCTAACCCTAATGTAAAACCATAGTTTGAAGCATTAACCCTAATGTAAAACACTAGTTTGAAACGCTAACCCTAATGTAAAACCCTAGTTTGAAACCCCAAATCTAATTTGAAACTATAGTTTAAAACCCTAACCCTAATGTAAAACCCTAGTTTGAAGCATTAACCCTAATGTAAAACACTAGTTTGAAACGCTAACCCTAATGTTAAACCCTAATTTGAAACCCTAACCCTAATGTAAAACCCTAGTTTGAAACGCTAACCCTAATGTTAAACCCTAATTTGAAACCCTAACCCTAATGTAAAACCCTAGTTTGAAACCCTAACCCTAATGTAAAACCCTTGTTTGAAACCCTAACCCTAATTTTAAACCCGAGTTTGAAACCCTAACCCTAATGTAAAACCCTAGTTTGAAACCCTAACCCTAATGTAAAACCCCTTGTTTGTAACCCTAACCCTAATTTGAAACCCTAGTTTGAATTCCTAACCCTAATGTTAAACCCTAGTTTGAAACACTAACCCTAAGGTAAAACCCTAGTTTGAAACCCTAACCCTAATGATAAACCCTAGTTTGAAACCCTAACCCTAATTTGAAACCCTAGTTTGAAACCCTAACCCTAATGTAAATCCCTAGTTTGAAACCCTAACCCTAATTTGAAACCCTAGTTTGAAACCCTAAACCTAGTGTAAAACCCTAGTTTGAAACCCTAACCCTAACTTTAAACCCTAGTTTGAAACCCTAACCGTAATGTAAAACCCTAGTTTGAAACCCTACCCCTAATTTGAAACCCGAGTTTGAAACCCTAGCGCTAATGTAAAACCCTAGTTTGCAACCCTAACCCTAATTTGAAACCCTAGTTTGAAACCCTAACCCTAATGTTAAACCCTATTTTGAAACCCTAACCCTAATGTAAAACCCTATTTTGAAACCCTAACCCTAATGTAAAACCCTAGGTTGAAACCCTAACCCTAATGTAAAACCCTAGTTTGAAACCCCAAACCTAATTTGAAATCATAGTTTGAAACCCTAACCCTAATGTAAAACCCTAGTTTGTAACCCTAATCCTAATGTAAAACCTCAATTTGAAACCCAAACCCTAATTTGAAACCCTAGTTTGAAACCCTAAACCTAATGTAAAACCCAAGTTTGAAACCCTAACCCTAATTTAAAACCCCTGTTTTGAAACCCTAACCCTAATGTAAAACCCTTGTTTGAAACCCTAACCCTAATGTAAAACCCTTGTTTGAAACTCTAACCCTAATTTGAAACCCTAGTTTGAAACCCTAACCCTAATATAAAACCCTAGTTTGAAACCCTAACCCTAATTAGAAACCCTAGTTTGAAACCCTAACCTTAATGTAAAACCCTAGTTTGAAACCCTAACCCTAATGATAAACCCTAGTTTAAAACCCTAACCCTAAATTGAAACCCTAGTTTGAAACCCTAACCCTAATTTGAAACCCTAGTTTGAAACCCTAACCGTAATGTAAAACCCTAGTTTGTAACCTTAACACTAATGTAAAACCCTAGTTTGGAACACTAACCCTAATGTTAAACCCTAGTTTGAAACCCTAACCCTAATGTAAAACCCTTGTTTGAAACCCTAACCCTAATGTAAAACCCTAGTTTGAAGCAGTAACCCTAATGTAAAACCCTAGTTTGAAACTCTAACCCTAATTTGAAACCCTAGTTTGAAACCCTAACCCTAATGTAAAACCCTAGTTTCAAAGCGTAACCCTAATGTAAAACCCTAGTTTGAAGCATTAACCCTAATGTAAAACCCTAGTTTGAAACCCTAACCCTAACGTTAAACCCTAGTTTGAAACCCTAACCGTAATGTAAAACCCTAGTTTGTAACCCTAACCCTAATGTAAAACCTTAGTGTGAAACCCTAACCCTAATGTAAAACCCTAGTTTGAAACCCTAACCCTAATTTGAAACCCTAGTTTGAAACCCTAACCCTAATGTAAAACCCTTGTTTGAAACCCTAACCCTAATGTAAAACCCTAGTTTGAAACCCTAACCCTAATGTTAAAGCCTAGTTTGTAACCCTAACCCTAATGTAAAACCCTAGTTTGAAACCCTAACCCTAATGTTAAACCCTAGTTTGAAACCCTAACCCTAATGTAAAACCCTTGTTTGAAACCCTAACCATAATGTAAAACCCTAGTTTGAAACCCTAAGCCTAATTTGAAACCCTAGTTTGAAACCCTAACCCTAATGTAAAACCCTAGTTTGTAACCCTAACCCAAATGTAAAACCCTAGTTTGAAACCCTAACCCTAATGTAAAACCCTAGTTCGAAACCCAAACCCAAATGTTAAACCCTAGTTTGAAACCCTAACCCTAAATTGAAACCCTAGTTTGAAACCCTAACCCTAATGTAAAACCCTAGTTTGAAACCCTAACCCTAATGTAAAACCCTAGTTTGTCACCCTAACCCTAATGTAAAACCCTAGTTTGAAACCCTTACGCTAATGTAAAACCCTAGTTTGAAACCCTAACCCTAATGTAAAACCCTAGTTTGAAGCACTAACCCTAATGTAAAACACTAGTTTGAAACGCTAACCCTAATGTAAAACCCTAGTTTGAAGCACTATCCCTAAATTATAACCCTAGTTTGAAACCCTAACCCTAATGATAAACCCTAGTTTAAAACCCTAACCCTAATTAGAAAGCCTAGTTTGAAACCCTAACCCTAATGTAAAACCCTAGTTTAAAACCCTAACCCTAATTAGAAAGCCTAGTTTGAAACCCTAACCCTAATGTAAAACCCTAGTTTGAAACCCTAACCCTAATGATAAATCCTAGTTTAAAACCCTAACCCTAAATTGAAACCCTAGTTTGAAACCCTAACCGTAATGTAAAACCCTAGTTTGTAACCTTAACACTAATGTAAAACCCTAGTTTGGAACCCTAACCCTAATGTTAAACCCTAGTTTGAAACCCTAACCCTAATGTAAAACCCTTGTTTGAAACCCTAACCCTAATGTAAAACCCTAGTTTGAAGCAGTAACCCTAATGTAAAACCCTAGTTTGAAACTCTAACCCTAATTTGAAACCCTAGTTTGAAACCCTAACCCTAATGTAAAACCCTAGTTTGAAAGCGTAACCCTAATGTAAAACCCTAGTTTGAAGCATTAACCCTAATGTAAAACCCTAGTTTGAAACCCTAACCCTAACGTTAAACCCTAGTTTGAAACCCTAAACGTAATGTAAAACCCTAGTTTGTAACCCTAACCCTAATGTAAAACCTTAGTGTGAAACCCTAACCCTAATGTAAAACCCTAGTTTGAAACCCTAACCCTAATGTAAAACCCTAGTTTGAAACCCTAACCCTAATTTGAAACCCTAGTTTGAAACCCTAACCCTAATGTAAAACCCTAGTTTGAAACCCTAACCCTAATGTAAAACCCTAGTTTGTAACCCTAACCCTAATGTAAAATGACTGTTTTGAAACCCTAACCCTAATGTAAAACCCTTGTTTGAAACCCTAACCCTAATGTAAAACCCTAGTTTGAAACCCTAACCCTAAAGTAAAACCCTAGTTTGCAACCCTAACCCTAATGTAAAATGACTGTTTTGAAACCCTAACCCTAATGTAAAACCCTTGTTTGAAACTTTAACCCTAATGTAAATACCTAGTTTGAAACCCTAATCCTAATGTTAAACCCTAGTTTGTAACCCTAACCCTAATGTAAAACCCTAGTTTGAAACCCTAACCCTAATGTTAAACCGTAGTTTGAAACCCTAACCCTAAAGTAAAACCCTTGTTTGAAACCCTAACCCTAATGTAAAACCCTAGTTTGAAACCCTAAGCCTAATTTGAAACCCTAGTTTGAAACCCTAACCCTAATGTAAAACCCTAGTTTGTAACCCTAACCCAAATGTAAAACCCTAGTTTGAAACCCTAACCCTAATGTAAAACCCTAGTTTGAAACCCTAACCCTAATGTAAAACCATAGTTTGAAGCATTAACCCTAATGTAAAACCCTAGTTTGAAGCACTAACCCTAATGTAAAACCATAGTTTGAAGCATTAACCCTAATGTAAAACCCTAGTTTGAAGCACTAACCCTAATGTAAAACACTAGTTTGAAACGCTAACCCTAATGTAAAACCCTAGTTTGAAACCCCAAATCTAATTTGAAACCATAGTTTAAAACCCTAACCCTAATGTAAAACCCTAGTTTGAAGCATTAACCCTAATGTAAAACACTAGTTTGAAACGCTAACCCTAATGTTAAACCCTAATTTGAAACCCTAACCCTAATGTAAAACCCTAGTTTGTAACCCTAACCCTAATGTAAAACCCTAGTTTGAAAACCTAACCCTAATGTAAAACCCTAGTGTGAAACTCTAACCCTAATTTTTAACCCCTGTTTTTAAACTCTAACCGTAATGTTAAACCCTAGTTTGAAACCCTAACCCTAATGTAAAACCCTAGTTTGAAACCCTAACCCTAATGTAAAACCCTAGTTTGTAACCCTAACCCTAATGTAAAATGACTGTTTTGAAACCCTAACCCTAATGTAAAACCCTTGTTTGAAACCCTAACCCTAATGTAAAACCCTAGTTTGAAACCCTAAGCCTAATTTGAAACCCTAGTTTGAAACCCTAACCCTAATGTAAAACCCTAGTTTGTAACCCTAACCCAAATGTAAAACACTAGTTTGAAGCATTAACCCTAATGTAAAACCCTAGTTTGAAACCCTAACCCAAATGTTAAACCCTAGTTTGAAACCCTAACCCTAAATTGAAAACCTAGTTTGAAACCCTAACCCTAATGTAAAACCCTAGTTTGAAACCCTAACCCTAATGTAAAACCCTAGTTTGTCACCCTAACCCTAATGTAAAACCCTAGTTTGAAACCCTAACCCTAATGTAAAACCCTTTTTTGAAACCCTAACCCTAAATTTAAACCCTAGTTTGAAACACTAACCCTAAGGTAAAACCCTAGTTTGAAACCCTAACCCTAATGTAAAACCCTAGTTTGTAACCCTAACCCTAATGTAAAACCATAGTTTGAAACCCTAACCCTAATTTTAAACCCTAGTTTGAAACCCTAACCCTAATGTAAAACCCTAGTTTGAAGCACTAACCCTAAATTATAACCCTAGTTTGAAACTCTTACCCTAATGTAAAACCCCAGTTTGAAAACCTAACCGTAATGTAAAACCCTAGTTTGTAACCCTAACCCTAATGTTAAACCCTAGTTTGAAACCCTAACCCTAATGTAAAACCCTAGTTTTATACCCTAACCCTAATGATAAACCCTAGTTAGAAACCCTTACCCTAATGCAAAACCCTAGTTTGAAACCCTAACCCTAATGTAAAACCCTTGTTTGTAACCCTAAGCCAAATGTAAAACCCTAGTTTGAAACCCAACCCTAATGTAAAACCCTAGTTTGAAGCATTAACCCTAATGTAAAACCCTAGTTTGAAACCCTAACCCAAATGTTAAACCCTAGTTTGAAACCCTAACCCTAAATTGAAAACCTAGTTTGAAACCCTAACCCTAATGTAAAACCCTAGTTTGAAACCCTAACCCTAATGTAAAACCCTAGTTTGTCACCCTAACCCTAATGTAAAACCCTAGTTTGAAACCGTAACGCTAATGTAAAACCCTAGTTTGAAACCCTAACCCTAATGTAAAACCCTAGTTTGAAGCACTAACCCTAATGTAAAACACTAGTTTGAAACGCTAACCCTAATGTAAAACCCTAGTTTGAAACACCAAATCTAATTTGAAACCATAGTTTAAAACCCTAAACCTAATATAAAACCCTAGTTTGAAGCATTAACCCTAATGTAAAACACTAGTTTGAAACGCTAACCCTAATGTTAAACCCTAATTTGAAACCCAAACCCTAATGTAAAACCCTAGTTTGAAACCCTAACCCTAAATTTAAACCCTAGTTTGAAACACTAACCCTAAGGTAAAACCCTAGTTTGAAACCCTAACCCTAATGTAAAACCCTAGTTTGTAACCCTAACCCTAATGTAAAACCATAGTTTGAAACCCTAACCCTAATTTTAAACCCTAGTTTGAAACCCTAACCCTAATGTAAAACCCTAGTTTGAAGCACTAACCCTAAATTATAACCCTAGTTTGAAACTCTTACCCTAATGTAAAACCCCAGTTTGAAAACCTAACCGTAATGTAAAACCCTAGTTTGTAACCCTAACCCTAATGTTAAACCCTAGTTTGAAACCCTAACCCTAATGTAAAACCCTAGTTTGAAACCCTAACCCTAATGATAAACCCTAGTTTGAAACCCTAACCCTAATGCAAAACCCTAGTTTGAAACCCTAACCCTAATGTAAAACCCTTGTTTGTAACCCTAAGCCAAATGTAAAACCCTAGTTTGAAACCCAACCCTAATGTAAAACCCTAGTTTGAAGCATTAACCCTAATGTAAAACACTAGTTTGAAACCCTAACCCTAATTATAAGCCCTAGTTTGAAACCCTAACCCTAATGTAAAACCCTAGTTTGAAACCTTAACCCTAATGATAAACCCTAGTTTGAAACCCTAACCCTAAATTGAAAACCTAGTTTGAAACCCTAACCCTAATGTAAAACCCTAGTTTGAAACACTAACCCTAATGTAAAACCCTAGTTTGTAACCCTAACCCTAATGTAAAATGACTGTTTTGAAACCCTAACCCTAATGTAAAACCCTTGTTTGAAACCCTAACCCTAATGTAAAAGCCTAGTTTGAAAAACCTAACCCTAATGTAAAACCCTAGTGTGAAACCCTAACCCTAATTTTTAACCCCTGTTTTGAAACACTTATTCTAATGTAAAACCCTTGTTTGAAACCCTAACCCTATGGTAAAACCCTAGTTTGAAACCCTAAGCCTTTTTTAAAACGCTAGTTTGAAACCCTAACCCTAATGTAAAACCCTAGTTTGAAACCCTAACCCTAATGTAAAACCCTAGTTTGTAACCCTAACCCTAATGTAAAATGACTGTTTTGAAACCCTAACCCTAATGTAAAACCCTAGTTTGAAAACCTAACCCTAATGTAAAACCCTAGTGTGAAACCCTAACCCTGATTTTTAACCCATGTTTTTAAACCCTAACCCTAATGTAAAACCCTAGTTTGAAACCCTAAACCTAATGTAAAACAATAGTTTGAAACCCTAACCCTAATGTAAAACCCTAGTTTGAAACCCTAATCCTAATGTAAAACCCTAGTTTGTAACCCTAACCCTAATGTAAAATGACTGTTTTGAAACCCTAACCCTAATGTAAGACCCTTGTTTGAAACCCTAACCCTAATGTAAAACCCTAGTTTGAAACCCTAAGCCTAATTTGAAACCCTAGTTTGAAACCCTAACCCTAATGTAAAACCCTAGTTTGAAACCCTAACCCTAATGTAAAACCCTAGTTTGCAACCCTAACCCTAATGTAAAATGACTGTTTTGAAACCCTAACCCTAATGTAAAACCCTTGTTTGAAACTTTAACCCTAATGTAAAACCCTAGTTTGAAACCCTAATCCTAATGTTAAACCCTAGTTTGTGACCCTAACCCTAATGTAAAACCCTAGTTTGAAACCCTAACCCTAATGTTAAACCCTAGTTTGAAACCCTAACCCTAAAGTAAAACCCTTGCTTGAAACCCTAACCCTAATGTAAAACCCTAGTTTGAAACCCTAAGCTTAATTTGAACCCCTAGTTTGAAACCCTAACCCTAATGTAAAACCCTAGTTTGTAACCCTAACCCAAATGTAAAACCCTAGTTTGAAACCCTAACCCTAATGTAAAACCCTAGTTTGAAACCCTAACCCTAATGTAAAACCATAGTTTGAAGCATTAACCCTAATGTAAAACACTAGTTTGAAACGCTAACCCTAATGTAAAACCCTAGTTTGAAACCCCAAATCTAATTTGAAACTATAGTTTAAAACCCTAACCCTAATGTAAAACCCTAGTTTGAAGCATTAACCCTAATGTAAAACACTAGTTTGAAACGCTAACCCTAATGTTAAACCCTAATTTGAAACCCTAACCCTAATGTAAAACCCTAGTTTGAAACGCTAACCCTAATGTTAAACCCTAATTTGAAACCCTAACCCTAATGTAAAACCCTAGTTTGAAACCCTAACCCTAATGTAAAACCCTTGTTTGAAACCCTAACCCTAATTTTAAACCCGAGTTTGAAACCCTAACCCTAATGTAAAACCCTAGTTTGAAACCCTAACCCTAATGTAAAACCCCTTGTTTGTAACCCTAACCCTAATTTGAAACCCTAGTTTGAATTCCTAACCCTAATGTTAAACCCTAGTTTGAAACACTAACCCTAAGGTAAAACCCTAGTTTGGAACCCTAACCCTAATGATAAACCCTAGTTTGAAACCCTAACCCTAAATTGAAACCCTAGTTTGAAACCCTAACCCTAATGTAAAACCCTAGTTTGAAACCCTAACCCTAATGTAAAACCCTAGTTTGAAACCCTAACCCTATTGTAAAACCATAGTTTGAAGCACTAACCCTAATGTAAAACACTATTTTGAAACGCTAACCCTAATGTAAAACCCTAGTTTGAAGCATTAACCCTAATGTTAAACCCTAGTTTAAAACCCTAACACTAAATTGAAACCCCAGTTTGAAACCCTAACACTAATGTAAAACCCTAGTTTGTAACCCTTACCCTAATGTAAAACCTTAGTGTGAAACCCTAACCCTAATGTAAAACCCTAGTTTGAAACCCTAACCCTAATGTAAAACCCTAGTTTGAAACCCTAACCCTAATTTGAAACCCTAGTTTGAAACCCTAAACCTAATGTAAAACCCTAGTTTGAAACCATAACCCTAACTTTAAACCCTAGTTTGAAACCCTAACCGTAATGTAAAACCCTAGTTTGAAACCCTACCCCTAATTTGAAACCCGAGTTTGAAACCCTAGCGCTAATGTAAAACCCTAGTTTGCAACCCTAACCCTAATTTGAAACCCTAGTTTGAAACCCTAACCCTAATGTTAAACCCTATTTTGAAACCCTAACCCTAATGTAAAACCCTATTTTGAAACCCTAACCCTAATGTAAAACCCTAGGTTGAAACCCTAACCCTAATGTAAAACCCTAGTTTGAAACCCCAAACCTAATTTGAAACCATAGTTTGAAACCCTAACCCTAATGTAAAACCCTAGTTTGTAACCCTAATCCTAATGTAAAACCTCAATTTGAAACCCAAACCCTAATTTGAAACCCTAGTTTGAAACCCTAAACCTAATGTAAAACCCAAGTTTGAAACCCTAACCCTAATTTAAAACCCCTGTTTTGAAACCCTAACCCTAATGTAAAACCCTTGTTTGAAACCCTAACCCTAATGTAAAACCCTTGTTTGAAACCCTAACCCTAAATTGAAACCCTAGTTTGAAACCCTAACCCTAATTTGAAACCCTAGTTTGAAACCCTAACCGTAATGTAAAACCCTAGTTTGTAACCTTAACACTAATGTAAAACCCTAGTTTGGAACCCTAACCCTAATGTTAAACCCTAGTTTGAAACCCTAACCCTAATGTAAAACCCTTGTTTGAAACCCTAACCCTAATGTAAAACCCTAGTTTGAAGCAGTAACCCTAATGTAAAACCCTAGTTTGAAACTCTAACCCTAATTTGAAACCCTAGTTTGAAACCCTAACCCTAATGTAAAACCCTAGTTTGAAAGCGTAACCCTAATGTAAAACCCTAGTTTGAAGCATTAACCCTAATGTAAAACCCTAGTTTGAAACCCTAACCCTAACGTTAAACCCTAGTTTGAAACCCTAACCGTAATGTAAAACCCTAGTTGGTAACCCTAACCCTAATGTAAAACCTTAGTGTGAAACCCTAACCCTAATGTAAAACCCTAGTTTGAAACCCTAACCCTAATTTGAAACCCTAGTTTGAAACCCTAACCCTAATGTAAAACCCTTGTTTGAAACCCTAACCCTAATGTAAAACCCTAGTTTGAAACCCTAACCCTAATGTTAAAGCCTAGTTTGTAACCCTAACCCTAATGTAAAACCCTAGTTTGAAACCCTAACCCTAATTTTAAACCCTAGTTTGAAACCCTAACCCTAATGTAAAACTCTTGTTTGAAACCCTAACCCTAATGTAAAACCCTAGTTTGAAACCCTAAGCCTAATTTGAAACCCTAGTTTGAAACCCTAACCCTAATGTAAAACCCTAGTTTGTAACCATAACCCAAATGTAAAACCCTAGTTTGAAACCCTAACCCTAATGTAAAACCCTAGTTCGAAACCCAAACCCAAATGTTAAACCCTAGTTTGAAACCCTAACCCTAAATTGAAACCCTAGTTTGAAACCCTAACCCTAATGTAAAACCCTAGTTTGAAACCCTAACCCTAATGTAAAACCCTAGTTTGTCACCCTAACCCTAATGTAAAACCCTAGTTTGAAACCCTTACGCTAATGTAAAACCCTAGTTTGAAACCCTAACCCTAATGTAAAACCCTAGTTTGAAGCACTAACCCTAATGTAAAACACTAGTTTGAAACGCTAACCCTAATGTAAAACCCTAGTTTGAAGCACTATCCCTAAATTATAACCCTAGTTTGAAACCCTAACCCTAATGATAAACCCTAGTTTAAAACCCTAACCCTAATTAGAAAGCCTAGTTTGAAACCCTAACCCTAATGTAAAACCCTAGTTTAAAACCCTAACCCTAATTAGAAAGCCTAGTTTGAAACCCTAACCCTAATGTAAAACCCTAGTTTGAAACCCTAACCCTAATGATAAACCCTAGTTTAAAACCCTAACCCTAAATTGAAACCCTAGTTTGAAACCCTAACCCTAATTTGAAACCCTAGTTTGAAACCCTAACCGTAATGTAAAACCCTAGTTTGTAACCTTAACACTAATGTAAAACCCTAGTTTGGAACCCTAACCCTAATGTTAAACCCTAGTTTGAAACCCTAACCCTAATGTAAAACCCTTGTTTGAAACCCTAACCCTAATGTAAAATCCTAGTTTGAAGCAGTAACCCTAATGTAAAACCCTAGTTTGAAACTCTAACCCTAATTTGAAACCCTAGTTTGAAACCCTAACCCTAATGTAAAACCCTAGTTTGAAAGCGTAACCCTAATGTAAAACCCTAGTTTGAAGCATTAACCCTAATGTAAAACCCTAGTTTGAAACCCTAACCCTAACGTTAAACCCTAGTTTGAAACCCTAAACGTAATGTAAAACCCTAGTTTGTAACCCTAACCCTAATGTAAAACCTTAGTGTGAAACCCTAACCCTAATGTAAAACCCTAGTTTGAAACCCTAACCCTAATGTAAAACCCTAGTTTGAAACCCTAACCCTAATTTGAAACCCTAGTTTGAAACCCTAACCCTAATGTAAAACCCTAGTTTGAAACCCTAACCCTAATGTAAAACCCTAGTTTGTAACCCTAACCCTAATGTAAAAGGACTGTTTTGAAACCCTAACCCTAATGTAAAACCCTTGTTTGAAACCCTAACCCTAATGTAAAACCCTAGTTTGAAACCCTAAGCCTAATTTGAAACCCTAGTTTGAAACCCTAACCCTAATGTAAAACCCTAGTTTGAAACCCTAACCCTAATGTAAAACCCTAGTTTGCAACCCTAACCCTAATGTAAAATGACTGTTTTGAAACCCTAACCCTAATGTAAAACCCTTGTTTGAAACTTTAACCCTAATGTAAATACCTAGTTTGAAACCCTAATCCTAATGTTAAACCCTAGTTTGTAACCCTAACCCTAATGTAAAACCCTAGTTTGAAACCCTAACCCTAATGTTAAACCCTAGTTTGAAACCCTAACCCTAAAGTAAAACCCTTGTTTGAAACCCTAACCCTAATGTAAAACCCTAGTTTGAAACCCTAAGCCTAATTTGAAACCCTAGTTTGAAACCCTAACCCTAATGTAAAACCCTAGTTTGTAACCCTAACCCAAATGTAAAACCCTAGTTTGAAACCCTAACCCTAATGTAAAACCCTAGTTTGAAACCCTAACCCAAATGTAAAACCATAGTTTGAAGCATTAACCCTAATGTAAAACCCTAGTTTGAAGCACTAACCCTAATGTAAAACACTAGTTTGAAACGCTAACCCTAATGTAAAACCCTAGTTTGAAACCCCAAATCTAATTTGAAACCATAGTTTAAAACCCTAACCCTAATGTAAAACCCTAGTTTGAAGCATTAACCCTAATGTAAAACACTAGTTTGAAACGCTAACCCTAATGTTAAACCCTAATTTGAAACCCTAACCCTAATGTAAAACCCTAGTTTGAAACCCTAACCCTAAGGTAAAACCCTAGTTTGAAACCCTAACCCTAATGTAAAACCCTAGTTTGTAACCCTAACCCTAATGTAAAACCATAGTTTGAAACCCTAACCCTAATGTAAAACCCTAGTTTGAAACCCTAACCCTAATGTAAAACCCTAGTTTGTAACCCTAACTCTAATGTAAAACCCTAGTTTGAAGCCCTAACCCTAATGTAAAACCCTAGTTTGAAACCCTAACCCTAATGTAAAACCCTTGTTTGAAACCCTAACCCTAATTTTAAACCCGAGTTTGAAACCCTAACCCTAATGTAAAACCCTAGTTTGAAACCCTAACCCTAATGTAAAACCCCTTGTTTGTAACCCTAACCCTAATTTGAAACCCTAGTTTGAATTCCTAACCCTAATGTTAAACCCTAGTTTGAAACACTAACCCTAATGTAAAACCCTAGTTTGAAACGCTAACCCTAATGTAAAACCCTAGTTTGAAGCATTAACCCTAAAGTAAAACACTAGTTTGAAACCCTAACCCTAATGTTAAACCCTAGTTTGAAACCCTAACCCTAAGGTAAAACCCTAGTTTGAAACCCTAACCCTAATGATAAACCCTAGTTTGAAACCCTAACCCTAAATTGAAACCCTAGTTTGAAACCCTAACCCTAATGTAAAACCCTAGTTTGAAACCCTAACCCTAATGTAAAACCCTAGTTTGAAACCCTAACCCTATTGTAAAACCATAGTTTGAAGCACTAACCCTAATGTAAAACACTAGTTTGAAACACTAACCCTAATGTAAAACCCTAGTTTGAAACGCTAACCCTAATGTAAAACCCTAGTTTGAAGCATTAACCCTAAAGTAAAACACTAGTTTGAAACCCTAACCCTAATGTTAAACCCTAGTTTGAAACCCTAACCCTAAGGTAAAACCCTAGTTTGTAACCCTAACCCAAATGTAAAACCCTAGTTTGAAACCCTAACCCTAATGTTAAACCCTAGTTTGAAACCCTAACCCTAATGTAAAACCATAGTTTGAAGCATTAACCCTAATGTAAAACCCTAGTTTGAAGCACTAACCCTAATGTAAAACACTAGTTTGAAACGCTAACCCTAATGTAAAACCCTAGTTTGAAACCCCAAATCTAATTTGAAACCATAGTTTAAAACCCTAACCCTAATGTAAAACCCTAGTTTGAAGCATTAACCCTAATGTAAAACACTAGTTTGAAACGCTAACCCTAATGTTAAACCCTAATTTGAAACCCTAACCCTAATGTAAAACCCTAGTTTGAAACCCTAACCCTAATGATAAACCCTAGTTTGAAACACTAACCCTAAATTTAAACCCTAGTTTGAAACCCTAACCCTAAGGTAAAACCCTAGTTTGAAACCCTAACCCTAATGTAAAACCCTAGTTTGTAACCCTAACCCTAATGTAAAACCATAGTTTGAAACCCTAACCCTAATGTAAAACCCTAGTTTGAAACCCTAACCCTAATGTAAAACCCTAGTTTGTAACCCTAACTCTAATGTAAAACCCTAGTTTGAAACCCTAACCCTAATGTAAAACCCTAGTTTGAAACCCTAACCCTAATGTAAAACCCTTGTTTGAAACCCTAACCCTAATTTTAAACCCGAGTTTGAAACCCTAACCCTAATGTAAAACCCTAGTTTGAAACCCTAACCCTAATGTAAAACCCCTTGTTTGTAACCCTAACCCTAATTTGAAACCCTAGTTTGAATTCCTAACCCTAATGTTAAACCCTAGTTTGAAACACTAACCCTAATGTAAAACCCTAGTTTGAAACGCTAACCCTAATGTAAAACCCTAGTTTGAAGCATTAACCCTAAAGTAAAACACTAGTTTGAAACCCTAACCCTAATGTTAAACCCTAGTTTGAAACCCTAACCCTAAGGTAAAACCCTAGTTTGAAACCCTAACCCTAATGATAAACCCTAGTTTGAAACCCTAACCCTAAATTGAAACCCTAGTTTGAAACCCTAACCCTAATGTAAAACCCTAGTTTGAAACCCTAACCCTAATGTAAAACCCTAGTTTGAAACCCTAACCCTATTGTAAAACCATAGTTTGAAGCACTAACCCTAATGTAAAACACTAGTTTGAAACGCTAACCCTAATGTAAAACCCTAGTTTGAAGCATTAACCCTAATGTTAAACCCTAGTTTAAAACCCTAACACTAAATTGAAACCCCAGTTTGAAACCCTAACACTAATGTAAAACCCTAGTTTGTAACCCTAACCCTAATGTAAAACCTTAGTGTGAAACCCTAACCCTAATGTAAAACACTAGTTTGAAACCCTAACCCTAATGTAAAACCCTAGTTTGAAACCCTAACCCTAATTTGAAACCCTAGTTTGAAACCCTAAACCTAATGTAAAACCCTAGTTTGAAACCCTAACCCTAACTTTAAACCCTAGTTTGAAACCCTACCCGTAATGTAAAACCCTAGTTTGAAACCCTACCCCTAATTTGAAACCCGAGTTTGAAACCCTAGCGCTAATGTAAAACCCTAGTTTGCAACCCTAACCCTAATTTGAAACCCTAGTTTGAAACCCTAACCCTAATGTTAAACCCTATTTTGAAACCCTAACCCTAATGTAAAACCCTATTTTGAAACCCTAACCCTAATGTAAAACCCTAGTTTGAAACCCTAACCCTAATGTAAAACCCTAGTTTGAAACCCCAAACCTAATTTGAAACCATAGTTTGAAACCCTAACCCTAATGTAAAAGCCTAGTTTGTAACCCTAATCCTAATGTAAAACCTCAATTTGAAACCCAAACCCTAATTTGAAACCCTAGTTTGAAACCCTAACCCTAATGTAAAACCCTAGTTTGAAACCCTAACCCTAATGTAAAACCTCAGTTTGAAGCATTAACCCTAATGTAAAACCCTAGTTTGAAGCACTAACCCTAATGTAAAACACTAGTTTGAAACGCTAACCCTAATGTAAAACCCTAGTTTGAAACCCCAAATCTAATTTGAAACCATAGTTTAAAACCCTAACCCTAATGTAAAACCCTAGTTTGAAGCATTAACCCTAATGTAAAACACTAGTTTGAAACGCTAACCCTAATGTTAAACCTAATTTGAAACCCTAACCCTAATGTAAAACCCTAGTTTGAAACCCTAACCCTAATGATAAACCCTAGTTTGAAACACTAACCCTAAATTTAAACCCTAGTTTGAAACCCTAACCCTAAGGTAAAACCCTAGTTTGAAACCCTAACCCTAATGTAAAACCCTAGTTTGTAACCCTAACCCTAATGTAAAACCATAGTTTGAAACCCTAACCCTAATGTAAAACCCTAGTTTGAAACCCTAACCCTAATGTAAAACCCTAGTTTGTAACCCTAACTCTAATGTAAAACCCTAGTTTGAAACCCTAACCCTAATGTAAAACCCTAGTTTGAAACCCTAACCCTAATGTAAAACCCTTGTTTGAAACCCTAACCCTAATTTTAAACCCGAGTTTGAAACCCTAACCCTAATGTAAAACCCTAGTTTGAAACCCTAACCCTAATGTAAAACCCCTTGTTTGTAACCCTAACCCTAATTTGAAACCCTAGTTTGAATTCCTAACCCTAATGTTAAACCCTAGTTTGAAACACTAACCCTAATGTAAAACCCTAGTTTGAAACGCTAACCCTAATGTAAAACCCTAGTTTGAAGCATTAACCCTAAAGTAAAACCCTAGTTTGAAACCCTAAGCCTAATTTGAAACCCTAGTTTGAAACCCTAACCCTAATGTAAAACCCTAGTTTGTAACCCTAACCCAAATGTAAAACACTAGTTTGAAGCATTAACCCTAATGTAAAACCCTAGTTTGAAACCCTAACCCAAATGTTAAACCCTAGTTTGAAACCCTAACCCTAAATTGAAAACCTAGTTTGAAACCCTAACCCTAATGTAAAACCCTAGTTTGAAACCCTAACCCTAATGTAAAACCCTAGTTTGTCACCCTAACCCTAATGTAAAACCCTAGTTTGAAACCGTAACGCTAATGTAAAACCCTAGTTTGAAACACCAAATCTAATTTGAAACCATAGTTTAAAACCCTAAACCTAATATAAAACCCTAGTTTGAAGCATTAACCCTAATGTAAAACACTAGTTTGAAACGCTAACCCTAATGTTAAACCCTAATTTGAAACCCAAACCCTAATGTAAAACCCTAGTTTGAAACCCTAACCCTAAATTTAAACCCTAGTTTGAAACACTAACCCTAAGGTAAAACCCTAGTTTGAAACACTAACCCTAAGGTAAAACCCTAGTTTGAAACCCTAACCCTAATGTAAAACCCTAGTTTGTAACCCTAACCCTAATGTAAAACCATAGTTTGAAACCCTAACCCTAATTTTAAACCCTAGTTTGAAACCCTAACCCTAATGTAAAACCCTAGTTTGAAGCACTAACCCTAAATTATAACCCTAGTTTGAAACTCTTACCCTAATGTAAAACCCCAGTTTGAAAACCTAACCGTAATGTAAAACCCTAGTTTGTAACCCTAACCCTAATGTTAAACCCTAGTTTGAAACCCTAACCCTAATGTAAAACCCTAGTTTGAAACCCTAACCCTAATGATAAACCCTAGTTTGAAACCCTAACCCTAATGCAAAACCCTAGTTTGAAACCCTAACCCTAATGTAAAACCCTTGTTTGTAACCCTAAGCCAAATGTAAAACCCTAGTTTGAAACCCAACCCTAATGTAAAACCCTAGTTTGAAGCATTAACCCTAATGTAAAACACTAGTTTGAAACCCTAACCCTAATTATAAGCCCTAGTTTGAAACCCTAACCCTAATGTAAAACCCTAGTTTGAAACCTTAACCCTAATGATAAACCCTAGTTTGAAACCCTAACCCTAAATTGAAACCCTAGTTTGAAACCCTAACCCTAATGTAAAACCCTAGTTTGAAACCCTAACCCTAATGTAAAACCCTAGTTTGTAACCCTAACCCTAATGTAAAATGACTGTTTTGAAACCCTAACCCTAATGTAAAACCCTTGTTTGAAACCCTAACCCTAATGTAAAAGCCTAGTTTGAAAAACCTAACCCTAATGTAAAACCCTAGTGTGAAACCCTAACCCTAATTTTTAACCCCTGTTTTGAAACACTTATTCTAATGTAAAACCCTTGTTTGAAACCCTAACCCTATGGTAAAACCCTAGTTTGAAACCCTAAGCCTTATTTAAAACCCTAGTTTGAAACCCTAACCCTAATGTAAAACCCTAGTTTGAAACCCTAACCCTAATGTAAAACCCTAGTTTGTAACCCTAACCCTAATGTAAAATGACTGTTTTGAAACCCTAACCCTAATGTAAAACCCTAGTTCGAAAACCTAACCCTAATGTAAAACCCTAGTGTGAAACCCTAACCCTGATTTTTAACCCCTGTTTTTAAACCCTAACCCTAATGTAAAACCCTAGTTTGAAACCCTAAACCTAATGTAAAACAATAGTTTGAAACCCTAACCCTAATGTAAAACCCTAGTTTGAAACCCTAACCCTAATGTAAAACCCTAGTTTGTAACCCTAACCCTAATGTAAAATGACTGTTTTGAAACCCTAACCCTAATGTAAAACCCTTGTTTGAAACCCTAACCCTAATGTAAAACCCTAGTTTGAAACCCTAAGCCTAATTTGAAACCCTAGTTTGAAACCCTAACCCTAATGTAAAACCCTAGTTTGAAACCCTAACCCTAATGTAAAACCCTAGTTTGCAACCCTAACCCTAATGTAAAATGACTGTTTTGAAACCCTAACCCTAATGTAAAACCCTTGTTTGAAACTTTAACCCTAATGTAAAACACTAGTTTGAAACCCTAATCCTAATGTTAAACCCTAGTTTGTAACCCTAACCCTAATGTAAAACCCTAGTTTGAAACCCTAACCCTAATGTTAAACCCAAGTTTGAAACCCTAACCCTAAAGTAAAACCCTTGTTTGAAACCCTAACCCTAATGTAAAACCCTAGTTTGAAACCCTAAGCCTAATTTGAACCCCTAGTTTGAAACCCTAACCCTAATGTAAAACCCTAGTTTGTAACCCTAACCCAAATGTAAAACCCTAGTTTGAAACCCTAACCCTAATGTAAAACCCTAGTTTGTAACCCTAACCCAAATGTAAAACACTAGTTTGAAGCATTAACCCTAATGTAAAACCCTAGTTTGAAACCCTAACCCAAATGTTAAACCCTAGTTTGAGACCCTAACCCTAAATTGAAAACCTAGTTTGAAACCCTAACCCTAATGTAAAACCCTAGTTTGAAACCCTAACCCTAATGTAAAACCCTAGTTTGTCACCCTAACCCTAATGTAAAACCCTAGTTTGAAACCGTAACGCTAATGTAAAACCCTAGTTTGAAGCACTAACCCTAATGTAAAACACTAGTTTGAAACGCTAACCCTAATGTAAAACCCTAGTTTGAAACACCAAATCTAATTTGAAACCATAGTTTAAAACCCTAAACCTAATATAAAACCCTAGTTTGAAGCATTAACCCTAATGTAAAACACTAGTTTGAAACGCTAACCCTAATGTTAAACCCTAATTTGAAACCCAAACCCTAATGTAAAACCCTAGTTTGAAACCCTAACCCTAAATTTAAACCCTAGTTTGAAACACTAACCCTAAGGTAAAACCCTAGTTTGAAACCCTAACCCTAATGTAAAACCCTAGTTTGTAACCCTAACCCTAATGTAAAACCATAGTTTGAAACCCTAACCCTAATTTTAAACCCTAGTTTGAAACCCTAACCCTAATGTAAAACCCTAGTTTGAAGCACTAACCCTAAATTATAACCCTAGTTTGAAACTCTTACCCTAATGTAAAACCCCAGTTTGAAAACCTAACCGTAATGTAAAACCCTAGTTTGTAACCCTAACCCTAATGTTAAACCCTAGTTTGAAACCCTAACCCTAATGTAAAACCCTAGTTTGAAACCCTAACCCTAATGATAAACCCTAGTTTGAAACCCTAACCCTAATGCAAAACCCTAGTTTGAAACCCTAACCCTAATGTAAAACCCTTGTTTGTAACCCTAAGCCAAATGTAAAACCCTAGTTTGAAACCCAACCCTAATGTAAAACCCTAGTTTGAAGCATTAACCCTAATGTAAAACACTAGTTTGAAACCCTAACCCTAATTATAAGCCCTAGTTTGAAACCCTAACCCTAATGTAAAACCCTAGTTTGAAACCTTAACCCTAATGATAAACCCTAGTTTGAAACCCTAACCCTAAATTGAAACCCTAGTTTGAAACCCTAACCCTAATGTAAAACCCTAGTTTGAAACCCTAACCCTAATGTAAAACCCTAGTTTGTAACCCTAACCCTAATGTAAAATGACTGTTTTGAAACCCTAACCCTAATGTAAAACCCTTGTTTGAAACCCTAACCCTAATGTAAAAGCCTAGTTTGAAAAACCTAACCCTAATGTAAAACCCTAGTGTGAAACCCTAACCCTAATTTTTAACCCCTGTTTTGAAACACTTATTCTAATGTAAAACCCTTGTTTGAAACCCTAACCCTATGGTAAAACCCTAGTTTGAAACCCTAAGCCTTATTTAAAACCCTAGTTTGAAACCCTAACCCTAATGTAAAACCCTAGTTTGAAACCCTAACCCTAATGTAAAACCCTAGTTTGTAACCCTAACCCTAATGTAAAATGACTGTTTTGAAACCCTAACCCTAATGTAAAACCCTAGTTCGAAAACCTAACCCTAATGTAAAACCCTAGTGTGAAACCCTAACCCTGATTTTTAACCCCTGTTTTTAAACCCTAACCCTAATGTAAAACCCTAGTTTGAAACCCTAAACCTAATGTAAAACAATAGTTTGAAACCCTAACCCTAATGTAAAACCCTAGTTTGAAACCCTAACCCTAATGTAAAACCCTAGTTTGTAACCCTAACCCTAATGTAAAATGACTGTTTTGAAACCCTAACCCTAATGTAAAACCCTTGTTTGAAACCCTAACCCTAATGTAAAACCCTAGTTTGAAACCCTAAGCCTAATTTGAAACCCTAGTTTGAAACCCTAACCCTAATGTAAAACCCTAATTTGAAACCCTAACCCTAATGTAAAACCCTAGTTTGCAACCCTAACCCTAATGTAAAATGACTGTTTTGAAACCCTAACCCTAATGTAAAACCCTTGTTTGAAACTTTAACCCTAATGTAAAACACTAGTTTGAAACCCTAATCCTAATGTTAAACCCTAGTTTGTAACCCTAACCCTAATGTAAAACCCTAGTTTGAAACCCTAACCCTAATGTTAAACCCAAGTTTGAAACCCTAACCCTAAAGTAAAACCCTTGTTTGAAACCCTAACCCTAATGTAAAACCCTAGTTTGAAACCCTAAGCCTAATTTGAACCCCTAGTTTGAAACCCTAACCCTAATGTAAAACCCTAGTTTGTAACCCTAACCCAAATGTAAAACCCTAGTTTGAAACCCTAACCCTAATGTAAAACCCTAGTTTGTAACCCTAACCCAAATGTAAAACACTAGTTTGAAGCATTAACCCTAATGTAAAACCCTAGTTTGAAACCCTAACCCAAATGTTAAACCCTAGTTTGAGACCCTAACCCTAAATTGAAAACCTAGTTTGAAACCCTAACCCTAATGTAAAACCCTAGTTTGAAACCCTAACCCTAATGTAAAACCCTAGTTTGTCACCCTAACCCTAATGTAAAACCCTAGTTTGAAACCGTAACGCTAATGTAAAACCCTAGTTTGAAGCACTAACCCTAATGTAAAACACTAGTTTGAAACGCTAACCCTAATGTAAAACCCTAGTTTGAAACACCAAATCTAATTTGAAACCATAGTTTAAAACCCTAAACCTAATATAAAACCCTAGTTTGAAGCATTAACCCTAATGTAAAACACTAGTTTGAAACGCTAACCCTAATGTTAAACCCTAATTTGAAACCCAAACCCTAATGTAAAACCCTAGTTTGAAACCCTAACCCTAAATTTAAACCCTAGTTTGAAACACTAACCCTAAGGTAAAACCCTAGTTTGAAACCCTAACCCTAATGTAAAACCCTAGTTTGTAACCCTAACCCTAATGTAAAACCATAGTTTGAAACCCTAACCCTAATTTTAAACCCTAGTTTGAAACCCTAACCCTAATGTAAAACCCTAGTTTGAAGCACTAACCCTAAATTATAACCCTAGTTCGAAACTCTTACCCTAATGTAAAACCCCAGTTTGAAAACCTAACCGTAATGTAAAACCCTAGTTTGTAACCCTAACCCTAATGTTAAACCCTAGTTTGAAACCCTAACCCTAATGTAAAACCCTAGTTTGAAACCCTAACCCTAATGATAAACCCTAGTTTGAAACCCTAACCCTAATGCAAAACCCTAGTTTGAAACCCTAACCCTAATGTAAAACCCTTGTTTGTAACCCTAAGCCAAATGTAAAACCCTAGTTTGAAACCCAACCCTAATGTAAAACCCTAGTTTGAAGCATTAACCCTAATGTAAAACACTAGTTTGAAACCCTAACCCTAATTATAAGCCCTAGTTTGAAACCCTAACCCTAATGTAAAACCCTAGTTTGAAACCTTAACCCTAATGATAAACCCTAGTTTTCAAACCCTAACCCTAAATTGAAACCCTAGTTTGAAACCCTAACCCTAATGTAAAACCCTAGTTTGAAACCCTAACCCTAATGTAAAACCCTAGTTTGTAACCCTAACCCTAATGTAAAATGACTGTTTTGAAACCCTAACCCTAATGTAAAACCCTTGTTTGAAACCCTAACCCTAATGTAAAAGCCTAGTTTGAAAAACCTAACCCTAATGTAAAACCCTAGTGTGAAACCCTAACCCTAATTTTTAACCCCTGTTTTGAAACACTTATTCTAATATAAAACCCTTGTTTGAAACCCTAACCCTATGGTAAAACCCTAGTTTGAAACCCTAAGCCTTATTTAAAACCCTAGTTTGAAACCCTAACCCTAATGTAAAACCCTAGTTTGAAACCCTAACCCTAATGTAAAACCCTAGTTTGTAACCTTAACCCTAATGTAAAATGACTGTTTTGAAACCCTAACCCTAATGTAAAACCCTAGTTTGAAAACCTAACCCTAATGTAAAACCCTAGTGTGAAACCCTAACCCTGATTTTTAACCCCTGTTTTTAAACCCTAACCCTAATGTAAAACCCTAGTTTGAAACCCTAAACCTAATGTAAAACAATAGTTTGAAACCCTAACCCTAATGTAAAACCCTAGTTTGAAACCCTAACCCTAATGTAAAACCCTAGTTTGTAACCCTAACCCTAATGTAAAATGACTGTTTTGAAACCCTAACCCTAATGTAAAACCCTTGTTTGAAACCCTAACCCTAATGTAAAACCCTAGTTTGAAACCCTAAGCCTAATTTGAAACCCTAGTTTGAAACCCTAACCCTAATGTAAAACCCTAGTTTGAAACCCTAACTCTAATGTAAAACCCTAGTTTGCAACCCTAACCCTAATGTAAAATGACTGTTTTGAAACCCTAACCCTAATGTAAAACCCTTGTTTGAAACTTTAACCCTAATGTAAAACCCTAGTTTGAAACCCTAATCCTAATGTTAAACCCTAGTTTGTAACCCTAACCCTAATGTAAAACCCTAGTTTGAAACCCTAACCCTAATGTTAAACCCTAGTTTGAAACCCTAACCCTAAAGTAAAACCCTTGTTTGAAACCCTAACCCTAATGTAAAACCCTAGTTTGAAACCCTAAGCCTAATTTGAACCCCTAGTTTGAAACCCTAACCCTAATGTAAAACCCTAGTTTGTAACCCTAACCCAAATGTAAAACCCTAGTTTGAAACCCTAACCCTAATGTAAAACCCTAGTTTGAAACCCTAACCCTAATGTAAAACCATAGTTTGAAGCATTAACCCTAATGTAAAACACTAGTTTGAAACGCTAACCCTAATGTAAAACCCTAGTTTGAAACCCCAAATCTAATTTGAAACCATAGTTTAAAACCCTAACCCTAATGTAAAACCCTAGTTTGAAGCATTAACCCTAATGTAAAACACTAGTTTGAAACGCTAACCCTAATGTTAAACCCTAATTTGAAACCCTAACCCTAATGTAAAACCCTAGTTTGAAACCCTAACCCTAATGATAAACCCTAGTTTGTAACCCTAACCCTAAGGTAAAACCCTAGTTTGAAACCCTAACCCTAATGTAAAACCCTAGTTTGTAACCCTAACCCTAATGTAAAACCATAGTTTGAAACCCTAACCCTAATGTAAAACCCTAGTTTGAAACCCTAACCCTAATGTAAAACCCTAGTTTGTAACCCTAACTCTAATGTAAAACCCTAGTTTGAAACCCTAACCCTAATGTAAAACCCTAGTTTGAAACCCTAACCCTAATGTAAAACCCTTGTTTGAAACCCTAACCCTAATTTTAAACCCGAGTTTGAAACCCTAACCCTAATGTAAAACCCTAGTTTGAAACCCTAATCCTAATGTAAAACCCCTTGTTTGTAACCCTAACCCTAATGTAAAACCCTAGTTTGAATTCCTAACCCTAATGTTAAACCCTAGTTTGAAACACTAACCCTAAGGTAAAACCCTAGTTTGAAACCCTAACCCTAATGATAAACCCTAGTTTGAAACCCTAACCCTAAATTGAAACCCTAGTTTGAAACCCTAACCCTAATGTAAAACCCTAGTTTGAAACCCTAACCCTAATGTAAAACCCTAGTTTGAAACCCTAACCCTATTGTAAAACCATAGTTTGAAGCACTAACCCTAATGTAAAACACTAGTTTGAAACGCTAACCCTAATGTAAAACCCTAGTTTGAAGCATTAACCCTAATGTTAAACCCTAGTTTGAAACCCTAACACTAAATTGAAACCCCAGTTTGAAACCCTAACACTAATGTAAAACCCTAGTTTGTAACCCTTACCCTAATGTAAAACCTTAGTGTGAAACCCTAACCCTAATGTAAAACCCTAGTTTGAAACCCTAACCCTAATGTAAAACCCTAGTTTGAAACCCTAACCCTAATTTGAAACCCTAGTTTGAAACCCTAAACCTAATGTAAAACCCTAGTTTGAAACCCTAACCCTAACTTTAAACCCTAGTTTGAAACCCTAACCGTAATGTAAAACCCTAGTTTGAAACCCTACCCCTAATTTGAAACCCGAGTTTGAAACCCTAGCGCTAATGTAAAACCCTAGTTTGCAACCCTAACCCTAATTTGAAACCCTAGTTTGAAACCCTAACCCTAATGTTAAACCCTATTTTGAAACCCTAACCCTAATGTAAAACCCTATTTTGAAACCCTAACCCTAATGTAAAACCCTAGGTTGAAACCCTAACCCTAATGTAAAACCCTAGTTTGAAACCCCAAACCTAATTTGAAACCATAGTTTGAAACCCTAACCCTAATGTAAAACCCTAGTTTGTAACCCTAATCCTAATGTAAAACCTCAATTTGAAACCCAAACCCTAATTTGAAACCCTAGTTTGAAACCCTAAACCTAATGTAAAACCCAAGTTTGAAACCCTAACCCTAATTTAAAACCCCTGTTTTGAAACCCTAACCCTAATGTAAAACCCTTGTTTGAAACCCTAACCCTAATGTAAAACCCTTGTTTGAAACCCTAACCCTAATTTGAAACCCTAGTTTGAAACCCTAACCCTAATATAAAACCCTAGTTTGAAACCCTAACCCTAATTAGAAACCCTAGTTTGAAACCCTAACCTTAATGTAAAACCCTAGTTTGAAACCCTAACCCTAATGATAAACCCTAGTTTAAAACCCTAACCCTAAATTGAAACCCTAGTTTGAAACCCTAACCCTAATTTGAAACCCTAGTTTGAAACCCTAACTGTAATGTAAAACCCTAGTTTGTAACCTTAACACTAATGTAAAACCCTAGTTTGGAACCCTAACCCTAATGTTAAACCCTAGTTTGAAACCCTAACCCTAATGTAAAACCCTTGTTTGAAACCCTAACCCTAATGTTAAACCCTAGTTTGAAACCCTAACCCTAATGTAAAACCCTTGTTTGAAACCCTAACCCTAATGTAAAACCCTAGTTTGAAGCAGTAACCCTAATGTAAAACCCTAGTTTGAAACTCTAACCCTAATTTGAAACCCTAGTTTGAAACCCTAACCCTAATGTAAAACCCTAGTTTGAAAGCGTAACCCTAATGTAAAACCCTAGTTTGAAGCATTAACCCTAATGTAAAACCCTTGTTTGAAACCCTAACCCTAATGTAAAACCCTAGTTTGAAACCCTAACCCTAATGTTAAAGCCTAGTTTGTAACCCTAACCCTAATGTTAAAGCCTAGTTTGTAACCCTAACCCTAATGTAAAACCCTAGTTTGAAACCCTAACCCTAATGTTAAACCCTAGTTTGAAAAACCTAACCCTAATGTAAAACCCTAGTGTGAAACCCTAACCCTAATTTTTAACCCCTGTTTTGAAACACTTATTCTAATGTAAAACCCTTGTTTGAAACCCTAACCCTATGGTAAAACCCTAGTTTGAAACCCTAAGCCTTATTTAAAACCCTAGTTTGAAACCCTAACCCTAATGTAAAACCCTAGTTTGAAACCCTAACCCTAATGTAAAACCCTAGTTTGTAACCCTAACCCAAATGTAAAACACTAGTTTGAAGCATTAACCCTAATGTAAAACCCTAGTTTGAAACCCTAACCCAAATGTTAAACCCTAGTTTGAAACCCTAACCCTAAATTGAAAACCTAGTTTGAAACCCTAACCCTAATGTAAAACCCTAGTTTGAAACCCTAACCCTAATGTAAAACCCTAGTTTGTCACCCTAACCCTAATGTAAAACCCTAGTTTGAAACCGTAACGCTAATGTAAAACCCTAGTTTGAAACCCTAACCCTAATGTAAAACCCTAGTTTGAAGCACTAACCCTAATGTAAAACACTAGTTTGAAACGCTAACCCTAATGTAAAACCCTAGTTTGAAACACCAAATCTAATTTGAAACCATAGTTTAAAACCCTAAACCTAATGTAAAACCCTAGTTTGTAACCCTAACCCTAATGTAAAACCATAGTTTGAAACCCTAACACTAATTTGAAACCCAAACCCTAATGTAAAACCCTAGTTTGAAACCCTAACCCTAAATTTAAACCCTAGTTTGAAACACTAACCCTAAGGTAAAACCCTAGTTTGAAACCCTAACCCTAATGTAAAACCCTAGTTTGTAACCCTAACCCTAATGTAAAACCATAGTTTGAAACCCTAACCCTAATTTTAAACCCTAGTTTGAAACCCTAACCCTAATGTAAAACCCTAGTTTGAAGCACTAACCCTAAATTATAACCCTAGTTTGAAACTCTTACCCTAATGTAAAACCCCAGTTTGAAAACCTAACCGTAATGTAAAACCCTAGTTTGTAACCCTAACCCTAATGTTAAACCCTAGTTTGAAACCCTAACCCTAATGTAAAACCCTAGTTTGAAACCCTAACCCTAATGATAAACCCTAGTTTGAAACCCTAACCCTAATGCAAAACCCTAGTTTGAAACCCTAACCCTAATGTAAAATCCTTGTTTGTAACCCTAAGCCAAATGTAAAACCCTAGTTTGAAACCCAACCCTAATGTAAAACCCTAGTTTGAAGCATTAACCCTAATGTAAAACACTAGTTTGAAACCCTAACCCTAATTATAAGCCCTAGTTTGAAACCCTAACCCTAATGTAAAACCCTAGTTTGAAACCTTGACCCTAATGATAAACCCTAGTTTGAAACCCTAACCCTAAATTGAAACCCTAGTTTGAAACCCTAACCCTAATGTAAAACCCTAGTTTGAAACCCTAACCCTAATGTAAAACCCTAGTTTGTAACCCTAACCCTAATGTAAAATGACTGTTTTGAAACCCTAACCCTAATGTAAAACCCTTGTTTGAAACCCTAACCCTAATGTAAAAGCCTAGTTTGAAAAACCTAACCCTAATGTAAAACCCTAGTGTGAAACCCTAACCCTAATTTTTAACCCCTGTTTTGAAACACTTATTCTAATGTAAAACCCTTGTTTGAAACCCTAACCCTATGGTAAAACCCTAGTTTGAAACCCTAAGCCTTATTTAAAACCCTAGTTTGAAACCCTAACCCTAATGTAAAACCCTAGTTTGAAACCCTAACCCTAATGTAAAACCCTAGTTTGTAACCCTAACCCTAATGTAAAATGACTGTTTTGAAACCCTAACCCTAATGTAAAACCCTAGTTTGAAAACCTAACCCTAATGTAAAACCCTAGTGTGAAACCCTAACCCTGATTTTTAACCCCTGTTTTTAAACCCTAACCCTAATGTAAAACCCTAGTTTGAAACCCTAAACCTAATGTAAAACAATAGTTTGAAACCCTAACCCTAATGTAAAACCCTAGTTTGAAACCCTAACCCTAATGTAAAACCCTAGTTTGTAACCCTAACCCTAATGTAAAATGACTGTTTTGAAACCCTAACCCTAATGTAAAACCCTTGTTTGAAACCCTAACCCTAATGTAAAACCCTAGTTTGAAACCCTAAGCCTAATTTGAAACCCTAGTTTGAAACCCTAACCCTAATGTAAAACCCTAGTTTGAAACCCTAACCCTAATGTAAAACCCTAGTTTGCAACCCTAACCCTAATGTAAAATGACTGTTTTGAAACCCTAACCCTAATGTAAAACCCTTGTTTGAAACTTTAACCCTAATGTAAAACCCTAGTTTGAAACCCTAATCCTAATGTTAAACCCTAGTTTGTAACCCTAACCCTAATGTAAAACCCTAGTTTGAAACCCTAACCCTAATGTTAAACCCTAGTTTGAAACCCTAACCCTAAAGTAAAACCCTTGTTTGAAACCCTAACCCTAAAGTAAAACCCTAGTTTGAAACCCTAAGCCTAATTTGAACCCCTAGTTTGAAACCCTAACCCTAATGTAAAACCCTAGTTTGTAACCCTAACCCAAATGTAAAACCCTAGTTTGAAACCCTAACCCTAATGTGAAACCCTAGTTTGAAACCCTAACCCTAATGTAAAACCATAGTTTGAAGCATTAACCCTAATGTAAAACACTAGTTTGAAACGCTAACCCTAATGTAAAACCCTAGTTTGAAACCCCAAATCTAATTTGAAACCATAGTTTAAAACCCTAACCCTAATGTAAAACCCTAGTTTGAAGCATTAACCCTAATGTAAAACACTAGTTTGAAACGCTAACCCTAATGTTAAACCCTAATTTGAAACCCTAACCCTAATGTAAAACCCTAGTTTGAAACCCTAACCCTAATGATAAACCCTAGTTTGTAACCCTAACCCTAAGGTAAAACCCTAGTTTGAAACCCTAACCCTAATGTAAAACCCTAGTTTGTAACCCTAACCCTAATGTAAAACCATAGTTTGAAACCCTAACCCTAATGTAAAACCCTAGTTTGAAACCCTAACCCTAATGTAAAACCCTAGTTTGTAACCCTAACTCTAATGTAAAACCCTAGTTTGAAACCCTAACCCTAATGTAAAACCCTAGTTTGAAACCCTAACCCTAATGTAAAACCCTTGTTTGAAACCCTAACCCTAATTTTAAACCCGAGTTTGAAACCCTAACCCTAATGTAAAACCCTAGTTTGAAACCCTAACCCTAATGTAAAACCCCTTGTTTGTAACCCTAACCCTAATTTGAAACCCTAGTTTGAATTCCTAACCCTAATGTTAAACCCTAGTTTGAAACACTAACCCTAAGGTAAAACCCTAGTTTGAAACCCTAACCCTAATGATAAACCCTAGTTTGAAACCCTAACCCTAAATTGAAACCCTAGTTTGAAACCCTAACCCTAATGTAAAACCCTAGTTTGAAACCCTAACCCTAATGTAAAACCCTAGTTTGAAACCCTAACCCTATTGTAAAACCATAGTTTGAAGCACTAACCCTAATGTAAAACACTAGTTTGAAACGCTAACCCTAATGTAAAACCCTAGTTTGAAGCATTAACCCTAATGTTAAACCCTAGTTTGAAACCCTAACACTAAATTGAAACCCCAGTTTGAAACCCTAACACTAATGTAAAACCCTAGTTTGTAACCCTTACCCTAATGTAAAACCTTAGTGTGAAACCCTAACCCTAATGTAAAACCCTAGTTTGAAACCCTAACCCTAATGTAAAACCCTAGTTTGAAACCCTAACCCTAATTTGAAACCCTAGTTTGAAACCCTAACCCTAATGTAAAACCCTAGTTTGAAAGCGTAACCCTAATGTAAAACCCTAGTTTGAAGCATTAACCCTAATGTAAAACCCTTGTTTGAAACCCTAACCCTAATGTAAAACCCTAGTTTGAAACCCTAACCCTAATGTTAAAGCCTAGTTTGTAACCCTAACCCTAATGTTAAAGCCTAGTTTGTAACCCTAACCCTAATGTAAAACCCTAGTTTGAAACCCTAACCCTAATGTTAAACCCTAGTTTGAAAAACCTAACCCTAATGTAAAACCCTAGTGTGAAACCCTAACCCTAATTTTTAACCCCTGTTTTGAAACACTTATTCTAATGTAAAACCCTTGTTTGAAACCCTAACCCTATGGTAAAACCCTAGTTTGAAACCCTAAGCCTTATTTAAAACCCTAGTTTGAAACCCTAACCCTAATGTAAAACCCTAGTTTGAAACCCTAACCCTAATGTAAAACCCTAGTTTGTAACCCTAACCCAAATGTAAAACACTAGTTTGAAGCATTAACCCTAATGTAAAACCCTAGTTTGAAACCCTAACCCAAATGTTAAACCCTAGTTTGAAACCCTAACCCTAAATTGAAAACCTAGTTTGAAACCCTAACCCTAATGTAAAACCCTAGTTTGAAACCCTAACCCTAATGTAAAACCCTAGTTTGTCACCCTAACCCTAATGTAAAACCCTAGTTTGAAACCGTAATGCTAATGTAAAACCCTAGTTTGAAGCACTAACCCTAATGTAAAACACTAGTTTGAAACGCTAACCCTAATGTAAAACCCTAGTTTGAAACACCAAATCTAATTTGAAACCATAGTTTAAAACCCTAAACCTAATATAAAACCCTAGTTTGAAGCATTAACCCTAATGTAAAACACTAGTTTGAAACGCTAACCCTAATGTTAAACCCTAATTTGAAACCCAAACCCTAATGTAAAACCCTAGTTTGAAACCCTAACCCTAAATTTAAACCCTAGTTTGAAACACTAACCCTAAGGTAAAACCCTAGTTTGAAACCCTAACCCTAATGTAAAACCCTAGTTTGTAACCCTAACCCTAATGTAAAACCATAGTTTGAAACCCTAACCCTAATTTTAAACCCTAGTTTGAAACCCTAACCCTAATGTAAAACCCTAGTTTGAAGCACTAACCCTAAATTATAACCCTAGTTTGAAACTCTTACCCTAATGTAAAACCCCAGTTTGAAAACCTAACCGTAATGTAAAACCCTAGTTTGTAACCCTAACCCTAATGTTAAACCCTAGTTTGAAACCCTAACCCTAATGTAAAACCCTAGTTTGAAACCCTAACCCTAATGATAAACCCTAGTTTGAAACCCTAACCCTAATGCAAAACCCTAGTTTGAAACCCTAACCCTAATGTAAAACCCTTGTTTGTAACCCTAAGCCAAATGTAAAACCCTAGTTTGAAACCCAACCCTAATGTAAAACCCTAGTTTGAAGCATTAACCCTAATGTAAAACACTAGTTTGAAACCCTAACCCTAATTATAAGCCCTAGTTTGAAACCCTAACCCTAATGTAAAACCCTAGTTTGAAACCTTAACCCTAATGATAAACCCTAGTTTGAAACCCTAACCCTAAATTGAAACCCTAGTTTGAAACCCTAACCCTAATGTAAAACCCTAGTTTGAAACCCTAACCCTAATGTAAAACCCTAGTTTGTAACCCTAACCCTAATGTAAAATGACTGTTTTGAAACCCTAACCCTAATGTAAAACCCTTGTTTGAAACCCTAACCCTAATGTAAAAGCCTAGTTTGAAAAACCTAACCCAAATGTAAAACCCTAGTGTGAAACCCTAACCCTAATTTTTAACCCCTGTTTTGAAACACTTATTCTAATGTAAAACCCTTGTTTGAAACCCTAACCCTATGGTAAAACCCTAGTTTGAAACCCTAAGCCTTATTTAAAACCCTAGTTTGAAACCCTAACCCTAATGTAAAACCCTAGTTTGAAACCCTAACCCTAATGTAAAACCCTAGTTTGTAACCCTAACCCTAATGTAAAATGACTGTTTTGAAACCCTAACCCTAATGTAAAACCCTAGTTTGAAAACCTAACCCTAATGTAAAACCCTAGTGTGAAACCCTAACCCTGATTTTTAACCCCTGTTTTTAAACCCTAACCCTAATGTAAAACCCTAGTTTGAAACCCTAAACCTAATGTAAAACAATAGTTTGAAACCCTAACCCTAATGTAAAACCCTAGTTTGAAACCCTAACCCTAATGTAAAACCCTAGTTTGTAACCCTAACCCTAATGTAAAATGACTGTTTTGAAACCCTAACCCTAATGTAAAACCCTTGTTTGAAACCCTAACCCTAATGTAAAACCCTAGTTTGAAACCCTAAGCCTAATTTGAAACCCTAGTTTGAAACCCTAACCCTAATGTAAAACCCTAGTTTGAAACCCTAACCCTAATGTAAAACCCTAGTTTGCAACCCTAACCCTAATGTAAAATGACTGTTTTGAAACCCTAACCCTAATGTAAAACCCTTGTTTGAAACTTTAACCCTAATGTAAAACCCTAGTTTGAAACCCTAATCCTAATGTTAAACCCTAGTTTGTAACCCTAACCCTAATGTAAAACCCTAGTTTGAAACCCTAACCCTAATGTTAAACCCTAGTTTGAAACCCTAACCCTAAAGTAAAACCCTTGTTTGAAACCCTAACCCTAATGTAAAACCCTAGTTTGAAACCCTAAGCCTAATTTGAACCCCTAGTTTGAAACCCTAACCCTAATGTAAAACCCTAGTTTGTAACCTTAACCCAAATGTAAAACCCTAGTTTGAAACCCTAACCCTAATGTAAAACCCTAGTTTGAAACCTTAACCCTAATGTTAAACCATAGTTTGAAGCATTAACCCTAATGTAAAACACTAGTTTGAAACGCTAACCCTAATGTAAAACCCTAGTTTGAAACCCCAAATCTAATTTGAAACCATAGTTTAAAACCCTAACCCTAATGTAAAACCCTAGTTTGAAGCATTAACCCTAATGTAAAACACTAGTTTGAAACGCTAACCCTAATGTTAAACCCTAATTTGAAACCCTAACCCTAATGTAAAACCCTAGTTTGAAACCCTAACCCTAATGATAAACCCTAGTTTGTAACCCTAACCCTAAGGTAAAACCCTAGTTTGAAACCCTAACCCTAATGTAAAACCCTAGTTTGTAACCCTAACCCTAATGTAAAACCATAGTTTGAAACCCTAACCCTAATGTAAAACCATAGTTTGAAACCCTAACCCTAATGTAAAACCCTAGTTTGTAACCCTAACTCTAATGTAAAACCCTAGTTTGAAACCCTAACCCTAATGTAAAACCCTAGTTTGAAACCCTAACCCTAATGTAAAACCCTTGTTTGAAACCCTAACCCTAATTTTAAACCCGAGTTTGAAACCCTAACCCTAATGTAAAACCCTAGTTTGAAACCCTAACCCTAATGTAAATCCCCTTGTTTGTAACCCTAACCCTAATTTGAAACCCTAGTTTGAATTCCTAACCCTAATGTTAAACCCTAGTTTGAAACACTAACCCTAAGGTAAAACCCTAGTTTGAAACCCTAACCCTAATGATAAACCCTAGTTTGAAACCCTAACCCTAAATTGAAACCCTAGTTTGAAACCCTAACCCTAATGTAAAACCCTAGTTTGAAACCCTAACCCTAATGTAAAACCCTAGTTTGAAACCCTAACCCTATTGTAAAACCATAGTTTGAAGCACTAACCCTAATGTAAAACACTAGTTTGAAACGCTAACCCTAATGTAAAACCCTAGTTTGAAGCATTAACCCTAATGTTAAACCCTAGTTTGAAACCCTAACACTAAATTGAAACCCCAGTTTGAAACCCTAACACTAATGTAAAACCCTAGTTTGTAACCCTTACCCTAATGTAAAACCTTAGTGTGAAACCCTAACCCTAATGTAAAACCCTAGTTTGAAACCCTAACCCTAATGTAAAACCCTAGTTTGAAACCCTAACCCTAATTTGAAACCCTAGTTTGAAACCCTAAACCTAATGTAAAACCCTAGTTTGAAACCCTAACCCTAACTTTAAACCCTAGTTTGAAACCCTAACCGTAATGTAAAACCCTAGTTTGAAACCCTACCCCTAATTTGAAACCCGAGTTTGAAACCCTAGCGCTAATGTAAAACCCTAGTTTGCAACCCTAACCCTAATTTGAAACCCTAGTTTGAAACCCTAACCCTAATGTTAAACCCTATTTTGAAACCCTAACCCTAATGTAAAACCCTATTTTGAAACCCTAACCCTAATGTAAAACCCTAGGTTGAAACCCTAACCCTAATGTAAAACCCTAGTTTGAAACCCCAAACCTAATTTGAAACCATAGTTTGAAACCCTAACCCTAATGTAAAACCCTAGTTTGTAACCCTAATCCTAATGTAAAACCTCAATTTGAAACCCAAACCCTAATTTGAAACCCTAGTTTGAAACCCTAAACCTAATGTAAAACCCAAGTTTGAAACCCTAACCCTAATTTAAAACCCCTGTTTTGAAACCCTAACCCTAATGTAAAACCCTTGTTTGAAACCCTAACCCTAATGTAAAACCCTTGTTTGAAACCCTAACCCTAATTTGAAACCCTAGTTTGAAACCCTAACCCTAATATAAAACCCTAGTTTGAAACCCTAACCCTAATTAGAAACCCTAGTTTGAAACCCTAACCTCAATGTAAAACCCTAGTTTGAAACCCTAACCCTAATGATAAACCCTAGTTTAAAACCCTAACCCTAAATTGAAACCCTAGTTTGAAACCCTAACCCTAATTTGAAACCCTAGTTTGAAACCCTAACCGTAATGTAAAACCCTAGTTTGTAACCTTAACACTAATGTAAAACCCTAGTTTGGAACCCTAACCCTAATGTTAAACCCTAGTTTGAAACCCTAACCCTAATGTAAAACCCTTGTTTGAAACCCTAACCCTAATGTAAAACCCTAGTTTGAAGCAGTAACCCTAATGTAAAACCCTAGTTTGAAACTCTAACCCTAATTTGAAACCCTAGTTTGAAACCCTAACCCTAATGTAAAACCCTAGTTTGAAAGCGTAACCCTAATGTAAAACCCTAGTTTGAAGCATTAACCCTAATGTAAAACCCTTGTTTGAAACCCTAACCCTAATGTAAAACCCTAGTTTGAAACCCTAACCCTAATGTTAAAGCCTAGTTTGTAACCCTAACCCTAATGTTAAAGCCTAGTTTGTAACCCTAACCCTAATGTAAAACCCTAGTTTGAAACCCTAACCCTAATGTTAAACCCTAGTTTGAAAAACCTAACCCTAATGTAAAACCCTAGTGTGAAACCCTAACCCTAATTTTTAACCCCTGTTTTGAAACACTTATTCTAATGTAAAACCCTTGTTTGAAACCCTAACCCTATGGTAAAACCCTAGTTTGAAACCCTAAGCCTTATTTAAAACCCTAGTTTGAAACCCTAACCCTAATGTAAAACCCTAGTTTGAAACCCTAACCCTAATGTAAAACCCTAGTTTGTAACCCTAACCCTAATGTAAAATGACTGTTTTGAAACCCTAACCCTAATGTAAAACCCTAGTTTGAAAACCTAACCCTAATGTAAAACCCTAGTGTGAAACCCTAACCCTGATTTTTAACCCCTGTTTTTAAACCCTAACCCTAATGTAAAACCCTAGTTTGAAACCCTAAACCTAATGTAAAACAATAGTTTGAAACCCTAACCCTAATGTAAAACCCTAGTTTGAAACCCTAACCCTAATGTAAAACCCTAGTTTGTAACCCTAACCCTAATGTAAAATGACTGTTTTGAAACCCTAACCCTAATGTAAAACCCTTGTTTGAATCCCTAACCCTAATGTAAAACCCTAGTTTGAAACCCTAAGCCTAATTTGAAACCCTAGTTTGAAACCCTAACCCTAATGTAAAACCCTAGTTTGAAACCCTAACCCTAATGTAAAACCCTAGTTTGCAACCCTAACCCTAATGTAAAATGACTATTTTGAAACCCTAACCCTAATGTAAAACCCTTGTTTGAAACTTTAACCCTAATGTAAAACCCTAGTTTGAAACCCTAATCCTAATGTTAAACCCTAGTTTGTAACCCTAACCCTAATGTAAAACCCTAGTTTGAAACCCTAACCCTAATGTTAAACCCTAGTTTGAAACCTTAACCCTAAAGTAAAACCCTTGTTTGAAACCCTAACCCTAATGTAAAACCCTAGTTTGAAACCCTAAGCCTAATTTGAACCCCTAGTTTGAAACCCTAACCCTAATGTAAAACCCTAGTTTGTAACCCTAACCCAAATGTAAAACCCTAGTTTGAAAGCGTAACCCTAATGTAAAACCCTAGTTTGAAGCAGTAACCCTAATGTAAAACCCTTGTTTGAAACCCTAACCCTAATGTAAAACCCTAGTTTGAAACCCTAACCCTAATGTTAAAGCCTAGTTTGTAACCCTAACCCTAATGTAAAACCCTAGTTTGAAACCCTAACCCTAATGTTAAACCCTAGTTTGAAACCCTAACCCTAATGTAAAACGCTTGTTTGAAACCCTAACCCTAATGTAAAACCCTAGTTTGAAACCCTAAGCCTAATTTGAAACCCTAGTTTGAAACCCTAACCCTAATGTAAAACCCTAGTTTGTAACCATAACCCAAATGTAAAACCCTAGTTTGAAACCCTAACCCTAATGTAAAACCCTAGTTCGAAACCCAAACCCAAATGTTAAACCCTAGTTTGAAACCCTAACCCTAAATTGAAACCCTAGTTTGAAACCCTAACCCTAATGTAAAACCCTAGTTTGAAACCCTAACCCTAATGTAAAACCCTAGTTTGTCACCCTAACCCTAATGTAAAACCCTAGTTTGAAACCCTTACGCTAATGTAAAACCCTAGTTTGAAACCCTAACCCTAATGTAAAACCCTAGTTTGAAGCACTAACCCTAATGTAAAACACTAGTTTGAAACGCTAACCCTAATGTAAAACCCTAGTTTGAAGCACTATCCCTAAATTATAACCCTAGTTTGAAACCCTAACCCTAATGATAAACCCTAGTTTAAAACCCTAACCCTAATTAGAAAGCCTAGTTTGAAACCCTAACCCTAATGTAAAACCCTAGTTTAAAACCCTAACCCTAATTAGAAAGCCTAGTTTGAAACCCTAACCCTAATGTAAAACCCTAGTTTGAAACCCTAACCCTAATGATAAACCCTAGTTTAAAACCCTAACCCTAAATTGAAACCCTAGTTTGAAACCCTAACCCTAATTTGAAACCCTAGTTTGAAACCCTAACCGTAATGTAAAACCCTAGTTTGTAACCTTAACACTAATGTAAAACCCTAGTTTGGAACCCTAACCCTAATGTTAAACCCTAGTTTGAAACCCTAACCCTAATGTAAAACCCTTGTTTGAAACCCTAACCCTAATGTAAAACCCTAGTTTGAAGCAGTAACCCTAATGTAAAACCCTAGTTTGAAACTCTAACCCTAATTTGAAACCCTAGTTTGAAACCCTAACCCTAATGTAAAACCCTAGTTTGAAAGCGTAACCCTAATGTAAAACCCTAGTTTGAAAGCGTAACCCTAATGTAAAACCCTAGTTTGAAGCATTAACCCTAATGTAAAACCCTAGTTTGAAACCCTAACCCTAACGTTAAACCCTAGTTTGAAACCCTAAACGTAATGTAAAACCCTAGTTTGTAACCCTAACCCTAATGTAAAACCTTAGTGTGAAACGCTAACCCTAATGTAAAACCCTAGTTTGAAACCCTAACCCTAATGTAAAACCCTAGTTTGAAACCCTAACCCTAATTTGAAACCCTAGTTTGAAACCCTAACCCTAATGTAAAACCCTAGTTTGAAACCCTAACCCTAATGTAAAACCCTTGTTTGAAACCCTAACCCTAATGTAAAACCCTAGTTTGAAACCCTAAGCCTAATTTGAAACCCTAGTTTGAAACCCTAACCCTAATGTAAAACCCTAGTTTGAAACCCTAACCCTAATGTAAAACCCTAGTTTGCAACCCTAACCCTAATGTAAAATGACTGTTTTGAAACCCTAACCCTAATGTAAAACCCTTGTTTGAAACTTTAACCCTAATGTAAATACCTAGTTTGAAACCCTAATCCTAATGTTAAACCCTAGTTTGTAACCCTAACCCTAATGTAAAACCCTAGTTTGAAACCCTAACCCTAATGTTAAACCCTAGTTTGAAACCCTAACCCTAAAGTAAAACCCTTGTTTGAAACCCTAACCCTAATGTAAAACCCTAGTTTGAAACCCTAAGCCTAATTTGAAACCCTAGTTTGAAACCCTAACCCTAATGTAAAACCCTAGTTTGTAACCCTAACCCAAATGTAAAACCCTAGTTTGAAACCCTAACCCTAATGTAAAACCCTAGTTTGAAACCCTAACCCTAATGTAAAACCATAGTTTGAAGCATTAACCCTAATGTAAAACCCTAGTTTGAAGCACTAACCCTAATGTAAAACACTAGTTTGAAACGCTAACCCTAATGTAAAACCCTAGTTTGAAACCCCAAATCTAATTTGAAACCATAGTTTAAAACCCTAACCCTAATGTAAAACCCTAGTTTGAAGCATTAACCCTAATGTAAAACACTAGTTTGAAACGCTAACCCTAATGTTAAACCCTAATTTGAAACCCTAACCCTAATGTAAAACCCTAGTTTGTAACCCTAACCCTAATGTAAAACCCTAGTTTGAAACCCTAACCCTAATGTAAAACCCTAGTTTGAAAACCTAACCCTAATGTAAAACCCTAGTGTGAAACCCTAACCCTGATTTTTAACCCCTGTTTTTAAACCCTAAACCTAATGTAAAACCCTAGTTTGAAACCCTAAACCTAATGTAAAACAATAGTTTGAAACCCTAACCCTAATGTAAAACCCTAGTTTGAAACCCTAACCCTAATGTAAAACCCTAGTTTGTAACCCTAACCCTAATGTAAAATGACTGTTTTGAAACCCTAACCCTAATGTAAAACCCTTGTTTGAATCCCTAACCCTAATGTAAAACCCTAGTTTGAAACCCTAAGCCTAATTTGAAACCCTAGTTTGAAACCCTAACCCTAATGTAAAACCCTAGTTTGAAACCCTAACCCTAATGTAAAACCCTAGTTTGCAACCCTAACCCTAATGTAAAATGACTGTTTTGAAACCCTAACCCTATTGTAAAACCCTTGTTTGAAACTTTAACCCTAATGTAAAACCCTAGTTTGAAACCCTAATCCTAATGTTAAACCCTAGTTTGTAACCCTAACCCTAATGTAAAACCCTAGTTTGAAACCCTAACCCTAATGTTAAACCCTAGTTTGAAACCTTAACCCTAAAGTAAAACCCTTGTTTGAAACCCTAACCCTAATGTAAAACCCTAGTTTGAAACCCTAAGCCTAATTTGAACCCCTAGTTTGAAACCCTAACCCTAATGTAAAACCCTAGTTTGTAACCCTAACCCAAATGTAAAACCCTAGTTTGAAAGCGTAACCCTAATGTAAAACCCTAGTTTGAAGCAGTAACCCTAATGTAAAACCCTTGTTTGAAACCCTAACCCTAATGTAAAACCCTAGTTTGAAACCCTAACCCTAATGTTAAAGCCTAGTTTGTAACCCTAACCCTAATGTAAAACCCTAGTTTGAAACCCTAACCCTAATGTTAAACCCTAGTTTGAAACCCTAACCCTAATGTAAAACGCTTGTTTGAAACCCTAACCCTAATGTAAAACCCTAGTTTGAAACCCTAAGCCTAATTTGAAACCCTAGTTTGAAACCCTAACCCTAATGTAAAACCCTAGTTTGTAACCATAACCCAAATGTAAAACCCTAGTTTGAAACCCTAACCCTAATGTAAAACCCTAGTTCGAAACCCAAACCCAAATGTTAAACCCTAGTTTGAAACCCTAACCCTAAATTGAAACCCTAGTTTGAAACCCTAACCCTAATGTAAAACCCTAGTTTGAAACCCTAACCCTAATGTAAAACCCTAGTTTGTCACCCTAACCCTAATGTAAAACCCTAGTTTGAAACCCTTACGCTAATGTAAAACCCTAGTTTGAAACCCTAACCCTAATGTAAAACCCTAGTTTGAAGCACTAACCCTAATGTAAAACACTAGTTTGAAACGCTAACCCTAATGTAAAACCCTAGTTTGAAGCACTATCCCTAAATTATAACCCTAGTTTGAAACCCTAACCCTAATGATAAACCCTAGTTTAAAACCCTAACCCTAATTAGAAAGCCTAGTTTGAAACCCTAACCCTAATGTAAAACCCTAGTTTAAAACCCTAACCCTAATTAGAAAGCCTAGTTTGAAACCCTAACCCTAATGTAAAACCCTAGTTTGAAACCCTAACCCTAATGATAAACCCTAGTTTAAAACCCTAACCCTAAATTGAAACCCTAGTTTGAAACCCTAACCCTAATTTGAAACCCTAGTTTGAAACCCTAACCGTAATGTAAAACCCTAGTTTGTAACCTTAACACTAATGTAAAACCCTAGTTTGGAACCCTAACCCTAATGTTAAACCCTAGTTTGAAACCCTAACCCTAATGTAAAACCCTTGTTTGAAACCCTAACCCTAATGTAAAACCCTAGTTTGAAGCAGTAACCCTAATGTAAAACCCTAGTTTGAAACTCTAACCCTAATTTGAAACCCTAGTTTGAAACCCTAACCCTAATGTAAAACCCTAGTTTGAAAGCGTAACCCTAATGTAAAACCCTAGTTTGAAAGCGTAACCCTAATGTAAAACCCTAGTTTGAAGCATTAACCCTAATGTAAAACCCTAGTTTGAAACCCTAACCCTAACGTTAAACCCTAGTTTGAAACCCTAAACGTAATGTAAAACCCTAGTTTGTAACCCTAACCCTAATGTAAAACCTTAGTGTGAAACCCTAACCCTAATGTAAAACCCTAGTTTGAAACCCTAACCCTAATGTAAAACCCTAGTTTGAAACCCTAACCCTAATTTGAAACCCTAGTTTGAAACCCTAACCCTAATGTAAAACCCTAGTTTGAAACCCTAACCCTAATGTAAAACCCTAGTTTGTAACCCTAACCCTAATGTAAAATGACTGTTTTGAAACCCTAACCCTAATGTAAAACCCTTGTTTGAAACCCTAACCCTAATGTAAAACCCTAGTTTGAAACCCTAAGCCTAATTTGAAACCCTAGTTTGAAACCCTAACCCTAATGTAAAACCCTAGTTTGAAACCCTAACCCTAATGTAAAACCCTAGTTTGCAACCCTAACCCTAATGTAAAATGACTGTTTTGAAACCCTAACCCTAATGTAAAACCCTTGTTTGAAACTTTAACCCTAATGTAAATACCTAGTTTGAAACCCTAATCCTAATGTTAAACCCTAGTTTGTAACCCTAACCCTAATGTAAAACCCTAGTTTGAAACCCTAACCCTAATGTTAAACCCTAGTTTGAAACCCTAACCCTAAAGTAAAACCCTTGTTTGAAACCCTAACCCTAATGTAAAACCCTAGTTTGAAACCCTAAGCCTAATTTGAAACCCTAGTTTGAAACCCTAACCCTAATGTAAAACCCTAGTTTGTAACCCTAACCCAAATGTAAAACCCTAGTTTGAAACCCTAACCCTAATGTAAAACCCTAGTTTGAAACCCTAACCCTAATGTAAAACCATAGTTTGAAGCATTAACCCTAATGTAAAACCCTAGTTTGAAGCACTAACCCTAATGTAAAACACTAGTTTGAAACGCTAACCCTAATGTAAAACCCTAGTTTGAAACCCCAAATCTAATTTGAAACCATAGTTTAAAACCCTAACCCTAATGTAAAACCCTAGTTTGAAGCATTAACCCTAATGTAAAACACTAGTTTGAAACGCTAACCCTAATGTTAAACCCTAATTTGAAACCCTAACCCTAATGTAAAACCCTAGTTTGAAACCCTAACCCTAATGATAAACCCTAGTTTGAAACACTAACCCTAAATTTAAACCCTAGTTTGAAACCCTAACCCTAAGGTAAAACCCTAGTTTGAAACCCTAACCCTAATGTAAAACCCTAGTTTGTAACCCTAACCCTAATGTAAAACCCTAGTTTGAAACCCTAACCCTAATGTAAAACCCCTTGTTTGTAACCCTAACCCTAATTTGAAACCCTAGTTTGAATTCCTAACCCTAATGTTAAACCCTAGTTTGAAACACTAACCCTAATGTAAAACCCTAGTTTGAAACGCTAACCCTAATGTAAAACCCTAGTTTGAAGCATTAACCCTAAAGTAAAACACTAGTTTGAAACCCTAACCCTAATGTTAAACCCTAGTTTGAAACCCTAACCCTAAGGTAAAACCCTAGTTTGAAACCCTAACCCTAATGATAAACCCTAGTTTGAAACCCTAACCCTAAATTGAAACCCTAGTTTGAAACCCTAACCCTAATGTAAAACCCTAGTTTGAAACCCTAACCCTAATGTAAAACCCTAGTTTGAAACCCTACCCCTATTGTAAAACCATAGTTTGAAGCACTAACCCTAATGTAAAACACTAGTTTGAAACACTAACCCTAATGTAAAACCCTAGTTTGAAACGCTAACCCTAATGTAAAACCCTAGTTTGAAGCATTAACCCTAAAGTAAAACACTAGTTTGAAACCCTAACCCTAATGTTAAACCCTAGTTTGAAACCCTAACCCTAAGGTAAAACCCTAGTTTGTAACCCTAACCCAAATGTAAAACCCTAGTTTGAAACCCTAACCCTAATGTAAAACCCTAGTTTGAAACCCTAACCCTAATGTAAAACCATAGTTTGAAGCATTAACCCTAATGTAAAACCCTAGTTTGAAGCACTAACCCTAATGTAAAACACTAGTTTGAAACGCTAACCCTAATGTAAAACCCTAGTTTGAAACCCCAAATCTAATTTGAAACCATAGTTTAAAACCCTAACCCTAATGTAAAACCCAAGTTTGAAGCATTAACCCTAATGTAAAACACTAGTTTGAAACGCTAACCCTAATGTTAAACCCTAATTTGAAACCCTAACCCTAATGTAAAACCCTAGTTTGAAACCCTAACCCTAATGATAAACCCTAGTTTGAAACACTAACCCTAAATTTAAACCCTAGTTTGAAACCCTAACCCTAAGGTAAAACCCTAGTTTGAAACCCTAACCCTAATGTAAAACCCTAGTTTGTAACCCTAACCCTAATGTAAAACCATAGTTTGAAACCCTAACCCTAATGTAAAACCCTAGTTTGAAACCCTAACCCTAATGTAAAACCCTAGTTTGTAACCCTAACTCTAATGTAAAACCCTAGTTTGAAACCCTAACCCTAATGTAAAACCCTAGTTTGAAACCCTAACCCTAATGTAAAACCCTTGTTTGAAACCCTAACCCTAATTTTAAACCCGAGTTTGAAACCCTAACCCTAATGTAAAACCCTAGTTTGAAACCCTAACCCTAATGTAAAACCCCTTGTTTGTAACCCTAACCCTAATTTGAAACCCTAGTTTGAATTCCTAACCCTAATGTTAAACCCTAGTTTGAAACACTAACCCTAATGTAAAACCCTAGTTTGAAACGCTAACCCTAATGTAAAACCCTAGTTTGAAGCATTAACCCTAAAGTAAAACACTAGTTTGAAACCCTAACCCTAATGTTAAACCCTAGTTTGAAACCCTAACCCTAAGGTAAAACCCTAGTTTGAAACCCTAACCCTAATGATAAACCCTAGTTTGAAACCCTAACCCTAAATTGAAACCCTAGTTTGAAACCCTAACCCTAATGTAAAACCCTAGTTTGAAACCCTAACCCTAATGTAAAACCCTAGTTTGAAACCCTAACCCTATTGTAAAACCATAGTTTGAAGCACTAACCCTAATGTAAAACACTAGTTTGAAACGCTAACCCTAATGTAAAACCCTAGTTTGAAGCATTAACCCTAATGTTAAACCCTAGTTTGAAACCCTAACACTAAATTGAAACCCCAGTTTGAAACCCTAACACTAATGTAAAACCCTAGTTTGTAACCCTAACCCTAATGTAAAACCTTAGTGTGAAACCCTAACCCTAATGTAAAACCCTAGTTTGAAACCCTAACCCTAATGTAAAACCCTAGTTTGAAACCCTAACCCTAATTTGAAACCCTAGTTTGAAACCCTAAACCTAATGTAAAACCCTAGTTTGAAACCCTAACCCTAACTTTAAACCCTAGTTTGAAACCCTACCCATAATGTAAAACCCTAGTTTGAAACCCTACCCCTAATTTGAAACCCGAGTTTGAAACCCTAGCGCTAATGTAAAACCCTAGTTTGCAACCCTAACCCTAATTTGAAACCCTAGTTTGAAACCCTAACCCTAATGTTAAACCCTATTTTGAAACCCTAACCCTAATGTAAAACCCTATTTTGAAACCCTAACCCTAATGTAAAACCCTAGTTTGAAACCCTAACCCTAATGTAAAACCCTAGTTTGAAACCCCAAACCTAATTTGAAACCATAGTTTGAAACCCTAACCCTAATGTAAAAGCCTAGTTTGTAACCCTAATCCTAATGTAAAACCTCAATTTGAAACCCAAACCCTAATTTGAAACCCTAGTTTGAAACCCTAACCCTAATGTAAAACCCTAGTTTGAAACCCTAACCCTAATGTAAAACCATAGTTTGAAGCATTAACCCTAATGTAAAACCCTAGTTTGAAGCACTAACCCTAATGTAAAACACTAGTTTGAAACGCTAACCCTAATGTAAAACCCTAGTTTGAAACCCCAAATCTAATTTGAAACCATAGTTTAAAACCCTAACCCTAATGTAAAACCCTAGTTTGAAGCATTAACCCTAATGTAAAACACTAGTTTGAAACGCTAACCCTAATGTTAAACCCTAATTTGAAACCCTAACCCTAATGTAAAACCCTAGTTTGAAACCCTAACCCTAATGATAAACCCTAGTTTGAAACACTAACCCTAAATTTAAACCCTAGTTTGAAACCCTAACCCTAAGGTAAAACCCTAGTTTGAAACCCTAACCCTAATGTAAAACCCTAGTTTGTAACCCTAACCCTAATGTAAAACCATAGTTTGAAACCCTAACCCTAATGTAAAACCCTAGTTTGAAACCCTAACCCTAATGTAAAACCCTAGTTTGTAACCCTAACTCTAATGTAAAACCCTAGTTTGAAACCCTAACCCTAATGTAAAACCCTAGTTTGAAACCCTAACCCTAATGTAAAACCCTTGTTTGAAACCCTAACCCTAATTTTAAACCCGAGTTTGAAACCCTAACCCTAATGTAAAACCCTAGTTTGAAACCCTAACCCTAATGTAAAACACCTTGTTTGTAACCCTAACCCTAATTTGAAACCCTAGTTTGAATTCCTAACCCTAATGTTAAACCCTAGTTTGAAACACTAACCCTAATGTAAAACCCTAGTTTGAAACGCTAACCCTAATGTAAAACCCTAGTTTGAAGCATTAACCCTAAAGTAAAACACTAGTTTGAAACCCTAACCCTAATGTTAAACCCTAGTTTGAAACCCTAACCCTAAGGTAAAACCCTAGTTTGAAACCCTAACCCTAATGATAAACCCTAGTTTGAAACCCTAACCCTAAATTGAAACCCTAGTTTGAAACCCTAACCCTAATGTAAAACCCTAGTTTGAAACCCTAACCCTAATGTAAAACCCTAGTTTGAAACCCTAACCCTATTGTAAAACCATAGTTTGAAGCACTAACCCTAATGTAAAACACTAGTTTGAAACGCTAACCCTAATGTAAAACCCTAGTTTGAAGCATTAACCCTAATGTTAAACCCTAGTTTGAAACCCTAACACTAAATTGAAACCCCAGTTTGAAACCCTAACACTAATGTAAAACCCTAGTTTGTAACCCTAACCCTAATGTAAAACCTTAGTGTGAAACCCTAACCCTAATGTAAAACCCTAGTTTGAAACCCTAACCCTAATGTAAAACCCTAGTTTGAAACCCTAACCCTAATTTGAAACCCTAGTTTGAAACCCTAAACCTAATGTAAAACCCTAGTTTGAAACCCTAACCCTAACTTTAAACCCTAGTTTGAAACCCTACCCGTAATGTAAAACCCTAGTTTGAAACCCTACCCCTAATTTGAAACCCGAGTTTGAAACCCTAGCGCTAATGTAAAACCCTAGTTTGCAACCCTAACCCTAATTTGAAACCCTAGTTTGAAACCCTAACCCTAATGTTAAACCCTATTTTGAAACCCTAACCCTAATGTAAAATGACTGTTTTGAAACCCTAACCCTAATGTAAAACCCTTGTTTGAAACTTTAACCCTAATGTAAATACCTAGTTTGAAACCCTAATCCTAATGTTAAACCCTAGTTTGTAACCCTAACCCTAATGTAAAACCCTAGTTTGAAACCCTAACCCTAATGTTAAACCCTAGTTTGAAACCCTAACCCTAAAGTAAAACCCTTGTTTGAAACCCTAACCCTAATGTAAAACCCTAGTTTGAAACCCTAAGCCTAATTTGAAACCCTAGTTTGAAACCCTAACCCTAATGTAAAACCCTAGTTTGTAACCCTAACCCAAATGTAAAACCCTAGTTTGAAACCCTAACCCTAATGTAAAACCCTAGTTTGAAACCCTAACCCTAATGTAAAACCATAGTTTGAAGCATTAACCCTAATGTAAAACCCTAGTTTGAAGCACTAACCCTAATGTAAAACACTAGTTTGAAACGCTAACCCTAATGTAAAACCCTAGTTTGAAACCCCAAATCTAATTTGAAACCATAGTTTAAAACCCTAACCCTAATGTAAAACCCTAGTTTGAAGCATTAACCCTAATGTAAAACACTAGTTTGAAACGCTAACCCTAATGTTAAACCCTAATTTGAAACCCTAACCCTAATGTAAAACCCTAGTTTGAAACCCTAACCCTAATGATAAACCCTAGTTTGAAACACTAACCCTAAATTTAAACCCTAGTTTGAAACCCTAACCCTAAGGTAAAACCCTAGTTTGAAACCCTAACCCTAATGTAAAACCCTAGTTTGTAACCCTAACCCTAATGTAAAACCCTAGTTTGAAACCCTAACCCTAATGTAAAACCCCTTGTTTGTAACCCTAACCCTAATTTGAAACCCTAGTTTGAATTCCTAACCCTAATGTTAAACCCTAGTTTGAAACACTAACCCTAATGTAAAACCCTAGTTTGAAACGCTAACCCTAATGTAAAACCCTAGTTTGAAGCATTAACCCTAAAGTAAAACACTAGTTTGAAACCCTAACCCTAATGTTAAACCCTAGTTTGAAACCCTAACCCTAAGGTAAAACCCTAGTTTGAAACCCTAACCCTAATGATAAACCCTAGTTTGAAACCCTAACCCTAAATTGAAACCCTAGTTTGAAACCCTAACCCTAATGTAAAACCCTAGTTTGAAACCCTAACCCTAATGTAAAACCCTAGTTTGAAACCCTACCCCTATTGTAAAACCATAGTTTGAAGCACTAACCCTAATGTAAAACACTAGTTTGAAACACTAACCCTAATGTAAAACCCTAGTTTGAAACGCTAACCCTAATGTAAAACCCTAGTTTGAAGCATTAACCCTAAAGTAAAACACTAGTTTGAAACCCTAACCCTAATGTTAAACCCTAGTTTGAAACCCTAACCCTAAGGTAAAACCCTAGTTTGTAACCCTAACCCAAATGTAAAACCCTAGTTTGAAACCCTAACCCTAATGTAAAACCCTAGTTTGAAACCCTAACCCTAATGTAAAACCATAGTTTGAAGCATTAACCCTAATGTAAAACCCTAGTTTGAAGCACTAACCCTAATGTAAAACACTAGTTTGAAACGCTAACCCTAATGTAAAACCCTAGTTTGAAACCCCAAATCTAATTTGAAACCATAGTTTAAAACCCTAACCCTAATGTAAAACCCTAGTTTGAGGCATTAACCCTAATGTAAAACACTAGTTTGAAACGCTAACCCTAATGTTAAACCCTAATTTGAAACCCTAACCCTAATGTAAAACCCTAGTTTGAAACCCTAACCCTAATGATAAACCCTAGTTTGAAACACTAACCCTAAATTTAAACCCTAGTTTGAAACCCTAACCCTAAGGTAAAACCCTAGTTTGAAACCCTAACCCTAATGTAAAACCCTAGTTTGTAACCCTAACCCTAATGTAAAACCATAGTTTGAAACCCTAACCCTAATGTAAAACCCTAGTTTGAAACCCTAACCCTAATGTAAAACCCTAGTTTGTAACCCTAACTCTAATGTAAAACCCTAGTTTGAAACCCTAACCCTAATGTAAAACCCTAGTTTGAAACCCTAACCCTAATGTAAAACCCTTGTTTGAAACCCTAACCCTAATTTTAAACCCGAGTTTGAAACCCTAACCCTAATGTAAAACCCTAGTTTGAAACCCTAACCCTAATGTAAAACCCCTTGTTTGTAACCCTAACCCTAATTTGAAACCCTAGTTTGAATTCCTAACCCTAATGTTAAACCCTAGTTTGAAACACTAACCCTAATGTAAAACCCTAGTTTGAAACGCTAACCCTAATGTAAAACCCTAGTTTGAAGCATTAACCCTAAAGTAAAACACTAGTTTGAAACCCTAACCCTAATGTTAAACCCTAGTTTGAAACCCTAACCCTAAGGTAAAACCCTAGTTTGAAACCCTAACCCTAATGATAAACCCTAGTTTGAAACCCTAACCCTAAATTGAAACCCTAGTTTGAAACCCTAACCCTAATGTAAAACCCTAGTTTGAAACCCTAACCCTAATGTAAAACCCTAGTTTGAAACCCTAACCCTATTGTAAAACCATAGTTTGAAGCACTAACCCTAATGTAAAACACTAGTTTGAAACGCTAACCCTAATGTAAAACCCTAGTTTGAAGCATTAACCCTAATGTTAAACCCTAGTTTGAAACCCTAACACTAAATTGAAACCCCAGTTTGAAACCCTAACACTAATGTAAAACCCTAGTTTGTAACCCTAACCCTAATGTAAAACCTTAGTGTGAAACCCTAACCCTAATGTAAAACCCTAGTTTGAAACCCTAACCCTAATGTAAAACCCTAGTTTGAAACCCTAACCCTAATTTGAAACCCTAGTTTGAAACCCTAAACCTAATGTAAAACCCTAGTTTGAAACCCTAACCCTAACTTTAAACCCTAGTTTGAAACCCTACCCATAATGTAAAACCCTAGTTTGAAACCCTACCCCTAATTTGAAACCCGAGTTTGAAACCCTAGCGCTAATGTAAAACCCTAGTTTGCAACCCTAACCCTAATTTGAAACCCTAGTTTGAAACCCTAACCCTAATGTTAAACCCTATTTTGAAACCCTAACCCTAATGTAAAACCCTATTTTGAAACCCTAACCCTAATGTAAAACCCTAGTTTGAAACCCTAACCCTAATGTAAAACCCTAGTTTGAAACCCCAAACCTAATTTGAAACCATAGTTTGAAACCCTAACCCTAATGTAAAAGCCTAGTTTGTAACCCTAATCCTAATGTAAAACCTCAATTTGAAACCCAAACCCTAATTTGAAACCCTAGTTTGAAACCCTAACCCTAATGTAAAACCCTAGTTTGAAACCCTAACCCTAATGTAAAACCATAGTTTGAAGCATTAACCCTAATGTAAAACCCTAGTTTGAAGCACTAACCCTAATGTAAAACACTAGTTTGAAACGCTAACCCTAATGTAAAACCCTAGTTTGAAACCCCAAATCTAATTTGAAACCATAGTTTAAAACCCTAACCCTAATGTAAAACCCTAGTTTGAAGCATTAACCCTAATGTAAAACACTAGTTTGAAACGCTAACCCTAATGTTAAACCCTAATTTGAAACCCTAACCCTAATGTAAAACCCTAGTTTGAAACCCTAACCCTAATGATAAACCCTAGTTTGAAACACTAACCCTAAATTTAAACCCTAGTTTGAAACCCTAACCCTAAGGTAAAACCCTAGTTTGAAACCCTAACCCTAATGTAAAACCCTAGTTTGTAACCCTAACCCTAATGTAAAACCATAGTTTGAAACCCTAACCCTAATGTAAAACCCTAGTTTGAAACCCTAACCCTAATGTAAAACCCTAGTTTGTAACCCTAACTCTAATGTAAAACCCTAGTTTGAAACCCTAACCCTAATGTAAAACCCTAGTTTGAAACCCTAACCCTAATGTAAAACCCTTGTTTGAAACCCTAACCCTAATTTTAAACCCGAGTTTGAAACCCTAACCCTAATGTAAAACCCTAGTTTGAAACCCTAACCCTAATGTAAAACACCTTGTTTGTAACCCTAACCCTAATTTGAAACCCTAGTTTGAATTCCTAACCCTAATGTTAAACCCTAGTTTGAAACACTAACCCTAATGTAAAACCCTAGTTTGAAACGCTAACCCTAATGTAAAACCCTAGTTTGAAGCATTAACCCTAAAGTAAAACACTAGTTTGAAACCCTAACCCTAATGTTAAACCCTAGTTTGAAACCCTAACCCTAAGGTAAAACCCTAGTTTGAAACCCTAACCCTAATGATAAACCCTAGTTTGAAACCCTAACCCTAAATTGAAACCCTAGTTTGAAACCCTAACCCTAATGTAAAACCCTAGTTTGAAACCCTAACCCTAATGTAAAACCCTAGTTTGAAACCCTAACCCTATTGTAAAACCATAGTTTGAAGCACTAACCCTAATGTAAAACACTAGTTTGAAACGCTAACCCTAATGTAAAACCCTAGTTTGAAGCATTAACCCTAATGTTAAACCCTAGTTTGAAACCCTAACACTAAATTGAAACCCCAGTTTGAAACCCTAACACTAATGTAAAACCCTAGTTTGTAACCCTAACCCTAATGTAAAACCTTAGTGTGAAACCCTAACCCTAATGTAAAACCCTAGTTTGAAACCCTAACCCTAATGTAAAACCCTAGTTTGAAACCCTAACCCTAATTTGAAACCCTAGTTTGAAACCCTAAACCTAATGTAAAACCCTAGTTTGAAACCCTAACCCTAACTTTAAACCCTAGTTTGAAACCCTACCCGTAATGTAAAACCCTAGTTTGAAACCCTACCCCTAATTTGAAACCCGAGTTTGAAACCCTAGCGCTAATGTAAAACCCTAGTTTGCAACCCTAACCCTAATTTGAAACCCTAGTTTGAAACCCTAACCCTAATGTTAAACCCTATTTTGAAACCCTAACCCTAATGTAAAACCCTATTTTGAAACCCTAACCCTAATGTAAAACCCTAGTTTGAAACCCTAACCCTAATGTAAAACCCTAGTTTGAAACCCCAAACCTAATTTGAAACCATAGTTTGAAACCCTAACCCTAATGTAAAAGCCTAGTTTGTAACCCTAATCCTAATGTAAAACCTCAATTTGAAACCCAAACCCTAATTTGAAACCCTAGTTTGAAACCCTAAACCTAATGTAAAACCCAAGTTTGAAACCCTAACCCTAATTTAAAACCCCTGTTTTGAAACCCTAACCCTAATGTAAAACCCTTGTTTGAAACCCTAACCCTAATTTGAAACCCTAGTTTGAAACCCTAACGCTAATATAAAACCCTAGTTTGAAACCCTAACCCTAATTAGAAAGCCTAGTTTGAAACCCTAACCCTAATGTAAAACCCTAGTTTGAAACCCTAACCCTAATGATAAACCCTAGTTTAAAACCCTAACCCTAAATTGAAACCCTAGTTTGAAACCCTAACCCTAACTTTAAACCCTAGTTTGAAACACTAACCGTAATGTAAAACCCTAGTTTGAAACCCTACCCCTAATTTGAAACCCGAGTTTGAAACCCTAGCGCTAATGTAAAACCCTAGTTTGCAACCCTAACCCTAATTTGAAACCCTAGTTTGAAACCCTAACCCTAATGTTAAACCCTATTTTGAAACCCTAACCCTAATGTAAAACCCTATTTTGAAACCCTAACCCTAATGTAAAACCCTAGGTTGAAACCCTAACCCTAATGTAAAACCCTAGTTTGAAACCCCAAACCTAATTTGAAACCATAGTTTGAAACCCTAACCCTAATGTAAAACCCTAACTTGTAACCCTAATCCTAATGTAAAACCTCAATTTGAAACCCAAACCCTAATTTGAAACCCTAGTTTGAAACCCTAAACCTAATGTAAAACCCAAGTTTGAAACCCTAACCCTAATTTAAAACCCCTGTTTTGAAACCCTAACCCTAATGTAAAACCCTTGTTTGAAACCCTAACCCTAATGTAAAACCCTTGTTTGAAACCCTAACCCTAATTTGAAACCCTAGTTTGAAACCCTAACCCTAATATAAAACCCTAGTTTGAAACCCTAACCCTAATGATAAACCCTAGTTTAAAACCCTAACCCTAATTAGAAAGCCTAGTTTGAAACCCTAACCCTAATGTAAAACCCTAGTTTGAAACCCTAACCCTAATGTAAAACCCTAGTTTGTAACCCTAACCCTAATGTAAAATGACTGTTTTGAAACCCTAACCCTAATGTAAAACCCTTGTTTGAAACCCTAACCCTAATGTAAAACCCTAGTTTGAAACCCTAAGCCTAATTTGAAACCCTAGTTTGAAACCCTAACCCTAATGTAAAACCCTAGTTTGTAACCCTAACCCTAATGTAAAATGACTGTTTTGAAACCCTAACCCTAATTTAAAACCCCTGTTTTGAAACCCTAACCCTAATGTAAAACCCTTGTTTGAAACCCTAACCCTAATGTAAAACCCTTGTTTGAAACCCAAACCCTAATTTTAAACCCTAGTTTGAAACCCTAACCCTAATATAAAACCCTAGTTTGAAACCCTAACCCTAATTAGAAACCCTAGTTTGAAACCCTAACCCTATTGTAAAACCCTAGTTTGAAACCCTAACCCTAATGATAAACCCTAGTTTAAAACCCTAACCCTAATTAGAAAGCCTAGTTTGAAACCCTAACCCTAATGTAAAACCCTAGTTTGAAACCCTAACCCTAATGATAAACCCTAGTTTAAAACCCTAACCCTAATTTGAAACCCTAGTTTGAAACCCTAACCCTAATTTGAAACCCTAGTTTGAAACCCTAACCCTAATGTAAAACCCTAGTTTGTAACCTTAACACTAATGTAAAACCCTAGTTCGGAACCCTAACCCTAATGTTAAACCCTAGTTTGAAACCCTAACCCTAATATAAAACCCTTGTTTGAAACCCTAACCCTAATGTAAAACCCTAGTTTGAAGCAGTAACCCTAATGTAAAACCCTAGTTTGAAACTCTAACCCTAATTTGAAACACTAGTTTGAAACCCCAAATCTAATTTGAAACCATAGTTTAAAACCCTAAACCTAATATAAAACCCTAGTTTGAAGCATTAACCCTATTGTAAAACACTAGTTTGAAACGCTAACCCTAATGATAAACCCTAGTTTGAAACCCTAACCCTAAATTTAAAACCTAGTTTGAAACCCTAACCCTAAGGTAAAACCCCAGTTTGAAACCCTAACCCTAATGTAAAACCCTAGTTTGTAACCCTAACCCTAATGTAAAACCATAGTTTGAAACCCTAACCCTAATTTAAAACCCTAGTTTGAAACCCTATCCCTAATGTAAAACCCTAGTTTGAAGCACTAACCCTAAATTATAACCCTAGTTTGAAACTCTTACCCTAATGTAAAACCCCAGTTTGAAACCCTAACCGTAATGTAAAACCCTAGTTTGTAACCCTAACCCTAATGTTAAACCCTAGTTTGAAACCCTAACCCTAATGTAAAACCCTAGTTTGAAACCCTAACCCTAATGATAAACCCTAGTTTGAAACCCTAACCCTAATGCAAAACCCTAGTTTGAAACCCTAACCCTAATGTAAAACCCTTGTTTGTAACCCTAACCCAAATGTATAACCCTAGTTTGAAACCCAACCCTAATGTAAAACCCTAGTTTGAATCATTAACCCTAATGTAAAACACTAGTTTGAAACCCTAACCCTAATTATAAGCCCTAGTTTGAAACCCTAACCCTAATGTAAAACCCTAGTTTGAAACCCTAACCCTAATGATAAACCCTAGTTTGAAACCCTAACCCTAAATTGAAACCCTAGTTTGAAACCCTAACCCTAATGTAAAACCCTAGTTTGAAACCCTAACCCTAAATTGAAACCCTAGTTTGAAACCCTAACCCTAATGTAAAACCCTAGTTTGAAACCCTAACCCTAATGTAAAACCCTAGTTTGAAGCATTAACCCTAATGTAAAACCCTAGTTTGTAACCCTAAACCTAATGTAAAACCTTAGTGTGAAACCCTAACCCTAAATTGAAACCCTAGTTTGAAACCCTAGTTTGAAATCCTAACCCTAATGTAAAACCCTAGTTTGTAACCCTAACCCTAATGTAAAACCTTAGTGTGAAACCCTAAACCTAATTTGAAACCCTAGTTTAAAACCCTAACCCTAATGTAAAACCCTAGTTTGAAACCCTAACCCTAATGTAAAACCCTAGTTTGTAACCCTAACCCGAATGTAAAATGACTGTTTTGAAACCCTAACCCTAATGTAAAACCCTTGTTTGAAAACCTAACCCTAATGTAAAACCCTAGTGTGAAACCCTAACCCTAATTTTTAACCCCTGTTTTGAAACACTTAGCCTAATGTAAAACCCCTGTTTGAAACCCTAACCCTAATGTAAAACCCTAGTTTGCAACCCTAACCCTAATTTGAAACCCTAGTTTGAAACCCTAACCCTAATGTTAAACCCTATTTTGAAACCCTAACCCTAATGTAAAACCCTATTTTGAAACCCTAACCCTAATGTAAAACCCTAGTTTGTAACCCAAACCCTAATGTAAAATGACTGTTTTGAAACCCTAACCCTAATGTAAAACCCTTGTTTGAAACCCTAACCCTAATGTAAAACCCTAGTTTGAAACCCTAATCCTAATGTTAAACCCTAGTTTGTAACCCTAACCCTAATGTAAAACCCTAGTTTGAAACCCTAACCCTAATGATAAACCCTAGTTTGAAACCGTAACCCTAATTTGAAACCCTAGTTTGAAACCCTAACCCTAATTTGAAACCCCTGTTTGAAATCCTAACTATAATGTGAAACCTTAGTTTGAAACCATAACCCTCATAAAAAACCCTAGTTTGTAACCCTAACCCAAATGTAAAACCCTAGTTTGAAACACTAACCCTAATGTAAAACCCTAGTTTGAAACGCTAACCCTAATGTAAAACCCTAGTTTGAAGCACTAACCCTAATGTAAAACACTAGTTTGAAACACTAACCCTAATGTAAAACCCTAGTTTGACACCCTAACACTAAATTGAAACCCCAGTTTGAAACCCTAACCCTAATGTAAAACCCTAGTTTGAAACCCTAACCCTAATGTAAAACCCTAAATTGTAACCCTAACCCTAATGTAAAACCTTAGTGTGAAACCCTAACCCTAATGTAAAACCCTAGTTTGAAACCCTAACCCTAATGTAAAACCCTAGTTTGAAACCCTAACCCTAATTTGAAACCCTAGTTTGAAACCCTAACCCTAATGTAAAACCCTTGTTTGAAACCCTAACCCTAATGTAAAACCCTAGTTTGAAACCCTAACCCTAATGTTAAAGCCTAGTTTGTAACCCTAACCCTAATGTAAAACCCTAGTTTGAAACACTTACCCTAATGTAAAACCCTTGTTTGAAACCCTAACCCTAATGTAAAACCCTAGTTTGAAACCCTAAGCCTTATTTGAAACCCTAGTTTGAAACCCTAACCCTAATGTAAAACCCTAGTTTGAAACCCTAACCCTAATGTAAAACCCTAGTTTGTATCCCTAACCCTAATGTAAAATGACTGTTTTGAAACCCTAACCCTAATGTAAAACCCTTGTTTGAAACCCTAACCCTAATGTAAAACCCTAGTTTGAAACCCTAATCCTAATGTTAAACCCTAGTTTGTAACCCTAACCCTAATGTAAAACCCTAGTTTGAAACCCTAACCCTAATGTTAAACCCTAGTTTGAAACCCTAACCCTAATGTAAAACCCTTGTTTGAAACCCTAACCCTAATGTAAAACCCTAGTTTGAAACCCTAAGCCTAATTTGAAACCCTAGTTTGAAACCCTAAACCTAATGTAAAACCCTAGTTTGTAACCCTAACCCAAATGTAAAACCCTAGTTTGAAAACCTAACACTAATGTAAAACCCTAGTTTGAAACCCTAACCTTAATGTAAAACCCTAGTTTGAAGCATTAACCCTAATGTAAAACCCTAGTTTGAAGCACTAACCCTAATGTAAAACACTAGTTTGAAACGCTAACCCTAATGTAAAACCCTAGTTTGAAACCCCAAATCTAATTTGAAAACATAGTTTAAAACCCTAACCCTAATGTAAAACCCTAGTTTGAAGCATTAACCCTAATGTAAAACACTAGTTTGAAACGCTAACCCTAATGTTAAACCCTAATTTAAAACCCTAACCCTAAGGTAAAACCCTAGTTTGAAACCCTAACCCTAATGTAAAACCCTAGTTTGTAACCCTAACCCTAATGTAAAACCCTTGTTTGAAACCCTAACCCTAAAACAAAACCCTAGATTGAAACCCTAAGCCTAATTTGAAACCCTAGTTTTAAACCCTAACCCTAATGTAAAGCCCTAGTTTGAAACCCTAACCCTAATTTGAAACCCGAGTTTGAAACCCTAACCCTAATGTAAAACCCTAGTTTGAAACCCTAACCCTAATGTAAAATCCCTTGTTTGTAACCCTAACCCTAATTTGAAACCCTAGTTTGAAACCCTAACCCTAATGTTAAACCCTAGTTTGAAAACCTAACCCTAATGTAAAACCCTAGTTTGAAACCTTACCCTAATGATAAACCCTAGTTTGAAACCGTAACCCTAATTTGAAACCCTAGTTTGAAACCCTAACCCTAATTTGAAACCCCTGTTTGAAATCCTAACTCTAATGTGAAACCTTAGTTTGAAACCCTAACCCTCATAAAAAACCCTAGTTTGTAACCCTAACCCAAATGTAAAACCCTAGTTTGAAACACTAACCCTAATGTAAAACCCTAGTTTGACACCCTAACACTAAATTGAAACCCCAGTTTGAAACCCTAACCCTAATGTAAAACCCTAGTTTGAAACCCTAACCCTAATGTAAAACCCTAAATTGTAACCCTAACCCTAATGTAAAACCCTAGTTTGAAACCCTAACCCTAATGTAAAACCCTAGTTTGAAACCCTAACCCTAATTTGAAACCCTAGTTTGAAACCCTAACCCTAATGTAAAACCCTTGTTTGAAACCCTAACCCTAATGTAAAACCCTAGTTTCAAACCCTAACCCTAATGTTAAAGCCTAGTTTGTAACCCTAACCCTAATGTAAAACCCTAGTTTGAAACCCTAACCCTAATGTTAAACCCTAGTTTGAAACCCTAACCCTAATGTAAAACCCTTGTTTGAAACCCTAACCCTAATGTAAAACCCTAGTTTGAAACCCTAAGCCTAATTTGAAACCCTTGTTTGAAACCCTAACCCTAATGTAAAACCCTAACCCAAATGTAAAACCCTAGTTTGAAACCCTAACCCTAATGTAAAACCCTAGTTTGAAACCCTAACCCTAATGTAAAACCCTAGTTTGAAAGCCTAACCCAAATGTTAAACCCTAGTTTGAAACCCTAAACTAAATTGAAACCCTAGTTTGAAACCCTAACCCTAATGTAAAACCCTAGTTTGAAACCCTAACCCTAATGTAAAACCCTAGTTTGTAACCCTAACCCTAATGTAAAACCCTAGTTTGAAACCCTAACGCTAATGTAAAACCCTAGTTTGAAACCCTAACCCTAATGTAAAACCCTAGTTTGAAACCCTAACCCTAATGTAAAACCCTAGTTTGTATCCCTAACCCTAATGTAAAATGACTGTTTTGAAACCCTAACCCTAATGTAAAACCCTTGTTTGAAACCCTAACCCTAATGTAAAACCCTTGTTTGAAACCCTAACCCTAATGTAAAACCCTAGTTTGAAGCACTAACCCTAATGTAAAACACTAGTTTGAAACGCTAAACCCAAAGGTAAAACCCTAGTTTGAAACCCCAAATCTAATTTGAAAACATAGTTTAAAACCCTAACCCTAATGTAAAACCCTAGTTTGAAGCATTAACCCTAATGTAAAACACTAGTTTGAAACGCTAACCCTAATGTTAAACCCTAATTTGAAACCCTAACCCTAAGGTAAAACCCTAGTTTGAAACCCTAACCCTAATGTAAAACCCTAGTTTGTAACCCTAACCCTAATGTAAAACCCTTGTTTGAAACCCTAACCCTAAAACAAAACCCTAGATTGAAACCCTAAGCCTAATTTGAAACCCTAGTTTTAAACCCTAACCCTAATGTAAAGCCCTAGTTTGAAACCCTAACCCTAATTTGAAACCCGAGTTTGAAACCCTAACCCTAATGTAAAACCCTAGTTTGAAACCCTAACCATAATGTAAAATCCCTTGTTTGTAACCCTAACCCTAATTTGAAACCCTAGTTTGAAACCCTAACCCTAATGTTAAACCCTAGTTTGAAAACCTAACCCTAATGTAAAACCCTAGTTTGAAACCTTACCCTAATGATAAACCCTAGTTTGAAACCGTAACCCTAATTTGAAACCCTAGTTTGAAACCCTAACCCTAATTTGAAACCCCTATTTGAAATCCTAACTCTAATGTGAAACCTTAGTTTGAAACCCTAACCCTCATAAAAAACCCTAGTTTGTAACCCTAACCCAAATGTAAAACCCTAGTTTGAAACACTAACCCTAATGTAAAACCCTAGTTTGAAACGCTAACCCTAATGTAAAACCTTAGTTTGAAGCACTAACCCTAATGTAAAAAACTAGTTTGAAACACTAACCCTAATGTAAAACCCTAGTTTGACACCCTAACACTAAATTGAAACCCCAGTTTGAAACCCTAACCCTAATGTAAAACCCTAGTTTGAAACCCTAACCCTAATGTAAAACCCTAAATTGTAACCCTTACCCTAATGTAAAACCCTAGTTTGAAACCCTAACCCTAATGTAAAACCCTAGTTTGAAACCCTAACCCTAATTTGAAACCCTAGTTTGAAACCCTAACCCTAATGTAAAACCCTTGTTTGAAACCCTAACCCTAATGTAAAACCCTAGTTTCAAACCCTAACCCTAATGTTAAAGCCTAGTTTGTAACCCTAACCCTAATGTAAAACCCTAGTTTGAAACCCTAACCCTAATGTTAAACCCTAGTTTGAAACCCTAACCCTTATGTAAAACCCTTGTTTGAAACCCTAACCCTAATGTAAAACCCTAGTTTGAAACCCTAAGCCTAATTTGAAACCCTAGTTTGAAACCCTAACCCTAATGTAAAACCCTAACCCAAATGTAAAACCCTAGTTTGAAACCCTAACCCTAATGTAAAACCCTAGTTTGAAACCCTAACCCTAATGTAAAACCCTAGTTTGAAAGCCTAACCCAAATGTTAAACCCTAGTTTGAAACCCTAAACTAAATTGAAACCCTAGTTTGAAACCCTAACCCTAATGTAAAACCCTAGTTTGAAACCCTAACCCTAATGTAAAACCCTAGTTTGTAACCCTAACCCTAATGTAAAACCCTAGTTTGAAACCCTAACGCTAATGTAAAACCCTAGTTTGAAACCCTAACCCTAATGTAAAACCCTAGTTTGAAGCATTAACCCTAATGTAAAACACTAGTTTGAAACGCTAACCCTAATGTTAAACCCTAATTTGAAACCCTAACCCTAATGTTAAACCCTAGTTTGAAACCCTAACCCTAATGTAAAACCCTAGTTTGAAACCCTAAGCCTAATTTGAAACCCTAGTTTGAAACCCTAACCCTAATGTAAAACCCTAACCCAAATGTAAAACCCTAGTTTGAAACCCTAACCCTAATGTAAAACCCTAGTTTGAAACCCTAACCCTAATGTAAAACCCTAGTTTGAAACCCTAACCCTAATGTAAAACCCTAGTTTGAAGCAATAACCCTAAATTATAACCCTAGTTTGAAACTCTTACCCTAATGTAAAACCCTAGTTTGAAACCCTAACCGTAATGTAAAACCCTAGTTTGTAACCCTAACCCTAATGTTAAACCCTAGTTTGAAACCCTAACCCTAATGTAAAACCCTAGTTTGAAACCCTAACCCTAATGCAAAACCCTAGTTTGAAACCCTAACCCTAATGTAAAACCCTTGTTTGTAACCCTAACCCAAATGTAAAGCCCTAGTTTGAAACCCAACCCTAATGTAAAACCCTAGTTTGAAGCATTAACCCTAATGTAAAACACTAGTTTGAAACCCTAACCCTAATTATAAGCCCTAGTTTGAAACCCTAACCCTAATGTAAAACCCTAGTTTGAAACCCTAACCCTAATGATAAACCCTAGTTTGAAACCCTAACCCTAAATTGAAACCCTAGTTTGAAACCCTAACCCTAATGTAAAACCCTAGTTTGAAACCCTAACCCTAATGTAAAACCCTAGTTTGTAACCCTAACCATAATGTAAAACCCTAGTTTGAAACCCTAAACCTAATGTAAAACCCTAGTTTGAAACCCTAACCCTAATGTAAAACCCTTGTTTTAAACCCTAACCCTAAAACAAAACCCTAGATTGAAACCCTAACCCTAATGTAAAACCCTTGTTTGAAACCCTAACCCTAATGTAAAACCCTAGTTTGAAAACCTAACCCTAATGTTAAACCCTAGTTTGAAACCCTAAACCTAATGTAAAACCCTAGTTTGAAAGCCTAACCCTAATGTAAAACCCTAGTTTGAAACCCTAACCCTAATGTAAAACCCTAGTTTGAAACCCTAACCCTAATGTAAAACCCTTGTTTGAAACCCTAACCCTAATGTAAAACCCTAGTTTGAAACCCTAAGCCTAATTTGAAACCCTAGTTTGAAACCCTAACCCTAATGTAAAACCCTAGTTTGAAACCCTAACCCTAATGTAAAACCCTAGTTTGTAACCCTAACCCTAATGTAAAATGACATTTTTGAAACCCTAACCCTAATGTAAAACCCTAGTTTGAAACCCTAATCCTAATGTTAAACCCAAGTTTGTAACCCTAACCCTAATGTAAAACCCAAGTTTGAAACCCTAACCCTAATGTTAAACCCTAGTTTGAAACCCTAACCCTAATGTTAAACCCTTGTTTGAAACCCTAACCCTAATGTAAAACCCTAGTTTGAAACCCTAAGCCTAATTTGAAACCCTAGTTTGAAACCCTAACCCAAATGTAAAACCCTAGTTTGTAACCCTAACCCAAATGTAAAACCCTAGTTTGAAACCCTAACCCTAATGTAAAACCCTAGTTTGTAACCCTAACCCAAATGTAAAACCCTAGTTTGAAACCCTAACCCTAATGTAAAACCCTAGTTTGAAACCCTAACCCTAATGTAAAACCATAGTTTGAAGAATTAACCCTAATGTAAAACCCTAGTTTGAAACGCTAACCCTAATGTTAAACACTAGTTTGAAACGCTAACCCTAATGTAAAACCCTAGTTTGAAACCCTAACCCTAATGATAAACCCTAGTTTGAAACACTAACCCTAAATTTAAACCCTAGTTTGAAACCCTAAACCTAAGGTAAAACCCTAGTTTGAAACCCTAACCATAATGTAAAACCCTAGTTTGTAGCCCTAACCCTAATGTAAAACCATAGTTTGAAACCCTAACCCTAATGTAAAACCCTAGTTTGAAACCCTAACCCTAATGTAAAACCCTAGTTTGTAACCCTAACTCTAATGTAAAACCCTAGTTTGAAACCCTAACCCTAATGTAAAACCCTAGTTTGAAACCCTAACCCTAATGTAAAACCCTTGTTTGAAACCCTAACCCTAATTTTAAACACGAGTTTGAAACCCTAACCCTAATGTAAAACCCTAGTTTGAAACCCTAACCCTAATGTAAAACCCCTTGTTTGTAACCCTAACCCTAATTTGAAACCCTAGTTTGAAACCCTAACCCTAATGTTAAACCCTAGTTTGAAACCCTAACCCTAATGTAAAACCCTAGTTTGAAACCCTAACCCTAATTCGAAACCCTAGTTTGAAACCCTAACCCTAATTTAAAACCCCTTGTTTGTAACCCTAACCCTAATTTGAAACCATAGTTTGAAACCCTAACCCTAATTTGAAACCCCTGTTTGAAATCCTAACTCTAATGTGAAACCTTAGTTTGAAACCCTAACCCTCATAAAAAACCCTAGTTTGTAACCCTAACCCTAATGTAAAACCCTAGTTTGTAACCCTAACCCTAATGTAAAATCCTAGTTTGAAACCCTAACACTAATGTTAAACCCTAGTTTGAAACCCTAACCCTAATGTAAAACCCTAGTTTGAAACCCTAACACTAATGTTAAACCCTAGTTTGAAACCTTACCCTAATGTAAAACCCTAGTTTGAAACCCTAACCGTAATGATTAACCCTAGTTTGAAACCCTAACCCTAATGCAAAACCCTAGTTTGAAACCCTAACCCTAATGTAAAACCCTAGTTTGTAAACCTAACCCAAATGTAAAACCCTAGTTTGAAACGCTAACCCTAATGTAAAACCCTAGTTTGAAGCATTAACCCTAAAGTAAAACACTAGTTTGAAACCCTAACCCTAATGTTAAACCCTAGTTTGAAACCCTAACCCTAATGTAAAACCCTAGTTTGAAACCCTAACCCTAATGATAAACCCTAGTTTGAAACCCTAACCCTAAATTGAAACCCTAGTTTGAAACCCTAACCCTAATGTAAAACCCTAGTTTGAAACCCTAACCCTAATGTAAAACACTAGTTTGAAACGCTAACCCTAATATAAAACCCTAGTTTGAAGCATTAACCCTAATGTTAAACCCTAGTTTGAAACCCTAACACTAAATTGAAACCCCAGTTTGAAACCCTAACACTAATATAAATCCCTAGTTTGTAACCCTAACCATAATATAAAACCTTAGTGTGAAACCCTAACCCTAATGTAAAACCCTAGTTTGAAACCCTAACCCTAATGTAAAACCCTAGTTTGAAACCCTAACCCTAATTTGAAACCCTAGTTTGAAACCCTAACCCTAATGTAAAACCTTTGTTTGAAACCCTAAACCTAACGTTAAACCCTAGTTTGAAACCCTAACCGTAATGTAAAACCCTAGTTTGAAACCCTACCCCTAATTTGAAACCAGAGTTTGAAACCCTATCGCTAATGTAAAACCCTAGTTTGCAACCCTAACCCTAATTTGAAACCCTAGTTTGAAACCCTAACCCTAATGTTAAACCCTATTTTGAAACCCTAACCCTAATGTAAAACCCTATTTTGAAACCCTAACCCTAATGTAAAACCCTAGTTTGAAACCCTAACCCTAATGTAAAACCCTAGTTTGAAACCCCAAACCTAATTTGAAACCATAGTTTGAAACCCTAACCCTAATGTAAAACCCTAGTTTGTAACCCTAATCCTAATGTAAAACCTCAATTTGAAGCCCAAACCCTAATTTGAAACCCTAGTTTGAAACCCTAAACCTAATGTAAAACCCAAGTTTGAAACCCTAACCCTATTTTAAAACCCCTGTTTTGAAACCCTAACCCTAATGTAAAACCCTTGTTTGAAACCCTAACCCTAATGTAAAACCCTTGTTTGAAACCCTAACCCTAATTTTAAACCCTAGTTTGAAACCCTAACCCTAATATAAAACCCTAGTTTGAAACCCTAACCCTAATTAGAAACCCTAGTTTGAAACCCTAACCCTATTGTAAAACCCTAGTTTGAAACCCTAACCCTAATGATAAACCCTAGTTTAAAACCCTAACCCTAATTAGAAAGCCTAGTTTGAAACCCTAACCCTAATGTAAAACCCTAGTTTGAAACCCTAACCCTAATGATAAACCCTAGTTTAAAACCCTAACCCTAATTTGAAACCCTAGTTTGAAACCCTAACCCTAATTTGAAACCCTAGTTTGAAACCCTAACCCTAATGTAAAACCCTAGTTTGTAACCTTAACACTAATGTAAAACCCTAGTTTGGAACCCTAACCCTAATGTTAAACCCTAGTTTGAAACCCTAACCCTAATATAAAACCCTTGTTTGAAACCCTAACCCTAATGTAAAACCCTAGTTTGAAGCAGTAACCCTAATGTAAAACCCTAGTTTGAAACTCTAACCCTAATTTGAAACACTAGTTTGAAACCCTAACCCTAATATAAAACCCTAGTTTGAAACCCTAACCCTAATTAGAAACCCTAGTTTGAAACCCTAACCCTATTGTAAAACCCTAGTTTGAAACCCTAACCCTAATGATAAACCCTAGTTTAAAACCCTAACCCTAATTAGAAAGCCTAGTTTGAAACCCTAACCCTAATGTAAAACCCTAGTTTGAAGCAGTAACCCTAATGTAAAACCCTAGTTTGAAACCCTAACCCTAAATTTAAAACCTAGTTTGAAACCCTAACCTTAAGGTAAAACCCCAGTTTGAAACCCTAACCCTAATGTAAAACCCTAGTTTGTAACCCTAACCCTAATGTAAAACCATAGTTTGAAACCCTAACCCTAATTTAAAACCCTAGTTTGAAACCCTATCCCTAATGTAAAACCCTAGTTTGAAGCACTAACCCTAAATTATAACCCTAGTTTGAAACTCTTACCCTAATGTAAAACCCCAGTTTGAAACCCTAACCGTAATGTAAAACCCTAGTTTGTAACCCTAACCCTAATGTTAAACCCTAGTTTGAAACCCTAACCCTAATGTAAAACCCTAGTTTGAAACCCTAACCCTAATGATAAACCCTAGTTTGAAACCCTAACCCTAATGCAAAACCCTAGTTTGAAACCCTAACCCTAATGTAAAACCCTTGTTTGTAACCCTAACCCAAATGTATAACCCTAGTTTGAAACCCAACCCTAATGTAAAACCCTAGTTTGAATCATTAACCCTAATGTAAAACACTAGTTTGAAACCCTAACCCTAATTATAAGCCCTAGTTTGAAACCCTAACCCTAATGTAAAACCCTAGTTTGAAACCCTAACCCTAATGATAAACCCTAGTTTGAAACCCTAACCCTAAATTGAAACCCTAGTTTGAAACCCTAACCCTAATGTAAAACCCTAGTTTGAAACCCTAACCCTAATGTAAAACCCTAGTTTGAAGCATTAACCCTAATGTAAAACCCTAGTTTGTAACCCTAAACCTAATGTAAAACCTTAGTGTGAAACCCTAACCCTAAATTGAAACCCTAGTTTGAAACCCTAGTTTGAAACCCTAACCCTAATGTAAAACCCTAGTTTGTAACCCTAACCCTAATGTAAAACCTTAGTGTGAAACCCTAAACCTAATTTGAAACCCTAGTTTGAAACCCTAACCCTAATGTAAAACCCTAGTTTGAAACCCTAACCCTAATGTAAAACCCTAGTTTGTAACCCTAACCCGAATGTAAAATGACTGTTTTGAAACCCTAACCCTAATGTAAAACCCTTGTTTGAAAACCTAACCCTAATGTAAAACCCTAGTGTGAAACCCTAACCCTAATTTTTAACCCCTGTTTTGAAACACTTAGCCTAATGTAAAACCCTAGTTTGCAACACTAACCCTAATTTGAAACCCTAGTTTGAAACCCTAACCCTAATGTTAAACCCTATTTTGAAACCCTAACCCTAATGTAAAACCCTATTTTGAAACCCTAGCCCTAATGTAAAACCCTAGTTTGTAACCCTAACCCTAATGTAAAATGACTGTTTTGAAACCCTAACCCTAATGTAAAACCCTTGTTTGAAACCCTAACCCTAATGTAAAACCCTAGTTTAAAACCCTAATCCTAATGTTAAACCCTAGTTTGTAACCCTAACCCTAATGTAAAACCCTAGTTTGAAACCCTAACCCTAATGATAAACCCTAGTTTGAAACCGTAACCCTAATTTGAAACCCTAGTTTGAAACCCTAACCCTAATTTGAAACCCCTGTTTGAAATCCTAACTATAATGTGAAACCTTAGTTTGAAACCATAACCCTCATAAAAAACCCTAGTTTGTAACCCTAACCCAAATGTAAAACCCTAGTTTGAAACACTAACCCTAATGTAAAACCCTAGTTTGAAACGCTAACCCTAATGTAAAACCCTAGTTTGAAGCACTAACCCTAATGTAAAACACTAGTTTGAAACCCTAACCCTAATGTAAAACCCTAGTTTGAAACCCTAACCCTAATGTAAAACCCTAAATTGTAACCCTAACCCTAATGTAAAACCTTAGTGTGAAACCCTAACCCTAATGTAAAACCCTAGTTTGAAACCCTAACCCTAATGTAAAACCCTAGTTTGAAACCCTAACCCTAATTTGAAACCCTAGTTTGAAACCCTAACCCTAATGTAAAACCCTTGTTTGAAACCCTAACCCTAATGTAAAACCCTAGTTTGAAACCCTAACCCTAATGTTAAAGCCTAGTTTGTAACCCTAACCCTAATGTAAAACCCTAGTTTGAAACACTTACCCTAATGTAAAACCCTTGTTTGAAACCCTAACCCTAATGTAAAACCCTAGTTTGAAACCCTAAGCCTTATTTGAAACCCTAGTTTGAAACCCTAACCCTAATGTAAAACCCTAGTTTGAAACCCTAACCCTAATGTAAAACCCTAGTTTGTATCCCTAACCCTAATGTAAAATGACTGTTTTGAAACCCTAACCCTAATGTAAAACCCTTGTTTGAAACCCTAACCCTAATGTAAAACCCTAGTTTGAAACCCTAATCCTAATGTTAAACCCTAGTTTGTAACCCTAACCCTAATGTAAAACCCTAGTTTGAAACCCTAAACCTAATGTTAAACCGTAGTTTGAAACCCTAACCCTAATGTAAAACCCTTGTTTGAAACCCTAACCCTAATGTAAAACCCTAGTTTGAAACCCTAAGCCTAATTTGAAACCCTAGTTTGAAACCCTGAACCTAATGTAAAACCCTAGTTTGTAACCCTAACCCAAATGTAAAACCCTAGTTTGAAAACCTAACACTAATGTAAAACCCTAGTTTGAAACCCTAACCCTAATGTAAAACCCTAGTTTGAAGCATTAACCCTAATGTAAAACCCTAGTTTGAAGCACTAACCCTAATGTAAAACACTAGTTTGAAACGCTAACCCTAATGTAAAACCCTAGTTTGAAACCCCAAATCTAATTTGAAAACATAGTTTAAAACCCTAACCCTAATGTAAAACCCTAGTTTGAAGCATTAACCCTAATGTAAAACACTAGTTTCAAACGCTAACCCTAATGTTAAACCCTAATTTGAAACCCTAACCCTAAGGTAAAACCCTAGTTTGAAACCCTAACCCTAATGTAAAACCCTAGTTTGTAACCCTAACCCTAATGTAAAACCCTTGTTTGAAACCCTAACCCTAAAACAAAACCCTAGATTGAAACCCTAAGCCTAATTTGAAACCCTAGTTTTAAACCCTAACCCTAATGTAAAGCCCTAGTTTGAAACCCTAACCCTAATTTGAAACCCGAGTTTGAAACCCTAACCCTAATGTAAAACCCTAGTTTGAAACCCTAACCCTATTGTAAAATCCCTTGTTTGTAACCCTAACCCTAATTTGAAACCCTAGTTTGAAACCCTAACCCTAATGTTAAACCCTAGTTTGAAAACCTAACCCTAATGTAAAACCCTAGTTTGAAACCCTAACCCTAATGATAAACCCTAGTTTGAAACCCTAACCCTAATTTGAAACCCCTGTTTGAAATCCTAACTCTAATGTGAAACCTTAGTTTGAAACCCTAACCCTCATAAAAAACCCTAGTTTGTAACCCTAACCCAAATGTAAAACCCTAGTTTGAAGCACTAACCCTAATGTAAAACACTAGTTTGAAACACTAACCCTAATGTAAAACCCTAGTTTGACACTCTAACACTAAATTGAAACCCCAGTTTGAAACCCTAACCCTAATGTAAAACCCTAGTTTGAAACCCTAACCCTAATGTAAAACCCTAAATTGTAACCCTAACCCTAATGTAAAACCTTAGTGTGAAACCCTAACCCTAATGTAAAACCCTAGTTTGAAACCCTAACCCTAATGTAAAACCCTAGTTTGAAACCCTAACCCTAATGTAAAACCCTAGTTTGAAGCATTAACCCTAATTTAAAACCCTAGTTTGAAACCCTAACCCAAATGTTAAACCCTAGTTTGAAACCCTAAACTAAATTGAAACCCTAGTTTGAAACCCTAACCCTAATGTAAAACCCTAGTTTGAAACCCTAACCCTAATGTAAAACCCTAGTTTGTAACCCTAACCCTAATGTAAAACCCTAGTTTGAAACCCTAACGCTAATGTAAAACCCTAGTTTGAAACCCTAACCCTAATGTAAAACCCTAGTTTGAAGCATTAACCCTAATGTAAAACACTAGTTTGAAACGCTAACCCTAATGTTAAACCCTAATTTGAAACCCTAACCCTAATGTTAAACCCTAGTTTGAAACCCTAACCCTAATGATAAACCCTAGTTTGAAACCCTAACCATAAATTTAAACACTAGTTTGAAACCCTAACCCTAAGGTAAAACCCTAGTTTGAAACCCTAACCCTAATGTAAAACCCTAGTTTGTAACCCTAACCCTAATGTAAAACCATAGTTTGAAACCCTAACCCTAATGTAAAACCCTAGTTTGAAACCCTAACCCTAATGTAAAACCCTAGTTTGAAGCAATAACCCTAAATTATAACCCTAGTTTGAAACTCTTACCCTAATGTAAAACCCTAGTTTGAAACCCTAACCGTAATGTAAAACCCTAGTTTGTAACCCTAACCCTAATGTTAAACCCTAGTTTGAAACCCTAACCCTAATGTAAAACCCTAGTTTGAAACCCTAACCCTAATGCAAAACCCTAGTTTGAAACCCTAACCCTAATGTAAAACCCTTGTTTGTAACCCTAACCCAAATGTAAAGCCCTAGTTTGAAACCCAACCCTAATGTAAAACCCTAGTTTGAAGCATTAACCCTAATGTAAAACACTAGTTTGAAACCCTAACCCTAATTATAAGCCCTAGTTTGAATCCCTAACCCTAAATTGAAACCCTAGTTTGAAACCCTAACCCTAATGTAAAACCCTAGTTTGAAACCCTAACCCTAATGTAAAACCCTAGTTTGTAACCCTAACCATAATGTAAAACCCTAGTTTGAAACCCTAAACCTAATGTAAAACCCTAGTTTGAAACCCTAACCCTAATGTAAAACCCTTGTTTTAAACCCTAACCCTAAAACAAAACCCTAGATTGAAACCCTAAGCCTAATTTGAAACCCTAGTTTGAAAGCCTAACCCTAATTCTAAACCCTAGTTTGAAACCCTAACCCTAATGTAAAACCCTAGTTTGAAACCCTAACCCTAATTAGAAACCCTAGTTTGAAACCCTAACCCTAATGTAAAACCCTAGTTTGTAACCCTAACCCTAATGTAATATGACTGTTTTGAAACCCTAACCCTAATGTAAAACCCTTGTTTGAAACCCTAACCCTAATGTAAAACCCTAGTTTGAAAACCTAACCCTAATGTAAAACCCTAGTGTGAAACCCTAACCCTAAATTTAAACCCTAGTCTGAAACCCTAACCCTAATGTAAAACCCTAGTTTGAAACCCTAAACCTAATGTAAAACCCTAGTTTGAAAGCCTAACCCTAATGTAAAACCCTAGTTTGAAACCCTAACCCTAATGTAAAACCCTAGTTTGAAACCCTAACCCTAATGTAAAACCCTTGTTTGAAACCCTAACCCTAATGTAAAACCCTAGTTTGTAACCCTAACCCTAATGTAAAATGACATTTTTGAAACCCTAACCCTAATGTAAAACCCTTGTTTGAAACTCTAACCCTAATGTAAAACCCTAGTTTGAAACCCTAATCCTAATGTTAAACCCAAGTTTGTAACCCTAACCCTAATGTAAAACCCTAGTTTGAAACCCTAATCCTAATGTTAAACCCAAGTTTGTAACCCTAACCCTAATGTAAAACCCTAGTTTGAAACCCTAACCCTAATGTTAAACCCTAGTTTGAAACCCTAACCCTAATGTAAAACCCTAGTGTGAAACCCTAACCCTAAATTTAAACCCTAGTCTGAAACCCTAACCCTAATGTAAAACCCTAGTTTGAAACCCTAAACCTAATGTAAAACCCTAGTTTGAAAGCCTAACCCTAATGTAAAACCCTAGTTTGAAACCCTAACCCTAATGTAAAACCCTAGTTTGAAACCCTAACCCTAATGTAAAACCCTTGTTTGAAACCCTAACCCTAATGTAAAACCCTAGTTTGTAACCCTAACCCTAATGTAAAATGACATTTTTGAAACCCTAACCCTAATGTAAAACCCTTGTTTGAAACTCTAACCCTAATGTAAAACCCTAGTTTGAAACCCTAATCCTAATGTTAAACCCAAGTTTGTAACCCTAACCCTAATGTAAAACCCTAGTTTGAAACCCTAATCCTAATGTTAAACCCAAGTTTGTAACCCTAACCCTAATGTAAAACCCTAGTTTGAAACCCTAACCCTAATGTTAAACCCTAGTTTGAAACCCTAACCCTAATGTTAAACCCTTGTTTGAAACCCTAACCCTAATGTAAAACCCTAGTTTGAAACCCTAAGCCTAATTTGAAACCCTAGTTTGAAACCCTAACCCAAATGTAAAACCCTAGTTTGTAACCCTAACCCAAATGTAAAACCCTAGTTTGAAACCCTAACCCTAATGTAAAACCCTAGTTTGAAACCCTAACCCTAATGTAAAACCATAGTTTGAAGAATTAACCCTAATGTAAAACCCTAGTTTGAAACACTAACCCTAATGTAAAACACTAGTTTGAAACGCTAACCCTAATGTAAAACCCTAGTTTGAAACCCCAAATCTAATTTGAAACCATAGTTTAAAACCCTAACCCTAATGTAAAACCCTAGTTTGAAGCATTAACCCTAATGTAAAACACTAGTTTGAAACGCTAACCCTAATGTTAAACCCTAATTTGAAACCCTAACCCTAATGTAAAACCCTAGTTTGAAACCCTAACCCTAATGATAAACCCTAGTTTGAAACACTAACCCTAAATTTAAACCCTAGTTTGAAACCCTAAACCTAAGGTAAAACCCTAGTTTGAAACCCTAACCCTAATGTAAAACCCTAGTTTGTAACCCTAACCCTAATGTAAAACCATAGTTTGAAACCCTAACCCTAATGTAAAACCCTAGTTTGAAACCCTAACCCTAATGTAAAACCCTAGTTTGTAACCCTAACTCTAATGTAAAACCCTAGTTTGAAACCCTAACCCTAATGTAAAACCCTAGTTTGAAACCCTAACCCTAATGTAAAACCCTTGTTTGAAACCCTAACCCTAATTTTAAACCCGAGTTTGAAACCCTAACCCTAATGTAAAACCCTAGTTTGAAACCCTAACCCTAATGTAAAACCCCTTGTTTGTAACCCTAACCCTAATTTGAAACCCTAGTTTGAAACACTAACCCTAATGTAAAACCCTAGTTTGAAACCCTAACCCTAATTTGAAACCCTAGTTTGAAACCCTAACCCTAATTTAAAACCCCTTGTTTGTAACCCTAACCCTAATTTGAAACCCTAGTTTGAAACCCTAACCCTAATGTTAAACCCTAGTTTGAAACCCTAACCCTAATGTAAAACCCTAGTTTGAAACCCTAACCCTAATTTGAAACCATAATTTGAAACCCTAACCCGAATTTGAAACCCCTGTTTGAAATCCTAACTCTAATGTGAAACCTTAGTTTGAAACCCTAACCCTCATAAAAAACCCTAGTTTGTAACCCTAACCCTAATGTAAAACCCTAGTTTGTAACCCTAACCCTAATGTAAAATCCTAGTTTGAAACCCTAACACTAATGTTAAACCCTAGTTTGAAACCCTAACCCTAATGTAAAACCCTAGTTTGAAACCCTAACACTAATGTTAAACCCTAGTTTGAAACCCTAACCCTAATGTAAAACCCTAGTTTGAAACCCTAACCGTAATGATTAACCCTAGTTTGAAACCCTAACCCTAATGCAAAACCCTAGTTTGAAACCCTAACCCTAATGTAAAACCCTAGTTTGTAAACCTAACCCAAATGTAAAACCCTAGTTTGAAACACTAACCCTAATGTAAAACCCTAGTTTGAAACGCTAACCCTAATGTAAAACCCTAGTTTGAAGCATTAACCCTAAAGTAAAACACTAGTTTGAAACCCTAACCCTAATGTTAAACCCTAGTTTGAAACCCTAACCATAATGTAAAACCCTAGTTTGAAACCCTAACCCTAATGATAAACCCTAGTTTGAAACCCTAACCCTAAATTGAAACCCTAGTTTGAAACCCTAACCCTAATGTAAAACCCTAGTTTGAAACCCTAACCCTAATGTAAAACCCTAGTTTGAAACCCTAACCCTAATGTAAAACCATAGTTTGAAGCACTAACCCTAATGTAAAACACTAGTTTGAAACGCTAACCCTAATATAAAACCCTAGTTTGAAGCATTAACCCTAATGTTAAACCCTAGTTTGAAACCCTAACACTAAATTGAAACCCCAGTTTGAAACCCTAACACTAATATAAAACCCTAGTTTGTAACCCTAACCATAATATAAAACCTTAGTGTGAAACCCTAACCCTAATGTAAAACCCTTGTTTGAAACTCTAACCCTAATGTAAAACCCTAGTTTGAAACCCTAATCCTAATGTTAAACCCAAGTTTGTAACCCTAACCCTAATGTAAAACCCTAGTTTGAAACCCTAATCCTAATGTTAAACCCAAGTTTGTAACCCTAACCCTAATGTAAAACCCTAGTTTGAAACCCTAACCCTAATGTTAAACCCTAGTTTGAAACCCTAACCCTAATGTTAAACCCTTGTTTGAAACCCTAACCCTAATGTAAAACCCTAGTTTGAAACCCTAAGCCTAATTTGAAACCCTAGTTTGAAACCCTAACCCAAATGTAAAACCCTAGTTTGTAACCCTAACCCAAATGTAAAACCCTAGTTTGAAACCCTAACCCTAATGTAAAACCCTAGTTTGAAACCCTAACCCTAATGTAAAACCATAATTTGAAGAATTAACCCTAATGTAAAACCCTAGTTTGAAACACTAACCCTAATGTAAAACACTAGTTTGAAACGCTAACCCTAATGTAAAACCCTAGTTTGAAACCCCAAATCTAATTTGAAACCATAGTTTAAAACCCTAACCCTAATGTAAAACCCTAGTTTGAAGCATTAACCCTAATGTAAAACACTAGTTTGAAACGCTAACCCTAATGTTAAACCCTAATTTGAAACCCTAACCCTAATGTAAAACCCTAGTTTGAAACCCTAACCCTAATGATAAACCCTAGTTTGAAACACTAACCCTAAATTTAAACCCTAGTTTGAAACCCTAAACCTAAGGTAAAACCCTAGTTTGAAACCCTAACCCTAATGTAAAACCCTAGTTTGTAACCCTAACCCTAATGTAAAACCATAGTTTGAAACCCTAACCCTAATGTAAAACCCTAGTTTGAAACCCTAACCCTAATGTAAAACCCTAGTTTGTAACCCTAACTCTAATGTAAAACCCTAGTTTGAAACCCTAACCCTAATGTAAAACCCTAGTTTGAAACCCTAACCCTAATGTAAAACCCTTGTTTGAAACCCTAACCCTAATTTTAAACCCGAGTTTGAAACCCTAACCCTAATGTAAAACCCTAGTTTGAAACCCTAACCCTAATGTAAAACCCCTTGTTTGTAACCCTAACCCTAATTTGAAACCCTAGTTTGAAACACTAACCCTAATGTAAAACCCTAGTTTGAAACCCTAACCCTAATTTGAAACCCTAGTTTGAAACCCTAACCCTAATTTAAAACCCCTTGTTTGTAACCCTAACCCTAATTTGAAACCCTAGTTTGAAACCCTAACCCTAATGTTAAACCCTAGTTTGAAACCCTAATCCTAATGTAAAACCCTAGTTTGAAACCCTAACCCTAATTTGAAACCATAATTTGAAACCCTAACCCGAATTTGAAACCCCTGTTTGAAATCCTAACTCTAATGTGAAACCTTAGTTTGAAACCCTAACCCTCATAAAAAACCCTAGTTTGTAACCCTAACCCTAATGTAAAACCCTAGTTTGTAACCCTAACCCTAATGTAAAATCCTAGTTTGAAACCCTAACACTAATGTTAAACCCTAGTTTGAAACCCTAACCCTAATGTAAAACCCTAGTTTGAAACCCTAACACTAATGTTAAACCCTAGTTTGAAACCCTAACCCTAAGGTAAAACCCTAGTTTGAAACCCTAACCGTAATGATTAACCCTAGTTTGAAACCCTAACCCTAATGCAAAACCCTAGTTTGAAACCCTAACCCTAATGTAAAACCCTAGTTTGTAAACCTAACCCAAATGTAAAACCCTAGTTTGAAACACTAACCCTAATGTAAAACCCTAGTTTGAAACGCTAACCCTAATGTAAAACCCTAGTTTGAAGCATTAACCCTAAAGTAAAACACTAGTTTGAAACCCTAACCCTAATGTTAAACCCTAGTTTGAAACCCTAACCATAATGTAAAACCCTAGTTTGAAACCCTAACCCTAATGATAAACCCTAGTTTGAAACCCTAACCCTAAATTGAAACCCTAGTTTGAAACCCTAACCCTAATGTAAAACCCTAGTTTGAAACCCTAACCCTAATGTAAAACCCTAGTTTGAAACCCTAACCCTAATGTAAAACCATAGTTTGAAGCACTAACCCTAATGTAAAACACTAGTTTGAAACGCTAACCCTAATATAAAACCCTAGTTTGAAGCATTAACCCTAATGTTAAACCCTAGTTTGAAACCCTAACACTAAATTGAAACCCCAGTTTGAAACCCTAACACTAATATAAAACCCTAGTTTGTAACCCTAACCATAATATAAAACCTTAGTGTGAAACCCTAACCCTAATGTAAAACCCTAGTTTGAAACCCTAACCCTAATTTGAAACCCTAGTTTGAAACCCTAACCCTAATGTAAAACCTTAGTTTGAAACCCTAACCCTAACGTTAAACCCTAGTTTGAAACCCTAACCGTAATGTAAAACCCTAGTTTGAAACCCTACCCCTAATTTGAAACCCGAGTTTGAAACCCTAGCGCTAATGTAAAACCCTATTTTGCAACCCTAACCCTAATTTGAAACCCTAGTTTGAAACCCTAACCCTAATGTTAAACCCTATTTTGAAACCCTAACCCTAATGTAAAACCCTATTTTGAAACCCTAACCCTAATGTAAAACCCTAGTTTGAAACCCTAACCCTAATGTAAAACCCTAGTTTGAAACCCCAAACCTAATTTGAAACCATAGTTTGAAACCCTAACCCTAATGTAAAACCCTAGTTTGTAACCCTAATCCTAATGTAAAACCTCAATTTGAAGCCCAAACCCTAATTTGAAACCCTAGTTTGAAACCCTAAACCTAATGTAAAACCCAAGTTTGAAACCCTAACCCTAATTTAAAACCCCTGTTTTGAAACCCTAACCCTAATGTAAAACCCTTGTTTGAAACCCTAACCCTAATGTAAAACCCTTGTTTGAAACCCTAACCCTAATTTTAAACCCTAGTTTGAAACCCTAACCCTAATATAAAACCCTAGTTTGAAACCCTAACCCTAATTAGAAACCCTAGTTTGAAACCCTAACCCTATTGTAAAACCCTAGTTTGAAACCCTAACCCTAATGTAAAACCCTAGTTTGAAACCCTAACCCTAATGATAAACCCTAGTTTAAAACCCTAACCCTAATTTGAAACCCTAGTTTGAAACCCTAACCCTAATTTGAAACCCTAGTTTGAAACCCTAACCCTAATGTAAAACCCTAGTTTGTAACCTTAACACTAATGTAAAACCCTAGTTTGGAACCCTAACCCTAATGTTAAACCCTAGTTTGAAACCCTAACCCTAATATAAAACCCTTGTTTGAAACCCTAACCCTAATGTAAAACCCTAGTTTGAAGCAGTAACCCTAATGTAAAACCCTAGTTTGAAACTCTAACCCTAATTTGAAACCCTAGTTTGAAACCCCAAATCTAATTTGAAACCATAGTTTAAAACCCTAAACCTAATATAAAACCCTAGTTTGAAGAATTAACCCTATTGTAAAACACTAGTTTGAAATGCTAACCCTAATGATAAACCCTAGTTTGAAACCCTAACCCTAAATTTAAACCCTAGTTTGAAACCCTAACCCTAAGGTAAAACCCTAGTTTGAAACCCTAACCCTAATGTAAAACCCTAGTTTGTAACCCTAACCCTAATGTAAAACCATAGTTTGAAACCCTAACCCTAATTTAAAACCCTAGTTTGAACCCTATCCCTAATGTAAAACCCTAGTTTGAAGCACTAACCCTAAATTATAACCCTAGTTTGAAACTCTTACCCTAATGTAAAACCCCAGTTTGAAACCCTAACCGTAATGTAAAACCCTAGTTTGTAACCCTAACCCTAATGTTAAACCCTAGTTTGAAACCCTAACCCTAATGTAAAACCCTAGTTTGAAACCCTAACCCTAATGATAAACCCTAGTTTGAAACCCTAACCCTAATGCAAAACCCTAGTTTGAAACCCTAACCCTAATGTAAAACCCTTGTTTGTAACCCTAACCCAAATGTATAACCCTAGTTTGAAACCCAACCCTAATGTAAAACCCTAGTTTGAATCATTAACCCTAATGTAAAACACTAGTTTGAAACCCTAACCCTAATTATAAGCCCTAGTTTGAAACCCTAACCCTAATGTAAAACCCTAGTTTGAAACCCTAACCCTAATGATAAACCCTAGTTTGAAACCCTAACCCTAAATTGAAACCCTAGTTTGAAACCCTAACCCTAATGTAAAACCCTAGTTTGAAACCCTAACCCTAATGTAAAACCCTAGTTTGAAGCATTAACCCTAATGTAAAACCCTAATTTGTAACCCTAAACCTAACGTAAAACCTTAGTGTGAAACCCTAACCCTAAATTGAAACCCTAGTTTGAAACCCTAGTTTGAAACCCTAACCCTAATGTAAAACCCTAGTTTGTAACCCTAACCCTAATGTAAAACCTTAGTGTGAAACCCTAAACCTAATTTGAAACCCTAGTTTGAAACCCTAACCCTAATGTAAAACCCGAGTTTGAAACCCTAACCCTAATGTAAAACCCTAGTTTGTAACCCTAACCCTAATGTAAAATGACTGTTTTGAAACCCTAACCCTAATGTAAAACCCTTGTTTGAAACCCTAACCCTAATGTAAAACCCTAGTTTGAAAACCTAACCCTAATGTAAAACCCTAGTTTGCAACCCTAACCCTAATTTGAAACCCTAGTTTGAAACCCTAACCCTAATGTTAAACCCTATTTTGAAACCCTTACCCTAATGTAAAACCCTAGTTTGAAACCCTAACCCTAATGTAAAACCCTAGTTTGAAACCCCAAACCTAATTTGAAACCATAGTTTGAAACCCTAACCCTAATGTAAAACCCTAGTTTGTAACCCTAATCCTAATGTAAAACCTCAATTTGAAGCCCAAACCCTAATTTGAAACCCTAGTTTGAAACCCTAAACCTAATGTAAAACCCAAGTTTGAAACCATAACCCTAATTTAAAACCCCTGTTTTGAAACCCTAACCCTAATGTAAAACCCTTGTTTGAAACCCTAACCCTAATGTAAAACCCTTGTTTGACACCCTAACCCTAATTTGAAACCCTAGTTTGAAACCCTAACCCTAATATAAAACCCTAGTTTGAAACCCTAACCCTAATTAGAAACCCTAGTTTGAAACCCTAACCCTATTGTAAAACCCAAGTTTGAAACCCTAACCCTAATGATAAACCCTAGTTTAAAACCCTAACCCTAATTAGAAAGCCTAGTTTGAAACCCTAACCCTAATGTAAAACCCTAGTTTGAAACCCTAACCCTAATGATAAACCCTAGTTTAAAACCCTAACCCTAATTTGAAACCCTAGTTTGAAACCCTAACCCTGATGTTAAACCCTAGTTTGAAACCCTAACCCTAATATAAAACCCTTGTTTGAAACCCTAACCCTAATGTAAAACCCTAGTTTGAAGCAGTAACCCTAATGTAAAACCCTAGTTTGAAACTCTAACCCTAATTTGAAACCCTAGTTTGAAACCCCAAATCTAATTTGAAACCATAGTTTAAAACCCTAAACCTAATATAAAACCCTAGTTTGAAGCATTAACCCTATTGTAAAACACTAGTTTGAAACGCTAACCCTAATGATAAACCCTAGAATGAAACCCTAAACCTAAATTTAAACCCTAGTTTGAAACCCTAACCCTAAGGTAAAACCCTAGTTTGAAACCCTAACCCTAATGTAAAACCCTAGTTTGTAACCCTAACCCTAATGTAAAACCATAGTTTGAAACCCTAACCCTAATTTAAAACCCTAGTTTGAAACCCTATCCCTAATGTAAAACCCTAGTTTGAAGCATTAACCCTAATGTAAAACACTAGTTTGAAACCCTAACCCTAATTATAAGCCCTAGTTTGAAACCCTAACCCTAATGTAAAACCCTAGTTTGAAACCCTAACCCTAATGATAAACCCTAGTTTGAAACCCTAACCCTAAATTGAAACCCTAGTTTGAAACCCTAACCCTAATGTAAAACCCTAGTTTGAAACCCTAACCCTAATGTAAAACCCTAGTTTGAAGCATTAACCCTAATGTAAAACCCTAGTTTGAAGCAGTAACCCTAATGTAAAACCCTAGTTTGAAACTCTAACCCTAATTTGAAACCCTAGTTTGAAACCCCAAATCTAATTTGAAACCATAGTTTAAAACCCTAAACCTAATATAAAACCCTAGTTTGAAACATTAACCCTATTGTAAAACACTAGTTTGAAACCCTAACCCTAATGCAAAACCCTAGTTTGAAACCCTAACCCTAATGTAAAACCCTTGTTTGTAACCCTAACCCAAATGTATAACCCTAGTTTGAAACCCAACCCTAATGTAAAACCCTAGTTTGAATCATTAACCCTAATGTAAAACACTAGTTTGAAACCCTAGCCCTAATTATAAGCCCTAGTTTGAAACCCTAACCCTAATGTAAAACCCTAGTTTGAAACCCTAACCCTAATGATAAACCCTAGTTTGAAACCCTAACCCTAAATTGAAACCCTAGTTTGAAACCCTAACCCTAATGTAAAACCCTAGTTTGAAACCCTAACCCTAATGTAAAACCCTAGTTTGAAGCATTAACCCTAATGTAAAACCCTAGTTTGTAACCCTAAACCTAATGTAAAACCCTAGTGTGAAACCCTAACCCTAATTTTTAACCCCTGTTTTGAAACACTTAGCCTAATGTAAAACCCCTGTTTGAAACCCTAACCCTAATGTAAAACCCTAGTTTGCAACCCTAACCCTAAATTGAAACCCTAGTTTGAAACCCTAGTTTGAAACCCTAACCCTAATGTAAAACCCTAGTTTGTAACCCTAACCCTAATGTAAAACCTTAGTGTGAAACCCTAAACCTAATTTGAAACCCTAGTTTGAAACCCTAACCCTAATGTAAAACCCGAGTTTGAAACCCTAACCCTAATGTAAAACCCTAGTTTGTAACCCTAACCCTAATGTAAAATGACTGTTTTGAAACCCTAACCCTAATGTAAAACCCTTGTTTGAAACCCTAACCCTAATGTAAAACCCTAGTTTGAAAACCTAACCCTAATGTAAAACCCTAGTGTGAAACCCTAACCCTAATTTTTAACCCCTGTTTTGAAACACTTACCCTAATGTAAAACCCCTGTTTGAAACCCTAACCCTAATGTAAAACCCTAGTTTGCAACCCTAACCCTAATTTGAAACCCTAGTTTGAAACCCTAACCCTAATGTTAAACCCTATTTTGAAACCCTAACCCTAATGTAAAACCCTAGTTTGAAACCCTAACCCTAATGTAAAACCCTAGTTTGAAACCCCAAACCTAATTTGAAACCATAGTTTGAAACCCTAACCCTGATGTTAAACCCTAGTTTGAAACCCTAACCCTAATATAAAACCCTTGTTTGAAACCCTAACCCTAATGTAAAACCCTAGTTTGAAGCAGTAACCCTAATGTAAAACCCTAGTTTGAAACTCTAACCCTAATTTGAAACCCTAGTTTGAAACCCCAAATCTAATTTGAAACCATAGTTTAAAACCCTAAACCTAATATAAAACCCTAGTTTGAAGCATTAACCCTATTGTAAAACACTAGTTTGAAACGCTAACCCTAATGATAAACCCTAGAATGAAACCCTAAACCTAAATTTAAACCCTAGTTTGAAACCCTAACCCTAAGGTAAAACCCTAGTTTGAAACCCTAACCCTAATGTAAAACCCTAGTTTGTAACCCTAACCCTAATGTAAAACCATAGTTTGAAACCCTAACCCTAATTTAAAACCCTAGTTTGAAACCCTATCCCTAATGTAAAACCCTAGTTTGAAGCATTAACCCTAATGTAAAACACTAGTTTGAAACCCTAACCCTAATTATAAGCCCTAGTTTGAAACCCTAACCCTAATGTAAAACCCTAGTTTGAAACCCTAACCCTAATGTAAAACCCTAGTTTGAAGCATTAACCCTAATGTAAAACCCTAGTTTGAAGCAGTAACCCTAATGTAAAACCCTAGTTTGAAACTCTAACCCTAATTTGAAACCCTAGTTTGAAACCCCAAATCTAATTTGAAACCATAGTTTAAAACCCTAAACCTAATATAAAACCCTAGTTTGAAACATTAACCCTATTGTAAAACACTAGTTTGAAACCCTAACCCTAATGCAAAACCCTAGTTTGAAACCCTAACCCTAATGTAAAACCCTTGTTTGTAACCCTAACCCAAATGTATAACCCTAGTTTGAAACCCAACCCTAATGTAAAACCCTAGTTTGAATCATTAACCCTAATGTAAAACACTAGTTTGAAACCCTAGCCCTAATTATAAGCCCTAGTTTGAAACCCTAACCCTAATGTAAAACCCTAGTTTGAAACCCTAACCCTAATGATAAACCCTAGTTTGAAACCCTAACCCTAAATTGAAACCCTAGTTTGAAACCCTAACCCTAATGTAAAACCCTAGTTTGAAACCCTAACCCTAATGTAAAACCCTAGTTTGAAGCATTAACCCTAATGTAAAACCCTAGTTTGTAACCCTAAACCTAATGTAAAACCCTAGTGTGAAACCCTAACCCTAATTTTTAACCCCTGTTTTGAAACACTTAGCCTAATGTAAAACCCCTGTTTGAAACCCTAACCCTAATGTAAAACCCTAGTTTGCAACCCTAACCCTAAATTGAAACCCTAGTTTGAAACCCTAGTTTGAAACCCTAACCCTAATGTAAAACCCTAGTTTGTAACCCTAACCCTAATGTAAAACCTTAGTGTGAAACCCTAAACCTAATTTGAAACCCTAGTTTGAAACCCTAACCCTAATGTAAAACCCGAGTTTGAAACCCTAACCCTAATGTAAAACCCTAGTTTGTAACCCTAACCCTAATGTAAAATGACTGTTTTGAAACCCTAACCCTAATGTAAAACCCTTGTTTGAAACCCTAACCCTAATGTAAAACCCTAGTTTGAAAACCTAACCCTAATGTAAAACCCTAGTGTGAAACCCTAACCCTAATTTTTAACCCCTGTTTTGAAACACTTACCCTAATGTAAAACCCCTGTTTGAAACCCTAACCCTAATGTAAAACCCTAGTTTGCAACCCTAACCCTAATTTGAAACCCTAGTTTGAAACCCTAACCCTAATGTTAAACCCTATTTTGAAACCCTAACCCTAATGTAAAACCCTAGTTTGAAACCCTAACCCTAATGTAAAACCCTAGTTTGAAACCCCAAACCTAATTTGAAACCATAGTTTGAAACCCTAACCCTAATGTAAAACCCTAGTTTGTAACCCTAATCCTAATGTAAAACCTCAATTTGAAGCCCAAACCCTAATTTGAAACCCTAGTTTGAAACCCTAAACCTAATGTAAAACCCAAGTTTGAAACCCTAACCCTAATTTAAAACCCCTGTTTTGAAACCCTAACCCTAATGTAAAACCCTTGTTTGAAACCCTAACCCTAATGTAAAACCCTTGTTTGACACCCTAACCCTAATTTGAAACCCTAGTTTGAAACCCTAACCCTAATATAAAACCCTAGTTTGAAACCCTAACCCTAATTAGAAACCCTAGTTTGAAACCCTAACCCTATTGTAAAACCCAAGTTTGAAACCCTAACCCTAATGATAAACCCTAGTTTAAAACCCTAACCCTAATTAGAAAGCCTAGTTTGAAACCCTAACCCTAATGTAAAACCCTAGTTTGAAACCCTAACCCTAATGATAAACCCTAGTTTAAAACCCTAACCCTAATTTGAAACCCTAGTTTGAAACCCTAACCCTAATTTGAAACCCTAGTTTGAAACCCTAACCCTAATGTAAAACCCTAGTTTGTAACCTTAACACTAATGTAAAACCCTAGTTTGGAACCCTAACCCTGATGTTAAACCCTAGTTTGAAACCCTAACCCTAATATAAAACCCTTGTTTGAAACCCTAACCCTAATGTAAAACCCTAGTTTGAAGCAGTAACCCTAATGTAAAACCCTAGTTTGAAACTCTAACCCTAATTTGAAACCCTAGTTTGAAACCCCAAATCTAATTTGAAACCATAGTTTAAAACCCTAAACCTAATATAAAACCCTAGTTTGAAGCATTAACCCTATTGTAAAACACTAGTTTGAAACGCTAACCCTAATGATAAACCCTAGAATGAAACCCTAAACCTAAATTTAAACCCTAGTTTGAAACCCTAACCCTAAGGTAAAACCCTAGTTTGAAACCCTAACCCTAATGTAAAACCCTAGTTTGTAACCCTAACCCTAATGTAAAACCATAGTTTGAAACCCTAACCCTAATTTAAAACCCTAGTTTGAAACCCTATCCCTAATGTAAAACCCTAGTTTGAAGCATTAACCCTAATGTAAAACACTAGTTTGAAACCCTAACCCTAATTATAAGCCCTAGTTTGAAACCCTAACCCTAATGTAAAACCCTAGTTTGAAACCTTAACCCTAATGATAAACCCTAGTTTGAAACCCTAACCCTAAATTGAAACCCTAGTTTGAAACCCTAACCCTAATGTAAAACCCTAGTTTGAAACCCTAACCCTAATGTAAAACCCTAGTTTGTAACCCTAACCCTAATGTAAAATGACTCTTTTGAAACCCTAACCCTAATGTAAAACCCTTGTTTGAAACCCTAACCCTAATGTAAAACCCTAGTTTGAAAACCTAACCCTAATGTAAAACCCTAGTGTGAAACCCTAACCCTAATTTTTAACCCCTGTTTTGAAACACTTACCCTAATGTAAAACCCTTGTTTGAAACCCTAACCCTAATGTAAAACCCTAGTTTGAAACCCTAAGCCTTATTTGAAACCCTAGTTTGAAACCCTAACCCTAATGTAAAACCCTAGTTAGAAAACCCTAAGCCTAATTTGAAACCCTAGTTTGAAACCCTAACCCTAATGTAAAACCCAAGTTTGAAACCCTAACCCTAATGTAAAACCCTAGTTTGCAACCCTAACCCTAATGTAAAATGACTGTTTTGAAACCCTAACCCTAATGTAAAACCCTTGTTTGAAACTCTAACCCTAATGTAAAACCCTAGTTTGAAACCCTAATCCAAATGTTAAACCCTAGTTTGTAACCCTAACCCTAATGTAAAACCCTAGTTTGAAACCCTAACCCTAATGTTAAACCCTCGTTTGAAACCCTAACCCTAATGTAAAACCCTTGTTTGAAACCCTAACCCTAATGTAAAACCCTAGTTTGAAACCCTAAGCCTAATTTGAAACCCTAGTTTGAAACCCTAACCCTAATGTAAAACCATAGTTTGAAGCATTAACCCTAATGTAAAACCCTAGTTTGAAGCACTAACCCTAATGTAAAACACTAGTTTGAAATGCTAACCCTAATGTAAAACCCTAGTTTGAAACCCCAAATCTAATTTGAAACCATAGTTTAAAACCCTAACCCTAATGTAAAACCCTAGTTTGAAGCATTAACCCTAATGTAAAACACTAGTTTGAAACGCTAACCCTAATGTTAAACCCTAATTTGAAACCCTAACCCTAATGTCAAACCCTAGTTTGAAACCCTAACCCTAATGATAAACCCTAGTTTGAAACACTAACCCTAAATTTAAACCCTAGTTTGAAACCCTAACCCTAAGGTAAAACCCTAGTTTGTAACCCTAACCCTAATGTAAAAACCTAGTTTGTAACCCTAACTCTAATGTGAAACCCTAGTTTGAAACCCTAACCCTAATGTAAAACCCTAGTTTGAAACCCTAACCCTAATGTAAAACCCTTGTTTGAAACCCTAACCCTAATTTTAAACCCGAGTTTGAAACCCTAACCCTAATGTAAAACCCTAGTTTGAAACCCTAACCCTAATGTAAAACCCCTTGTTTGTAACCCTAACCCTAATTTGAAACCCTAGTTTGAATTCCTAACCCTAATGTTAAACCCTAGTTTGAAACCCTAACCCTAATGTAAAACCCTAGTTTGAAACCCTAACCCTAATTTGAAACCCTAACCCTAATGTAAAACCCCTTGTTTGTAACCCTAACCCTAATTAGAAACCCTAGTTTGAAACCCTAACCCTAATGTTAAAACCTAGTTTGAAACCCTAACCCTAATGTAAAACCCTAGTTTGAAACCCTAACCCTAATTTGAAACCCTTGTTTGAAACACTAACCCTAATTTGAAACCCCTGTTTGAAATCCTAACTCTAATGTGAAACCTTAGTTTGAAACCCTAACCCTCATAAAAAACCCTAGTTTGTAACCCTAACCCTAATGTAAAATCCTAGTTTGTAACCCTAACCCTAATGTTAAACCCTAGTTTGAAACCCTAACCCTAATGTAAAACCCTAGTTTGAAACCCTAACCCTAATGATAAACCCTAGTTTGTAACCCTAACCCTAATGTAAAACCATAGTTTGAAACCCTAACCCTAATTTAAAACCCTAGTTTGAAACCCTATCCCTAATGTAAAACCCTAGTTTGAAGCACTAACCCTAAATTATAACCCTAGTTTGAAACTCTTACCCTAATGTAAAACCCCAGTTTGAAACCCTAACCGTAATGTAAAACCCTAGTTTGTAACCCTAACCCTAATGTTAAACCCTAGTTTGAAACCCTAACCCTAATGTAAAACCCTAGTTTGAAACCCTAACCCTAATGATAAACCCTAGTTTGAAACCCTAACCCTAATGCAAAACCCTAGTTTGAAACCCTAACCCTAATGTAAAACCCTTGTTTGTAACCCTAACCCAAATGTATAACCCTAGTTTGAAACCCAACCCTAATGTAAAACCCTAGTTTGAATCATTAACCCTAATGTAAAACACTACTTTGAAACCCTAACCCTAATTATAAGCCCTAGTTTGAAACCCTAACCCTAATGTAAAACCCTAGTTTGAAACCCTAACCCTAATGATAAACCCTAGTTTGAAACCCTAACCCTAAATTGAAACCCTAGTTTGAAACCCTAACCCTAATGTAAAACCCTAGTTTGAAACCCTAACCCTAATGTAAAACCCTAGTTTGAAGCATTAACCCTAATGTAAAACCCTAGTTTGTAACCCTAAACCTAATGTAAAACCTTAGTGTGAAACCCTAACCCTAAATTGAAACCCTAGTTTGAAACCCTAGTTTGAAACCCTAACCCTAATGTAAAACCCTAGTTTGTAACCCTAACCCTAATGTAAAACCTTAGTGTGAAACCCTAAACCTAATTTGAAACCCTAGTTTGAAACCCTAACCCTAATGTAAAACCCTAGTTTGAAACCCTAACCCTAATGTAAAACCCTAGCGTGTAACCCTAACCCTAATGTAAAATGACTGTTTTGAAACCCTAACCCTAATGTAAAACCCTTGTTTGAAACCCTAACCCTAATGTAAAACCCTAGTTTGAAAACCTAACCCTAATGTAAAACCCTAGTGTGAAACCCTAACCCTAATTTTTAACCCCTGTTTTGAAACACTTAGCCTAATGTAAAACCCCTGTTTGAAACCCTAACCCTAATGTAAAACCCTAGTTTGCAACCCTAACCCTAATTTGAAACCCTAGTTTGAAACCCTAACCCTAATGTTAAACCCTATTTTGAAACCCTAACCCTAATGTAAAACCCTAGTTTGAAACCCTAACCCTAATGTAAAACCCTAGTTTGAAACCCAAAACCTAATTTGAAACCATAGTTTGAAACCCTAACCCTAATGTAAAACCCTAGTTTGTAACCCTAATCCTAATGTAAAACCTCAATTTGAAGCCCAAACCCTAATTTGAAACCCTAGTTTGAAACCCTAAACCTAATGTAAAACCCAAGTTTGAAACCCTAACCCTAATTTAAAACCCCTGTTTTGAAACCCTAACCCTAATGTAAAACCCTTGTTTGAAACCCTAACCCTAATGTAAAACCCTTGTTTGACACCCTAACCCTAATTTGAAACCCTAGTTTGAAACCCTAACCCTAATGTAAAACCCTAGTTTGAAACCCTAACCCTAATGTAAAACCCTAGTTTGAAACCCTAAGCCTAATTTGAAACCCTAGTTTGAAACCCTAACCCTAATGTAAAACCCTAGTTTGAAACCCTAACCCTAATAAAAAACCCTAGTTTGCAACCCTAACCCTAATGTAAAATGACTGTTTTGAAACCCTAACCCTAATGTAAAACCCTTGTTTGAAACTCTAACCCTAATGTAAAACCCTAGTTTGAAACCCTAACCGTAATGTAAAACCCTAGTTTTAAACCCTAACCCTATTGTTAAACCCTAGTTTGAAACCCTAACCCTAATGTAAAACCCTAGTTTGAAACCCTAACCCTAATGTAAAACCCTAGTTTGTAACCCTAGTCCTAATAAAAAAACCTCAATTTGATACCCTAACCCTAATTTGAAACCCTAGTTTGAAACCCTTACCCTAATATAAAACCCTAGTTTTAAACCCTAACCCTATTGTTAAACCCTAGTTTGAAACACTAACCCTAATGTAAAACCCTAGTTTGAAACCCTAACCCTAATGTAAAACCCTAGTTTGAAAACCTAACCCTAATGTAAAACCCTAGTTTGTAACCCTAACCCTAATGTAAAACCCTAGTTTGAAACCCTTACCTTAATGTAAAACCCTAGTTTGAAACCCTAACCCTAATGTAAAACCCTAGTTTGAAACCCCAAACCTAATTTGAAACCATAGTTTGAAACCCTAACCCTAATTTAAAACCCTAGTTTGTAACCCAAATCCTAATGTAAAACCTCAATTTGAAACCCAAACCCTAATTTGAAACCCTAGTTTGAAACCCTAAACCTAATGTAATACCCTATTTTGAAACCCTAACCCTAATGTAAAACCCTAGTTTGAAACCCTAACCGAAATGTAAAACCCTAGTTTGCAACCCTAACCCTAATGTAAAACCCTAGTTTGAAACCCTAACCCTAATTTGAAACCCTAGTTTGAAACCCTAACGCTAATGTAAAACCCTAGATTGAAACCCTAAACCTAATTTGAAACTCTAGTTTGAAACCCTAACCCTAATGTTAAACCCTAGTTTGAAACCCTAACCCTAATGTAAAACCCTAGTTTGAAACCCTAACCCTAATTTGAAACCCTAGTTTGAAACCCTAACCCTAATGTAAAACCCTAGTTTGAAACCCTAACCCTAATGTAAAACCCTAGTTTGAAACCCCAAACCTAATTTGAAACCATAGTTTGAAACACTAACAATAATGTAAAACCCTAGTTTGTAACCCTAATCCTAATGTAAAACCTCAATTTGAAACCCAAACCCTAATTTGAAACCCTAGTTTGAAACCTAAAACTAATGTAAAACCCTAGTTTGAAACCCTAACCCTAATTTAAAACCCCTGTTTTGAAACCCTAACCCTAATGTAAAACCCTTGTTTGAAACCCTAACCCTAATGTAAAACCCTTGTTTGAAACCCTTACCCTAATTTGAAACCCTAGTTTGAAACCCTAACCCTAATGATAAACCCTAGTTTGAAACCCTAACCCTAATTTGAAACCCTAGTTTAAAAACCCTAACCCTAATAGTAAACCCTTGTTTGAAACCCTAACCAAAATGTAAAACCCTAGTTTGAAACCCTAACCCTAATGTAAAACCCTAGTTTGAAACCCTAACCCTAATGATAAACCCTAGTTTAAAACCCTAACCCTAATTTGAAACCCTAGTTTGAAACCCTAACCCTAATGTTAAACCCTAGTTTGAAACCCTAACCCTAATGTAAAACCCTAGTTTGAAACCCTAACCCTAATTTGAAACCCTAGTTTGAAACCCTAACCCTAATGTAAAACCCTAGTTTGAAACCCTAACCCTAATGTAAAACCCTAGTTTGAAACCCCAAACCTAATTTGAAACCATAGTTTGAAACACTAACAATAATGTAAAACCCTAGTTTGTAACCCTAATCCTAATGTAAAACCTCAATTTGAAACCCAAACCCTAATTTGAAACACTAGTTTGAAACCCTAAAACTAATCTAAAACCCTAGTTTGAAACCCTAAGCCTAATTTAAAACCCCTGTTTTGAAAACCTAACCCTAATGTAAAACCTTTGTTTGAAACCCTAACCCTAATGTAAAACCCTTGTTTGAAACCCTAACCCTAATTTTAAACCCTAGTTTGAAACCCTAACCCTAATATAAAACCCTAGTTTGAAACCCTAACCCTAATGTTAAACCCTAGTTTGAAACCCTAACCCTAATGTAAAACCCTAGTTTGAAAACCTAACCCTAATGTAAAACCCTAGTTTGTAACCCTAACCCTAATGTAAAACCCTAGTTTGAAACCCTTACCTTAATGTAAAACCCTAAATTGAAACCCTAACCCTAATGTAAAACCCTAGTTTGAAGCACTAACCCTAATGTAAAACCCTAGTTTGAAACCCTAACCCTAATGTAAAACCCTAGTTTGAAACCCCAAACCTAATTTGAAACCATAGTTTGAAACCCTAACCCTAATTTAAAACCCTAGTTTGGAACACAAATCCTAATGTAAAACCTCAATTTGAAACCCAAACCCTAATTTGAAACCCTAGTTTGAAACCCTAAACCTAATGTAATACCCTATTTTGAAACCCTAACCCTAATGTAAAACCCTAGTTTGAAACCCTAACCCTAATTTAAAACCCTAGTTTGAAACCCTAACCGAAATGTAAAACCCTAGTTTGCAACCCTAACCCTAATGTAAAACCCTAGTTTGAAACCCTAACCCTAATTTGAAACCCTAGTTTGAAACCCTAACCGTAATGTAAAACCCTAGTTTGAAACCCTAAACCTAATGTAAAACCCTAGTTTGAAACCCCAAACCTAATTTGAAACCATAGTTTGAAACAATAACAATAATGTAAAACCCTAGTTTGTAACCCTAATCCTAATGTAAAACCCTTGTTTGAAACCCTAACCCTAATTTGAAACCCTAGTTTAAAACCCTAACCCTAATATAAAACCCTAGTTTGAAACCCTAACCATATTGTTAAACCCTAGTTTGAAACCCTAACCCTAATGTAAAACCCTAGTTTGAAACCCTAACCCTAATGTAAAACCCTAGTTTGTAACCCTAACCCTAATGTAAAACCCTAGTTTGAAACCTTCACCTTAATGTAAAACCCTAGTTTGAAACCCTAACCCTAATGTAAAACCCTAGTTTGAAGCACTAACCCTAATGTAAAACCCTAGTTTAAAACCCTAACCCTAATGTAAAACCCTAGTTTGAAACCCCAAACCTAATTTGAAACCATAGTTTGAAACCCTAACCCTAATTTAAAACCCTAGTTTGAAACCCTAACCCTAATGTAAAACCTCAATTTGAAACCCAAATCCTAATTTGAAACCCTAGTTTGAAACCCTAAACCTAATGTAATACCCTAGTTTGAAACCCTAACCCTAATGTAAAACCCTTGTTTCAAACCCTAACTCTAATGTAATACCCTTGTTTCAAACCCTAACCCTAATTTGAAACCCTAGTTTGAAAACCTAACCCTAATATAAAACCCTATTTTGAAACCCTAACCCTAATTTGAAACCCTAGTTTGAAACCCTAACCCTAATGTAAAACCCTTGTTTGAAACACTAACCCTAATGTAAACCCTAGTTTGTAAGCTTAACCCTAATGTAAAACCCTAGTTTGAAACCCTAACCCTAATGTTAAACCCTAGTTTGAAACCCTAACCCTAGTGTAAAACCCTAGTGTGAAAACCTAACCCTAATTTTAAACCCGTTTTGAAACACTAAACCTAATGTAAAACCCTTGTTTGAAACCCTAACCCTAATGTAAAACCCTAGTTTGAAACCCTAACCCTAATGTAAAACCCTAGTTTGAAACCCTAACCCTAATTTGAAACCCTAGTTTGAAACCCTAACCGTAATGTAAAACCCTAGTTTTAAACCCTAACCCTATTGTTAAACCCTAGTTTGAAACCCTAACCCTAATGTAAAACCCTAGTTTGAAACCCTAACCCTAATGTAAAACCCTAGTTTGTAACCCTAGTCCTAATAAAAAAACCTCAATTTGATACCCTAACCCTAATTTGAAACCCTAGTTTGAAACCCTTACCCTAATATAAAACCCTAGTTTTAAACCCTAACCCTATTGTTAAACCCTAGTTTGAAACACTAACCCTAATGTAAAACCCTAGTTTGAAACCCTAACCCTAATGTAAAACCCTAGTTTGTAACCCTAACCCTAATGTAAAACCCTAGTTTGAAACCCTTACCTTAATGTAAAACCCTAGTTTGAAACCCTAACCCTAATGTAAAACCCTATTTTGAAGCACTAACCCTAATGTAAAACCCTAGTTTGAAACCCTAACCCTAATGTAAAACCCTAGTTTGAAAACCCAAACCTAATTTGAAACCATAGTTTGAAACCCTAACCCTAATTTGAAACCCTAGTTTGAAACCCTAACCCTAATGTAAAACCCTAGTTTGAAACCCTAACCCTAATGTAAAACCCTAGTTTGAAACCCCAAACCTAATTTGAAACCATAGTTTGAAACCCTAACCCTAATTTAAAACCCTAGTTTGTAACCCAAATCCTAATGTAAAACCTCAATTTGAAACCCAAACCCTAATTTGAAACCCTAGTTTGAAACCCTAAACCTAATGTAATACCCTAGTTTGAAACCCTAACCCTAATTTGAAAACCTAGTTTGAAACCCTTACCCTAATGTAAAACCCTTGTTTGAAACCCTAAAGCTAATGTAAAACCCTTGTTTGAAACCCTTACCCTAATGTAAAACCCTAGTTTGAAACCCTAACCCTAATGATAAACCCTAGTTTGAAACCCTAACCCTAATTTGAAACCCTAGTTTAAAAACCCTAACCCTAATAGTAAACCCTTGTTTGAAACCCTAACCATAATGTAAAACCCTAGTTTGAAACCCTAACCCTAATGTAAAACCCTAGTTTGAAACCCTAACCCTAATGATAAACCCTAGTTTAATACCCTAACCCTAATTTGAAACCCTAGTTTGAAACCCTAACCCTAATGTAAAACCCTAGTTTGAAACCCTAACCCTAATGTAAAACCCTAGTTTGAAACCCTAACCCTAATTTGAAACCATAGTTTGAAACCCTAACCGTAATGTAAAACCCTAGTTTGAAATCCTAACCGTAATGTAAAACCCTAGTTTGAAACCCCAAACCTAATTTGAAACCATAGTTTGAAACACTAACAATAATGTAAAACCCTAGTTTGTAACCCTAATCCTAATGTAAAACCTCAATTTGAAACCCAAACCCTAATTTGAAACCCTAGTTTGAAACCCTAAACCTAATGTAAAACCCTAGTTTGAAACCCTTACCCAAATGTAAAACCCTTGTTTGAAACCCTAACCCTAATTTGAAACCCTAGTTTGAAACCCTAACCCTAATGTAAAACCCTAGTTTGAAACCCTAACCCTAATTTGAAACCCTAGTTTGAAACCCTAACCCTAATGTAAAACCCTAGTTTGAAACCCTAACCCTAATGTAAAACCCTAGTTTGAAACCCCAAACCTAATTTGAAACCATAGTTTGAAACACTAACAATAATGTAAAACCCTAGTTTGTAACCCTAATCCTAATGTAAAACCTCAATTTGAAACCCAAACCCTAATTTGAAACCCTAGTTTGAAACCTAAAACTAATGTAAAACCCTAGTTTGAAACCCTAACCCTAATTTAAAACCCCTGTTTTGAAACCCTAACCCTAATGTAAAACCCTTGTTTGAAACCCTAACCCTAATGTAAAACCCTTGTTTGAAACCCTTACCCTAATTTGAAACCCTAGTTTGAAACCCTAACCCTAATGATAAACCCTAGTTTGAAACCCTAACCCTAATTTGAAACCCTAGTTTAAAAACCCTAACCCTAATAGTAAACCCTTGTTTGAAACCCTAACCAAAATGTAAAACCCTAGTTTGAAACCCTAACCCTAATGTAAAACCCTAGTTTGAAACCCTAACCCTAATGATAAACCCTAGTTTAAAACCCTAACCCTAATTTGAAACCCTAGTTTGAAACCCTAACCCTAATGTTAAACCCTAGTTTGAAACCCTAACCCTAATGTAAAACCCTAGTTTGAAACCCTAACCCTAATTTGAAACCCTAGTTTGAAACCCTAACCCTAATGTAAAACCCTAGTTTGAAACCCTAACCCTAATGTAAAACCCTAGTTTGAAACCCCAAACCTAATTTGAAACCATAGTTTGAAACACTAACAATAATGTAAAACCCTAGTTTGTAACCCTAATCTTAATGTAAAACCTCAATTTGAAACCCAAACCCTAATTTGAAACACTAGTTTGAAACCCTAAAACTAATCTAAAACCCTAGTTTGAAACCCTAAGCCTAATTTAAAACCCCTGTTTTGAAAACCTAACCCTAATGTAAAAGCTTTGTTTGAAACCCTAACCCTAATGTAAAACCCTTGTTTGAAACCCTAACCCTAATTTTAAACCCTAGTTTGAAACCCTAACCCTTATATAAAACCCTAGTTTGAAACCCTAACCCTAATGTTAAACCCTAGTTTGAAACCCTAACCCTAATGTAAAACCCTAGTTTGAAAACCTAACCCTAATGTAAAACCCTAGTTTGTAACCCTAACCCTAATGTAAAACCCTAGTTTGAAACCCTTACCTTAATGTAAAACCCTAGTTTGAAACCCTAACCCTAATGTAAAACCCTAGTTTGAAGCACTAACCCTAATGTAAAACCCTAGTTTGAAACCCTAACCCTAATGTAAAACCCTAGTTTGAAACCCCAAACCTAATTTGAAACCATAGTTTGAAACCCTAACCCTAATTTAAAACCCTAGTTTGGAACACAAATCCTAATGTAAAACCTCAATTTGAAACCCAAACCCTAATTTGAAACCCTAGTTTGAAACCCTAAACCTAATGTAATACCCTATTTTGAAACCCTAACCCTAATGTAAAACCCTAGTTTGAAACCCTAACCCTAATTTGAAACCCTAGTTTGAAACCCTAACCGAAATGTAAAACCCTAGTTAGCAACCCTAACCCTAATGTAAAACCCTAGTTTGAAACCCTAACCCTAATTTGAAACCCTAGTTTGAAACCCTAACCGTAATGTAAAACCCTAGTTTGAAACCCTAAACCTAATGTAAAACCCTAGTTTGAAACCCCAAACCTAATTTGAAACCATAGTTTGAAACAATAACAATAATGTAAAACCCTAGTTTGTAACCCTAATCCTAATGTAAAACCCTTGTTTGAAACCCTAACCCTAATTTGAAACCCTAGTTTGAAACCCTAACCCTAATATAAAACCCTAGTTTGAAACCCTAACCATATTGTTAAACCCTAGTTTGAAACCCTAACCCTAATGTAAAACCCTAGTTTGAAACCCTAACCCTAATGTAAAACCCTAGTTTGTAACCCTAACCCTAATGTAAAACCCTAGTTTGAAACCTTTACCTTAATGTAAAACCCTAGTTTGAAACCCTAACCCTAATGAAAAAACCCTAGTTTGAAGCACTAACCCTAATGTAAAACCCTAGTTTAAAACCCTAACCCTAATGTAAAACCCTAGTTTGAAACCCCAAACCTAATTTGAAACCATAGTTTGAAACCCTAACCCTAATTTAAAACCCTAGTTTGAAACCCTAACCCTAATGTAAAACCTCAATTTGAAACCCAAATCCTAATTTGAAACCCTAGTTTGAAACCCTAAACCTAATGTAATACCCTAGTTTGAAACCCTAACCCTAATGTAAAACCCTTGTTTCAAACCCTAACTCTAATGTAAAACCCTTGTTTCAAACCCTAACCCTAATTTGAAACCCTAGTTTGAAAACCTAACCCTAATATAAAACCCTATTTTGAAACCCTAACCCTAATTTGAAACCCTAGTTTGAAACCCTAACCCTAATGTAAAACCCTTGTTTGAAACACTAACCCTAATGTAAATCCTAGTTTGTAAGCTTAACCCTAATGTAAAACCCTAGTTTGAAACCCTAACCCTAATGTTAAACCCTAGTTTGAAACCCTAACCCTAGTGTAAAACCCTAGTGTGAAAACCTAACCCTAATTTTAAACCCGTTTTGAAACACTAAACCTAATGTAAAACCCTTGTTTGAAACCCTAACCCTAATGTAAAACCCTAGTTTGAAACCCTAACCCTAATGTAAAACCCTAGTTTGAAACCCTAACCCTAATTTGAAACCCTAGTTTGAAACCCTAACCCTAATGTAAAACCCTAGTTTGAAACCCTAACCCTAATTTGAAACCCTAGTTTGAAACCCTAACCGTAATGTAAAACCCTAGTTTTAAACCCTAACCCTATTGTTAAACCCTAGTTTGAAACCCTAACCCTAATGTAAAACCCTAGTTTGAAACACTAACCCTAATGTAAAACCCTAGTTTGTAACCCTAGTCCTAATGTAAAACCTCAATTTGATACCCTAACCCTAATTTGAAACCCTAGTTTGAAACCCTTACCCTAATATAAAACCCTAGTTTTAAACCCTAACCCTATTGTTAAACCCTAGTTTGAAACACTAACCCTAATGTAAAACCCTAGTTTGAAACCCTAACCCTAATGTAAAACCCTAGTTTGTAACACTAACCCTAATGTAAAACCCTAGTTTGAAACCCTTACCTTAATGTAAAACCCTAGTTTGAAACCCTAACCCTAATGTAAAACCCTATTTTGAAGCACTAACCCTAATGTAAATCCCTAGTTTGAAACCCTAACCTTAATGTAAAACCCTAGTTTGAAAACCCAAACCTAATTTGAAACCATAGTTTGAAACCCTAACCCTAATTTGAAACCCTAGTTTGAAACCCTAACCCTAATGTAAAACCCTAGTTTGAAACCCTAACCCTAATGTAAAACCCTAGTTTGAAACCCCAAACCTAATTTGAAACCATAGTTTGAAACCCTAACCCTAATTTAAAACCCTAGTTTGTAACCCAAATCCTAATGTAAAACCTCAATTTGAAACCCAAACCCTAATTTGAAACCCTAGTTTGAAACCCTAAACCTAATGTAATACCCTAGTTTGAAACCCTAACCCTAATTTGAAAACCTAGTTTGAAACCCTTACCCTAATGTAAAACCCTTGTTTGAAACCCTAAAGCTAATGTAAAACCCTAGTTTGAAACCCTAACCCTAATGAAAAAACCCTAGTTTGAAGCACTAACCCTAATGTAAAACCCTAGTTTAAAACCCTAACCCTAATGTAAAACCCTAGTTTGAAACCCCAAACCTAATTTGAAACCATAGTTTGAAACCCTAACCCTAATTTAAAAAACTAGTTTGAAACCCTAACCCTAATGTAAAACCTCAATTTGAAACCCAAATCCTAATTTGAAACCCTAGTTTGAAACCCTAAACCTAATGTAATACCCTAGTTTGAAACCCTAACCCTAATGTAAAACCCTTGTTTCAAACCCTAACTCTAATGTAAAACCCTTGTTTCAAACCCTAACCCTAATTTGAAACCCTAGTTTGAAAACCTAACCCTAATATAAAACCCTATTTTGAAACCCTAACCCTAATTTGAAACCCTAGTTTGAAACCCTAACCCTAATGTAAAACCCTTGTTTGAAACACTAACCCTAATGTAAACCCTAGTTTGTAAGCTTAACCCTAATGTAAAACCCTAGTTTGAAACCCTAACCCTAATGTTAAACCCTAGTTTGAAACCCTAACCCTAGTGTAAAACCCTAGTGTGAAAACCTAACCCTAATTTTAAACCCGTTTTGAAACACTAAACCTAATGTAAAACCCTAGTTTGAAACCCTTACCTTAATGTAAAACCCTAGTTTGAAACCCTAACCCTAATGTAAAACCCTATTTTGAAGCACTAACCCTAATGTAAAACCCTAGTTTGAAACCCTAACCCTAATGTAAAACCCTAGTTTGAAAACCCAAACCTAATTTGAAACCATAGTTTGAAACCCTAACCCTAATTTGAAACCCTAGTTTGAAACCCTAACCCTAATGTAAAACCCTAGTTTGAAACCCTAACCCTAATGTAAAACCCTAGTTTGAAACCCCAAACCTAATTTGAAACCATAGTTTGAAACCCTAACCCTAATTTAAAACCCTAGTTTGTAACCCAAATCCTAATGTAAAACCTCAATTTGAAACCCAAACCCTAATTTGAAACCCTAGTTTGAAACCCTAAACCTAATGTAATACCCTAGTTTGAAACCCTAACCCTAATTTGAAAACCTAGTTTGAAACCCTTACCCTAATGTAAAACCCTTGTTTGAAACCCTAAAGCTAATGTAAAACCCTTGTTTGAAACCCTTACCCTAATGTAAAACACTAGTTTGAAACCCTAACCCTAATGATAAACCCTAGTTTGAAACACTAACCCTAATGTAAAACCCTAGTTTGAAACCCTAACCCTAATGTAAAACCCTAGTTTGTAACCCTAACCCTAATGTAAAACCCTAGTTTGAAACCCTTACCTTAATGTAAAACCCTAGTTTGAAACCCTAACCCTAATGTAAAACCCTATTTTGAAGCACTAACCCTAATGTAAAACCCTAGTTTGAAACCCTAACCCTAATGTAAAACCCTAGTTTGAAAACCCAAACCTAATTTGAAACCATAGTTTGAAACACTAACCCTAATGTAAAACCCTAGTTTGTAACCCTAGTCCTAATGTAAAACCTCAATTTGATACCCTAACCCTAATTTGAAACCCTAGTTTGAAACCCTTACCCTAATATAAAACCCTAGTTTTAAACCCTAACCCTATTGTTAAACCCTAGTTTGAAACCCTAACCCTAATGTAAAACCCTAGTTTGAAACACTAACCCTAATGTAAAACCCTAGTTTGTAACCCTAGTCCTAATGTAAAACCTCAATTTGATACCCTAACACTAATTTGAAACCCTAGTTTGAAACCCTTACCCTAATATAAAACCCTAGTTTTAAACCCTAACCCTATTGTTAAACCCTAGTTTGAAACACTAACCCTAATGTAAAACCCTAGTTTGAAACCCTAACCCTAATGTAAAACCCTAGTTTGTAACACTAACCCTAATGTAAAACCCTAGTTTGAAACCCTTACCTTAATGTAAAACCCTAGTTTGAAACCCTAACCCTAATGTAAAACCCTATTTTGAAGCACTAACCCTAATGTAAATCCCTAGTTTGAAACCCTAACCTTAATGTAAAACCCTAGTTTGAAAACCCAAACCTAATTTGAAACCATAGTTTGAAACCCTAACCCTAATTTGAAACCCTAGTTTGAAACCCTAACCCTAATGTAAAACCCTAGTTTGAAACCCTAACCCTAATGTAAAACCCTAGTTTGAAACCCCAAACCTAATTTGAAACCATAGTTTGAAACCCTAACCCTAATTTAAAACCCTAGTTTGTAACCCAAATCCTAATGTAAAACCTCAATTTGAAACCCAAACCCTAATTTGAAACCCTAGTTTGAAACCCTAAACCTAATGTAATACCCTAGTTTGAAACCCTAACCCTAATTTGAAAACCTAGTTTGAAACCCTTACCCTAATGTAAAACCCTTGTTTGAAACCCTAAAGCTAATGTAAAACCCTAGTTTGAAACCCTAACCCTAATGAAAAAACCCTAGTTTGAAGCACTAACCCTAATGTAAAACCCTAGTTTAAAACCCTAACCCTAATGTAAAACCCTAGTTTGAAACCCCAAACCTAATTTGAAACCATAGTTTGAAACCCTAACCCTAATTTAAAACCCTAGTTTGAAACCCTAACCCTAATGTAAAACCCTAGTTTGAAACCCTAACCCTAATGTTAAACCCTAGTTTGAAACCCTAACCCTAATGTAAAACCCTAGTTTGAAACCCTAACCCTAATTTGAAACCCTAGTTTGAAACCCTAACCCTAATGTAAAACCCTAGTTTGAAACCCTAACCCTAATGTAAAACCCTAGTTTGAAACCCCAAACCTAATTTGAAACCATAGTTTGAAACACTAACAATAATGTAAAACCCTAGTTTGTAACCCTAATCCTAATGTAAAACCTCAATTTGAAACCCAAACCCTAATTTGAAACCCTAGTTTGAAACCTAAAACTAATGTAAAACCCTAGTTTGAAACCCTAACCCTAATTTAAAACCCCTGTTTTGAAACCCTAACCCTAATGTAAAACCCTTGTTTGAAACCCTAACCCTAATGTAAAACCCTTGTTTGAAACCCTTACCCTAATTTGAAACCCTAGTTTGAAACCCTAACCCTAATGATAAACCCTAGTTTGAAACCCTAACCCTAATTTGAAACCCTAGTTTAAAAACCCTAACCCTAATAGTAAACCCTTGTTTGAAACCCTAACCAAAATGTAAAACCCTAGTTTGAAACCCTAACCCTAATGTAAAACCCTAGTTTGAAACCCTAACCCTAATGATAAACCCTAGTTTAAAACCCTAACCCTAATTTGAAACCCTAGTTTGAAACCCTAACCCTAATGTTAAACCCTAGTTTGAAACCCTAACCCTAATGTAAAACCCTAGTTTGAAACCCTAACCCTAATTTGAAACCCTAGTTTGAAACCCTAACCCTAATGTAAAACCCTAGTTTGAAACCCTAACCCTAATGTAAAACCCTAGTTTGAAACCCCAAACCTAATTTGAAACCATAGTTTGAAACACTAACAATAATGTAAAACCCTAGTTTGTAACCCTAATCCTAATGTAAAACCTCAATTTGAAACCCAAACCCTAATTTGAAACACTAGTTTGAAACCCTAAAACTAATCTAAAACCCTAGTTTGAAACCCTAAGCCTAATTTAAAACCCCTGTTTTGAAAACCTAACCCTAATGTAAAACCTTTGTTTGAAACCCTAACCCTAATGTAAAACCCTTGTTTGAAACCCTAACCCTAATTTTAAACCCTAGTTTGAAACCCTAACCCTAATATAAAACCCTAGTTTGAAACCCTAACCCTAATGTTAAACCCTAGTTTGAAACCCTAACCCTAATGTAAAACCCTAGTTTGAAAACCTAACCCTAATGTAAAACCCTAGTTTGTAACCCTAACCCTAATGTAAAACCCTAGTTTGAAACCCTTACCTTAATGTAAAACCCTAAATTGAAACCCTAACCCTAATGTAAAACCCTAGTTTGAAGCACTAACCCTAATGTAAAACCCTAGTTTGAAACCCTAACCCTAATGTAAAACCCTAGTTTGAAACCCCAAACCTAATTTGAAACCATAGTTTGAAACCCTAACCCTAATTTAAAACCCTAGTTTGGAACACAAATCCTAATGTAAAACCTCAATTTGAAACCCAAACCCTAATTTGAAACCCTAGTTTGAAACCCTAAACCTAATGTAATACCCTATTTTGAAACCCTAACCCTAATGTAAAACCCTAGTTTGAAACCCTAACCCTAATTTGAAACCCTAGTTTGAAACCCTAACCGAAATGTAAAACCCTAGTTTGCAACCCTAACCCTAATGTAAAACCCTAGTTTGAAACCCTAACCCTAATTTGAAACCCTAGTTTGAAACCCTAACCGTAATGTAAAACCCTAGTTTGAAACCCTAAACCTAATGTAAAACCCTAGTTTGAAACCCCAAACCTAATTTGAAACCATAGTTTGAAACAATAACAATAATGTAAAACCCTAGTTTGTAACCCTAATCCTAATGTAAAACCCTTGTTTGAAACCCTAACCCTAATTTGAAACCCTAGTTTAAAACCCTAACCCTAATATAAAACCCTAGTTTGAAACCCTAACCATATTGTTAAACCCTAGTTTGAAACCCTAACCCTAATGTAAAACCCTAGTTTGAAACCCTAACCCTAATGTAAAACCCTAGTTTGTAACCCTAACCCTAATGTAAAACCCTAGTTTGAAACCTTCACCTTATTGTAAAACCCTAGTTTGAAACCCTAACCCTAATGTAAAACCCTAGTTTGAAGCACTAACCCTAATGTAAAACCCTAGTTTAAAACCCTAACCCTAATGTAAAACCCTAGTTTGAAACCCCAAACCTAATTTGAAACCATAGTTTGAAACCCTAACCCTAATTTAAAACCCTAGTTTGAAACCCTAACCCTAATGTAAAACCTCAATTTGAAACCCAAATCCTAATTTGAAACCCTAGTTTGAAACCCTAAACCTAATGTAATACCCTAGTTTGAAACCCTAACCCTAATGTAAAACCCTTGTTTCAAACCCTAACTCTAATGTAATACCCTTGTTTCAAACCCTAACCCTAATTTGAAACCCTAGTTTGAAAACCTAACCCTAATATAAAACCCTATTTTGAAACCCTAACCCTAATTTGAAACCCTAGTTTGAAACCCTAACCCTAATGTAAAACCCTTGTTTGAAACACTAACCCTAATGTAAACCCTAGTTTGTAAGCTTAACCCTAATGTAAAACCCTAGTTTGAAACCCTAACCCTAATGTTAAACCCTAGTTTGAAACCCTAACCCTAGTGTAAAACCCTAGTGTGAAAACCTAACCCTAATTTTAAACCCGTTTTGAAACACTAAACCTAATGTAAAACCCTTGTTTGAAACCCTAACCCTAATGTAAAACCCTAGTTTGAAACCCTAACCCTAATGTAAAACCCTAGTTTGAAACCCTAACCCTAATTTGAAACCCTAGTTTGAAACCCTAACCGTAATGTAAAACCCTAGTTTTAAACCCTAACCCTATTGTTAAACCCTAGTTTGAAACCCTAACCCTAATGTAAAACCCTAGTTTGAAACCCTAACCCTAATGTAAAACCCTAGTTTGTAACCCTAGTCCTAATAAAAAAACCTCAATTTGATACCCTAACCCTAATTTGAAACCCTAGTTTGAAACCCTTACCCTAATATAAAACCCTAGTTTTAAACCCTAACCCTATTGTTAAACCCTAGTTTGAAACACTAACCCTAATGTAAAACCCTAGTTTGAAACCCTAACCCTAATGTAAAACCCTAGTTTGTAACCCTAACCCTAATGTAAAACCCTAGTTTGAAACCCTTACCTTAATGTAAAACCCTAGTTTGAAACCCTAACCCTAATGTAAAACCCTATTTTGAAGCACTAACCCTAATGTAAAACCCTAGTTTGAAACCCTAACCCTAATGTAAAACCCTAGTTTGAAAACCCAAACCTAATTTGAAACCATAGTTTGAAACCCTAACCCTAATTTGAAACCCTAGTTTGAAACCCTAACCCTAATGTAAAACCCTAGTTTGAAACCCTAACCCTAATGTAAAACCCTAGTTTGAAACCCCAAACCTAATTTGAAACCATAGTTTGAAACCCTAACCCTAATTTAAAACCCTAGTTTGTAACCCAAATCCTAATGTAAAACCTCAATTTGAAACCCAAACCCTAATTTGAAACCCTAGTTTGAAACCCTAAACCTAATGTAATACCCTAGTTTGAAACCCTAACCCTAATTTGAAAACCTAGTTTGAAACCCTTACCCTAATGTAAAACCCTTGTTTGAAACCCTAAAGCTAATGTAAAACCCTTGTTTGAAACCCTTACCCTAATGTAAAACCCTAGTTTGAAACCCTAACCCTAATGATAAACCCTAGTTTGAAACCCTAACCCTAATTTGAAACCCTAGTTTAAAAACCCTAACCCTAATAGTAAACCCTTGTTTGAAACCCTAACCATAATGTAAAACCCTAGTTTGAAACCCTAACCCTAATGTAAAACCCTAGTTTGAAACCCTAACCCTAATGATAAACCCTAGTTTAATACCCTAACCCTAATTTGAAACCCTAGTTTGAAACCCTAACCCTAATGTAAAACCCTAGTTTGAAACCCTAACCCTAATGTAAAACCCTAGTTTGAAACCCTAACCCTAATTTGAAACCATAGTTTGAAACCCTAACCGTAATGTAAAACCCTAGTTTGAAATCCTAACCGTAATGTAAAACCCTAGTTTGAAACCCCAAACCTAATTTGAAACCATAGTTTGAAACACTAACAATAATGTAAAACCCTAGTTTGTAACCCTAATCCTAATGTAAAACCTCAATTTGAAACCCAAACCCTAATTTGAAACCCTAGTTTGAAACCCTAAACCTAATGTAAAACCCTAGTTTGAAACCCTTACCCAAATGTAAAACCCTTGTTTGAAACCCTAACCCTAATTTGAAACCCTAGTTTGAAACCCTAACCCTAATGTAAAACCCTAGTTTGAAACCCTAACCCTAATTTGAAACCCTAGTTTGAAACCCTAACCCTAATGTAAAACCCTAGTTTGAAACCCTAACCCTAATGTAAAACCCTAGTTTGAAACCCCAAACCTAATTTGAAACCATAGTTTGAAACACTAACAATAATGTAAAACCCTAGTTTGTAACCCTAATCCTAATGTAAAACCTCAATTTGAAACCCAAACCCTAATTTGAAACCCTAGTTTGAAACCTAAAACTAATGTAAAACCCTAGTTTGAAACCCTAACCCTAATTTAAAACCCCTGTTTTGAAACCCTAACCCTAATGTAAAACCCTTGTTTGAAACCCTAACCCTAATGTAAAACCCTTGTTTGAAACCCTTACCCTAATTTGAAACCCTAGTTTGAAACCCTAACCCTAATGATAAACCCTAGTTTGAAACCCTAACCCTAATTTGAAACCCTAGTTTAAAAACCCTAACCCTAATAGTAAACCCTTGTTTGAAACCCTAACCAAAATGTAAAACCCTAGTTTGAAACCCTAACCCTAATGTAAAACCCTAGTTTGAAACCCTAACCCTAATGATAAACCCTAGTTTAAAACCCTAACCCTAATTTGAAACCCTAGTTTGAAACCCTAACCCTAATGTTAAACCCTAGTTTGAAACCCTAACCCTAATGTAAAACCCTAGTTTGAAACCCTAACCCTAATTTGAAACCCTAGTTTGAAACCCTAACCCTAATGTAAAACCCTAGTTTGAAACCCTAACCCTAATGTAAAACCCTAGTTTGAAACCCCAAACCTAATTTGAAACCATAGTTTGAAACACTAACAATAATGTAAAACCCTAGTTTGTAACCCTAATCTTAATGTAAAACCTCAATTTGAAACCCAAACCCTAATTTGAAACACTAGTTTGAAACCCTAAAACTAATCTAAAACCCTAGTTTGAAACCCTAAGCCTAATTTAAAACCCCTGTTTTGAAAACCTAACCCTAATGTAAAAGCTTTGTTTGAAACCCTAACCCTAATGTAAAACCCTTGTTTGAAACCCTAACCCTAATTTTAAACCCTAGTTTGAAACCCTAACCCTTATATAAAACCCTAGTTTGAAACCCTAACCCTAATGTTAAACCCTAGTTTGAAACCCTAACCCTAATGTAAAACCCTAGTTTGAAAACCTAACCCTAATGTAAAACCCTAGTTTGTAACCCTAACCCTAATGTAAAACCCTAGTTTGAAACCCTTACCTTAATGTAAAACCCTAGTTTGAAACCCTAACCCTAATGTAAAACCCTAGTTTGAAGCACTAACCCTAATGTAAAACCCTAGTTTGAAACCCTAACCCTAATGTAAAACCCTAGTTTGAAACCCCAAACCTAATTTGAAACCATAGTTTGAAACCCTAACCCTAATTTAAAACCCTAGTTTGGAACACAAATCCTAATGTAAAACCTCAATTTGAAACCCAAACCCTAATTTGAAACCCTAGTTTGAAACCCTAAACCTAATGTAATACCCTATTTTGAAACCCTAACCCTAATGTAAAACCCTAGTTTGAAACCCTAACCCTAATTTGAAACCCTAGTTTGAAACCCTAACCGAAATGTAAAACCCTAGTTAGCAACCCTAACCCTAATGTAAAACCCTAGTTTGAAACCCTAACCCTAATTTGAAACCCTAGTTTGAAACCCTAACCGTAATGTAAAACCCTAGTTTGAAACCCTAAACCTAATGTAAAACCCTAGTTTGAAACCCCAAACCTAATTTGAAACCATAGTTTGAAACAATAACAATAATGTAAAACCCTAGTTTGTAACCCTAATCCTAATGTAAAACCCTTGTTTGAAACCCTAACCCTAATTTGAAACCCTAGTTTGAAACCCTAACCCTAATATAAAACCCTAGTTTGAAACCCTAACCATATTGTTAAACCCTAGTTTGAAACCCTAACCCTAATGTAAAACCCTAGTTTGAAACCCTAACCCTAATGTAAAACCCTAGTTTGTAACCCTAACCCTAATGTAAAACCCTAGTTTGAAACCTTTACCTTAATGTAAAACCCTAGTTTGAAACCCTAACCCTAATGAAAAAACCCTAGTTTGAAGCACTAACCCTAATGTAAAACCCTAGTTTAAAACCCTAACCCTAATGTAAAACCCTAGTTTGAAACCCCAAACCTAATTTGAAACCATAGTTTGAAACCCTAACCCTAATTTAAAACCCTAGTTTGAAACCCTAACCCTAATGTAAAACCTCAATTTGAAACCCAAATCCTAATTTGAAACCCTAGTTTGAAACCCTAAACCTAATGTAATACCCTAGTTTGAAACCCTAACCCTAATGTAAAACCCTTGTTTCAAACCCTAACTCTAATGTAAAACCCTTGTTTCAAACCCTAACCCTAATTTGAAACCCTAGTTTGAAAACCTAACCCTAATATAAAACCCTATTTTGAAACCCTAACCCTAATTTGAAACCCTAGTTTGAAACCCTAACCCTAATGTAAAACCCTTGTTTGAAACACTAACCCTAATGTAAATCCTAGTTTGTAAGCTTAACCCTAATGTAAAACCCTAGTTTGAAACCCTAACCCTAATGTTAAACCCTAGTTTGAAACCCTAACCCTAGTGTAAAACCCTAGTGTGAAAACCTAACCCTAATTTTAAACCCGTTTTGAAACACTAAACCTAATGTAAAACCCTTGTTTGAAACCCTAACCCTAATGTAAAACCCTAGTTTGAAACCCTAACCCTAATGTAAAACCCTAGTTTGAAACCCTAACCCTAATTTGAAACCCTAGTTTGAAACCCTAACCCTAATGTAAAACCCTAGTTTGAAACCCTAACCCTAATTTGAAACCCTAGTTTGAAACCCTAACCGTAATGTAAAACCCTAGTTTTAAACCCTAACCCTATTGTTAAACCCTAGTTTGAAACCCTAACCCTAATGTAAAACCCTAGTTTGAAACACTAACCCTAATGTAAAACCCTAGTTTGTAACCCTAGTCCTAATGTAAAACCTCAATTTGATACCCTAACCCTAATTTGAAACCCTAGTTTGAAACCCTTACCCTAATATAAAACCCTAGTTTTAAACCCTAACCCTATTGTTAAACCCTAGTTTGAAACACTAACCCTAATGTAAAACCCTAGTTTGAAACCCTAACCCTAATGTAAAACCCTAGTTTGTAACACTAACCCTAATGTAAAACCCTAGTTTGAAACCCTTACCTTAATGTAAAACCCTAGTTTGAAACCCTAACCCTAATGTAAAACCCTATTTTGAAGCACTAACCCTAATGTAAATCCCTAGTTTGAAACCCTAACCTTAATGTAAAACCCTAGTTTGAAAACCCAAACCTAATTTGAAACCATAGTTTGAAACCCTAACCCTAATTTGAAACCCTAGTTTGAAACCCTAACCCTAATGTAAAACCCTAGTTTGAAACCCTAACCCTAATGTAAAACCCTAGTTTGAAACCCCAAACCTAATTTGAAACCATAGTTTGAAACCCTAACCCTAATTTAAAACCCTAGTTTGTAACCCAAATCCTAATGTAAAACCTCAATTTGAAACCCAAACCCTAATTTGAAACCCTAGTTTGAAACCCTAAACCTAATGTAATACCCTAGTTTGAAACCCTAACCCTAATTTGAAAACCTAGTTTGAAACCCTTACCCTAATGTAAAACCCTTGTTTGAAACCCTAAAGCTAATGTAAAACCCTAGTTTGAAACCCTAACCCTAATGAAAAAACCCTAGTTTGAAGCACTAACCCTAATGTAAAACCCTAGTTTAAAACCCTAACCCTAATGTAAAACCCTAGTTTGAAACCCCAAACCTAATTTGAAACCATAGTTTGAAACCCTAACCCTAATTTAAAAAACTAGTTTGAAACCCTAACCCTAATGTAAAACCTCAATTTGAAACCCAAATCCTAATTTGAAACCCTAGTTTGAAACCCTAAACCTAATGTAATACCCTAGTTTGAAACCCTAACCCTAATGTAAAACCCTTGTTTCAAACCCTAACTCTAATGTAAAACCCTTGTTTCAAACCCTAACCCTAATTTGAAACCCTAGTTTGAAAACCTAACCCTAATATAAAACCCTATTTTGAAACCCTAACCCTAATTTGAAACCCTAGTTTGAAACCCTAACCCTAATGTAAAACCCTTGTTTGAAACACTAACCCTAATGTAAACCCTAGTTTGTAAGCTTAACCCTAATGTAAAACCCTAGTTTGAAACCCTAACCCTAATGTTAAACCCTAGTTTGAAACCCTAACCCTAGTGTAAAACCCTAGTGTGAAAACCTAACCCTAATTTTAAACCCGTTTTGAAACACTAAACCTAATGTAAAACCCTAGTTTGAAACCCTTACCTTAATGTAAAACCCTAGTTTGAAACCCTAACCCTAATGTAAAACCCTATTTTGAAGCACTAACCCTAATGTAAAACCCTAGTTTGAAACCCTAACCCTAATGTAAAACCCTAGTTTGAAAACCCAAACCTAATTTGAAACCATAGTTTGAAACCCTAACCCTAATTTGAAACCCTAGTTTGAAACCCTAACCCTAATGTAAAACCCTAGTTTGAAACCCTAACCCTAATGTAAAACCCTAGTTTGAAACCCCAAACCTAATTTGAAACCATAGTTTGAAACCCTAACCCTTATTTAAAACCCTAGTTTGTAACCCAAATCCTAATGTAAAACCTCAATTTGAAACCCAAACCCTAATTTGAAACCCTAGTTTGAAACCCTAAACCTAATGTAATACCCTAGTTTGAAACCCTAACCCTAATTTGAAAACCTAGTTTGAAACCCTTACCCTAATGTAAAACCCTTGTTTGAAACCCTAAAGCTAATGTAAAACCCTTGTTTGAAACCCTTACCCTAATGTAAAACACTAGTTTGAAACCCTAACCCTAATGATAAACCCTAGTTTGAAACACTAACCCTAATGTAAAACCCTAGTTTGAAACCCTAACCCTAATGTAAAACCCTAGTTTGTAACCCTAACCCTAATGTAAAACCCTAGTTTGAAACCCTTACCTTAATGTAAAACCCTAGTTTGAAACCCTAACCCTAATGTAAAACCCTATTTTGAAGCACTAACCCTAATGTAAAACCCTAGTTTGAAACCCTAACCCTAATGTAAAACCCTAGTTTGAAAACCCAAACCTAATTTGAAACCATAGTTTGAAACACTAACCCTAATGTAAAACCCTAGTTTGTAACCCTAGTCCTAATGTAAAACCTCAATTTGATACCCTAACCCTAATTTGAAACCCTAGTTTGAAACCCTTACCCTAATATAAAACCCTAGTTTTAAACCCTAACCCTATTGTTAAACCCTAGTTTGAAACCCTAACCCTAATGTAAAACCCTAGTTTGAAACACTAACCCTAATGTAAAACCCTAGTTTGTAACCCTAGTCCTAATGTAAAACCTCAATTTGATACCCTAACACTAATTTGAAACCCTAGTTTGAAACCCTTACCCTAATATAAAACCCTAGTTTTAAACCCTAACCCTATTGTTAAACCCTAGTTTGAAACACTAACCCTAATGTAAAACCCTAGTTTGAAACCCTAACCCTAATGTAAAACCCTAGTTTGTAACACTAACCCTAATGTAAAACCCTAGTTTGAAACCCTTACCTTAATGTAAAACCCTAGTTTGAAACCCTAACCCTAATGTAAAACCCTATTTTGAAGCACTAACCCTAATGTAAATCCCTAGTTTGAAACCCTAACCTTAATGTAAAACCCTAGTTTGAAAACCCAAACCTAATTTGAAACCATAGTTTGAAACCCTAACCCTAATTTGAAACCCTAGTTTGAAACCCTAACCCTAATGTAAAACCCTAGTTTGAAACCCTAACCCTAATGTAAAACCCTAGTTTGAAACCCCAAACCTAATTTGAAACCATAGTTTGAAACCCTAACCCTAATTTAAAACCCTAGTTTGTAACCCAAATCCTAATGTAAAACCTCAATTTGAAACCCAAACCCTAATTTGAAACCCTAGTTTGAAACCCTAAACCTAATGTAATACCCTAGTTTGAAACCCTAACCCTAATTTGAAAACCTAGTTTGAAACCCTTACCCTAATGTAAAACCCTTGTTTGAAACCCTAAAGCTAATGTAAAACCCTAGTTTGAAACCCTAACCCTAATGAAAAAACCCTAGTTTGAAACCCTAAACCTAATGTAATACCCTAGTTTGAAACCCTAACCCTAATGTAAAACCCTTGTTTCAAACCCTAACTCTAATGTAAAACCCTTGTTTCAAACCCTAACCCTAATTTGAAACCCTAGTTTGAAAACCTAACCCTAATATAAAACCCTATTTTGAAACCCTAACCCTAATTTGAAACCCTAGTTTGAAACCCTAACCCTAATGTAAAACCCTTGTTTGAAACACTAACCCTAATGTAAACCCTAGTTTGTAAGCTTAACCCTAATGTAAAACCCTAGTTTGAAACCCTAACCCTAATGTTAAACCCTAGTTTGAAACCCTAACCCTAGTGTAAAACCCTAGTGTGAAAACCTAACCCTAATTTTAAACCCGTTTTGAAACACTAAACCTAATGTAAAACCCTAGTTTGAAACCCTTACCTTAATGTAAAACCCTAGTTTGAAACCCTAACCCTAATGTAAAACCCTATTTTGAAGCACTAACCCTAATGTAAAACCCTAGTTTGAAACCCTAACCCTAATGTAAAACCCTAGTTTGAAAACCCAAACCTAATTTGAAACCATAGTTTGAAACCCTAACCCTAATTTGAAACCCTAGTTTGAAACCCTAACCCTAATGTAAAACCCTAGTTTGAAACCCTAACCCTAATGTAAAACCCTAGTTTGAAACCCCAAACCTAATTTGAAACCATAGTTTGAAACCCTAACCCTAATTTAAAACCCTAGTTTGTAACCCAAATCCTAATGTAAAACCTCAATTTGAAACCCAAACCCTAATTTGAAACCCTAGTTTGAAACCCTAAACCTAATGTAATACCCTAGTTTGAAACCCTAACCCTAATTTGAAAACCTAGTTTGAAACCCTTACCCTAATGTAAAACCCTTGTTTGAAACCCTAAAGCTAATGTAAAACCCTTGTTTGAAACCCTTACCCTAATGTAAAACACTAGTTTGAAACCCTAACCCTAATGATAAACCCTAGTTTGAAACACTAACCCTAATGTAAAACCCTAGTTTGAAACCCTAACCCTAATGTAAAACCCTAGTTTGTAACCCTAACCCTAATGTAAAACCCTAGTTTGAAACCCTTACCTTAATGTAAAACCCTAGTTTGAAACCCTAACCCTAATGTAAAACCCTATTTTGAAGCACTAACCCTAATGTAAAACCCGAGTTTGAAACCCTAACCCTAATGTAAAACCCTAGTTTGAAAACCCAAACCTAATTTGAAACCATAGTTTGAAACCCTAACCCTAATTTGAAACCCTAGTTTGAAACCCTAACCCTAATGTAAAACCCTAGTTTGAAACCCTAACCCTAATGTAAAACCCTAGTTTGAAACCCCAAACCTAATTTGAAACCATAGTTTGAAACCCTAACCCTAATTTAAAACCCTAGTTTGTAACCCAAATCCTAATGTAAAACCTCAATTTGAAACCCAAACCCTAATTTGAAACCCTAGTTTGAAACCCTAAACCTAATGTAATACCCTAGTTTGAAACCCTAACCCTAATTTGAAAACCTAGTTTGAAACCCTTACCCTAATGTAAAACCCTTGTTTGAAACCCTAAAGCTAATGTAAAACCCTTGTTTGAAACCCTTACCCTAATGTAAAACACTAGTTTGAAACCCTAACCCTAATGATAAACCCTAGTTTGAAACCCTAACCCTAATTTGAAACCCTAGTTTAAAAACCCTAACCCTAATAGTAAACCCTTGTTTGAAACCCTAACCATAATGTAAAACCCTAGTTTGAAACCCTAACCCTAATGTAAAACCCTAGTTTGAAACCCTAACCCTAATGATAAACCCTAGTTTAAAACCCTAACCCTAATTTGAAACCCTAGTTTGAAACCCTAACCCTAATGTAAAACCCTAGTTTGAAACCCTAACCCTAATGTAAAACCCTAGTTTGAAACCCTTACCCAAATGTAAAACCCTTGTTTGAAACCCTAACCCTAATGTAAAACCCTTGTTTGAAACCCTAACCCTAATTTGAAACCCTAGTTTGAAACCCTAACCCTAATATAAAACCCTATTTTGAAACCCTAACCCTAATTTGAAACCCTAGTTTGAAACCCTAACCCTAATGTAAAACCCTTGTTTGAAACACTAACCCTAATGTAAATCCTAGTTTGTAACCTTAACCCTAATGTAAAACCCTTGTTTGAAACCCTAACCCTAATGTAAACCCTAGTTTTAAACCCTAACCCTAATGTTAAACCGTAGTTTGAAACCATAACACTAATGTAAAACCCTAGTTTGAAGCACTAACCCTAATGTAAAACCCTAGTTTGAAACCCTAACCCTAATGAAAAACCCTAGTTTGAAACCCCAAACCTAATTTAAAACCATAGTTTGAAATCCTAACCCTTTCAGAGGGTGGGGGCTTTAGGACCCAGATGCGGGAAGGCAGAGCGAGGAGGCCGAGGTGTAGTCCAAATAAGGTTTTAATTTCTGATCAAAAAAGCTATCCTCAAAGTACAAAATAAATGGAACTAACAAAACATGAATCTATACATGGCAAAACAACTTAGGCAAAACAAACAGCATGACAAGGTTCCTGACAAGGCAAAAAGGTCAGCGTGACGTGACGTGGCGAAAGACTTACGACAATGGCAACAACAACAGCAACAATGAACCGACACAGACAGGGGGGAGAAAGCCGATAAAATACACCAACACTAATGACATAACAAGACACACCTGGCTGAGGGCACTGATTGGACGACACATGAGGGTAATGGGGAAACAATCATGAATCAGGGTTGACACACACACAACACGAGGAAGGGCAAGTGACCAGAAACGAGAGGAGTCAATTTTCAAAATAAAACAGGAAATGACAAGACAAGGGGAACACACAAGGAAAACAGAAGCTAAACATGACCGGACTAAACAAGACTGAAAATAAACATGACAACCCTAATTTAAAACCCTAGTTTGAAACCCCAAACCTAATTTGAAACCATATTTTTAAACCCTAACCATAATGTAAAACCCTACTTTCAAACCCTAACCCTAATGTAAAACCCTGGTGGGAAACCCTAACCCTAATTTTAAACCCCTATTTTGAAAACCTAACCCAAATTTGAAACCCTAGTTTGAAACCCTAACGCTAATGTAAAACCCTAGTTTGAAACCCTAACCCTAATGTAAAACCCTAGTTTGAAACCCTAACCCTAATTTGAAACCCTAGTTTGAAACCCTAACCCTAATGTAAAACCCTAGTTTGAAACCCTAACCCTAATGTAAAACCCTAGTTTGAAACCCCAAACCTAATTTGAAACCATAGTTTGAAACACTAACAATAATGTAAAACCCTAGTTTGTAACCCTAATCCTAATGTAAAACCTCAATTTGAAACCCAAACCCTAATTTGAAACCATAGTTTGAAACCTAAAACTAATGTAAAACCCTAGTTTGAAACCCTAACCCTAATTTAAAACCCCTGTTTTGAAACCCTAACCCTAATGTAAAACCCTTGTTTGAAACCCGAACCCTAATGTAAAACCCTTGTTTGAAACCCTTACCCTAATTTGAAACCCTAGTTTGAAACCCTAACCCTAATGATAAACCCTAGTTTGAAACCCTAACCCTAATTTGAAACCCTAGTTTAAAAACCCTAACCCTAATAGTAAACCCTTGTTTGAAACCCTAACCAAAATGTAAAACCCTAGTTTGAAACCCTAACCCTAATGTAAAACCCTAGTTTGAAACCCTAACCCTAATGATAAACCCTAGTTTAAAACCCTAACCCTAATTTGAAACCCTAGTTTGAAACCCTAACCCTAATGTTAAACCCTAGTTTGAAACCCTAACCCTAATGTAAAACCCTAGTTTGAAACCCTAACCCTAATTTGAAACCCTAGTTTGAAACCCTAACCCTAATGTAAAACTCTAGTTTGAAACCCTAACCCTAATGTAAAACCCTAGTTTGAAACCCCAAACCTAATTTGAAACCATAATTTGAAACACTAACAATAATGTAAAACCCTAGTTTGTAACCCTAATCCTAATGTAAAACCTCAATTTGAAACCCAAACCCTAATTTGAAACCCTAGTTTGAAACCCTAAAACTAATCTAAAACCCTAGTTTGAAACCCTAAGCCTAATTTAAAACCCCTGTTTTGAAAACCTAACCCTAATGTAAAACCTTTGTTTGAAACACTAACCCTAATGTAAAACCCTTGTTTGAAACCCTAACCCTAATTTTAAACCCTAGTTTGAAACCCTAACCCTAATATAAAACCCTAGTTTGAAACCCTAACCCTAATGTTAAACCCTAGTTTGAAAACCTAACCCTAATGTAAAACCCTAGTTTGAAACCCTAACCCTAATGTAAAACCCTAGTTTGTAACCCTAACCCTAATGTAAAACCCTAGTTTGAAACCCTAACCCTAATGTAAAACCCTAGTTTGTAACCCTAACCCTAATGTAAAAACCCTAGTTTGAAACCCTTACCTTAATGTAAAACCCTAGTTTGAAACCCTAACCCTAATGTAAAACCCTAGTTTGAAGCACTAACCCTAATGTAAAACCCTAGTTTGAAACCCTAACCCTAATGTAAAACCCTAGTTTGTAACCCTAACCCTAATGTAAAACCCTAGTTTGAAACCCTAACCCTAATGTAAAACCCTAGTTTGTAACCCTAACCCTAATTTGAAACCCTAGTTTGAAACCCTAAACCTAATGTAATACCCTATTTTGAAACCCTAACCCTAATGTAAAACCCTAGTTTGAAACCCTAACCCTAATTTGAAACCCTAGTTTGAAACCCTAACCGAAATGTAAAACCCTAGTTTGCAACCCTAACCCTAATGTAAAACCCTAGTTTGAAACCCTAACCCTAATTTGAAACCCTAGTTTGAAACCCTAACCGTAATGTAAAACCCTAGTTTGAAACCCTAAACCTAATGTAAAACCCTAGTTTGAAACCCCAAACCTAATTTGAAACCATAGTTTGAAACACTAACAATAATGTAAAACCCTAGTTTGTAACCCTAATCCTAATGTAAAACCCTTGTTTGAAACCCTAACCCTAATTTGAAACCCTAGTTTGAAACCCTAACCCTAATATAAAACCCTAGTTTGAAACCCTAACCATATTGTTAAACCCTAGTTTGAAACCCTAACCCTAATGTAAAACCCTAGTTTGAAACCCTAACCCTAATGTAAAACCCTAGTTTGTAACCCTAACCCTAATGTAAAACCCTAGTTTGAAACCTTTACCTTAATGTAAAACCCTAGTTTGAAACCCTAACCCTAATGTAAAACCCTAGTTTGAAGCACTAACCCTAATGTAAAACCCTAGTTTAAAACCCTAACCCTAATGTAAAACCCTAGTTTGAAACCCCAAACCTAATTTGAAACCATAGTTTGAAACCCTAACCCTAATTTAAAACCCTAGTTTGAAACCCTAATCCTAATGTAAAACCTCAATTTGAAACCCAAACCCTAATTTGAAACCCTAGTTTGAAACCCAAACCCTAATGTAAAACCCTTGTTTCAAACCCTAACCCTAATGTAAAACCCTTGTTTCAAACCCTAACCCTAATTTGAAACCCTAGTTTGAAAACCTAACCATATTGTTAAACCCTAGTTTGAAACCCTAACCCTAATGTAAAACCCTAGTTTGAAACCCTAACCCTAATGTAAAACCCTAGTTTGTAACCCTAACCCTAATGTAAAACCCTAGTTTGAAACCTTTACCTTAATGTAAAACCCTAGTTTGAAACCCTAACCCTAATGTAAAACCCTAGTTTGAAGCACTAACCCTAATGTAAAACCCTTGTTTCAAACCCTAACCCTAATTTGAAACCCTAGTTTGAAACCCTAACCCTAATATAAAACCCTAGTTTGAAACCCTAACCATATTGTTAAACCCTAGTTTGAAACCCTAACCCTAATGTAAAACCCTAGTTTGAAACCCTAACCCTAATGTAAAACCCTAGTTTGTAACCCTAACCCTAATGTAAAACCCTAGTTTGAAACCTTTACCTTAATGTAAAACCCTAGTTTGAAACCCTAACCCTAATGTAAAACCCTAGTTTGAAGCACTAACCCTAATGTAAAACCCTAGTTTAAAACCCTAACCCTAATGTAAAACCCTAGTTTGAAACCCCAAACCTAATTTGAAACCATAGTTTGAAACCCTAACCCTAATTTAAAACCCTAGTTTGAAACCCTAATCCTAATGTAAAACCTCAATTTGAAACCCAAACCCTAATTTGAAACCCTAGTTTGAAACCCAAACCCTAATGTAAAACCCTTGTTTCAAACCCTAACCCTAATGTAAAACCCTTGTTTCAAACCCTAACCCTAATTTGAAACCCTAGTTTGAAAACCTAACCCTAATATAAAAACCTATTTTGAAACCCTAACCCTAATTTGAAACCCTAGTTTGAAACACTAACCCTAATGTAAACCCTAGTTTGTAACCTTAACCCTAATGTAAAGCCCTAGTTTGAAACCCTAACCCTAATGTTAAACCCTAGTTTGAAACCCTAACCCTAGTGTAAAACCCTAGTGTGAAACCCTAACCCTAATTTTAAACCCGTTTTGAAACACTAAACCTAATGTAAAATCCTTGTTTGAAACCCTAACCCTAATGTAAAACCCTAGTTTGAAACCCTAACCTTAATTTTAAACCCCTGTTTTGAAACCCTAACCCTAATGTAAAACCCTTGTTTGAAATCCTTACCCTAATGTAAAACCCTAGTTTCAAACCCTTACCCTAATTTGAAACCCCAGTTTGAAACCCTAACCCTAATATAAAACCCTAGTTTGAAACCCTAACCCTAATTTGAAAACCTAATTTGAAACCTTTACCCTAATGTAAAACCCTTGTTTGAAACCCTAAAGCAAATGTAAAACCCTTGTTTGAAACCCTTACCCTAATGTTAAACCCTAGTTTGAAACCCTAATCCTAATGATAAACCCTAGTTTGAAACCCTAACCTAAATTTGAAACCCTAGTTTAAAAACCCTAACCCTAATAGTAAACCCTAGTTTGAAACCCTAACTCTAATGTAAAACCCTAGTTTGAAACCCTAACCCTAATGTAAAACCCTAGTTTGTAACCCTAACCCTAATGTAAAACCCTAGTTTGAAACCTTTACCTTAATGTAAAACCCTAGTTTGAAACCCTAACCCTAATGTAAAACCCTAGTTTGAAGCACTAACCCTAATGTAAAACCCTAGTTTAAAACCCTAACCCTAATGTAAAACCCTAGTTTGAAACCCCAAACCTAATTTGAAACCATAGTTTGAAACCCTAACCCTAATTTAAAACCCTAGTTTGAAACCCTAATCCTAATGTAAAACCTCAATTTGAAACCCAAACCCTAATTTGAAACCCTAGTTTGAAACCCAAACCCTAATGTAAAACCCTTGTTTCAAACCCTAACCCTAATGTAAAACCCTTGTTTCAAACCCTAACCCTAATTTGAAACCTGTTGGGTCTGATATTACAGATCCCCTTAGTTACTGACCGTGCACCAAGGAAAAAGGAGGCAGAAGCTGTTGCTTTGTTTTATTGCAACCGCGGCTGGGAGAGGAGAGGAGACGCAAGACCTTAACTCACGTTCGGCTCCTTCCGACTCTCTCCTCCCCCGGCCACCTCGTCGCTTTTATTACAGTTAAGTTTCAGTTTCGTTTCATACGTCATGGAAAAATACAAAACATTAGAGAAAGTTGAGCGGCGCCTCTAAACGACAGTTGATAATATAAAAACACAAAAATATATACAGGATATTCTTTAAAATACACATAATGTTAAGACTACTGTTTTAAGCAACTTCACATTCCCTCCTGTTGTGGATTTAAAAGGATATCAGTAAATACTAAAACAATTAAGTTTTCTCAGTATTACTTCATTAATAGATTCACAACATTTGAACCATTCTCAGGAAATGGTGAAAACCCTTAACTTAAAGGGAAAAATTCCATAACTCCCCCACCGCACGGTGACGAGAACCTCTTGGTCTGAGAATGGAACTGAATTTGAGGTTAGGAAAACACAATAAGATGAGGGTCACACTTTTGTGTCGGTCTCCACAGTGTCAACATAATCCTCTACGCGTAGTAAGTTATATTGATACATCTGGGCCACGAACATACGGGCGACTAATCTCTTAGACATTGGGACAATACAGCAGGAACAAATAACACATAATAAGATAAACATTATAATGATCAAAAGGAAAGGGCCCAAAATTTTAAGGAGAACCTGGGACCAGGAGCCAGAGAATAACCAGTCTAACCAGCCAGGGGTAACCTGGTCTTCACGTGTCATGGTATCCCTAAGGTTCTTCATAGTGTGTAGGACATCTATTATGGTTTGGTTATTGTCAGGGATGTAAGTACAGCAATGATCTCCAATCATTGCACACACTCCTCCTTGGGGAGCTAAGGCCAAATCAACTGCCATTCTAGTTTGAAGGGCCATAAGGCGAGTGGCAGAAATAACTTCATTCTGGGCTTCTTCTAAAAGGATGGAGGCATTAACAAAACTTTGGAATCTGTAGTCAATAGTTTCTATTCTGAGTGCGAGTTTCACTACACCAGTGTGGGGGAACAGGGCTTGTGTAATTCTGTCACCAGTCGACCAATATCTGTGCTCTATGGGGACATTACTTCCCCAAATGGGATCATGTTCACTGAAAGTAACATAGCGTTTGGGCCTTTTGATTGGGGGGGCTGGTATTGCTGTTACTATGTACGTGTGATCAGAGACAGAGACAGGAGTACAGATGGCTGCGGCGCTGACAGGCAGTTGCATATACGCCTTCCAGCCACACATCCACCAGACTCCCTCAATTGCCTCGGGTGTATCATTATGTGGCACGAGTGTAGTGTGGTTACAGTATTTGGAGTCGACTGATGAGATGGACATGTCCCCTGTTCCTGTTAAGTTGACACACAAGGGGAAACAATATGAGTCGTCTTCAATATCATTACAATGAGCCAAATGTGATTTGTCCAGGGTGACTTTAAATCCTGTAGCAGACGCTTGATTGAGCACAGAAAGGCGCTTGGCATTAGAAGTGGGTGGGGGGGCAAAGGTTTTGGCCCTGGCTTCTAATCCGTCTGTGTATGTAAGTGGCGTAGCATACAAAGCTGGCTGTGCAGCTGCATGGGGTAAGAGGGAACAAACATAACAACCAGACACGTTATTCTTGTATGCAGTCATATTGGCATATTGCCACCAGGTGTTGGCTGCTAGGTGGTGTGTATGTTCACCATTATTAAAGGGGTCATCCCAAGCTTGTAACAGAGTGATCGGATCTTTTTCTTTTACTTTAATGATGCTAACGGGGACAATTTTGTACGGATCGGGGTTGCCCCCAGTATAAGTGGGTTGTGCTTCTGGTTCTAAGATACAGAATTGAAATGGGAATGCTGGATCATAAGCTGATTCCCATGGCACTAAAGCGAACTGGAGACACCCTTGTTCCTCAGTTTTTACAGTTATGGTCAAATGGGTATTGTTCTTCTTGAGTTTGGGGACTTCTTCCTGGTATTGTTTTGCAGTGTCAGTGATCTTCCAGGTGATGGTGGAATCGGACATGGCAAAAACTGAATCCCACCCCTCCCCATATTTCATCCCGTCCCACTCTGGTTGAATCCCTGCATACCACTGTGGTGTTGGATATGCGCTTCCAGTCACCAGTGTAGTAGTATCGAAGTACCCCATACTACAGGGAGTGCACCTGCTTCTGAGTCCTTCTAGGGGCACCACAAGATCTACAGTTCCAGGGGCCTGTGGGGAGCAGACGGTGTAGGCGTACTCGAGGGTTTTGGGGTTCAGCCAAGTTGGACACTGTAAACGTGACGCTTCAGGGCCCCAGATTTGCATTTTTATCTTCGTGGCGCTTGTGGTGATGGTTAGCCACAGGCAAAGTCCAAACAATGTCTGAAAAAGGGTCATCTTCTCCTTTTTGACAATAATCAGGGGGTAATCCCTTATCTGAGTTCGGTGACCTTTTTGCAGTGACTCTGGTGGATCCACGTCTCTCTCTCAGCGATTTTGAGAGCGGTGGGTGTGGTCAGGAGAACAACGAATGGGCCGTCCCAGCGTGGGCTCGACCATGTTTTCCTTTTTATCACCTTCACCAACACCAGGTCACCCGGGGTCACCGTTTCCTGTGCAGGAGGAAGAGAGGTAGAGGGCAGATCATTTGCTCTTGACACAGTCCGTTCTTTAAACAAGTCACATAACCATTTAGTCAGTGGATCTGCCTCTCCTGTTTTGTCTGACCATGGCTGATTTTCCCATAAGGGGAGCACAAAGGGTCTGCCTGTTACTGCCTCAAAGGGCGTGATCCCTTGTGGGTTTGGCGTTATTCTCATGTAAGTTTTTACTAGAGATAAACACTCAGGCCATGGTTTTTTGGTTTCTTCCATGGTCTTTTTGAGTCTTAGTTTAATAGTACCGTTGGTCCGTTCAACTAAGCCTGCGCTCTGTGGGTGATATGCACAATGATTTTTTAGGGTGATCCCTAAGTGAACGGCCATATTGTCAACGATGGTATTTACAAAATGGCTACCGTTATCACTCCACAAGACTCGTGGAATGCCATGTTCTGGTATTATGTGTTTACAAATAGCTTTAGCTACTGTGAGGGCGTTTGGATGTTTTGAAGGAACAAGTTCAACCCATTTAGTTAGTGAGTCTACTAACACTAAACAGTACTTGTGCTGACCACTTTTGTGTAGTTCAATAAAGTCCATGTGTAAAACTTCAAATGGGTAGGAGCCCACTGGGCATTTCCCTCTCTGTGGTCTTAAGTTTCCCTGAGCATTGTGACGACAACACACCATACATGACCTACAAAAAGTTTTAAAATAGGTTTGTAAGCCCTGTGGTATTGTCATTGTCTGTTCTACCATAGATATGATCCCTCCTGTTGAGACATGGGACTTCCCATGACTCAATGTGGCTACTGCGTGGAACAGACTGCGGGGGATGACTGGTCGGTCTTCTTTGTGGATTAAATCCACCAGTGGTTGCGTTATTTCGGCGAAGTCCAGAACCCATAGACGGCAAAAGTTCACTAGGCCTAGGAAGGCCATCATCTGTCTTTTGGTCTTTGGTTTGGGGGCATCAAGGATAGCTTGTTTCCGATCAGGGGTTAGTTTTCTTCCTTCTGCCGATATGATGTGACCTAAGAAAACTACTTCGGTCTGAGTCCACTGTAGTTTGGTCAGTGAGGCTTTGTTTCCTGTCTTTGCCAGGTGTTGACACAGTTTCACTGCTTCTTCTTGATTTTCTTCTTTGGTTGGACTGGCGATGAGAATGTCATCTACGTAAATCAAGATTTGAGTGGTTTCACTGTGTTCATGGAGGCTCAGACAGTTGTTGATTTCTTGAGAGAAAATGGTGGGGCTCTCTGCATAGCCTTGGGGTAGTCTCGTATAGGTGTACTTCTTTTGATTAAAGGTGAAACCAAACCAATGACGGGCGGACTCGTGCAATGGGATGGAAAAGAAGGCGTTGCTTAGATCAATTACTGTGAACCATTTCTGTTCTGGCTTCAGCGCATTGAGTAGAGTGTGGGGGTCGGGGACGCAGGGGGCTCTCTGTTTTACTGCCTGATTTACGGCTCTTAAGTCGTGGACCATTCGCCAGGTCGTGGTGTCTGCTTTCTTTACTGGAAAGATTGGAGTGTTACAAGTTACCTTGGGGGCTTCTATGAGCACTCCAGCTTTTACCATGTTCATGATTACTGGTGTGATTCCTTCTTTGGCATCAGGTTTGAGTGGGTATTGATTGATTCGTGGGCGATAGTTTGTTCTTGGTTCAATTGTTACTTCTGTGGCTGTGGTCATTAGGCCCACATCGGTTTTTGACGCTGACCACAGCTGAGGTGGTATTTGATCCATGGCGTCTTTTAGTGCCAGGATCGTGGTTCCCTCCGGATGTCATGTACTTAGGTGGGTGCTGGGGACAAATGTTGTCACCCAGTTTAGTTTTTTCCTCCAGACCACGTTTCCTGATGACATGATGCGTTTAAATCTTCCATCTTGACATGGGGTCCACGGAAGTCGTTGTTCGGACCATGTTACATCTCTTATTTTTGATCCTATGTCCTTCCATCTCCAGCCTGTTGGTTTTGCCAGTGAAATGTGGAAGGGAATGCCAACGCCTTCATATGTGGTTAATGCATATATGTAATCTGGAAAGATTACTGTGGCTGCCATCCATCCTGCCTGTTCGTCCCAAATTAGGTCTTTTATTTGGGCCCGCATGGTTGTCAATCGGGACCATTGATCAAAGAAGTCTCTGTCCTCTTTGTTCGGGGCGAAGCGGATGGTGGAGTGAAGTGGGTACGTGGTTTGGGGCACCCAATTTGAATTTGGTAGGATTTGTTCTGGCATCTGTTGCAGATTGTTTGTTACTGATGTTGGACCTTTTTGGATCGGATCCAGACTGTAGAATGGGCGTGGTTTGTCTTTTCCTTCTAGTACTAACATCTGCATTGGTGTTTCTTGTCCTCTTTTTGTCACGACCATGCTAGAGCCTTCGACCATTAATACAAGGCTCATGGCTTTTATCAAATCTCGTCCGATGAGGTTTTCAGGACAACGAGGCACGTAAACGAAAGTTTGATCTGGGTATTCTGTTCCGTCTTCATCAATAATGGTCAGTGGTTCGGTAAAGTAATGGATGGCTGGTCTACCTCCCACTCCTATGACCATTATTGTGCTTTTTGACAATTTGACACCTGTTGGTAGATCAGTGATCACGGAGGATTGTGCTCCTGAATCCACAATGAATTTCAATGTTGTAGTAAATGGCCCTAAGCCTAGTTTTCTTACTGCTGGGTCAATAGAGGACATCTGGCTAAACAGGACTGTCAGGTCAAGCACCTCGACGATCGTTCTGGTGTCATCAGGGTTTTCATCACTTGACCTTTCCTGCTCGCGTCATTCGGTTGGATCCCAGTGGTCAGATTTTGGGGTCTCAATTTTTTGTTTGGAGCGGCAATCTCGGGCAAAGTGGCCGTACTTGCCACAATTGTAGCACACATCCTGTCTGGTGGCTGGTCGGCCTCTTCCTCTTCCGCGTCCACGTCCTCTACCCCGATTGGGTTGGTTTTGGTAGTAAATTGGTCCAGAAGGTGGAGGAGAGGCATGTTGAAAAAATGTGTGCATGGCATTGAAGACTGATGATTGCTTTTTGTCTTTTTAGGTCTTATCTTCATCTGGTACATTTTTCTTTCTGTCTTTTCCTTTTTTCTTTTCTCACTTTCCAAAATGCTTTCTGCCCTCATTTTACACTGTTTTATCACACTTCAACAGCACGTAGTTGTGCTTCCAATTTTTCTACATTCTTTCCCTTTTTAATCTTCTTTGCTCTTTTCTCCACTAAACTTTTCTTAACTTCCTCTTTGTTCCTGACATCTCTCAAAGACGGGTTAAAATCATACTTGGTCACCCAGGATTCCAGATACTTGCACGCATTAGCAACAAAGCTTGCAATAAATTTAACATCCTGGTGTTGTTCTATTTCTTTTCTCAATGACTGGCCCATTGTATCTATTGCCGAGCGGGCAGCAGTTACTCCCTTTTTTCCTTATCTCATAAACACGCACAAAGTACACACCCACACAAAAACACACGCACACAACCACACACACACAAAAACTCACACACAAACACACACACTTAGTCTTTTCTGTGGTGCACCACTTTCTAATTTAAAACCATGATTTGTGTTTTAGGCGATTAATTTTAATCGCAGTCAGTTCTGTTCTGACCTAATAAATCTTTGTTATATTGAACACAGATATTTTGGTAACCAATGAGTGGGGAGGTGTAAATTATTACGTATTTACGGCAACGTTTAATTTCCTCTACCCGGGCACCCGAAAACGACACTTTTTTTTAACAAGTTAAAAACTAGTCAATAAAAGTATTTTGGATCTCATCTAATAAAACCGTGATCCCTTTGATGCCCGGATCATGTATACCATGGGTTTTTTTTCTCTTCTTCACGGGCCAACGCCCAAGCGCTTCTCTTTTACTCCCCACTTTTCTATTTTTCTCTTACTTCTTCAGTATATTTAGTGTTCCTTTTTTCAAACTTCTGTGTAAATCGTGATAATTAAACAGCATAATACCTGTTAGTCCTCGGTGCCGGTCTGGTTCGCAGGACCCGGTGTCAGGGCGAACGGCCGTGGCCGGAGCGACGAGACCCGTCACGCAAGGGGAGACGCTGTCGACAGATTCTCGGTGTCTTCGGTTCGGCGGCGGTCGTCCGTCCAGATGCAGGTCCCGGGTTTCGGCACCAATTAAATGTTGGGTCTGATATTACAGATCCCCTTAGTTACTGACCGTGCACCAAGGAAAAAGGAGGCAGAAGCTGTTGCTTTGTTTTATTGCAACCGCGGCTGGGAGAGGAGAGGAGACGCAAGACCTTAACTCACGTTCGGCTCCTTCCGACTCTCTCCTCCCCCGGCCACCTCGTCGCTTTTATTACAGTTAAGTTTCAGTTTCGTTTCATACGTCATGGAAAAATACAAAACATTAGAGAAAGTTGAGCGGCGCCTCTAAACGACAGTTGATAATATAAAAACACAAAAATATATACAGGATATTCTTTAAAATACACATAATGTTAAGACTACTGTTTTAAGCAACTTCACAAAACCCTAGTTTGAAAACCTAACCATATTGTTAAACCCTAGTTTGAAACCCTAACCCTAATGTAAAACCCTAGTTTGAAACCCTAACCCTAATGTAAAACCCTAGTTTGTAACCCTAACCCTAATGTAAAACCCTAGTTTGAAACCTTTACCTTAATGTAAAACCCTAGTTTGAAATCCTAACCCTAATGTAAAACCCTAGTTTGAAGCACTAACCCTAATGTAAAACCCTTGTTTCAAACCCTAACCCTAATTTGAAACCCTAGTTTGAAACCCTAACCCTAATATAAAACCCTAGTTTGAAACCCTAACCATATTGTTAAACCCTAGTTTGAAACCCTAACCCTAATGTAAAACCCTAGTTTGAAACCCTAACCCTAATGTAAAACCCTAGTTTGTAACCCTAACCCTAATGTAAAACCCTAGTTTGAAACCTTTACCTTAATGTAAAACCCTAGTTTGAAACCCTAACCCTAATGTAAAACCCTAGTTTGAAGCACTAACCCTAATGTAAAACCCTAGTTTAAAACCCTAACCCTAATGTAAAACCCTAGTTTGAAACCCCAAACCTAATTTGAAACCATAGTTTGAAACCCTAACCCTAATTTAAAACCCTAGTTTGAAACCCTAATCCTAATGTAAAACCTCAATTTGAAACCCAAACCCTAATTTGAAACCCTAGTTTGAAACCCAAACCCTAATGTAAAACCCTTGTTTCAAACCCTAACCCTAATGTAAAACCCTTGTTTCAAACCCTAACCCTAATTTGAAACCCTAGTTTGAAAACCTAACCCTAATATAAAAACCTATTTTGAAACACTAACCCTAATTTGAAACCCTAGTTTGAAACACTAACCCTAATGTAAACCCTAGTTTGTAACCTTAACCCTAATGTAAAGCCCTAGTTTGAAACCCTAACCCTAATGTTAAACCCTAGTTTGAAACCCTAACCCTAGTGTAAAACCCTAGTGTGAAACCCTAACCCTAATTTTAAACCCGTTTTGAAACACTAAACCTAATGTAAAATCCTTGTTTGAAACCCTAACCCTAATGTAAAACCCTAGTTTGAAACCCTGACCTTAATTTTAAACCCCTGTTTTGAAACCCTAACCCTAATGTAAAACCCTTGTTTGAAATCCTTACCCTAATGTAAAACCCTAGTTTCAAACCCTTACCCTAATTTGAAACCCCAGTTTGAAACCCTAACCCTAATATAAAACCCTAGTTTGAAACCCTAACCCTAATTTGAAAACCTAATTTGAAACCTTTACCCTAATGTAAAACCCTTGTTTGAAACCCTAAAGCAAATGTAAAACCCTTGTTTGAAACCCTTACCCTAATGTTAAACCCTAGTTTGAAACCCTAATCCTAATGATAAACCCTAGTTTGAAACCCTAACCCTAATTTGAAACCCTAGTTTAAAAACCCTAACCCTAATAGTAAACCCTAGTTTGAAACCCTAACTCTAATGTAAAACCCTAGTTTGAAACCCTAACCCTAATGATAAACCCTAGTTTAAAACCCTAACCCTAATTTGAAACCCTAGTTTGAAGCCCTAACCCTAATGTAAAACCCTAGTTTGAAACCCTAACCCTAATGTAAAACCCTAGTTTGAAACCCTAACCCTAATGTAAAACCCTAGTTTGTAACCCTAACCCTAATGTAAAACCCTAGTTTGAAACCCTAACCCTAATGTAAAACCCTAGTTTGAAGCACTAACCCTAATGTAAAACCCTAGTTTGAAACCCTAACCCTAATGTAAAACCCTAGTTTGTAACCCTAATCGTAATGTAAAACCTCAATTTGAAACCCAAAACCTAATTTGAAACCCTAGTTTGAAACCTTAAACCTAATGTAATACCCTAGTTTGAAACCCTAACCCTAATGTAAAACCCTCGTTTGAAACCCTAACCCTAATGTAAAACCCTTGTTTGAAACCCTAACCCTAATTTGAAACCCTAGTTTGAAAACCTAACCCTAATATACATAAAACCCTAGTTTGAAACCGTAATGTAAAACCCGTTTTGAAACACTAAACCTAATGTAAATGTAATGTAATGGGGGACTTTGACACATGGTAGCCCGCCATTCATTTCAATGGGGCATTTCGACCATTCATTCCTATGGGGGAATCTCTGGGATTCGAACCCGCGCCTCCAGTGGGGACTGCGACCCGAGTGCAGCGACTTAGACCGCTCGGCCATCCTGACAGCTCTTTCCTTCCCAGGTTCATTGGGGGACTTTGACACCTGGTAGCCCGCCATTCATTTCAATGGGGCATTTCGACCATTCATTCCTATGGGGGAATCTCTGGGATTCGAACCCTCGCCTCCAGTGGGGACTGCGACCCGAACGCAGCGACTTAGACCGCTCAGCCATCCTGACAGCTCTTTCCTTCCAATGTTCAATGGGGGACTTTGACACCTGGTAGCCCGCCATTCATTTCAATGGGGCATTTCGACCATTCTATCCTATGGGGGAATCTCTGGGATTCGAACCCGCGCCTCCAGTGGGGACTGTGACCCGAGCGCAGCGACTTAGACCGCTCGGCCATCCTGACAGCTCTTTCATTCCCAGGTTCATTGGGGGACTTTGACACCTGGTAGCCCGCCATTCATTTCAATGGGGCATTTCGACCATTCATTCCTATGGGGGAATCTCTGGGATTCGAACCCACGCCTCCAGTGGGGACTGCGACCCAAACACAGCGACTTAGACCGTTCGGCCATCCTGACAGCTCTTTCCTTCCCAGGTTCATTTGGGGACTTTGACACCTGGTAGCCCGCCATTCATTTCAATGGGGCATTTCGACCATTCATTCCTATGGGGGAATCTCTGGGATTCGAACCCTTGCCTCCAGTGGGGAATGCGACCCAAACGCAGCGACTTAGACCGCTCAGCCATCCTGACAGCTCTTTCCTTCCCAGGTACATTGGGGGACTTTGACACCTGGTAGCCCGCCATTCATTTCAATGGGGCATTTCGACCATTCATTCCTATGGGGGAATCTCTGGGATTCGAACCCGCGCCTCCAGTGGGGACTGCGACCCGAGCGCAGCGACTTAGACCGCTTGGCCATTCTGACAGCTCTTTCCTTCCAATGTCCATTGGGGGACTTTGACACCTGGTAGCCCGCCATTCATTTCAATGGGGCATTTCGACCATTCATTCCTATGGGGGAATCTCTGGGATTCGAACCATTGCCTCCAGTGGGGACTGCGACCCAAACGCAGCGACTTAGACCGCTCGGCCATCCTGACAGCTCTTTCCTTCCCAGGTTCAATGGGGGACTTTGACACCTGGTAGCCCGCCATTCATTTGAATGGGGCATTTCGACCATTCATTCCTATGGGGGAATCTCTGGGATTCGAACCCACGCCTCCAGTGGGGACTGCGACCCGAACGCAGCGACTTAGACCGCTCGGCCCTCCTGACAGCTCTTTCCTTCCCAGGTTCATTGGGGGACTTTGACACCTGGTAGCCCGCCATTCGACCATTCATTCCAATGGGGGAATCTCTGGGATTCGAACCCACGCCTCCAGTGGGGACTGCGACCCGAACACAGCGACTTAGACCGCTCAGCCATCCTGACAGCTCTTTCCCTCCAATTTCCAATGGGGGACTTTGACACCTGGTAGCCCGCCATTCATTTCAATGGGGCATTTCGACCATTCATTCCTATGGGGGAATCTCTGGGATTCGAACCCGCGCCTCCAGTGGGGACTGCGACCCGAGCGCAGCGACTTAGACCGCTTGGCCATTCTGACAGCTCTTTCCTTCCAATGTCCATTGGGGGACTTTGACACCTGGTAGCCCGCCATTCATTTCAATGGGGCATTTCGACCATTCATTCCTATGGGGGAATCTCTGGGATTCGAACCCTTGCCTCCAGTGGGGACTGCGACCCAAACGCAGCGACTTAGACCGCTCGGCCATCCTGACAGCTCTTTCCTTCCCAGGTTCAATGGGGGACTTTGACACCTGGTAGCCCGCCATTCATTTCAATGGGGCATTTCGACCATTCATTCCTATGGGGGAATCTCTGGGATTCGAACCCGCGCCTCCAGTGGGGACTGCGACCCGAGCGCAGCGACTTAGACCGCTTGGCCATTCTGACAGGTCTTTCCTTCCAATGTCCATTGGGGGACTTTGACACCTGGTAGCCCGCCATTCATTTCAATGGGGCATTTCGACCATTCATTCCTATGGGGGAATCTCTGGGATTCGAACCCGCGCCTCCAGTGGGGACTGCGACCCGAGCGCAGCGACTTAGACCGCTTGGCCATTCTGACAGGTCTTTCCTTCCAATGTCCATTGGGGGACTTTGACACCTGGTAGCCCGCCATTCATTTCAATGGGTCATTTCGACCATTCATTCCTATGGGGGAATCTCTGGGATTCGAACCCGCGCCTCCAGTGGGGACTGCGACCCGAGCGCAGCGACTTAGACCGCTCGGCCATCCTGACAGCTCTTTCCTTCCAAGGTTCAATGGGGTCTTTGACACCTGGTAGCCCGCCATTCATTTCAATTGGGCATTTCGACCATTCATTCCTATGGGGGAATCTCGGGGATTCGAACCCGCGCCTCCAGTGGGGACTGCGACCCGAGCGCAGCGACTTAGACCGCTCGGCCATCCTGACAGCTCTTTCCTTCCCAGGTTCATTGGGGGACTTTGACACCTGGTAGCCCGCCATTCATTTCAATTGGGCATTTCGACCATTCATTCCTATGGGGGAATCTCTGGGATTCGAACCCACGCCTCCAGTGGGGACTGCGACCCGAGCGCAGCGACTTAGACCGCTCGGCCATCCTGACAGCTCTTTCCTTCCAAGGTTCAATGGGGGACTTTGACACCTGGTATCCCGCCATTCATTTCAATGGGGCATTTGGACCATTCATTCCTATGGGGGAATCTCTGGGATTCGAACCCGCGCCTCCAGTGGGGACTGCGACCCGAGCGCAGCGACTTAGACCGCTCGGCCATCCTGACAGCTCTTTCCTTCCCAGGTTCATTGGGGGACTTTGACACCTGGTAGCCCGCCATTCATTTCAATGGGGCATTTGGACCATTCATTCCTATGGGGGAATCTCTGGGATTCGAACCCGGGCCTCCAGTGGGGACTGCAACCCGAGCGCAGCGACTTAGACCGCTCGGCCATCCTGACAGCTCTTTCCTTCCAAGGTTCAATGGGGGACTTTGACACCTGGTATCCCGCCATTCATTTCAATGGGGCATTTCGACCATTCATTCCTATGGGGGAATCTCTGGGATTCGAACCCGCGCCTCCAGTGGGGACTGCGACCCGAGCGCAGCGACTTAGACCGCTCGGCCATCCTGACAGCTCTTTCCTTCCCAGGTTCATTGGGGGACTTTGACACCTGGTAGCCCGCCATTCATTTCAATGGGGCATTTCGACCATTCATTCCTATGGGGGAATCTCTGGGATTCGAACCCTCGCCTCCAGTGGGGACTGCGACCCGAACGCAGCGGCTTAGACCGCTCAGCCATCCTGACAGCTCTTTCCTTCCAATGTTCAATGGGGGACTTTGACACCTGGTAGCCCGCCATTCATTTCAATGGGGCATTTCGACCATTCATTCCTATGGGGGAATCTCTGGGATTCGAACCCACGCCTCCAGTGGGGACTGCGACCCGAACGCAGCGACTTAGACCGCTCAGCCATCCTGACAGCTCTTTCCTTCCCAGGTTCATTGGGGGACTTTGACACCTGGTATCCCGCCATTCATTTCAATGGGGCATTTCGACCATTCATTCCTATGGGGGAATCTCTGGGATTCGAACCCTCGCCTCCAGTGGGGACTGCGACCCGAGCGCAGCGACTTAGACCGCTCAGCCATCCTGACAGCTCTTTCCTTCCCAGGTTCATTGGGGGACTTTGACACCTGGTAGCCCGCCATTCATTTCAATTGGGCATTTCGACCATTCATTCCTCTGGGGGAATCTCTGGGATTCGAACCCACGCCTCCAGTGGGGACTGCGACCCGAGCGCAGCGACTTAGACCGCTCGGCCATCCTGACAGCTCTTTCCTTCCAAGGTTCAATGGGGGACTTTGACACCTGGTATCCCGCCATTCATTTCAATGGGGCATTTCGACCATTCATTCCTATGGGGGAATCTCTGGGATTCGAACCCGCGCCTCCAGTGGGGACTGCGACCCGAGTGCAGCGACTTAGACCGCTCGGCCATCCTGACAGCTCTTTCCTTCCCAGGTTCATTGGGGGACTTTGACACCTGGTAGCCCGCCATTCATTTCAATGGGGCATTTCGACCATTCATTCCTATGGGGGAATCTCTGGGATTCGAACCCTCGCCTCCAGTGGGGACTGCGACCCGAACGCAGCGACTTAGACCGCTCGGCCCTCCTGACAGCTCTTTCCTTCCCAGGTTCATTGGGGGACTTTGACACCTGGTAGCCCGCCATTCGACCATTCATTCCAATGGGGGAATCTCTGGGATTCGAACCCACGCCTCCAGTGGGGACTGCGACCCGAACACAGCGACTTAGACCGCTCAGCCATCCTGACAGCTCTTTCCCTCCAATTTCCAATGGGGGACTTTGACACCTGGTAGCCCGCCATTCATTTCAATGGGGCATTTCGACCATTCATTCCTATGGGGGAATCTCTGGGATTCGAACCCGCGCCACCAGTGGGGACTGCGACCCGAACGCAGCGGCTTAGACCGCTCAGCCATCCTGACAGCTCTTTCCTTCCAATGTTCAATGGGGGACTTTGACACCTGGTAGCCCGCCATTCATTTCAATGGGGCATTTCGACCATTCATTCCTATGGGGGAATCTCTGGGATTCGAACCCACGCCTCCAGTGGGGACTGCGACCCGAACGCAGCGACTTAGACCGCTCAGCCATCCTGACAGCTCTTTCCTTCCCAGGTTCATTGGGGGACTTTGACACCTGGTATCCCGCCATTCATTTCAATGGGGCATTTCGACCATTCATTCCTATGGGGGAATCTCTGGGATTCGAACCCTCGCCTCCAGTGGGGACTGCGACCCGAACGCAGCGACTTAGACCGCTCAGCCATCCTGACAGCTCTTTCCTTCCCAGGTTCATTGGGGGACTTTGACACCTGGTAGCCCGCCATTCATTTCAATTGGGCATTTCGACCATTCATTCCTCTGGGGGAATCTCTGGGATTCGAACCCACGCCTCCAGTGGGGACTGCGACCCGAGCGCAGCGACTTAGACCGCTCGGCCATCCTGACAGCTCTTTCCTTCCAAGGTTCAATGGGGGACTTTGACACCTGGTATCCCGCCATTCATTTCAATGGGGCATTTCGACCATTCATTCCTATGGGGGAATCTCTGGGATTCGAACCCGCGCCTCCAGTGGGGACTGCGACCCGAGTGCAGCGACTTAGACCGCTCGGCCATCCTGACAGCTCTTTCCTTCCCAGGTTCATTGGGGGACTTTGACACCTGGTAGCCCGCCATTCATTTCAATGGGGCATTTCGACCATTCATTCCTATGGGGGAATCTCTGGGATTCGAACCCTCGCCTCCAGTGGGGACTGCGACCCGAACGCAGCGACTTAGACCGCTCGGCCCTCCTGACAGCTCTTTCCTTCCCAGGTTCATTGGGGGACTTTGACACCTGGTAGCCCGCCATTCGACCATTCATTCCAATGGGGGAATCTCTGGGATTCGAACCCACGCCTCCAGTGGGGACTGCGACCCGAACACAGCGACTTAGACCGCTCAGCCATCCTGACAGCTCTTTCCCTCCAATTTCCAATGGGGGACTTTGACACCTGGTAGCCCGCCATTCATTTCAATGGGGCATTTCGACCATTCATTCCTATGGGGGAATCTCTGGGATTCGAACCCGCGCCACCAGTGGGGACTGCGACCCGAACGCAGCGGCTTAGACCGCTCAGCCATCCTGACAGCTCTTTCCTTCCAATGTTCAATGGGGGACTTTGACACCTGGTAGCCCGCCATTCATTTCAATGGGGCATTTCGACCATTCATTCCTATGGGGGAATCTCTGGGATTCGAACCCACGCCTCCAGTGGGGACTGCGACCCGAACGCAGCGACTTAGACCGCTCAGCCATCCTGACAGCTCTTTCCTTCCCAGGTTCATTGGGGGACTTTGACACCTGGTATCCCGCCATTCATTTCAATGGGGCATTTCGACCATTCATTCCTATGGGGGAATCTCTGGGATTCGAACCCTCGCCTCCAGTGGGGACTGCGACCCGAACGCAGCGACTTAGACCGCTCAGCCATCCTGACAGCTCTTTCCTTCCCAGGTTCATTGGGGGACTTTGACACCTGGTAGCCCGCCATTCATTTCAATTGGGCATTTCGACCATTCATTCCTCTGGGGGAATCTCTGGGATTCGAACCCACGCCTCCAGTGGGGACTGCGACCCGAGCGCAGCGACTTAGACCGCTCGGCCATCCTGACAGCTCTTTCCTTCCAAGGTTCAATGGGGGACTTTGACACCTGGTATCCCGCCATTCATTTCAATGGGGCATTTCGACCATTCATTCCTATGGGGGAATCTCTGGGATTCGAACCCGCGCCTCCAGTGGGGACTGCGACCCGAGTGCAGCGACTTAGACCGCTCGGCCATCCTGACAGCTCTTTCCTTCCCAGGTTCATTGGGGGACTTTGACACCTGGTAGCCCGCCATTCATTTCAATGGGGCATTTCGACCATTCATTCCTATGGGGGAATCTCTGGGATTCGAACCCTCGCCTCCAGTGGGGACTGCGACCCGAACGCAGCGACTTAGACCGCTCAGCCATCCTGACAGCTCTTTCCTTCCAATGTTCAATGGGGGACTTTGACACCTGGTAGCCCGCCATTCATTTCAATGGGGCATTTCGACCATTCATTCCTATGGGGGAATCACTGGGATTCGAACCCGCGCCTCCAGTGGGGACTGCGACCCGAGCGCAGCGACTTAGACCGCTCGGCCATCCTGACAGCTCTTTCCTTCCAAGGTTCAATGGGGTCTTTGACACCTGGTAGCCCGCCATTCATTTCAATTGGGCATTTCGACCATTCATTCCTATGGGGGAATCTCGGGGATTCGAACCCGCGCCTCCAGTGGGGACTGCGACCCGAGCGCAGCGACTTAGACCGCTCGGCCATCCTGACAGCTCTTTCCTTCCCAGGTTCATTGGGGGACTTTGACACCTGGTAGCCCGCCATTCATTTCAATGGGGCATTTCGACCATTCATTCCTATGGGGGAATCTCTGGGATTCGAACCCTCGCCTCCAGTGGGGACTGCGACCCGAACGCAGCGGCTTAGACCGCTCAGCCATCCTGACAGCTCTTTCCTTCCAATGTTCAATGGGGGACTTTGACACCTGGTAGCCCGCCATTCATTTCAATGGGGCATTTCGACCATTCATTCCTATGGGGGAATCTCTGGGATTCGAACCCACGCCTCCAGTGGGGACTGCGACCCGAACGCAGCGACTTAGACCGCTCAGCCATCCTGACAGCTCTTTCCTTCCCAGGTTCATTGGGGGACTTTGACACCTGGTATCCCGCCATTCATTTCAATGGGGCATTTCGACCATTCATTCCTATGGGGGAATCTCTGGGATTCGAACCCTCGCCTCCAGTGGGGACTGCGACCCGAGCGCAGCGACTTAGACCGCTCAGCCATCCTGACAGCTCTTTCCTTCCCAGGTTCATTGGGGGACTTTGACACCTGGTAGCCCGCCATTCATTTCAATTGGGCATTTCGACCATTCATTCCTCTGGGGGAATCTCTGGGATTCAAACCCACGCCTCCAGTGGGGACTGCGACCCGAGCGCAGCGACTTAGACCGCTCGGCCATCCTGACAGCTCTTTCCTTCCAAGGTTCAATGGGGGACTTTGACACCTGGTATCCCGCCATTCATTTCAATGGGGCATTTCGACCATTCATTCCTATGGGGGAATCTCTGGGATTCGAACCCGCGCCTCCAGTGGGGACTGCGACCCGAGTGCAGCGACTTAGACCGCTCGGCCATCCTGACAGCTCTTTCCTTCCCAGGTTCATTGGGGGACTTTGACACCTGGTAGCCCGCCATTCATTTCAATGGGGCATTTCGACCATTCATTCCTATGGGGGAATCTCTGGGATTCGAACCCTCGCCTCCAGTGGGGACTGCGACCCGAACGCAGCGACTTAGACCGCTCGGCCCTCCTGACAGCTCTTTCCTTCCCAGGTTCATTGGGGGACTTTGACACCTGGTAGCCCGCCATTCGACCATTCATTCCAATGGGGGAATCTCTGGGATTCGAACCCACGCCTCCAGTGGGGACTGCGACCCGAACACAGCGACTTAGACCGCTCAGCCATCCTGACAGCTCTTTCCCTCCAATTTCCAATGGGGGACTTTGACACCTGGTAGCCCGCCATTCATTTCAATGGGGCATTTCGACCATTCATTCCTATGGGGGAATCTCTGGGATTCGAACCCACGCCTCCAGTGGGGACTGCGACCCGAACGCAGCGACTTAGACCGCTCGGCCCTCCTGACAGCTCTTTCCTTCCCAGGTTCATTGGGGGACTTTGACACCTGGTAGCCCGCCATTCGACCATTCATTCCAATGGGGGAATCTCTGGGATTCGAACCCACGCCTCCAGTGGGGACTGCGACCCGAACACAGCGACTTAGACCGCTCAGCCATCCTGACAGCTCTTTTCCCTCCAATTTCCAATGGGGGACTTTGACACCTGGTAGCCCGCCATTCATTTCAATGGGCATTTCGACCATTCATTCCTATGGGGGAATCTCTGGGATTCGAACCCGCGCCTCCAGTGGGGACTGCGACCCGAGCGCAGCGACTTAGACCGCTTGGCCATTCTGACAGCTCTTTCCTTCCAATGTCCATTGGGGGACTTTGACACCTGGTAGCCCGCCATTCATTTCAATGGGGCATTTCGACCATTCATTCCTATGGGGGAATCTCTGGGATTCGAACCCTTGCCTCCAGTGGGGACTGCGACCCAAACGCAGCGACTTAGACCGCTCGGCCATCCTGACAGCTCTTTCCTTCCCAGGTTCAATGGGGGACTTTGACACCTGGTAGCCCGCCATTCATTTCAATGGGGCATTTCGACCATTCATTCCTATGGGGGAATCTCTGGGATTCGAACCCGCGCCTCCAGTGGGGACTGCGACCCGAGCGCAGCGACTTAGACCGCTTGGCCATTCTGACAGGTCTTTCCTTCCAATGTCCATTGGGGGACTTTGACACCTGGTAGCCCGCCATTCATTTCAATGGGGCATTTCGACCATTCATTCCTATGGGGGAATCTCTGGGATTCGAACCCGCGCCTCCAGTGGGGACTGCGACCCGAGCGCAGCGACTTAGACCGCTTGGCCATTCTGACAGGTCTTTCCTTCCAATGTCCATTGGGGGACTTTGACACCTGGTAGCCCGCCATTCATTTCAATGGGGCATTTCGACCATTCATTCCTATGGGGGAATCTCTGGGATTCGAACCCGCGCCTCCAGTGGGGACTGCGACCCGAGCGCAGCGACTTAGACCGCTCGGCCATCCTGACAGCTCTTTCCTTCCCAGGTTCATTGGGGGACTTTGACACCTGGTAGCCCGCCATTCATTTCAATTGGGCATTTCGACCATTCATTCCTCTGGGGGAATCTCTGGGATTCGAACCCACGCCTCCAGTGGGGACTGCGACCCGAGCGCAGCGACTTAGACCGCTCGGCCATCCTGACAGCTCTTTCCTTCCAAGGTTCAATGGGGGACTTTGACACCTGGTATCCCGCCATTCATTTCAATGGGGCATTTCGACCATTCATTCCTATGGGGGAATCTCTGGGATTCGAACCCGCGCCTCCAGTGGGGACTGCGACCCGAGTGCAGCGACTTAGACCGCTCGGCCATCCTGACAGCTCTTTCCTTCCCAGGTTCATTGGGGGACTTTGACACCTGGTAGCCCGCCATTCATTTCAATGGGGCATTTCGACCATTCATTCCTATGGGGGAATCTCTGGGATTCGAACCCTCGCCTCCAGTGGGGACTGCGACCCGAACGCAGCGACTTAGACCGCTCGGCCCTCCTGACAGCTCTTTCCTTCCCAGGTTCATTGGGGGACTTTGACACCTGGTAGCCCGCCATTCGACCATTCATTCCAATGGGGGAATCTCTGGGATTCGAACCCACGCCTCCAGTGGGGACTGCGACCCGAACACAGCGACTTAGACCGCTCAGCCATCCTGACAGCTCTTTCCCTCCAATTTCCAATGGGGGACTTTGACACCTGGTAGCCCGCCATTCATTTCAATGGGGCATTTCGACCATTCATTCCTATGGGGGAATCTCTGGGATTCGAACCCGCGCCACCAGTGGGGACTGCGACCCGAACGCAGCGGCTTAGACCGCTCAGCCATCCTGACAGCTCTTTCCTTCCAATGTTCAATGGGGGACTTTGACACCTGGTAGCCCGCCATTCATTTCAATGGGGCATTTCGACCATTCATTCCTATGGGGGAATCTCTGGGATTCGAACCCACGCCTCCAGTGGGGACTGCGACCCGAACGCAGCGACTTAGACCGCTCAGCCATCCTGACAGCTCTTTCCTTCCCAGGTTCATTGGGGGACTTTGACACCTGGTATCCCGCCATTCATTTCAATGGGGCATTTCGACCATTCATTCCTATGGGGGAATCTCTGGGATTCGAACCCTCGCCTCCAGTGGGGACTGCGACCCGAACGCAGCGACTTAGACCGCTCAGCCATCCTGACAGCTCTTTCCTTCCCAGGTTCATTGGGGGACTTTGACACCTGGTAGCCCGCCATTCATTTCAATTGGGCATTTCGACCATTCATTCCTCTGGGGGAATCTCTGGGATTCGAACCCACGCCTCCAGTGGGGACTGCGACCCGAGCGCAGCGACTTAGACCGCTCGGCCATCCTGACAGCTCTTTCCTTCCAAGGTTCAATGGGGGACTTTGACACCTGGTATCCCGCCATTCATTTCAATGGGGCATTTCGACCATTCATTCCTATGGGGGAATCTCTGGGATTCGAACCCGCGCCTCCAGTGGGGACTGCGACCCGAGTGCAGCGACTTAGACCGCTCGGCCATCCTGACAGCTCTTTCCTTCCCAGGTTCATTGGGGGACTTTGACACCTGGTAGCCCGCCATTCATTTCAATGGGGCATTTCGACCATTCATTCCTATGGGGGAATCTCTGGGATTCGAACCCTCGCCTCCAGTGGGGACTGCGACCCGAACGCAGCGACTTAGACCGCTCAGCCATCCTGACAGCTCTTTCCTTCCAATGTTCAATGGGGGACTTTGACACCTGGTAGCCCGCCATTCATTTCAATGGGGCATTTCGACCATTCATTCCTATGGGGGAATCACTGGGATTCGAACCCGCGCCTCCAGTGGGGACTGCGACCCGAGCGCAGCGACTTAGACCGCTCGGCCATCCTGACAGCTCTTTCCTTCCAAGGTTCAATGGGGTCTTTGACACCTGGTAGCCCGCCATTCATTTCAATTGGGCATTTCGACCATTCATTCCTATGGGGGAATCTCGGGGATTCGAACCCGCGCCTCCAGTGGGGACTGCGACCCGAGCGCAGCGACTTAGACCGCTCGGCCATCCTGACAGCTCTTTCCTTCCCAGGTTCATTGGGGGACTTTGACACCTGGTAGCCCGCCATTCATTTCAATTGGGCATTTCGACCATTCATTCCTCTGGGGGAATCTCTGGGATTCGAACCCACGCCTCCAGTGGGGACTGCGACCCGAGCGCAGCGACTTAGACCGCTCGGCCATCCTGACAGCTCTTTCCTTCCAAGGTTCAATGGGGGACTTTGACACCTGGTATCCCGCCATTCATTTCAATGGGGCATTTCGACCATTCATTCCTATGGGGGAATCTCTGGGATTCGAACCCGCGCCTCCAGTGGGGACTGCGACCCGAGTGCAGCGACTTAGACCGCTCGGCCATCCTGACAGCTCTTTCCTTCCCAGGTTCATTGGGGGACTTTGACACCTGGTAGCCCGCCATTCATTTCAATGGGGCATTTCGACCATTCATTCCTATGGGGGAATCTCTGGGATTCGAACCCTCGCCTCCAGTGGGGACTGCGACCCGAACGCAGCGACTTAGACCGCTCGGCCCTCCTGACAGCTCTTTCCTTCCCAGGTTCATTGGGGGACTTTGACACCTGGTAGCCCGCCATTCGACCATTCATTCCAATGGGGGAATCTCTGGGATTCGAACCCACGCCTCCAGTGGGGACTGCGACCCGAACACAGCGACTTAGACCGCTCAGCCATCCTGACAGCTCTTTCCCTCCAATTTCCAATGGGGGACTTTGACACCTGGTAGCCCGCCATTCATTTCAATGGGGCATTTCGACCATTCATTCCTATGGGGGAATCTCTGGGATTCGAACCCGCGCCACCAGTGGGGACTGCGACCCGAACGCAGCGGCTTAGACCGCTCAGCCATCCTGACAGCTCTTTCCTTCCAATGTTCAATGGGGGACTTTGACACCTGGTAGCCCGCCATTCATTTCAATGGGGCATTTCGACCATTCATTCCTATGGGGGAATCTCTGGGATTCGAACCCACGCCTCCAGTGGGGACTGCGACCCGAACGCAGCGACTTAGACCGCTCAGCCATCCTGACAGCTCTTTCCTTCCCAGGTTCATTGGGGGACTTTGACACCTGGTATCCCGCCATTCATTTCAATGGGGCATTTCGACCATTCATTCCTATGGGGGAATCTCTGGGATTCGAACCCTCGCCTCCAGTGGGGACTGCGACCCGAACGCAGCGACTTAGACCGCTCAGCCATCCTGACAGCTCTTTCCTTCCCAGGTTCATTGGGGGACTTTGACACCTGGTAGCCCGCCATTCATTTCAATTGGGCATTTCGACCATTCATTCCTCTGGGGGAATCTCTGGGATTCGAACCCACGCCTCCAGTGGGGACTGCGACCCGAGCGCAGCGACTTAGACCGCTCGGCCATCCTGACAGCTCTTTCCTTCCAAGGTTCAATGGGGGACTTTGACACCTGGTATCCCGCCATTCATTTCAATGGGGCATTTCGACCATTCATTCCTATGGGGGAATCTCTGGGATTCGAACCCGCGCCTCCAGTGGGGACTGCGACCCGAGTGCAGCGACTTAGACCGCTCGGCCATCCTGACAGCTCTTTCCTTCCCAGGTTCATTGGGGGACTTTGACACCTGGTAGCCCGCCATTCATTTCAATGGGGCATTTCGACCATTCATTCCTATGGGGGAATCTCTGGGATTCGAACCCTCGCCTCCAGTGGGGACTGCGACCCGAACGCAGCGACTTAGACCGCTCAGCCATCCTGACAGCTCTTTCCTTCCAATGTTCAATGGGGGACTTTGACACCTGGTAGCCCGCCATTCATTTCAATGGGGCATTTCGACCATTCATTCCTATGGGGGAATCACTGGGATTCGAACCCGCGCCTCCAGTGGGGACTGCGACCCGAGCGCAGCGACTTAGACCGCTCGGCCATCCTGACAGCTCTTTCCTTCCAAGGTTCAATGGGGTCTTTGACACCTGGTAGCCCGCCATTCATTTCAATTGGGCATTTCGACCATTCATTCCTATGGGGGAATCTCGGGGATTCGAACCCGCGCCTCCAGTGGGGACTGCGACCCGAGCGCAGCGACTTAGACCGCTCGGCCATCCTGACAGCTCTTTCCTTCCCAGGTTCATTGGGGGACTTTGACACCTGGTAGCCCGCCATTCATTTCAATTGGGCATTTCGACCATTCATTCCTATGGGGGAATCTCTGGGATTCGAACCCACGCCTCCAGTGGGGACTGCGACCCGAGCGCAGCGACTTAGACCGCTCGGCCATCCTGACAGCTCTTTCCTTCCAAGGTTCAATGGGGGACTTTGACACCTGGTATCCCGCCATTCATTTCAATGGGGCATTTGGACCATTCATTCCTATGGGGGAATCTCTGGGATTCGAACCCGCGCCTCCAGTGGGGACTGCGACCCGAGCGCAGCGACTTAGACCGCTCGGCCATCCTGACAGCTCTTTCCTTCCCAGGTTCATTGGGGGACTTTGACACCTGGTAGCCCGCCATTCATTTCAATGGGGCATTTGGACCATTCATTCCTATGGGGGAATCTCTGGGATTCGAACCCGGGCCTCCAGTGGGGACTGCAACCCGAGCGCAGCGACTTAGACCGCTCGGCCATCTTGACAGCTCTTTCCTTCCAAGGTTCAATGGGGGACTTTGACACCTGGTATCCCGCCATTCATTTCAATGGGGCATTTCGACCATTCATTCCTATGGGGGAATCTCTGGGATTCGAACCCGCGCCTCCAGTGGGGACTGCGACCCGAGCGCAGCGACTTAGACCGCTCGGCCATCCTGACAGCTCTTTCCTTCCCAGGTTCATTGGGGGACTTTGACACCTGGTAGCCCGCCATTCATTTCAATGGGGCATTTCGACCATTCATTCCTATGGGGGAATCTCTGGGATTCGAACCCTCGCCTCCAGTGGGGACTGCGACCCGAACGCAGCGGCTTAGACCGCTCAGCCATCCTGACAGCTCTTTCCTTCCAATGTTCAATGGGGGACTTTGACACCTGGTAGCCCGCCATTCATTTCAATGGGGCATTTCGACCATTCATTCCTATGGGGGAATCTCTGGGATTCGAACCCACGCCTCCAGTGGGGACTGCGACCCGAACGCAGCGACTTAGACCGCTCAGCCATCCTGACAGCTCTTTCCTTCCCAGGTTCATTGGGGGACTTTGACACCTGGTATCCCGCCATTCATTTCAATGGGGCATTTCGACCATTCATTCCTATGGGGGAATCTCTGGGATTCGAACCCTCGCCTCCAGTGGGGACTGCGACCCGAGCGCAGCGACTTAGACCGCTCAGCCATCCTGACAGCTCTTTCCTTCCCAGGTTCATTGGGGGACTTTGACACCTGGTAGCCCGCCATTCATTTCAATTGGGCATTTCGACCATTCATTCCTCTGGGGGAATCTCTGGGATTCGAACCCACGCCTCCAGTGGGGACTGCGACCCGAGCGCAGCGACTTAGACCGCTCGGCCATCCTGACAGCTCTTTCCTTCCAAGGTTCAATGGGGGACTTTGACACCTGGTATCCCGCCATTCATTTCAATGGGGCATTTCGACCATTCATTCCTATGGGGGAATCTCTGGGATTCGAACCCGCGCCTCCAGTGGGGACTGCGACCCGAGTGCAGCGACTTAGACCGCTCGGCCATCCTGACAGCTCTTTCCTTCCCAGGTTCATTGGGGGACTTTGACACCTGGTAGCCCGCCATTCATTTCAATGGGGCATTTCGACCATTCATTCCTATGGGGGAATCTCTGGGATTCGAACCCTCGCCTCCAGTGGGGACTGCGACCCGAACGCAGCGACTTAGACCGCTCGGCCCTCCTGACAGCTCTTTCCTTCCCAGGTTCATTGGGGGACTTTGACACCTGGTAGCCCGCCATTCGACCATTCATTCCAATGGGGGAATCTCTGGGATTCGAACCCACGCCTCCAGTGGGGACTGCGACCCGAACACAGCGACTTAGACCGCTCAGCCATCCTGACAGCTCTTTCCCTCCAATTTCCAATGGGGGACTTTGACACCTGGTAGCCCGCCATTCATTTCAATGGGGCATTTCGACCATTCATTCCTATGGGGGAATCTCTGGGATTCGAACCCACGCCTCCAGTGGGGACTGCGACCCGAACGCAGCGACTTAGACCGCTCGGCCCTCCTGACAGCTCTTTCCTTCCCAGGTTCATTGGGGGACTTTGACACCTGGTAGCCCGCCATTCGACCATTCATTCCAATGGGGGAATCTCTGGGATTCGAACCCACGCCTCCAGTGGGGACTGCGACCCGAACACAGCGACTTAGACCGCTCAGCCATCCTGACAGCTCTTTCCCTCCAATTTCCAATGGGGGACTTTGACACCTGGTAGCCCGCCATTCATTTCAATGGGGCATTTCGACCATTCATTCCTATGGGGGAATCTCTGGGATTCGAACCCGCGCCTCCAGTGGGGACTGCGACCCGAGCGCAGCGACTTAGACCGCTTGGCCATTCTGACAGCTCTTTCCTTCCAATGTCCATTGGGGGACTTTGACACCTGGTAGCCCGCCATTCATTTCAATGGGGCATTTCGACCATTCATTCCTATGGGGGAATCTCTGGGATTCGAACCCTTGCCTCCAGTGGGGACTGCGACCCAAACGCAGCGACTTAGACCGCTCGGCCATCCTGACAGCTCTTTCCTTCCCAGGTTCAATGGGGGACTTTGACACCTGGTAGCCCGCCATTCATTTCAATGGGGCATTTCGACCATTCATTCCTATGGGGGAATCTCTGGGATTCGAACCCGCGCCTCCAGTGGGGACTGCGACCCGAGCGCAGCGACTTAGACCGCTTGGCCATTCTGACAGGTCTTTCCTTCCAATGTCCATTGGGGGACTTTGACACCTGGTAGCCCGCCATTCATTTCAATGGGGCATTTCGACCATTCATTCCTATGGGGGAATCTCTGGGATTCGAACCCGCGCCTCCAGTGGGGACTGCGACCCGAGCGCAGCGACTTAGACCGCTTGGCCATTCTGACAGGTCTTTCCTTCCAATGTCCATTGGGGGACTTTGACACCTGGTAGCCCGCCATTCATTTCAATGGGGCATTTCGACCATTCATTCCTATGGGGGAATCTCTGGGATTCGAACCCGCGCCTCCAGTGGGGACTGCGACCCGAGCGCAGCGACTTAGACCGCTCGGCCATCCTGACAGCTCTTTCCTTCCAAGGTTCAATGGGGTCTTTGACACCTGGTAGCCCGCCATTCATTTCAATTGGGCATTTCGACCATTCATTCCTATGGGGGAATCTCGGGGATTCGAACCCGCGCCTCCAGTGGGGACTGCGACCCGAGCGCAGCGACTTAGACCGCTCGGCCATCCTGACAGCTCTTTCCTTCCCAGGTTCATTGGGGGACTTTGACACCTGGTAGCCCGCCATTCATTTCAATTGGGCATTTCGACCATTCATTCCTATGGGGGAATCTCTGGGATTCGAACCCACGCCTCCAGTGGGGACTGCGACCCGAGCGCAGCGACTTAGACCGCTCGGCCATCCTGACAGCTCTTTCCTTCCAAGGTTCAATGGGGGACTTTGACACCTGGTATCCCGCCATTCATTTCAATGGGGCATTTGGACCATTCATTCCTATGGGGGAATCTCTGGGATTCGAACCCGCGCCTCCAGTGGGGACTGCGACCCGAGCGCAGCGACTTAGACCGCTCGGCCATCCTGACAGCTCTTTCCTTCCCAGGTTCATTGGGGGACTTTGACACCTGGTAGCCCGCCATTCATTTCAATGGGGCATTTGGACCATTCATTCCTATGGGGGAATCTCTGGGATTCGAACCCACGCCTCCAGTGGGGACTGCAACCCGAGCGCAGCGACTTAGACCGCTCGGCCATCCTGACAGCTCTTTCCTTCCAAGGTTCAATGGGGGACTTTGACACCTGGTATCCCGCCATTCATTTCAATGGGGCATTTCGACCATTCATTCCTATGGGGGAATCTCTGGGATTCGAACCCGCGCCTCCAGTGGGGACTGCGACCCGAGCGCAGCGACTTAGACCGCTCGGCCATCCTGACAGCTCTTTCCTTCCCAGGTTCATTGGGGGACTTTGACACCTGGTAGCCCGCCATTCATTTCAATGGGGCATTTCGACCATTCATTCCTATGGGGGAATCTCTGGGATTCGAACCCTCGCCTCCAGTGGGGACTGCGACCCGAACGCAGCGGCTTAGACCGCTCAGCCATCCTGACAGCTCTTTCCTTCCAATGTTCAATGGGGGACTTTGACACCTGGTAGCCCGCCATTCATTTCAATGGGGCATTTCGACCATTCATTCCTATGGGGGAATCTCTGGGATTCGAACCCACGCCTCCAGTGGGGACTGCGACCCGAACGCAGCGACTTAGACCGCTCAGCCATCCTGACAGCTCTTTCCTTCCCAGGTTCATTGGGGGACTTTGACACCTGGTATCCCGCCATTCATTTCAATGGGGCATTTCGACCATTCATTCCTATGGGGGAATCTCTGGGATTCGAACCCTCGCCTCCAGTGGGGACTGCGACCCGAGCGCAGCGACTTAGACCGCTCAGCCATCCTGACAGCTCTTTCCTTCCCAGGTTCATTGGGGGACTTTGACACCTGGTAGCCCGCCATTCATTTCAATTGGGCATTTCGACCATTCATTCCTCTGGGGGAATCTCTGGGATTCGAACCCACGCCTCCAGTGGGGACTGCGACCCGAGCGCAGCGACTTAGACCGCTCGGCCATCCTGACAGCTCTTTCCTTCCAAGGTTCAATGGGGGACTTTGACACCTGGTATCCCGCCATTCATTTCAATGGGGCATTTCGACCATTCATTCCTATGGGGGAATCTCTGGGATTCGAACCCGCGCCTCCAGTGGGGACTGCGACCCGAGTGCAGCGACTTAGACCGCTCGGCCATCCTGACAGCTCTTTCCTTCCCAGGTTCATTGGGGGACTTTGACACCTGGTAGCCCGCCATTCATTTCAATGGGGCATTTCGACCATTCATTCCTATGGGGGAATCTCTGGGATTCGAACCCTCGCCTCCAGTGGGGACTGCGACCCGAACGCAGCGACTTAGACCGCTCGGCCCTCCTGACAGCTCTTTCCTTCCCAGGTTCATTGGGGGACTTTGACACCTGGTAGCCCGCCATTCGACCATTCATTCCAATGGGGGAATCTCTGGGATTCGAACCCACGCCTCCAGTGGGGACTGCGACCCGAACACAGCGACTTAGACCGCTCAGCCATCCTGACAGCTCTTTCCCTCCAATTTCCAATGGGGGACTTTGACACCTGGTAGCCCGCCATTCATTTCAATGGGGCATTTCGACCATTCATTCCTATGGGGGAATCTCTGGGATTCGAACCCGCGCCACCAGTGGGGACTGCGACCCGAACGCAGCGGCTTAGACCGCTCAGCCATCCTGACAGCTCTTTCCTTCCAATGTTCAATGGGGGACTTTGACACCTGGTAGCCCGCCATTCATTTCAATGGGGCATTTCGACCATTCATTCCTATGGGGGAATCTCTGGGATTCGAACCCACGCCTCCAGTGGGGACTGCGACCCGAACGCAGCGACTTAGACCGCTCAGCCATCCTGACAGCTCTTTCCTTCCCAGGTTCATTGGGGGACTTTGACACCTGGTATCCCGCCATTCATTTCAATGGGGCATTTCGACCATTCATTCCTATGGGGGAATCTCTGGGATTCGAACCCTCGCCTCCAGTGGGGACTGCGACCCGAACGCAGCGACTTAGACCGCTCAGCCATCCTGACAGCTCTTTCCTTCCCAGGTTCATTGGGGGACTTTGACACCTGGTAGCCCGCCATTCATTTCAATTGGGCATTTCGACCATTCATTCCTCTGGGGGAATCTCTGGGATTCGAACCCACGCCTCCAGTGGGGACTGCGACCCGAGCGCAGCGACTTAGACCGCTCGGCCATCCTGACAGCTCTTTCCTTCCAAGGTTCAATGGGGGACTTTGACACCTGGTATCCCGCCATTCATTTCAATGGGGCATTTCGACCATTCATTCCTATGGGGGAATCTCTGGGATTCGAACCCGCGCCTCCAGTGGGGACTGCGACCCGAGTGCAGCGACTTAGACCGCTCGGCCATCCTGACAGCTCTTTCCTTCCCAGGTTCATTGGGGGACTTTGACACCTGGTAGCCCGCCATTCATTTCAATGGGGCATTTCGACCATTCATTCCTATGGGGGAATCTCTGGGATTCGAACCCTCGCCTCCAGTGGGGACTGCGACCCGAACGCAGCGACTTAGACCGCTCAGCCATCCTGACAGCTCTTTCCTTCCAATGTTCAATGGGGGACTTTGACACCTGGTAGCCCGCCATTCATTTCAATGGGGCATTTCGACCATTCATTCCTATGGGGGAATCACTGGGATTCGAACCCGCGCCTCCAGTGGGGACTGCGACCCGAGCGCAGCGACTTAGACCGCTCGGCCATCCTGACAGCTCTTTCCTTCCAAGGTTCAATGGGGTCTTTGACACCTGGTAGCCCGCCATTCATTTCAATTGGGCATTTCGACCATTCATTCCTATGGGGGAATCTCGGGGATTCGAACCCGCGCCTCCAGTGGGGACTGCGACCCGAGCGCAGCGACTTAGACCGCTCGGCCATCCTGACAGCTCTTTCCTTCCCAGGTTCATTGGGGGACTTTGACACCTGGTAGCCCGCCATTCATTTCAATTGGGCATTTCGACCATTCATTCCTCTGGGGGAATCTCTGGGATTCGAACCCACGCCTCCAGTGGGGACTGCGACCCGAGCGCAGCGACTTAGACCGCTCGGCCATCCTGACAGCTCTTTCCTTCCAAGGTTCAATGGGGGACTTTGACACCTGGTATCCCGCCATTCATTTCAATGGGGCATTTCGACCATTCATTCCTATGGGGGAATCTCTGGGATTCGAACCCGCGCCTCCAGTGGGGACTGCGACCCGAGTGCAGCGACTTAGACCGCTCGGCCATCCTGACAGCTCTTTCCTTCCCAGGTTCATTGGGGGACTTTGACACCTGGTAGCCCGCCATTCATTTCAATGGGGCATTTCGACCATTCATTCCTATGGGGGAATCTCTGGGATTCGAACCCTCGCCTCCAGTGGGGACTGCGACCCGAACGCAGCGACTTAGACCGCTCAGCCATCCTGACAGCTCTTTCCTTCCAAGGTTCAATGGGGGACTTTGACACCTGGTAGCCCGCCATTCATTTCAATGGGGCATTTCGACCATTCATTCCTATGGGGGAATCACTGGGATTCGAACCCGCGCCTCCAGTGGGGACTGCGACCCGAGCGCAGCGACTTAGACCGCTCGGCCATCCTGACAGCTCTTTCCTTCCAAGGTTCAATGGGGTCTTTGACACCTGGTAGCCCGCCATTCATTTCAATTGGGCATTTCGACCATTCATTCCTATGGGGGAATCTCGGGGATTCGAACCCGCGCCTCCAGTGGGGACTGCGACCCGAGCGCAGCGACTTAGACCGCTCGGCCATCCTGACAGCTCTTTCCTTCCCAGGTTCATTGGGGGACTTTGACACCTGGTAGCCCGCCATTCATTTCAATTGGGCATTTCGACCATTCATTCCTATGGGGGAATCTCTGGGATTCGAACCCACGCCTCCAGTGGGGACTGCGACCCGAGCGCAGCGACTTAGACCGCTCGGCCATCCTGACAGCTCTTTCCTTCCAAGGTTCAATGGGGGACTTTGACACCTGGTATCCCGCCATTCATTTCAATGGGGCATTTGGACCATTCATTCCTATGGGGGAATCTCTGGGATTCGAACCCGCGCCTCCAGTGGGGACTGCGACCCGAGCGCAGCGACTTAGACCGCTCGGCCATCCTGACAGCTCTTTCCTTCCCAGGTTCATTGGGGGACTTTGACACCTGGTAGCCCGCCATTCATTTCAATGGGGCATTTGGACCATTCATTCCTATGGGGGAATCTCTGGGATTCGAACCCGGGCCTCCAGTGGGGACTGCAACCCGAGCGCAGCGACTTAGACCGCTCGGCCATCTTGACAGCTCTTTCCTTCCAAGGTTCAATGGGGGACTTTGACACCTGGTATCCCGCCATTCATTTCAATGGGGCATTTCGACCATTCATTCCTATGGGGGAATCTCTGGGATTCGAACCCGCGCCTCCAGTGGGGACTGCGACCCGAGCGCAGCGACTTAGACCGCTCGGTTATCCTGACAGCTCTTTCCTTCCCAGGTTCATTGGGGGACTTTGACACCTGGTAGCCCGCCATTCATTTCAATGGGGCATTTCGACCATTCATTCCTATGGGGGAATCTCTGGGATTCGAACCCTCGCCTCCAGTGGGGACTGCGACCCGAACGCAGCGGCTTAGACCGCTCAGCCATCCTGACAGCTCTTTCCTTCCAATGTTCAATGGGGGACTTTGACACCTGGTAGCCCGCCATTCATTTCAATGGGGCATTTCGACCATTCATTCCTATGGGGGAATCTCTGGGATTCGAACCCACGCCTCCAGTGGGGACTGCGACCCGAACGCAGCGACTTAGACCGCTCAGCCATCCTGACAGCTCTTTCCTTCCCAGGTTCATTGGGGGACTTTGACACCTGGTATCCCGCCATTCATTTCAATGGGGCATTTCGACCATTCATTCCTATGGGGGAATCTCTGGGATTCGAACCCTCGCCTCCAGTGGGGACTGCGACCCGAGCGCAGCGACTTAGACCGCTCAGCCATCCTGACAGCTCTTTCCTTCCCAGGTTCATTGGGGGACTTTGACACCTGGTAGCCCGCCATTCATTTCAATTGGGCATTTCGACCATTCATTCCTCTGGGGGAATCTCTGGGATTCGAACCCACGCCTCCAGTGGGGACTGCGACCCGAGCGCAGCGACTTAGACCGCTCGGCCATCCTGACAGCTCTTTCCTTCCAAGGTTCAATGGGGGACTTTGACACCTGGTATCCCGCCATTCATTTCAATGGGGCATTTCGACCATTCATTCCTATGGGGGAATCTCTGGGATTCGAACCCGCGCCTCCAGTGGGGACTGCGACCCGAGTGCAGCGACTTAGACCGCTCGGCCATCCTGACAGCTCTTTCCTTCCCAGGTTCATTGGGGGACTTTGACACCTGGTAGCCCGCCATTCATTTCAATGGGGCATTTCGACCATTCATTCCTATGGGGGAATCACTGGGATTCGAACCCGCGCCTCCAGTGGGGACTGCGACCCGAGCGCAGCGACTTAGACCGCTCGGCCATCCTGACAGCTCTTTCCTTCCAAGGTTCAATGGGGTCTTTGACACCTGGTAGCCCGCCATTCATTTCAATTGGGCATTTCGACCATTCATTCCTATGGGGGAATCTCGGGGATTCGAACCCGCGCCTCCAGTGGGGACTGCGACCCGAGCGCAGCGACTTAGACCGCTCGGCCATCCTGACAGCTCTTTCCTTCCCAGGTTCATTGGGGGACTTTGACACCTGGTAGCCCGCCATTCATTTCAATTGGGCATTTCGACCATTCATTCCTCTGGGGGAATCTCTGGGATTCGAACCCACGCCTCCAGTGGGGACTGCGACCCGAGCGCAGCGACTTAGACCGCTCGGCCATCCTGACAGCTCTTTCCTTCCAAGGTTCAATGGGGGACTTTGACACCTGGTATCCCGCCATTCATTTCAATGGGGCATTTCGACCATTCATTCCTATGGGGGAATCTCTGGGATTCGAACCCGCGCCTCCAGTGGGGACTGCGACCCGAGTGCAGCGACTTAGACCGCTCGGCCATCCTGACAGCTCTTTCCTTCCCAGGTTCATTGGGGGACTTTGACACCTGGTAGCCCGCCATTCATTTCAATGGGGCATTTCGACCATTCATTCCTATGGGGGAATCTCTGGGATTCGAACCCTCGCCTCCAGTGGGGACTGCGACCCGAACGCAGCGACTTAGACCGCTCAGCCATCCTGACAGCTCTTTCCTTCCAAGGTTCAATGGGGGACTTTGACACCTGGTAGCCCGCCATTCATTTCAATGGGGCATTTCGACCATTCATTCCTATGGGGGAATCACTGGGATTCGAACCCGCGCCTCCAGTGGGGACTGCGACCCGAGCGCAGCGACTTAGACCGCTCGGCCATCCTGACAGCTCTTTCCTTCCAAGGTTCAATGGGGTCTTTGACACCTGGTAGCCCGCCATTCATTTCAATTGGGCATTTCGACCATTCATTCCTATGGGGGAATCTCGGGGATTCGAACCCGCGCCTCCAGTGGGGACTGCGACCCGAGCGCAGCGACTTAGACCGCTCGGCCATCCTGACAGCTCTTTCCTTCCCAGGTTCATTGGGGGACTTTGACACCTGGTAGCCCGCCATTCATTTCAATTGGGCATTTCGACCATTCATTCCTATGGGGGAATCTCTGGGATTCGAACCCACGCCTCCAGTGGGGACTGCGACCCGAGCGCAGCGACTTAGACCGCTCGGCCATCCTGACAGCTCTTTCCTTCCAAGGTTCAATGGGGGACTTTGACACCTGGTATCCCGCCATTCATTTCAATGGGGCATTTGGACCATTCATTCCTATGGGGGAATCTCTGGGATTCGAACCCGCGCCTCCAGTGGGGACTGCGACCCGAGCGCAGCGACTTAGACCGCTCGGCCATCCTGACAGCTCTTTCCTTCCCAGGTTCATTGGGGGACTTTGACACCTGGTAGCCCGCCATTCATTTCAATGGGGCATTTGGACCATTCATTCCTATGGGGGAATCTCTGGGATTCGAACCCGGGCCTCCAGTGGGGACTGCAACCCGAGCGCAGCGACTTAGACCGCTCGGCCATCTTGACAGCTCTTTCCTTCCAAGGTTCAATGGGGGACTTTGACACCTGGTATCCCGCCATTCATTTCAATGGGGCATTTCGACCATTCATTCCTATGGGGGAATCTCTGGGATTCGAACCCGCGCCTCCAGTGGGGACTGCGACCCGAGCGCAGCGACTTAGACCGCTCGGTTATCCTGACAGCTCTTTCCTTCCCAGGTTCATTGGGGGACTTTGACACCTGGTAGCCCGCCATTCATTTCAATGGGGCATTTCGACCATTCATTCCTATGGGGGAATCTCTGGGATTCGAACCCTCGCCTCCAGTGGGGACTGCGACCCGAACGCAGCGGCTTAGACCGCTCAGCCATCCTGACAGCTCTTTCCTTCCAATGTTCAATGGGGGACTTTGACACCTGGTAGCCCGCCATTCATTTCAATGGGGCATTTCGACCATTCATTCCTATGGGGGAATCTCTGGGATTCGAACCCACGCCTCCAGTGGGGACTGCGACCCGAACGCAGCGACTTAGACCGCTCAGCCATCCTGACAGCTCTTTCCTTCCCAGGTTCATTGGGGGACTTTGACACCTGGTATCCCGCCATTCATTTCAATGGGGCATTTCGACCATTCATTCCTATGGGGGAATCTCTGGGATTCGAACCCTCGCCTCCAGTGGGGACTGCGACCCGAGCGCAGCGACTTAGACCGCTCAGCCATCCTGACAGCTCTTTCCTTCCCAGGTTCATTGGGGGACTTTGACACCTGGTAGCCCGCCATTCATTTCAATTGGGCATTTCGACCATTCATTCCTCTGGGGGAATCTCTGGGATTCGAACCCACGCCTCCAGTGGGGACTGCGACCCGAGCGCAGCGACTTAGACCGCTCGGCCATCCTGACAGCTCTTTCCTTCCAAGGTTCAATGGGGGACTTTGACACCTGGTATCCCGCCATTCATTTCAATGGGGCATTTCGACCATTCATTCCTATGGGGGAATCTCTGGGATTCGAACCCGCGCCTCCAGTGGGGACTGCGACCCGAGTGCAGCGACTTAGACCGCTCGGCCATCCTGACAGCTCTTTCCTTCCCAGGTTCATTGGGGGACTTTGACACCTGGTAGCCCGCCATTCATTTCAATGGGGCATTTCGACCATTCATTCCTATGGGGGAATCTCTGGGATTCGAACCCTCGCCTCCAGTGGGGACTGCGACCCGAACGCAGCGACTTAGACCGCTCGGCCCTCCTGACAGCTCTTTCCTTCCCAGGTTCATTGGGGGACTTTGACACCTGGTAGCCCGCCATTCGACCATTCATTCCAATGGGGGAATCTCTGGGATTCGAACCCACGCCTCCAGTGGGGACTGCGACCCGAACACAGCGACTTAGACCGCTCAGCCATCCTGACAGCTCTTTCCCTCCAATTTCCAATGGGGGACTTTGACACCTGGTAGCCCGCCATTCATTTGAATGGGGCATTTCGACCATTCATTCCTATGGGGGAATCTCTGGGATTCGAACCCACGCCTCCAGTGGGGACTGCGACCCGAACGCAGCGACTTAGACCGCTCGGCCCTCCTGACAGCTCTTTCCTTCCCAGGTTCATTGGGGGACTTTGACACCTGGTAGCCCGCCATTCGACCATTCATTCCAATGGGGGAATCTCTGGGATTCGAACCCACGCCTCCAGTGGGGACTGCGACCCGAACACAGCGACTTAGACCGCTCAGCCATCCTGACAGCTCTTTCCCTCCAATTTCCAATGGGGGACTTTGACACCTGGTAGCCCGCCATTCATTTCAATGGGGCATTTCGACCATTCATTCCTATGGGGGAATCTCTGGGATTCGAACCCGCGCCTCCAGTGGGGACTGCGACCCGAGCGCAGCGACTTAGACCGCTTGGCCATTCTGACAGCTCTTTCCTTCCAATGTCCATTGGGGGACTTTGACACCTGGTAGCCCGCCATTCATTTCAATGGGGCATTTCGACCATTCATTCCTATGGGGGAATCTCTGGGATTCGAACCCTTGCCTCCAGTGGGGACTGCGACCCAAACGCAGCGACTTAGACCGCTCGGCCATCCTGACAGCTCTTTCCTTCCCAGGTTCAATGGGGGACTTTGACACCTGGTAGCCCGCCATTCATTTCAATGGGGCATTTCGACCATTCATTCCTATGGGGGAATCTCTGGGATTCGAACCCGCGCCTCCAGTGGGGACTGCGACCCGAGCGCAGCGACTTAGACCGCTTGGCCATTCTGACAGGTCTTTCCTTCCAATGTCCATTGGGGGACTTTGACACCTGGTAGCCCGCCATTCATTTCAATGGGGCATTTCGACCATTCATTCCTATGGGGGAATCTCTGGGATTCGAACCCGCGCCTCCAGTGGGGACTGCGACCCGAGCGCAGCGACTTAGACCGCTTGGCCATTCTGACAGGTCTTTCCTTCCAATGTCCATTGGGGGACTTTGACACCTGGTAGCCCGCCATTCATTTCAATGGGGCATTTCGACCATTCATTCCTATGGGGGAATCTCTGGGATTCGAACCCGCGCCTCCAGTGGGGACTGCGACCCGAGCGCAGCGACTTAGACCGCTCGGCCATCCTGACAGCTCTTTCCTTCCAAGGTTCAATGGGGTCTTTGACACCTGGTAGCCCGCCATTCATTTCAATTGGGCATTTCGACCATTCATTCCTATGGGGGAATCTCGGGGATTCGAACCCGCGCCTCCAGTGGGGACTGCGACCCGAGCGCAGCGACTTAGACCGCTCGGCCATCCTGACAGCTCTTTCCTTCCCAGGTTCATTGGGGGACTTTGACACCTGGTAGCCCGCCATTCATTTCAATTGGGCATTTCGACCATTCATTCCTATGGGGGAATCTCTGGGATTCGAACCCACGCCTCCAGTGGGGACTGCGACCCGAGCGCAGCGACTTAGACCGCTCGGCCATCCTGACAGCTCTTTCCTTCCAAGGTTCAATGGGGGACTTTGACACCTGGTATCCCGCCATTCATTTCAATGGGGCATTTGGACCATTCATTCCTATGGGGGAATCTCTGGGATTCGAACCCGCGCCTCCAGTGGGGACTGCGACCCGAGCGCAGCGACTTAGACCGCTCGGCCATCCTGACAGCTCTTTCCTTCCCAGGTTCATTGGGGGACTTTGACACCTGGTAGCCCGCCATTCATTTCAATGGGGCATTTGGACCATTCATTCCTATGGGGGAATCTCTGGGATTCGAACCCGGGCCTCCAGTGGGGACTGCAACCCGAGCGCAGCGACTTAGACCGCTCGGCCATCCTGACAGCTCTTTCCTTCCAAGGTTCAATGGGGGACTTTGACACCTGGTATCCCGCCATTCATTTCAATGGGGCATTTCGACCATTCATTCCTATGGGGGAATCTCTGGGATTCGAACCCGCGCCTCCAGTGGGGACTGCGACCCGAGCGCAGCGACTTAGACCGCTCGGCCATCCTGACAGCTCTTTCCTTCCCAGGTTCATTGGGGGACTTTGACACCTGGTAGCCCGCCATTCATTTCAATGGGGCATTTCGACCATTCATTCCTATGGGGGAATCTCTGGGATTCGAACCCTCGCCTCCAGTGGGGACTGCGACCCGAACGCAGCGGCTTAGACCGCTCAGCCATCCTGACAGCTCTTTCCTTCCAATGTTCAATGGGGGACTTTGACACCTGGTAGCCCGCCATTCATTTCAATGGGGCATTTCGACCATTCATTCCTATGGGGGAATCTCTGGGATTCGAACCCACGCCTCCAGTGGGGACTGCGACCCGAACGCAGCGACTTAGACCGCTCAGCCATCCTGACAGCTCTTTCCTTCCCAGGTTCATTGGGGGACTTTGACACCTGGTATCCCGCCATTCATTTCAATGGGGCATTTCGACCATTCATTCCTATGGGGGAATCTCTGGGATTCGAACCCTCGCCTCCAGTGGGGACTGCGACCCGAGCGCAGCGACTTAGACCGCTCAGCCATCCTGACAGCTCTTTCCTTCCCAGGTTCATTGGGGGACTTTGACACCTGGTAGCCCGCCATTCATTTCAATTGGGCATTTCGACCATTCATTCCTCTGGGGGAATCTCTGGGATTCGAACCCACGCCTCCAGTGGGGACTGCGACCCGAGCGCAGCGACTTAGACCGCTCGGCCATCCTGACAGCTCTTTCCTTCCAAGGTTCAATGGGGGACTTTGACACCTGGTATCCCGCCATTCATTTCAATGGGGCATTTCGACCATTCATTCCTATGGGGGAATCTCTGGGATTCGAACCCGCGCCTCCAGTGGGGACTGCGACCCGAGTGCAGCGACTTAGACCGCTCGGCCATCCTGACAGCTCTTTCCTTCCCAGGTTCATTGGGGGACTTTGACACCTGGTAGCCCGCCATTCATTTCAATGGGGCATTTCGACCATTCATTCCTATGGGGGAATCTCTGGGATTCGAACCCTCGCCTCCAGTGGGGACTGCGACCCGAACGCAGCGACTTAGACCGCTCGGCCCTCCTGACAGCTCTTTCCTTCCCAGGTTCATTGGGGGACTTTGACACCTGGTAGCCCGCCATTCGACCATTCATTCCAATGGGGGAATCTCTGGGATTCGAACCCACGCCTCCAGTGGGGACTGCGACCCGAACACAGCGACTTAGACCGCTCAGCCATCCTGACAGCTCTTTCCCTCCAATTTCCAATGGGGGACTTTGACACCTGGTAGCCCGCCATTCATTTCAATGGGGCATTTCGACCATTCATTCCTATGGGGGAATCTCTGGGATTCGAACCCGCGCCACCAGTGGGGACTGCGACCCGAACGCAGCGGCTTAGACCGCTCAGCCATCCTGACAGCTCTTTCCTTCCAATGTTCAATGGGGGACTTTGACACCTGGTAGCCCGCCATTCATTTCAATGGGGCATTTCGACCATTCATTCCTATGGGGGAATCTCTGGGATTCGAACCCACGCCTCCAGTGGGGACTGCGACCCGAACGCAGCGACTTAGACCGCTCAGCCATCCTGACAGCTCTTTCCTTCCCAGGTTCATTGGGGGACTTTGACACCTGGTATCCCGCCATTCATTTCAATGGGGCATTTCGACCATTCATTCCTATGGGGGAATCTCTGGGATTCGAACCCTCGCCTCCAGTGGGGACTGCGACCCGAACGCAGCGACTTAGACCGCTCAGCCATCCTGACAGCTCTTTCCTTCCCAGGTTCATTGGGGGACTTTGACACCTGGTAGCCCGCCATTCATTTCAATTGGGCATTTCGACCATTCATTCCTCTGGGGGAATCTCTGGGATTCGAACCCACGCCTCCAGTGGGGACTGCGACCCGAGCGCAGCGACTTAGACCGCTCGGCCATCCTGACAGCTCTTTCCTTCCAAGGTTCAATGGGGGACTTTGACACCTGGTATCCCGCCATTCATTTCAATGGGGCATTTCGACCATTCATTCCTATGGGGGAATCTCTGGGATTCGAACCCGCGCCTCCAGTGGGGACTGCGACCCGAGTGCAGCGACTTAGACCGCTCGGCCATCCTGACAGCTCTTTCCTTCCCAGGTTCATTGGGGGACTTTGACACCTGGTAGCCCGCCATTCATTTCAATGGGGCATTTCGACCATTCATTCCTATGGGGGAATCTCTGGGATTCGAACCCTCGCCTCCAGTGGGGACTGCGACCCGAACGCAGCGACTTAGACCGCTCGGCCCTCCTGACAGCTCTTTCCTTCCCAGGTTCATTGGGGGACTTTGACACCTGGTAGCCCGCCATTCGACCATTCATTCCAATGGGGGAATCTCTGGGATTCGAACCCACGCCTCCAGTGGGGACTGCGACCCGAACACAGCGACTTAGACCGCTCAGCCATCCTGACAGCTCTTTCCCTCCAATTTCCAATGGGGGACTTTGACACCTGGTAGCCCGCCATTCATTTCAATGGGGCATTTCGACCATTCATTCCTATGGGGGAATCTCTGGGATTCGAACCCGCGCCACCAGTGGGGACTGCGACCCGAACGCAGCGGCTTAGACCGCTCAGCCATCCTGACAGCTCTTTCCTTCCAATGTTCAATGGGGGACTTTGACACCTGGTAGCCCGCCATTCATTTCAATGGGGCATTTCGACCATTCATTCCTATGGGGGAATCTCTGGGATTCGAACCCACGCCTCCAGTGGGGACTGCGACCCGAACGCAGCGACTTAGACCGCTCAGCCATCCTGACAGCTCTTTCCTTCCCAGGTTCATTGGGGGACTTTGACACCTGGTATCCCGCCATTCATTTCAATGGGGCATTTCGACCATTCATTCCTATGGGGGAATCTCTGGGATTCGAACCCTCGCCTCCAGTGGGGACTGCGACCCGAACGCAGCGACTTAGACCGCTCAGCCATCCTGACAGCTCTTTCCTTCCCAGGTTCATTGGGGGACTTTGACACCTGGTAGCCCGCCATTCATTTCAATTGGGCATTTCGACCATTCATTCCTCTGGGGGAATCTCTGGGATTCGAACCCACGCCTCCAGTGGGGACTGCGACCCGAGCGCAGCGACTTAGACCGCTCGGCCATCCTGACAGCTCTTTCCTTCCAAGGTTCAATGGGGGACTTTGACACCTGGTATCCCGCCATTCATTTCAATGGGGCATTTCGACCATTCATTCCTATGGGGGAATCTCTGGGATTCGAACCCGCGCCTCCAGTGGGGACTGCGACCCGAGTGCAGCGACTTAGACCGCTCGGCCATCCTGACAGCTCTTTCCTTCCCAGGTTCATTGGGGGACTTTGACACCTGGTAGCCCGCCATTCATTTCAATGGGGCATTTCGACCATTCATTCCTATGGGGGAATCTCTGGGATTCGAACCCTCGCCTCCAGTGGGGACTGCGACCCGAACGCAGCGACTTAGACCGCTCAGCCATCCTGACAGCTCTTTCCTTCCAATGTTCAATGGGGGACTTTGACACCTGGTAGCCCGCCATTCATTTCAATGGGGCATTTCGACCATTCATTCCTATGGGGGAATCACTGGGATTCGAACCCGCGCCTCCAGTGGGGACTGCGACCCGAGCGCAGCGACTTAGACCGCTCGGCCATCCTGACAGCTCTTTCCTTCCAAGGTTCAATGGGGTCTTTGACACCTGGTAGCCCGCCATTCATTTCAATTGGGCATTTCGACCATTCATTCCTATGGGGGAATCTCGGGGATTCGAACCCGCGCCTCCAGTGGGGACTGCGACCCGAGCGCAGCGACTTAGACCGCTCGGCCATCCTGACAGCTCTTTCCTTCCCAGGTTCATTGGGGGACTTTGACACCTGGTAGCCCGCCATTCATTTCAATGGGGCATTTCGACCATTCATTCCTATGGGGGAATCTCTGGGATTCGAACCCTCGCCTCCAGTGGGGACTGCGACCCGAACGCAGCGGCTTAGACCGCTCAGCCATCCTGACAGCTCTTTCCTTCCAATGTTCAATGGGGGACTTTGACACCTGGTAGCCCGCCATTCATTTCAATGGGGCATTTCGACCATTCATTCCTATGGGGGAATCTCTGGGATTCGAACCCACGCCTCCAGTGGGGACTGCGACCCGAACGCAGCGACTTAGACCGCTCAGCCATCCTGACAGCTCTTTCCTTCCCAGGTTCATTGGGGGACTTTGACACCTGGTATCCCGCCATTCATTTCAATGGGGCATTTCGACCATTCATTCCTATGGGGGAATCTCTGGGATTCGAACCCTCGCCTCCAGTGGGGACTGCGACCCGAGCGCAGCGACTTAGACCGCTCAGCCATCCTGACAGCTCTTTCCTTCCCAGGTTCATTGGGGGACTTTGACACCTGGTAGCCCGCCATTCATTTCAATTGGGCATTTCGACCATTCATTCCTCTGGGGGAATCTCTGGGATTCAAACCCACGCCTCCAGTGGGGACTGCGACCCGAGCGCAGCGACTTAGACCGCTCGGCCATCCTGACAGCTCTTTCCTTCCAAGGTTCAATGGGGGACTTTGACACCTGGTATCCCGCCATTCATTTCAATGGGGCATTTCGACCATTCATTCCTATGGGGGAATCTCTGGGATTCGAACCCGCGCCTCCAGTGGGGACTGCGACCCGAGTGCAGCGACTTAGACCGCTCGGCCATCCTGACAGCTCTTTCCTTCCCAGGTTCATTGGGGGACTTTGACACCTGGTAGCCCGCCATTCATTTCAATGGGGCATTTCGACCATTCATTCCTATGGGGGAATCTCTGGGATTCGAACCCTCGCCTCCAGTGGGGACTGCGACCCGAACGCAGCGACTTAGACCGCTCGGCCCTCCTGACAGCTCTTTCCTTCCCAGGTTCATTGGGGGACTTTGACACCTGGTAGCCCGCCATTCGACCATTCATTCCAATGGGGGAATCTCTGGGATTCGAACCCACGCCTCCAGTGGGGACTGCGACCCGAACACAGCGACTTAGACCGCTCAGCCATCCTGACAGCTCTTTCCCTCCAATTTCCAATGGGGGACTTTGACACCTGGTAGCCCGCCATTCATTTCAATGGGGCATTTCGACCATTCATTCCTATGGGGGAATCTCTGGGATTCGAACCCACGCCTCCAGTGGGGACTGCGACCCGAACGCAGCGACTTAGACCGCTCGGCCCTCCTGACAGCTCTTTCCTTCCCAGGTTCATTGGGGGACTTTGACACCTGGTAGCCCGCCATTCGACCATTCATTCCAATGGGGGAATCTCTGGGATTCGAACCCACGCCTCCAGTGGGGACTGCGACCCGAACACAGCGACTTAGACCGCTCAGCCATCCTGACAGCTCTTTCCCTCCAATTTCCAATGGGGGACTTTGACACCTGGTAGCCCGCCATTCATTTCAATGGGGCATTTCGACCATTCATTCCTATGGGGGAATCTCTGGGATTCGAACCCGCGCCTCCAGTGGGGACTGCGACCCGAGCGCAGCGACTTAGACCGCTTGGCCATTCTGACAGCTCTTTCCTTCCAATGTCCATTGGGGGACTTTGACACCTGGTAGCCCGCCATTCATTTCAATGGGGCATTTCGACCATTCATTCCTATGGGGGAATCTCTGGGATTCGAACCCTTGCCTCCAGTGGGGACTGCGACCCAAACGCAGCGACTTAGACCGCTCGGCCATCCTGACAGCTCTTTCCTTCCCAGGTTCAATGGGGGACTTTGACACCTGGTAGCCCGCCATTCATTTCAATGGGGCATTTCGACCATTCATTCCTATGGGGGAATCTCTGGGATTCGAACCCGCGCCTCCAGTGGGGACTGCGACCCGAGCGCAGCGACTTAGACCGCTTGGCCATTCTGACAGGTCTTTCCTTCCAATGTCCATTGGGGGACTTTGACACCTGGTAGCCCGCCATTCATTTCAATGGGGCATTTCGACCATTCATTCCTATGGGGGAATCTCTGGGATTCGAACCCGCGCCTCCAGTGGGGACTGCGACCCGAGCGCAGCGACTTAGACCGCTTGGCCATTCTGACAGGTCTTTCCTTCCAATGTCCATTGGGGGACTTTGACACCTGGTAGCCCGCCATTCATTTCAATGGGGCATTTCGACCATTCATTCCTATGGGGGAATCTCTGGGATTCGAACCCGCGCCTCCAGTGGGGACTGCGACCCGAGCGCAGCGACTTAGACCGCTCGGCCATCCTGACAGCTCTTTCCTTCCAAGGTTCAATGGGGTCTTTGACACCTGGTAGCCCGCCATTCATTTCAATTGGGCATTTCGACCATTCATTCCTATGGGGGAATCTCGGGGATTCGAACCCGCGCCTCCAGTGGGGACTGCGACCCGAGCGCAGCGACTTAGACCGCTCGGCCATCCTGACAGCTCTTTCCTTCCCAGGTTCATTGGGGGACTTTGACACCTGGTAGCCCGCCATTCATTTCAATTGGGCATTTCGACCATTCATTCCTCTGGGGGAATCTCTGGGATTCGAACCCACGCCTCCAGTGGGGACTGCGACCCGAGCGCAGCGACTTAGACCGCTCGGCCATCCTGACAGCTCTTTCCTTCCAAGGTTCAATGGGGGACTTTGACACCTGGTATCCCGCCATTCATTTCAATGGGGCATTTCGACCATTCATTCCTATGGGGGAATCTCTGGGATTCGAACCCGCGCCTCCAGTGGGGACTGCGACCCGAGTGCAGCGACTTAGACCGCTCGGCCATCCTGACAGCTCTTTCCTTCCCAGGTTCATTGGGGGACTTTGACACCTGGTAGCCCGCCATTCATTTCAATGGGGCATTTCGACCATTCATTCCTATGGGGGAATCTCTGGGATTCGAACCCTCGCCTCCAGTGGGGACTGCGACCCGAACGCAGCGACTTAGACCGCTCGGCCCTCCTGACAGCTCTTTCCTTCCCAGGTTCATTGGGGGACTTTGACACCTGGTAGCCCGCCATTCGACCATTCATTCCAATGGGGGAATCTCTGGGATTCGAACCCACGCCTCCAGTGGGGACTGCGACCCGAACACAGCGACTTAGACCGCTCAGCCATCCTGACAGCTCTTTCCCTCCAATTTCCAATGGGGGACTTTGACACCTGGTAGCCCGCCATTCATTTCAATGGGGCATTTCGACCATTCATTCCTATGGGGGAATCTCTGGGATTCGAACCCGCGCCACCAGTGGGGACTGCGACCCGAACGCAGCGGCTTAGACCGCTCAGCCATCCTGACAGCTCTTTCCTTCCAATGTTCAATGGGGGACTTTGACACCTGGTAGCCCGCCATTCATTTCAATGGGGCATTTCGACCATTCATTCCTATGGGGGAATCTCTGGGATTCGAACCCACGCCTCCAGTGGGGACTGCGACCCGAACGCAGCGACTTAGACCGCTCAGCCATCCTGACAGCTCTTTCCTTCCCAGGTTCATTGGGGGACTTTGACACCTGGTATCCCGCCATTCATTTCAATGGGGCATTTCGACCAATTCATTCCTATGGGGGGAATCTCTGGGATTCGAACCCTCGCCTCCAGTGGGGACTGCGACCCGAACGCAGCGACTTAGACCGCTCAGCCATCCTGACAGCTCTTTCCTTCCCAGGTTCATTGGGGGACTTTGACACCTGGTAGCCCGCCATTCATTTCAATTGGGCATTTCGACCATTCATTCCTCTGGGGGAATCTCTGGGATTCGAACCCACGCCTCCAGTGGGGACTGCGACCCGAGCGCAGCGACTTAGACCGCTCGGCCATCCTGACAGCTCTTTCCTTCCAAGGTTCAATGGGGGACTTTGACACCTGGTATCCCGCCATTCATTTCAATGGGGCATTTCGACCATTCATTCCTATGGGGGAATCTCTGGGATTCGAACCCGCGCCTCCAGTGGGGACTGCGACCCGAGTGCAGCGACTTAGACCGCTCGGCCATCCTGACAGCTCTTTCCTTCCCAGGTTCATTGGGGGACTTTGACACCTGGTAGCCCGCCATTCATTTCAATGGGGCATTTCGACCATTCATTCCTATGGGGGAATCTCTGGGATTCGAACCCTCGCCTCCAGTGGGGACTGCGACCCGAACGCAGCGACTTAGACCGCTCAGCCATCCTGACAGCTCTTTCCTTCCAATGTTCAATGGGGGACTTTGACACCTGGTAGCCCGCCATTCATTTCAATGGGGCATTTCGACCATTCATTCCTATGGGGGAATCACTGGGATTCGAACCCGCGCCTCCAGTGGGGACTGCGACCCGAGCGCAGCGACTTAGACCGCTCGGCCATCCTGACAGCTCTTTCCTTCCAAGGTTCAATGGGGTCTTTGACACCTGGTAGCCCGCCATTCATTTCAATTGGGCATTTCGACCATTCATTCCTATGGGGGAATCTCGGGGATTCGAACCCGCGCCTCCAGTGGGGACTGCGACCCGAGCGCAGCGACTTAGACCGCTCGGCCATCCTGACAGCTCTTTCCTTCCCAGGTTCATTGGGGGACTTTGACACCTGGTAGCCCGCCATTCATTTCAATTGGGCATTTCGACCATTCATTCCTCTGGGGGAATCTCTGGGATTCGAACCCACGCCTCCAGTGGGGACTGCGACCCGAGCGCAGCGACTTAGACCGCTCGGCCATCCTGACAGCTCTTTCCTTCCAAGGTTCAATGGGGGACTTTGACACCTGGTATCCCGCCATTCATTTCAATGGGGCATTTCGACCATTCATTCCTATGGGGGAATCTCTGGGATTCGAACCCGCGCCTCCAGTGGGGACTGCGACCCGAGTGCAGCGACTTAGACCGCTCGGCCATCCTGACAGCTCTTTCCTTCCCAGGTTCATTGGGGGACTTTGACACCTGGTAGCCCGCCATTCATTTCAATGGGGCATTTCGACCATTCATTCCTATGGGGGAATCTCTGGGATTCGAACCCTCGCCTCCAGTGGGGACTGCGACCCGAACGCAGCGACTTAGACCGCTCGGCCCTCCTGACAGCTCTTTCCTTCCCAGGTTCATTGGGGGACTTTGACACCTGGTAGCCCGCCATTCGACCATTCATTCCAATGGGGGAATCTCTGGGATTCGAACCCACGCCTCCAGTGGGGACTGCGACCCGAACACAGCGACTTAGACCGCTCAGCCATCCTGACAGCTCTTTCCCTCCAATTTCCAATGGGGGACTTTGACACCTGGTAGCCCGCCATTCATTTCAATGGGGCATTTCGACCATTCATTCCTATGGGGGAATCTCTGGGATTCGAACCCGCGCCACCAGTGGGGACTGCGACCCGAACGCAGCGGCTTAGACCGCTCAGCCATCCTGACAGCTCTTTCCTTCCAATGTTCAATGGGGGACTTTGACACCTGGTAGCCCGCCATTCATTTCAATGGGGCATTTCGACCATTCATTCCTATGGGGGAATCTCTGGGATTCGAACCCACGCCTCCAGTGGGGACTGCGACCCGAACGCAGCGACTTAGACCGCTCAGCCATCCTGACAGCTCTTTCCTTCCCAGGTTCATTGGGGGACTTTGACACCTGGTATCCCGCCATTCATTTCAATGGGGCATTTCGACCATTCATTCCTATGGGGGAATCTCTGGGATTCGAACCCTCGCCTCCAGTGGGGACTGCGACCCGAACGCAGCGACTTAGACCGCTCAGCCATCCTGACAGCTCTTTCCTTCCCAGGTTCATTGGGGGACTTTGACACCTGGTAGCCCGCCATTCATTTCAATTGGGCATTTCGACCATTCATTCCTCTGGGGGAATCTCTGGGATTCGAACCCACGCCTCCAGTGGGGACTGCGACCCGAGCGCAGCGACTTAGACCGCTCGGCCATCCTGACAGCTCTTTCCTTCCAAGGTTCAATGGGGGACTTTGACACCTGGTATCCCGCCATTCATTTCAATGGGGCATTTCGACCATTCATTCCTATGGGGGAATCTCTGGGATTCGAACCCGCGCCTCCAGTGGGGACTGCGACCCGAGTGCAGCGACTTAGACCGCTCGGCCATCCTGACAGCTCTTTCCTTCCCAGGTTCATTGGGGGACTTTGACACCTGGTAGCCCGCCATTCATTTCAATGGGGCATTTCGACCATTCATTCCTATGGGGGAATCTCTGGGATTCGAACCCTCGCCTCCAGTGGGGACTGCGACCCGAACGCAGCGACTTAGACCGCTCAGCCATCCTGACAGCTCTTTCCTTCCAATGTTCAATGGGGGACTTTGACACCTGGTAGCCCGCCATTCATTTCAATGGGGCATTTCGACCATTCATTCCTATGGGGGAATCACTGGGATTCGAACCCGCGCCTCCAGTGGGGACTGCGACCCGAGCGCAGCGACTTAGACCGCTCGGCCATCCTGACAGCTCTTTCCTTCCAAGGTTCAATGGGGTCTTTGACACCTGGTAGCCCGCCATTCATTTCAATTGGGCATTTCGACCATTCATTCCTATGGGGGAATCTCGGGGATTCGAACCCGCGCCTCCAGTGGGGACTGCGACCCGAGCGCAGCGACTTAGACCGCTCGGCCATCCTGACAGCTCTTTCCTTCCCAGGTTCATTGGGGGACTTTGACACCTGGTAGCCCGCCATTCATTTCAATTGGGCATTTCGACCATTCATTCCTATGGGGGAATCTCTGGGATTCGAACCCACGCCTCCAGTGGGGACTGCGACCCGAGCGCAGCGACTTAGACCGCTCGGCCATCCTGACAGCTCTTTCCTTCCAAGGTTCAATGGGGGACTTTGACACCTGGTATCCCGCCATTCATTTCAATGGGGCATTTGGACCATTCATTCCTATGGGGGAATCTCTGGGATTCGAACCCGCGCCTCCAGTGGGGACTGCGACCCGAGCGCAGCGACTTAGACCGCTCGGCCATCCTGACAGCTCTTTCCTTCCCAGGTTCATTGGGGGACTTTGACACCTGGTAGCCCGCCATTCATTTCAATGGGGCATTTGGACCATTCATTCCTATGGGGGAATCTCTGGGATTCGAACCCGGGCCTCCAGTGGGGACTGCAACCCGAGCGCAGCGACTTAGACCGCTCGGCCATCTTGACAGCTCTTTCCTTCCAAGGTTCAATGGGGGACTTTGACACCTGGTATCCCGCCATTCATTTCAATGGGGCATTTCGACCATTCATTCCTATGGGGGAATCTCTGGGATTCGAACCCGCGCCTCCAGTGGGGACTGCGACCCGAGCGCAGCGACTTAGACCGCTCGGCCATCCTGACAGCTCTTTCCTTCCCAGGTTCATTGGGGGACTTTGACACCTGGTAGCCCGCCATTCATTTCAATGGGGCATTTCGACCATTCATTCCTATGGGGGAATCTCTGGGATTCGAACCCTCGCCTCCAGTGGGGACTGCGACCCGAACGCAGCGGCTTAGACCGCTCAGCCATCCTGACAGCTCTTTCCTTCCAATGTTCAATGGGGGACTTTGACACCTGGTAGCCCGCCATTCATTTCAATGGGGCATTTCGACCATTCATTCCTATGGGGGAATCTCTGGGATTCGAACCCACGCCTCCAGTGGGGACTGCGACCCGAACGCAGCGACTTAGACCGCTCAGCCATCCTGACAGCTCTTTCCTTCCCAGGTTCATTGGGGGACTTTGACACCTGGTATCCCGCCATTCATTTCAATGGGGCATTTCGACCATTCATTCCTATGGGGGAATCTCTGGGATTCGAACCCTCGCCTCCAGTGGGGACTGCGACCCGAGCGCAGCGACTTAGACCGCTCAGCCATCCTGACAGCTCTTTCCTTCCCAGGTTCATTGGGGGACTTTGACACCTGGTAGCCCGCCATTCATTTCAATTGGGCATTTCGACCATTCATTCCTCTGGGGGAATCTCTGGGATTCGAACCCACGCCTCCAGTGGGGACTGCGACCCGAGCGCAGCGACTTAGACCGCTCGGCCATCCTGACAGCTCTTTCCTTCCAAGGTTCAATGGGGGACTTTGACACCTGGTATCCCGCCATTCATTTCAATGGGGCATTTCGACCATTCATTCCTATGGGGGAATCTCTGGGATTCGAACCCGCGCCTCCAGTGGGGACTGCGACCCGAGTGCAGCGACTTAGACCGCTCGGCCATCCTGACAGCTCTTTCCTTCCCAGGTTCATTGGGGGACTTTGACACCTGGTAGCCCGCCATTCATTTCAATGGGGCATTTCGACCATTCATTCCTATGGGGGAATCTCTGGGATTCGAACCCTCGCCTCCAGTGGGGACTGCGACCCGAACGCAGCGACTTAGACCGCTCGGCCCTCCTGACAGCTCTTTCCTTCCCAGGTTCATTGGGGGACTTTGACACCTGGTAGCCCGCCATTCGACCATTCATTCCAATGGGGGAATCTCTGGGATTCGAACCCACGCCTCCAGTGGGGACTGCGACCCGAACACAGCGACTTAGACCGCTCAGCCATCCTGACAGCTCTTTCCCTCCAATTTCCAATGGGGGACTTTGACACCTGGTAGCCCGCCATTCATTTCAATGGGGCATTTCGACCATTCATTCCTATGGGGGAATCTCTGGGATTCGAACCCACGCCTCCAGTGGGGACTGCGACCCGAACGCAGCGACTTAGACCGCTCGGCCCTCCTGACAGCTCTTTCCTTCCCAGGTTCATTGGGGGACTTTGACACCTGGTAGCCCGCCATTCGACCATTCATTCCAATGGGGGAATCTCTGGGATTCGAACCCACGCCTCCAGTGGGGACTGCGACCCGAACACAGCGACTTAGACCGCTCAGCCATCCTGACAGCTCTTTCCCTCCAATTTCCAATGGGGGACTTTGACACCTGGTAGCCCGCCATTCATTTCAATGGGGCATTTCGACCATTCATTCCTATGGGGGAATCTCTGGGATTCGAACCCGCGCCTCCAGTGGGGACTGCGACCCGAGCGCAGCGACTTAGACCGCTTGGCCATTCTGACAGCTCTTTCCTTCCAATGTCCATTGGGGGACTTTGACACCTGGTAGCCCGCCATTCATTTCAATGGGGCATTTCGACCATTCATTCCTATGGGGGAATCTCTGGGATTCGAACCCTTGCCTCCAGTGGGGACTGCGACCCAAACGCAGCGACTTAGACCGCTCGGCCATCCTGACAGCTCTTTCCTTCCCAGGTTCAATGGGGGACTTTGACACCTGGTAGCCCGCCATTCATTTCAATGGGGCATTTCGACCATTCATTCCTATGGGGGAATCTCTGGGATTCGAACCCGCGCCTCCAGTGGGGACTGCGACCCGAGCGCAGCGACTTAGACCGCTTGGCCATTCTGACAGGTCTTTCCTTCCAATGTCCATTGGGGGACTTTGACACCTGGTAGCCCGCCATTCATTTCAATGGGGCATTTCGACCATTCATTCCTATGGGGGAATCTCTGGGATTCGAACCCGCGCCTCCAGTGGGGACTGCGACCCGAGCGCAGCGACTTAGACCGCTTGGCCATTCTGACAGGTCTTTCCTTCCAATGTCCATTGGGGGACTTTGACACCTGGTAGCCCGCCATTCATTTCAATGGGGCATTTCGACCATTCATTCCTATGGGGGAATCTCTGGGATTCGAACCCTCGCCTCCAGTGGGGACTGCGACCCGAACGCAGCGGCTTAGACCGCTCAGCCATCCTGACAGCTCTTTCCTTCCAATGTTCAATGGGGGACTTTGACACCTGGTAGCCCGCCATTCATTTCAATGGGGCATTTCGACCATTCATTCCTATGGGGGAATCTCTGGGATTCGAACCCACGCCTCCAGTGGGGACTGCGACCCGAACGCAGCGACTTAGACCGCTCAGCCATCCTGACAGCTCTTTCCTTCCCAGGTTCATTGGGGGACTTTGACACCTGGTATCCCGCCATTCATTTCAATGGGGCATTTCGACCATTCATTCCTATGGGGGAATCTCTGGGATTCGAACCCTCGCCTCCAGTGGGGACTGCGACCCGAGCGCAGCGACTTAGACCGCTCAGCCATCCTGACAGCTCTTTCCTTCCCAGGTTCATTGGGGGACTTTGACACCTGGTAGCCCGCCATTCATTTCAATTGGGCATTTCGACCATTCATTCCTCTGGGGGAATCTCTGGGATTCGAACCCACGCCTCCAGTGGGGACTGCGACCCGAGCGCAGCGACTTAGACCGCTCGGCCATCCTGACAGCTCTTTCCTTCCAAGGTTCAATGGGGGACTTTGACACCTGGTATCCCGCCATTCATTTCAATGGGGCATTTCGACCATTCATTCCTATGGGGGAATCTCTGGGATTCGAACCCGCGCCTCCAGTGGGGACTGCGACCCGAGTGCAGCGACTTAGACCGCTCGGCCATCCTGACAGCTCTTTCCTTCCCAGGTTCATTGGGGGACTTTGACACCTGGTAGCCCGCCATTCATTTCAATGGGGCATTTCGACCATTCATTCCTATGGGGGAATCTCTGGGATTCGAACCCTCGCCTCCAGTGGGGACTGCGACCCGAACGCAGCGACTTAGACCGCTCGGCCCTCCTGACAGCTCTTTCCTTCCCAGGTTCATTGGGGGACTTTGACACCTGGTAGCCCGCCATTCGACCATTCATTCCAATGGGGGAATCTCTGGGATTCGAACCCACGCCTCCAGTGGGGACTGCGACCCGAACACAGCGACTTAGACCGCTCAGCCATCCTGACAGCTCTTTCCCTCCAATTTCCAATGGGGGACTTTGACACCTGGTAGCCCGCCATTCATTTCAATGGGGCATTTCGACCATTCATTCCTATGGGGGAATCTCTGGGATTCGAACCCGCGCCACCAGTGGGGACTGCGACCCGAACGCAGCGGCTTAGACCGCTCAGCCATCCTGACAGCTCTTTCCTTCCAATGTTCAATGGGGGACTTTGACACCTGGTAGCCCGCCATTCATTTCAATGGGGCATTTCGACCATTCATTCCTATGGGGGAATCTCTGGGATTCGAACCCACGCCTCCAGTGGGGACTGCGACCCGAACGCAGCGACTTAGACCGCTCAGCCATCCTGACAGCTCTTTCCTTCCCAGGTTCATTGGGGGACTTTGACACCTGGTATCCCGCCATTCATTTCAATGGGGCATTTCGACCATTCATTCCTATGGGGGAATCTCTGGGATTCGAACCCTCGCCTCCAGTGGGGACTGCGACCCGAACGCAGCGACTTAGACCGCTCAGCCATCCTGACAGCTCTTTCCTTCCCAGGTTCATTGGGGGACTTTGACACCTGGTAGCCCGCCATTCATTTCAATTGGGCATTTCGACCATTCATTCCTCTGGGGGAATCTCTGGGATTCGAACCCACGCCTCCAGTGGGGACTGCGACCCGAGCGCAGCGACTTAGACCGCTCGGCCATCCTGACAGCTCTTTCCTTCCAAGGTTCAATGGGGGACTTTGACACCTGGTATCCCGCCATTCATTTCAATGGGGCATTTCGACCATTCATTCCTATGGGGGAATCTCTGGGATTCGAACCCGCGCCTCCAGTGGGGACTGCGACCCGAGTGCAGCGACTTAGACCGCTCGGCCATCCTGACAGCTCTTTCCTTCCCAGGTTCATTGGGGGACTTTGACACCTGGTAGCCCGCCATTCATTTCAATGGGGCATTTCGACCATTCATTCCTATGGGGGAATCTCTGGGATTCGAACCCTCGCCTCCAGTGGGGACTGCGACCCGAACGCAGCGACTTAGACCGCTCAGCCATCCTGACAGCTCTTTCCTTCCAATGTTCAATGGGGGACTTTGACACCTGGTAGCCCGCCATTCATTTCAATGGGGCATTTCGACCATTCATTCCTATGGGGGAATCACTGGGATTCGAACCCGCGCCTCCAGTGGGGACTGCGACCCGAGCGCAGCGACTTAGACCGCTCGGCCATCCTGACAGCTCTTTCCTTCCAAGGTTCAATGGGGTCTTTGACACCTGGTAGCCCGCCATTCATTTCAATTGGGCATTTCGACCATTCATTCCTATGGGGGAATCTCGGGGATTCGAACCCGCGCCTCCAGTGGGGACTGCGACCCGAGCGCAGCGACTTAGACCGCTCGGCCATCCTGACAGCTCTTTCCTTCCCAGGTTCATTGGGGGACTTTGACACCTGGTAGCCCGCCATTCATTTCAATTGGGCATTTCGACCATTCATTCCTCTGGGGGAATCTCTGGGATTCGAACCCACGCCTCCAGTGGGGACTGCGACCCGAGCGCAGCGACTTAGACCGCTCGGCCATCCTGACAGCTCTTTCCTTCCAAGGTTCAATGGGGGACTTTGACACCTGGTATCCCGCCATTCATTTCAATGGGGCATTTCGACCATTCATTCCTATGGGGGAATCTCTGGGATTCGAACCCGCGCCTCCAGTGGGGACTGCGACCCGAGTGCAGCGACTTAGACCGCTCGGCCATCCTGACAGCTCTTTCCTTCCCAGGTTCATTGGGGGACTTTGACACCTGGTAGCCCGCCATTCATTTCAATGGGGCATTTCGACCATTCATTCCTATGGGGGAATCTCTGGGATTCGAACCCTCGCCTCCAGTGGGGACTGCGACCCGAACGCAGCGACTTAGACCGCTCAGCCATCCTGACAGCTCTTTCCTTCCAAGGTTCAATGGGGGACTTTGACACCTGGTAGCCCGCCATTCATTTCAATGGGGCATTTCGACCATTCATTCCTATGGGGGAATCACTGGGATTCGAACCCGCGCCTCCAGTGGGGACTGCGACCCGAGCGCAGCGACTTAGACCGCTCGGCCATCCTGACAGCTCTTTCCTTCCAAGGTTCAATGGGGTCTTTGACACCTGGTAGCCCGCCATTCATTTCAATTGGGCATTTCGACCATTCATTCCTATGGGGGAATCTCGGGGATTCGAACCCGCGCCTCCAGTGGGGACTGCGACCCGAGCGCAGCGACTTAGACCGCTCGGCCATCCTGACAGCTCTTTCCTTCCCAGGTTCATTGGGGGACTTTGACACCTGGTAGCCCGCCATTCATTTCAATTGGGCATTTCGACCATTCATTCCTATGGGGGAATCTCTGGGATTCGAACCCACGCCTCCAGTGGGGACTGCGACCCGAGCGCAGCGACTTAGACCGCTCAGCCATCCTGACAGCTCTTTCCTTCCAAGGTTCAATGGGGGACTTTGACACCTGGTATCCCGCCATTCATTTCAATGGGGCATTTGGACCATTCATTCCTATGGGGGAATCTCTGGGATTCGAACCCGCGCCTCCAGTGGGGACTGCGACCCGAGCGCAGCGACTTAGACCGCTCGGCCATCCTGACAGCTCTTTCCTTCCCAGGTTCATTGGGGGACTTTGACACCTGGTAGCCCGCCATTCATTTCAATGGGGCATTTGGACCATTCATTCCTATGGGGGAATCTCTGGGATTCGAACCCGGGCCTCCAGTGGGGACTGCAACCCGAGCGCAGCGACTTAGACCGCTCGGCCATCTTGACAGCTCTTTCCTTCCAAGGTTCAATGGGGGACTTTGACACCTGGTATCCCGCCATTCATTTCAATGGGGCATTTCGACCATTCATTCCTATGGGGGAATCTCTGGGATTCGAACCCGCGCCTCCAGTGGGGACTGCGACCCGAGCGCAGCGACTTAGACCGCTCGGTTATCCTGACAGCTCTTTCCTTCCCAGGTTCATTGGGGGACTTTGACACCTGGTAGCCCGCCATTCATTTCAATGGGGCATTTCGACCATTCATTCCTATGGGGGAATCTCTGGGATTCGAACCCTCGCCTCCAGTGGGGACTGCGACCCGAACGCAGCGGCTTAGACCGCTCAGCCATCCTGACAGCTCTTTCCTTCCAATGTTCAATGGGGGACTTTGACACCTGGTAGCCCGCCATTCATTTCAATGGGGCATTTCGACCATTCATTCCTATGGGGGAATCTCTGGGATTCGAACCCACGCCTCCAGTGGGGACTGCGACCCGAACGCAGCGACTTAGACCGCTCAGCCATCCTGACAGCTCTTTCCTTCCCAGGTTCATTGGGGGACTTTGACACCTGGTATCCCGCCATTCATTTCAATGGGGCATTTCGACCATTCATTCCTATGGGGGAATCTCTGGGATTCGAACCCTCGCCTCCAGTGGGGACTGCGACCCGAGCGCAGCGACTTAGACCGCTCAGCCATCCTGACAGCTCTTTCCTTCCCAGGTTCATTGGGGGACTTTGACACCTGGTAGCCCGCCATTCATTTCAATTGGGCATTTCGACCATTCATTCCTCTGGGGGAATCTCTGGGATTCGAACCCACGCCTCCAGTGGGGACTGCGACCCGAGCGCAGCGACTTAGACCGCTCGGCCATCCTGACAGCTCTTTCCTTCCAAGGTTCAATGGGGGACTTTGACACCTGGTATCCCGCCATTCATTTCAATGGGGCATTTCGACCATTCATTCCTATGGGGGAATCTCTGGGATTCGAACCCGCGCCTCCAGTGGGGACTGCGACCCGAGTGCAGCGACTTAGACCGCTCGGCCATCCTGACAGCTCTTTCCTTCCCAGGTTCATTGGGGGACTTTGACACCTGGTAGCCCGCCATTCATTTCAATGGGGCATTTCGACCATTCATTCCTATGGGGGAATCTCTGGGATTCGAACCCTCGCCTCCAGTGGGGACTGCGACCCGAACGCAGCGACTTAGACCGCTCGGCCCTCCTGACAGCTCTTTCCTTCCCAGGTTCATTGGGGGACTTTGACACCTGGTAGCCCGCCATTCGACCATTCATTCCAATGGGGGAATCTCTGGGATTCGAACCCACGCCTCCAGTGGGGACTGCGACCCGAACACAGCGACTTAGACCGCTCAGCCATCCTGACAGCTCTTTCCCTCCAATTTCCAATGGGGGACTTTGACACCTGGTAGCCCGCCATTCATTTCAATGGGGCATTTCGACCATTCATTCCTATGGGGGAATCTCTGGGATTCGAACCCACGCCTCCAGTGGGGACTGCGACCCGAACGCAGCGACTTAGACCGCTCGGCCCTCCTGACAGCTCTTTCCTTCCCAGGTTCATTGGGGGACTTTGACACCTGGTAGCCCGCCATTCGACCATTCATTCCAATGGGGGAATCTCTGGGATTCGAACCCACGCCTCCAGTGGGGACTGCGACCCGAACACAGCGACTTAGACCGCTCAGCCATCCTGACAGCTCTTTCCCTCCAATTTCCAATGGGGGACTTTGACACCTGGTAGCCCGCCATTCATTTCAATGGGGCATTTCGACCATTCATTCCTATGGGGGAATCTCTGGGATTCGAACCCGCGCCTCCAGTGGGGACTGCGACCCGAGCGCAGCGACTTAGACCGCTTGGCCATTCTGACAGCTCTTTCCTTCCAATGTCCATTGGGGGACTTTGACACCTGGTAGCCCGCCATTCATTTCAATGGGGCATTTCGACCATTCATTCCTATGGGGGAATCTCTGGGATTCGAACCCTTGCCTCCAGTGGGGACTGCGACCCAAACGCAGCGACTTAGACCGCTCGGCCATCCTGACAGCTCTTTCCTTCCCAGGTTCAATGGGGGACTTTGACACCTGGTAGCCCGCCATTCATTTCAATGGGGCATTTCGACCATTCATTCCTATGGGGGAATCTCTGGGATTCGAACCCGCGCCTCCAGTGGGGACTGCGACCCGAGCGCAGCGACTTAGACCGCTTGGCCATTCTGACAGGTCTTTCCTTCCAATGTCCATTGGGGGACTTTGACACCTGGTAGCCCGCCATTCATTTCAATGGGGCATTTCGACCATTCATTCCTATGGGGGAATCTCTGGGATTCGAACCCGCGCCTCCAGTGGGGACTGCGACCCGAGCGCAGCGACTTAGACCGCTTGGCCATTCTGACAGGTCTTTCCTTCCAATGTCCATTGGGGGACTTTGACACCTGGTAGCCCGCCATTCATTTCAATGGGGCATTTCGACCATTCATTCCTATGGGGGAATCTCTGGGATTCGAACCCGCGCCTCCAGTGGGGACTGCGACCCGAGCGCAGCGACTTAGACCGCTCGGCCATCCTGACAGCTCTTTCCTTCCAAGGTTCAATGGGGTCTTTGACACCTGGTAGCCCGCCATTCATTTCAATTGGGCATTTCGACCATTCATTCCTATGGGGGAATCTCGGGGATTCGAACCCGCGCCTCCAGTGGGGACTGCGACCCGAGCGCAGCGACTTAGACCGCTCGGCCATCCTGACAGCTCTTTCCTTCCCAGGTTCATTGGGGGACTTTGACACCTGGTAGCCCGCCATTCATTTCAATTGGGCATTTCGACCATTCATTCCTATGGGGGAATCTCTGGGATTCGAACCCACGCCTCCAGTGGGGACTGCGACCCGAGCGCAGCGACTTAGACCGCTCGGCCATCCTGACAGCTCTTTCCTTCCAAGGTTCAATGGGGGACTTTGACACCTGGTATCCCGCCATTCATTTCAATGGGGCATTTGGACCATTCATTCCTATGGGGGAATCTCTGGGATTCGAACCCGCGCCTCCAGTGGGGACTGCGACCCGAGCGCAGCGACTTAGACCGCTCGGCCATCCTGACAGCTCTTTCCTTCCCAGGTTCATTGGGGGACTTTGACACCTGGTAGCCCGCCATTCATTTCAATGGGGCATTTGGACCATTCATTCCTATGGGGGAATCTCTGGGATTCGAACCCGGGCCTCCAGTGGGGACTGCAACCCGAGCGCAGCGACTTAGACCGCTCGGCCATCCTGACAGCTCTTTCCTTCCAAGGTTCAATGGGGGACTTTGACACCTGGTATCCCGCCATTCATTTCAATGGGGCATTTCGACCATTCATTCCTATGGGGGAATCTCTGGGATTCGAACCCGCGCCTCCAGTGGGGACTGCGACCCGAGCGCAGCGACTTAGACCGCTCGGCCATCCTGACAGCTCTTTCCTTCCCAGGTTCATTGGGGGACTTTGACACCTGGTAGCCCGCCATTCATTTCAATGGGGCATTTCGACCATTCATTCCTATGGGGGAATCTCTGGGATTCGAACCCTCGCCTCCAGTGGGGACTGCGACCCGAACGCAGCGGCTTAGACCGCTCAGCCATCCTGACAGCTCTTTCCTTCCAATGTTCAATGGGGGACTTTGACACCTGGTAGCCCGCCATTCATTTCAATGGGGCATTTCGACCATTCATTCCTATGGGGGAATCTCTGGGATTCGAACCCACGCCTCCAGTGGGGACTGCGACCCGAACGCAGCGACTTAGACCGCTCAGCCATCCTGACAGCTCTTTCCTTCCCAGGTTCATTGGGGGACTTTGACACCTGGTATCCCGCCATTCATTTCAATGGGGCATTTCGACCATTCATTCCTATGGGGGAATCTCTGGGATTCGAACCCTCGCCTCCAGTGGGGACTGCGACCCGAGCGCAGCGACTTAGACCGCTCAGCCATCCTGACAGCTCTTTCCTTCCCAGGTTCATTGGGGGACTTTGACACCTGGTAGCCCGCCATTCATTTCAATTGGGCATTTCGACCATTCATTCCTCTGGGGGAATCTCTGGGATTCGAACCCACGCCTCCAGTGGGGACTGCGACCCGAGCGCAGCGACTTAGACCGCTCGGCCATCCTGACAGCTCTTTCCTTCCAAGGTTCAATGGGGGACTTTGACACCTGGTATCCCGCCATTCATTTCAATGGGGCATTTCGACCATTCATTCCTATGGGGGAATCTCTGGGATTCGAACCCGCGCCTCCAGTGGGGACTGCGACCCGAGTGCAGCGACTTAGACCGCTCGGCCATCCTGACAGCTCTTTCCTTCCCAGGTTCATTGGGGGACTTTGACACCTGGTAGCCCGCCATTCATTTCAATGGGGCATTTCGACCATTCATTCCTATGGGGGAATCTCTGGGATTCGAACCCTCGCCTCCAGTGGGGACTGCGACCCGAACGCAGCGACTTAGACCGCTCGGCCCTCCTGACAGCTCTTTCCTTCCCAGGTTCATTGGGGGACTTTGACACCTGGTAGCCCGCCATTCGACCATTCATTCCAATGGGGGAATCTCTGGGATTCGAACCCACGCCTCCAGTGGGGACTGCGACCCGAACACAGCGACTTAGACCGCTCAGCCATCCTGACAGCTCTTTCCCTCCAATTTCCAATGGGGGACTTTGACACCTGGTAGCCCGCCATTCATTTCAATGGGGCATTTCGACCATTCATTCCTATGGGGGAATCTCTGGGATTCGAACCCGCGCCACCAGTGGGGACTGCGACCCGAACGCAGCGGCTTAGACCGCTCAGCCATCCTGACAGCTCTTTCCTTCCAATGTTCAATGGGGGACTTTGACACCTGGTAGCCCGCCATTCATTTCAATGGGGCATTTCGACCATTCATTCCTATGGGGGAATCTCTGGGATTCGAACCCACGCCTCCAGTGGGGACTGCGACCCGAACGCAGCGACTTAGACCGCTCAGCCATCCTGACAGCTCTTTCCTTCCCAGGTTCATTGGGGGACTTTGACACCTGGTATCCCGCCATTCATTTCAATGGGGCATTTCGACCATTCATTCCTATGGGGGAATCTCTGGGATTCGAACCCTCGCCTCCAGTGGGGACTGCGACCCGAACGCAGCGACTTAGACCGCTCAGCCATCCTGACAGCTCTTTCCTTCCCAGGTTCATTGGGGGACTTTGACACCTGGTAGCCCGCCATTCATTTCAATTGGGGCATTTCGACCATTCATTCCTCTGGGGAATCTCTGGGATTCGAACCCACGCCTCCAGTGGGGACTGCGACCCGAGCGCAGCGACTTAGACCGCTCGGCCATCCTGACAGCTCTTTCCTTCCAAGGTTCAATGGGGGACTTTGACACCTGGTATCCCGCCATTCATTTTCAATGGGGCATTTCGACCATTCATTCCTATGGGGGAATCTCTGGGATTCGAACCCGCGCCTCCAGTGGGGACTGCGGACCCGAGTGCAGCGACTTAGACCGCTCGGCCATCCTGACAGCTCTTTCCTTCCCAGGTTCATTGGGGGACTTTGACACCTGGTAGCCCGCCATTCATTTCAATGGGGCATTTCGACATTCATTCCTATGGGGAATCTCTGGGATTCGAACCCTCGCCTCCAGTGGGGACTGCGACCCGAACGCAGCAACTTAGACCGCTCAGCCATCCTGACAGCTCTTTCCTTCCAATGTTCAATGGGGGACTTTGACACCTGGTAGCCCGCCATTCATTTCAATGGGGCATTTCGACCATTCATTCCTATGGGGGAATCACTGGGATTCGAACCCGCGCCTCAGTGGGGACTGCGACCCGAGCGCAGCGACTTAGACCGCTCGGCCATCCTGACAGCTCTTTCCTTCCAAGGTTCAATGGGGTCTTTGACACCTGGTAGCCCGCCATTCATTTCAATTGGGCATTTCGACCATTCATTCCTATGGGGGAATCTCGGGGATTCGAACCCGCGCCTCCAGTGGGGACTGCGACCCGAGCGCAGCGACTTAGACCGCTCGGCCATCCTGACAGCTCTTTCCTTCCCAGGTTCATTGGGGGACTTTGACACCTGGTAGCCCGCCATTCATTTCAATTGGGCATTTCGACCATTCATTCCTATGGGGGAATCTCTGGGATTCGAACCCACGCCTCCAGTGGGGACTGCGACCCGAGCGCAGCGACTTAGACGCTCGGCCATCCTGACAGCTCTTTCCTTCCAAGGTTCAATGGGGGACTTTGACACCTGGTATCCCGCCATTCATTTCAATGGGGCATTTGGACCATTCATTCCTATGGGGGAATCTCTGGGATTCGAACCCGCGCCTCCAGTGGGGACTGCGACCCGAGCGCAGCGAATTAGACCGCTCGGCCATCCTGACAGCTCTTTCCTTCCCAGGTTCATTGGGGGACTTTGACACCTGGTAGCCCGCCATTCATTTCAATGGGGCATTTGGACCATTCATTCCTATGGGGGAATCTCTGGGATTCGAACCCGGGCCCTCCAGTGGGGACTGCAACCCGAGCGCAGCGACTTAGACCGCTCGGCCATCCTGACAGCTCTTTCCTTCCAAGGTTCAATGGGGGACTTTGGACACCTGGTATCCCGCCATTCATTTCAATGGGGCATTTCGACCATTCATTCCTATGGGGAATCTCTGGATTCGAACCCGCGCCTCCAGTGGGGACTGCGACCCGAGACGCAGCGCTTAGACCGCTCGGCCATCCTGACAGCTCTTTCCTTCCCAGGTTCATTGGGGGACTTTGACACCTGGTAGCCGCCATTCATTTCAATGGGGCATTTCGACCATTCATTCCTATGGGGGGAATCTCTGGGATTCGAACCCACGCCTCCAGTGGGGACTGCGACCCGAACGCAGCGACTTAGACCGCTCAGCCATCCTGACAGCTCTTTCCTTCCCAGGTTCATTGGGGGACTTTGACACCTGGTATCCCGCCATTTCATTTCAATGGGGCATTTCGACCATTCATTCCTATGGGGGAATCTCTGGGATTCGAACCCACGCCTCCAGTGGGGGACTGCGACCCGAGCGCAGCGACTTAGACCGCTCAGCCATCCTGACAGCTCTTTCCTTCCCAGGTTCATT